>NC_059471.1:107570413-108170413 GCF_018139145.2 Gymnogyps californianus
GCACACCTGCTTGCTGGCAGAGCATGGGAAACTGAAAAATCCTTAATTTAGGATAAGCGCTGCTTAGCAACAACTGAAACATCAGTGTGTTATCCACATTATTCTCACACTAAATCCAAAACACAGCACTGTACCAGCTACTAAGAGGAGAGTTAACTCTGTCCCAGCCGAAACCAGGACAAGGTCCAATCACGTTTTAGTTTATGTTTCAATCATGGAAAGGCATGTTTTTGCACAACATTCTAAATTCTCATGAATATATTCATGTATCAGATTGACTATTTCCAAGATCAAAAATTACTATGAAACTATACCTAGAACTAGAATGATTCTTGCCCCAAACCTGTTACTTGAGCAATGTCTTCTATTATCTGGATGCTTGATATGGGAAAAAATTACTTATTTTCCTCTTGGATTTTTTAAACACTTATGTTAAATGATGTTTCATAGTGTCAGCTAAATATGTTATTTCCATTTCAGCCAAGTTGTGAAAGATTTCCATTTTTACACTAACTTATTTAATAAATCAAATTAAAAAATTTATCTTTTCAAATGAAATTGCTCACACTTGGTTTACACTTCAAAGTATGTTTTTTTGCCAAGAGCAGTTGTTTTCTTTGTTTTTAACAGAAAGATTACATGTCTATTTCCAGCCTCTTTTGTCATCACAATATTAAAAGTTATCACTTAGCTCAGTGTTTAACATAGGGAGTACTCAGGCAAGCATCGCATATATGTAAATTAACATTGTAGTAAAATACACAACAGTAACTTTTTAATAGTAATACCTTTAGGATTTACGGGTGTTAATAACGGCTTTAAAAGGTCACTCAGCTTAAAATGATTCTTGTCTGAGTTTCTAGAAAGCCTGAAAAAGGTATGGCAAACTGTCCAACTGTTGATGTCTGTCATATTAGGCTGAGACCAGGCACCACTGGTAAGGAACAGCACTCAGCAGTAATACTTAAAACCAACTGTCATCCTGTTAAAATACTCGCAGGCATCTTACTGCCTACACATAATACCAGATTTATACCCGCAACTAAACCTCTTCAAGCAGAAATCAAGTCAGAAATTGAGGGTGCAATTCACTACTTTTTGGGTGCTATGTTCCAGATACGCGTTAGAATGAGATGCAGCCCCAAATCATCTACATTCAACACTGAAGAAGCAACATAAGTAATAACATATTTAGTGAAGTTCCCCACTGTAAAGATTCTGGAGAAAAAAAAACACCTAAGGAGAAAATACTGGTATAACACTGCATAAAATTTCTCAAAACTTTTTTTTTTTGATTGGTTGCACATCTTTATTCTTTCTATTCCTGTATTAATCAATTAGTTGCTAACAATGATTTTCATTCAATGGTTACATTTTACATCACTATACTTCAGTATGTACAAATGTGCTTTCCTAAGGGGAAACAGAAGAGTTCCTGGCAGACTCAGAGCCATTTGAGATATTTCTCAAAGTCCTCTCATTTATATGAACACTCTTATCTTCAATGGTTTTTTGGAACCATATTCTCTATTCAACCTTTTTTTCTATATAAATTTGCTATAGTTGCAAAGAAACACTAAAAGTATGGCTTAACTGTAACTGATCCAGCATTGATTTGCAGAAAGAAAGTGAAAGTAGTAGCAAGGAAAACTGAACTCTCTTTTTAACCTATGTTAATTTAAATGTCATGATACTTATAAGTGCCAGCACTGGTAGCCTGCTTACTGGGTTTTGAAGTGTTTAAGATAGAAATTAAACAAACACTAAAATTCCTATGGAATACATTTACTTTCTGATTACTTACATTAAAAAATGTTAACATTTACAGAGAAAGGCTTTTTGAATGCTTAGGGAATGAAGATCTACCTCATGAAAAGATGAAGAAAATAACGGTGCAGTGGGGCTGTATAGTCACTCCTTCTGTACACTGTAGTTAGGAAGAGAAAGAGAAAGAAGCTGAAACATACAACCAATACCAGAGCAAAAGGAGAATGAAATTTGAAGGATTCTTATCACTAGAGGAGGGAATTACTTTGGAATACCTTTCAAAAACAGCAGTGTAGCATATATCGTCTACAGAAAGGACTCTGTTTGGATAACCTTGAAACTAAAACTTTGATTCATGTGATAGACAACTGATTTCATCTGACTTGTATCCTTCAAGAGGCAAGTGGTGAAAGTCCTGCCTTCACTTCTCAATCCCGCCTGTTTCAGTGTCTCTTTACCTTCCTATTCTTCACTGGCTGTAGAACTCAGACACACATTTCCCTCCTTCTCCTTCCCAATGGATACATTTTGTTTGGCTAGTTCCATTGATTGCTTTCCCTAAGGCATTTAGGATTGCATAAAGCAAAAGTAGGGGTGTCAGAATATGTGCTAATATTCCCTGCAGTCCTACAATGCTTCTTACAGAAACGCGTCTGCTATATTTCATTTGTCCTCTCATGTGGCATACAGCAATTTTTAAGGCTCTAAGGTTATAGCATGAAATAAGTATCTTTGTCATAACATTTTGGAATATTCCATTCACTGGACATGGAAAAGCATAAGAAAAGGCAATAGTTAAAGCCACTCACCAGTTACTTGTTTCTGGTCTTGGTGTTATATGGAAAAGACAAAACCACTTCAAAATATGCCTACATGATATATTCTATAGAATCACGAACTAATCTGTAGGGTTTTTTCCCCTAGGATTTGCTGGTAACACACATACCAAATTATGGAAAAAATTGACTCAATTTCTTAAAATCAATGCCTTTTTGAGAGATAAATATACATACAAGATTAAAGGTTTAAACAGTCAAAAAGGAAAATGAGGATTGCAACTGACATATGCTTAAGCAAATGCTATTTCTTTATTTCTTGAAAATTATTCCTCTTTACTTTTATAGAGTTGCTCCTGAGTTGTATATGAAGAAAGGTATAGTTTCACTTGAAATGAGAAATTTAACCCCCTTCCAAAACTGTATCACAGTAATTCCTATTATTATTTTGGAAAACTACCTAAAAGTTTTCAGCAATGCATTTCAAAGCATTACTCTCACAAACATAAGGAGGAGATATTTGTGGGTACCTCAGAAGATATTTCTGATGAAGATATGTTATTTTTTCAGGTATAGAGACTATATTTCTTTTTTCCTTTTGTATTCATATAATTCATAGTGATAGTCATATTCATGATTCAGCAATATGAATCATAATAGATTCATATCGCTGAAGTCTAGAAATTCATATGCTACACTACATGTTAAAACCATTTGTGTTTACAAATACTCCCTTTAGAAAAGCAACTACAGTAGTATAGTTCTACTATAGTTACTATTTAGTAGCAGAATAGTAACTCTAAAGACTTATTACTCTTAAGGCATGAATCATGTTAACTGTCTTCTGCATAATTTGTTGAGTGTTGACTAAAGGTGGTTCTGCAGCCAAACATGAAAAATATGAAGTCAAAGAACCTTGTTAAAGAGAGAAGCTGACTAAACAGTATTCAGCACACTTTTGCTCACTTCACAGCACTTGCTTTCAGAACATGTAACTATGTCTTCAGAACACTACAATTCTAACGAAGTATGAGAGTACCACTGGAGAGTTGTACATAACTAACTGCAGATGTTAAGGAAAGACGACCATGTGCTTCAAGTATGTTTGACTTGAACATAATTAAACTAAAGAGATTGCTAGAAAAAAAAAGCGTGAAAGAAAGCAAACTGAAAAAATCTGTATGTAAAATGAAATGTCAGAAAGAGAAAGTTGTAGAAATTATTATGAAATTCTTGACTTTGAGGCAGTTTGAGGTCCAAATTTATATTGCTTTTTTGAGACACAGTGATCATGATAACATGTCTTGGAGCAGTCTACTTTCACTGCTGCTCACATCTGAAAATAGTTGTTTTACTATGGAAATATTTCACTGAAAAAATTATTTTTTAAGAAAGCACTTCTTTGAAGCTTGTAATTCTGAATTTAATATTTCAATCATTGAAGTTTATAGCAAAACTCCCATTACTGTTATGTAGATTTTTTGTTAAACAAAATAAAAGCAAAAGTTAAACCACATTTCACTTTGGAAGAAAACCAACACTTTCTGTTAAAATTTGGGGTTAACATGGAAATGTTACTGAAAAGTGTGTCTGCTAGCTTTTTGCAATCCTATTTCCATTCATGACAAAGGAAAGACAAGTATTGTCACTCCCTTTGATTTCTGAATAAGTTCAGGATCAAGTTTTAAATTTACTTAGGATTTTGATCAGATTTTCTCATTAAAAGCACAGCTATGCTACATCCTTTAGACAGACAAGAATGCTATCAGTGGAATATAAGAATTATGTGTTAGTTTTGTTTAAAATTTGCACTGAATATTAAATCAATATTTTTTTTTAGTAAATATATATGAAAAAAATTCTGTGGTATATGTTTGAAATTTTGCAGTACATTTGGAAGAGACCTAACTTCAAAAGGAAAATTTCATGTTTGTGTCCCTGTATATTTTTTCATCCAAGAGTTTCCCAGATAGCTGTTCTCTTTTTTCAACCTTCATGTGAGGGAGGACATTTTGCCCATGTACAGAACGAGTTTAAGCCATATCTAAAATTCAAGCTTCTGTCTCATAACAGAAGAATTATTCTGAGCTCCAGGATGGAGGATGATTACTGACAAAGGCATCATCATTGCATAGTAGAATAATCTAGGTTGAATGGCATCTTAGGAGGTCTCTAGTCCAACCTCCTGCTCCAAAGAGGGTCAACTATGAGCACAAACGAGATTGCTCAGGGTTTTATCCAGTTACATCTTGAAAAACACCAAAGATGGAAACAGCACTTCTCTAGGCACCCGGTTCTACTGTTTGACTGTCCTCATGAGGAAAAAGTTCTCTTGCATCCAGTCCATCAAGACAGGAGAGGTCTCAGGACAGACCACTACAGCACTGCAGTTGTTACTGACCTCTGGGTAGAGTATGACTCATTAACCTCTACCCTCTTAACCTGATTTTCCAAGCAGTTTTCTACCCATCTAGTTTGTGTGCCATTACAGACTATGAAGTCTTAACTTGGATACAACTTCACAGCTACAGCATCAGCTTTCCACAAGTTTTCTAGTCACATATGAAAGGAGAGTTGGGGAAGAGAGGAACAGAAATAACCTTTTTTGCGGGGGAGATGCCCTAGTCCTTTCTATGTACATCTCTTAAATTCCACTCTGTATGATGCTCTTGGTCTAAGAACTGAAATCAAGTCCCACACTTGTAATGGAGAGATTCCTTACCTTTCCCCATGATGGCAGCTGGGTACATTCTGATTTTAACTCCAAAATATCTGAAAGGTTTGTTAGTTGGATTGAAGAAAAGAGAAGTGGACGCAATAATTAAACAATCTCTGTGGAACAGGCAACAGAGCACTGGGGACAGACATCCCCATATTTGTCATAAGGATATTCAAGACCATATGTGGACTGTTAAATTTTAAGTTTTGGATAAAACAGTTCAAAAGTTGAACTGAAATTCAACAGCCTAAGTAAAATGGTTTTGTGATTCCTGTTTTAACAATTAGCATTAACCAATAGTTATCATGAGTTGGCTTTAACAATGTAAACTGCCTCCTGGAGGATACAGGGATAAAATTACTTCATTAAACTCTGTTAGGGCACTGAAATTTGCAGGGCATTTTCACCCTCTTTTGATTCATTTAAAAGCACATGCTATATACAAGTGCAAGTAAATACACAAGCTGAATTCCTACAGTATAACTTCCTTCTGGACTATTTTGTACTTTCCAGGTAGCCCTGTTCCATAGTGTTCTAAAGATTACAGTAACCAGTATTTATGAAGTGTATTAGCAAAAACAATTTCCTTCACATTAATCTCTAGCTTTCCAACACTGAACAGAATCAGTTTAAAATAACCAGTATTTTATTTCAGTAGCATTTACCAATATCAAAACTTGGTTATATGTTTTGTTTTTTAAGTTATTCAATGTGCATGGGACAAAGGGAGAACACAAAACAGCACAAAACTATGAAGGTGCACAGAAGTACTAAAAAATTAATACCCACATGGTTTCTTCTTACGGCATAACAGCTTGTCCTGGTGGCCAACAGAAGGTCATGAACTGCATAAGGGACAGTATTAGCTGGAAACACTTATTGACAGGTTCCAAATCTTTAGATACGTAGATAATGTGCTGCATCAGCAGAACAAGTTGCTATAGTAGTCAGCAATTTTAATGAACTCCAAATAAAACAGCAGAACCCAGCCTACAAAAATGGATATGACATACTGCAACCGGCACTGTGACAGACCAAACTTATATCAAAGTCCATTTAGCTAGCCATACTACATAATGGTGAAGAGTGGCAATACTGGCAGGTTTTTGCCCACATTTACATGTAAGTGAATGAGAGGAGTTAATATTAGGCCTTTACACAATTTTTGTTTGGAAAAAAGCAACACATCCGCGAAAAATAAAATAATCCAGGAAACATAAGCAGTAGAAAAATTACATGCTGAGTAATAAGCAAAAAATCATGCTGATCTTTTGGAACTGAAGTTGTTAGCATTTATTCATAACAAATTGATTTTAAGAGAAAAATAATGCTACAGGTACAGGTGAAATTGCATGCTCATAGACATGGACGGCTTCTTTTGGAACCATGGTGTTAAAATTTAATTATGCTGTAACTGGAGCAGGCATTTTGGTCTGAACTAGAAAATTATGTCTAACCATTCCCCTTCTCAAGACCTCACCTGTAGGGAATCATAGACATCCATACAACGATGTTTTTTTCAATATAGGCCTAAAAGCATGCGAGGAGAGTAATCAGATGCTATTGGTTATTCTGATCAACACTGCCTGTACTTCTGTCCAGATTTCCAATTGCATGCAGGCAATTTGCTCTTAGATCAATCTAGACATAAGATCAGTATGGTAATCTGAAAGAAAAAAAGATGAAACTAAGGACATACTAAAGGGAAAAAATGATCTTAGTTTCTTTCTATCTTTTCTATTCAATATCATTCAAAAGAGGTCCTGTTTGGGTTTTTTGGTGGGTTTTTTTGGAGGGAGGCGTTGCTGGGGAGGTTGGTTGGTTGGTTTTGGGTTGGTCTGAGTTTTAACTCATTAAGTTTAGCGTCATCCTGTAGCAGTTATTGTCAAAAAATTGTTTCTCGTTTTCATCTAAAGAAATTATTTCCCTTTTCATCTAGTCAAGGACCTGCAGAGGTGACAAACATTTAACCTTGGCTGCTTTGCAGCTAAACACAAAGATGACAACCCAGATGGCTTTGAATGTAGAAGCTTGCTTAATATTTCAGGCAACTATAAACATGTCATACCTATGCTAAATATAGTAATTTTTCAGACAGCTTCTATGTTAATTTAAAAGGATGATTCTAATCTTCAGATGGATCTAGGTGATGACTGTATCTAAAAATCTTTTTCTTCTATCAATCTATTTTATGAAGACACAACTCTCAGTCCTAGGACGCAACTTATACAGTTAAATATCCTCCAAATTTTTACATTAAAGTCTGGCTCATTATACTGTTACACAGAAAGTATATATCAAAAAGGCTTCCCAAATGAGCATTATCTTTCTGCCAAAAAAAAAAAAAAAAAAAGATTCCTTAAAACCTTAGGAAAAAAGTGTTATGAACCTCTAAAACAACTAGGACATACTAATTTTTAAATACAGCCATAAAGACCTGTCCATTTGATAATAATTAAGAGATTATGACAGTATCAACTGTGAGACTACCAGACTCATTTCTTACTTATGGACTAAAAAACCCCTTAGTCAAAAAAACCTTCTTTGTTTTCCATCAGTTGCCAGTCACAAGCTTGTATTAAACCTAACGAAGTTAGACAACCAGACAAGTTATGATTTTAGAGAGAGAAATTTTAAACTAGGCCAGGGTAAAAAAAGACCCAAAACTCAATAATATTCCCTTTCCATACAAACATCAACTTTAGCAATCAAAGAGAAACTCTTTAGTAAATCCTTTCTCCATAAACTCAACTTAGATTTAAGGAACATGACATAATTATCATTACTGATCTTCTACGTACAAATTTAAGTCCATGGAGTTCTCCACATTCTTCTATTTCCTTTCTTAATTGGACGTTACCATTCTCCCCTCTTAACAACTCTCTTCAAGCTTGGCTAGATCTAATTTTGCATTTGTTTGTCTACTGTTCCGCCGTGAACAGTAAGTGTTTTGTTCAAGCTCATGAAGTTTAATTTCAGTCCTGGTAACCAGAGCTTGGATAGCATCCTTCCCCTCTCATCCCCTGCCCCCCTTCTGCAGAGGGTTAGAGATAAAAACTTTCTAGCTTTATTTTTTGGACTTCAAACAAAATGCAATGCCTTGAGTGGCTTCCCTGGATCAGTGATACCTATTTCAAAACAGCTTCTGCAAATCTTTACACATCTTCAAATTGTCAAGATCCCTTTTTGTCATGAAACAATTTTCTAGTTGCAAAAGCCTTCTTTGTCTGGATCTATCAGTAGAATACAAACCTGCAAAAGCTAGTCTAAAAATAATGACAGTATCTCCTAGGCTAACATAAACGTAATAAATCAGATTCACCTAAATGCACATCTCCTCTAAAATTTCAGGAATCAAGTTCTATTCTGATCTTCTGATCACTTATGTGAACTTTAGATAATTTAAGTTTCAGATTGGAAACAAGAAAAAACAGCTGCATACTGCTCACATTGATTTTAGCACTAAACTTTTAAATGTTTACTTCTTAAGAAAACAGTCAAGATTATAAAATGCTGGACATGCATCTACTGGATGGCCAAACTGATACAGCTTAAAGGCATGCTCAGAAAACTGTAAGCGCAGACTTATGGAAAATCAAGTCCTTTAAGATTTGCTCACCTTAGATGCCCATAAATGACTAAACAAAATAAGTAAGCCTTTAAGAACTTACAACCAGGCTGTTTCTTATCCTCTGCTGATGCATTACCAGGTTTTAGTAGATGAAATTCAATTATTTGCCCATTCATGCTACAAATAACTTCTGCCTTGTCAAATTTTATATATGACTTCTGAATGAGCTGCAATAGTATCAGTTCTTTAATAATGAACAAAAATCCTTTCAAATCAGTTGCAAAATCTGCAAAGATTGTTTTTCAAAACATTTCAGAACATTCAAAGTATTCAGGAAACTTAGTCTACTTAAATAGTCTTTTCTTAAAAAGCAAAGAAAGTGAAACCCTGACTTGTTTCTCTATGACAACAATATTAGAAAAACAAAATTCTAAGGAGAAATAACTTTACACTGTTAATGTTTATTAGGGCATCTCCTTGATATTTTTGCACTAAAGCATTTTTGCTGAATAAAGACAGAGAGGTATAATCACAACTAATCTATAAAGCTCTGGAAAAAATTATTCCCTCTGAAAACCTATATAGAATGGGCTGTACACTAAATCATTGTCTATAAGGTAGACAGAAGAAGATAATAATAATTGCCATTTGCAGTC
Organism: Gymnogyps californianus; assembly: GCF_018139145.2. NCBI lineage: Eukaryota > Metazoa > Chordata > Aves > Accipitriformes > Cathartidae > Gymnogyps > Gymnogyps californianus. The sequence continues at coordinate 107,579,903 of NC_059471.1, forward strand.
TAGTTCTCATGAAATATTGCTTTTACCTGATGGCAAACATTTCATAATGACAGCAGAGTTTTACAGCATCATACCACTTGGGGGAAAAAAAAGTCAGCAGGGACTGGTTTTAATAATTTTTTTTTTAATTATAAATTATTTTATTTGAATGAACAGCTATGAATACTTACTCAGAAGTCTTCAGTGGGACCACAGTACTATACAAAGCAGCCTCCGTAGAAATGCTCTTCTACAACAACATTCTTAAGACAGAGCCATATAAAAAAGCTTTATACCTTCTGTAGTATCCTTCTTATATACTTCCTATCTAATTTTCATAAAAAGATGAGAAAGTTGTGTTCACTTTTTGCTTTACCAAGCTTCCAAAGCACATGCCTCCCACTGTGTAAAAGTGTTTGCTTTTGAAAACACATATTCCTAGAAAATTTTACCTTCAGTTCTTTTTTTATTTCATTTCAAATACTCATTGTCACAATCAACACCCTCACACCCATACTTTGCTCACTCATATGTCAGGGAAAATTATACAAAAGTCACCTAATGTCACCTATATTCTTCCTGAAGTTCTGGTGATTAGCACAGCTTGAAAAGGGAAGTGAAAATAAGATGGTTAATCCTCTTAGGCTGCCTGTACAGACAATAGAGAAAGGCTTGCCTAAAGGAGAATTAAAATCATGAGACTGCCAAATGTTCCCCTATCTGTCATAACTGAGAATGTTCCCTAGTTTAACCTTGTTAGAGTAAGGTCAAGCCTTTGTGCAACCTGCTGTCTCCTTATGCCTTCTTCCAACTGGATCCAAGGGGGAGCACTAACAAACTAGTGCAGTTAGTGCTAAACAAAAGAGATGTAAATTTATTCTCTCTGTGGATGTCTTAAAGCTAGAAAGCTAAAACTATTTTTTTATTATAAATTAAAGCTGAGTTGAACAGCAATTTACTAGGAGAAAAAAAAATTAAAGGCACTACACTTGCAGCAAGAATGTTAACTTTTGATGTTAACATCTTAAACGTAATTTCTGAAAGCTTATACTCATTTGCTAAATTACTAGCACTCATTTTTTCCTAAAACATTTCTTAGATAAGCTCCACAGATGGCTGCTGAAATAATGGAAAGGAATATATCCTCGTTCTCATGAATGAGAATTTATGCAGTGAGTTGCCATCAGCAGTAATGGAAGTTGTATGCAACAATCCCAGTGGACACTAATACAAAGGCATTCCTAAATACACAAAGGAAGTGAAAAAGCCTAAGAAATTCAGACTTAAAACAAATGCAGAAGACATTTATTGTGTATCCACACAGAAATACCACATTCTGCGGTGATTTTATGATCTAGAATGAAAATATTGCCATATTCAGGTGCCACAGTTACCCAGAAGATGCTCTCATCTTTATGGCAGATAGGCATACATTACATTATCTCTCCAGCCACCAGTTACCAAAGCAAGCAAAAAATTAACTTCTGTCTGCCCTTCCCCATCCTCCTCATTCACACATGGCTGAGATGGCAGGGCCAGAACAAAGAAACCTGTTTACATTCATATGTTATTCAAGAGGAAGAAGAGATACTTCTGTTCTCACTCCCAAGGTCAATACACAGAAATATGACATGGTCTCAAGTTAGAATGAAAATATTAGGTACTTAGAAAGGACCAGCCTCTCACCTAAGAATATATTACAGATATATAATTATATATGTAATTCCAAATGTACACTTCTATAAAAAAGGGTCAACAAAATTTAACAAAGTACTTCTTCCATGCGTGTTGGGGTAGAACATAGTAGTCAATGAGGGACATTAAATCCTGAATGTACACTTTTCAGTGAACATAAGTGAGCAAGAGTTCTCATTATTTCCTTACAGAAGTGTACACACAAACTGGCTCAAAAAGTTTACATTTTAAAATTATAAAAATTACGACTATGGGAGGAAGTCCAGAATAACATTTTCTGGAAAATATATCGTAGAGTTAGGGAAAAGATCAAAACAGAGAGGAGAGAAAGGACTGTATGAAAGCAGAGACAGAAGGGATGAAATCTGGTGATAGTGGAAGTAACAAAAAAAAGGTAAAATTTATTTCTCCAGCAGGGTGGAACAATAGAATTAGAGGTAAAAGCAACCTGCAGCGAGTAAGCAAGAAGTATAGAAGGAAGAGCAAACAATGCATTTTAATTCTTTGTGTTGATGTATATCCCTTGTTTGTAAGCAAACAAGTAATATTTTTTTGTATTCGTTTATCTGCTACAGCAATATCTTTTCAAAACTTCACAATGTGATGATAATGACCCTGACTAAATGCCTCCCATTTAAGTTTGTTCATTTTGAAATTATCGACTGTTTTATGTAGACATGTAAAAAGCCAGCAAGAATGTTTTCAGAAGTTACTGGGTTTTAAACAAAAGAAATGGGAGGGCCATCCTGCATTATCACAGAAAATTTCTTCATTCATGTAACTGTCACCATAAACTAGCCAAGATCTATTTCCCACTCCCTACCCCCCAGTAATATTTTCACTAAAAGTCTATTTTAGAATCTGACTTGGTTTGCGCTTAGCAGCCTCCCTTCCAATTTTCAGCCAAATTAATTCTTGGGAACTGGCATCCTTTTTATTAAATTGTCTTCCCTTCTGTCATAGGGAGGAATCATATTTAAACATAATATTTATCTTGCTGAGCTAAAAAAACCAAAATAGTTATCTACCTGAGTGGGCTCGGGTAGGTGAGGGCCCCACCACTACCTCAAGCTGGATGTGAACCAAATTGGGGGGCTCTAAAAGGTGAAGGCACATTCGATTCTAGTGTTCTGCCTGAGCTAATAAAATGGCATGGAGTCACTCAACTTAAGCACATTCAGACAGACACCCCTTCAGGCTTTTCTCATATGATATGTTCTCTGTTACCCTTTTTTCTAGTGATTTTCCTCTTCTACATTTGTTCTAACTTCTTAAACTCATCAGATAGCTTTAACGTGATGACTGGGCTTGAGCCAACAGTTCCAAATGAAGTCCCATCAGTGCTAATCTACAGAAGGGCAGTAAAAAGTGTGGAATCACCATTAAAAAAATCCAACCTTGATCACAGACTGAATCAGTGAGACCTTTTAAAGCCTTTCACTGAAGTACTGGGCACACAAAATACTTGAATATTTTTAGCAGTAAGTCTGTAAGAATTACTTTTAGAGCTTTTGTCTCTCAAAGCATCTAATGTTTCTAATAGACTTCTATAAAGTACTGGAGACGCTAATACTAGGCAAAAAAAAGTATCTCCTCCTGCAATCTCATAATTTATGGTCTAATTATTCACCATGTTAGTTTCCCAACCTCACAGTTTTCCGTAAGGAAGTAGCAAATAAAATTATCTAGATGGCTTTGCAGTTTCACATAATAAACTGAAAAAGTTGCTCTGATATCAAAATATAACCCAAAATCATACCTAGAACATTATGGATTTACACAATGCTCCTTTCCCAAAATACTTATTTTTCCATACTACTAATCAGCAATTATTTGGGTAGTGCTTACACCAAAGGCTTCAGCCTTTTTTCTTTTTCCTCTACTGAGCTACAGTTGAATGCTAAATAAACTGAAATGTAAAGAAGTATTTTCACCCTTGGGTATAAAGCAGAGTGTTCCAGTCTGAGGTATGAGTTGTCACAAGCTACATAATAGTGGCTCTTTTCAGCGAGAGTACCTACAGCAGCACCCTGTCTTCAGAAGCAACAAGAAACAAGGGTCTAAGAAAGAGAAGACTATGCAAACAAACAATGTCACTTCCTCAGTACATCCACAGCGAGCAATCGGTAGCACAGCTGCTGTCTGAAGTAGCACCTATAGGCTGAGTCATAAAAAGTACCGTTGTATCAGAAGGAGAAAGCAGCATTTCAGATACAGGTGTTTGTACTAAAATGCATAGGAAACATTGTTACAGTATGAGAATAAGCAATTATAACACAGAAATCTGCCTTCTAAACAGCTGCTTCTAAAATGTTTGTTCAGAACCACTTACAGTCATTTTTATCCAACTTACATCTAGCACTTTTTTCACAAGGAAAAGCATTCCAGTGACACAGCCAGTGAGAGCAAGTGCTGACATGAGTATGGCCAGCAGATTTATTTAACTTTTCTAAAGACACATATGAATATGACTTTATGTGTCGAAGGGATGACTCCTCAGATCTCACCACCATGAATATATTTAAGAAAGTAAGAAAGAAAATCTTAAGACACAATGATGCAAACCAGGAAACTTATCATCTCACATAGGAATAAATTTAGAAATTATCTTTAGTGATGTGGTCAAAAAAACCACACAGTGAAGTGTAGTTTGATTAATGACAGCAAATATGGATTCAGACAGGGGAAGTCATGCTTAACTAACCTTCTGAAGTTCTTTGAAAACATAACTTATGAAAAATAAAGAAAATTCACCGAATACAGCATAGTTAGATTTTCAAGAGCACTTGACAATGTTTCTCATAATAGATTCATCACCAGGCTAACCGCTACGCAACAGAAACTGAAATAGGCTAGTAAATACGAAGTTGTTTTAAAAAGTGAAACGTACATAGTGACAAATAAATTATCCCAGTAATTTTGAGAGTTTTCAGAACCCACTTGCTCACAAATATGCATAGCTAATTAAGTCCTGATCTTGATAAAAGTGACTTTAAAAAACAATATTTATAATATTCATTATTAGTATTATATCTAGTAATATTAGTGTGTCTAATAGCCCTCCAGGTAAATTCTACTTTAATTTTTGGAGCCTAAGTGAAAATAGGATTCAGTAATACTGACATGAAATTCAGAAGAATATGTTTCTAATATTAAATCTAGCAGTTGGGAAGTACATTTAGTCATGTACAGCAGAGAAAACATGGTACCAGCTACCAGCTCTGAGTGATAGACACACTGTAATACTTCTATTCAGAGAGATACATTTGAGAAATTTTTACAAGGAAGCTGAAGGTGATACGGTTAATTTATTTTATGTACATCACTGCCAACTCTGACAGTGCTAACTTCACATCCATTTTCCTCCTCTGCAAGATGCAAAGAGCAAGCCAAGTAGACTGATGAGATCAACAAGCTTGAACATATAGCTTCTCTTCAATACACATCACAGAAAAACAAAGGTCTTCATTCCCCTCCCCCCAATGTTGCGATTGTATCACGAATTTTATGAAGGTTGGGGACAGTATAAAACAAATCAATTAGATGATATTTGGGTACTCACACAAGATAAATTATGACAGAAAAAATTATTAGTCATACAGAATAAAATACTGAGGACAAAAAAAGCAAGTTTGAAAGTCTCAGAGGTTGTAAATAAGGGAAAGGCTTCATAATACAAATACAGCAGAGGTATGTGGAGTTAAGAGTAAATTCGATTTGCCAAATTAATGTTTTCCAGTTTCTGAAACTATTTTTTTCTTAATATCTGAATCATTTATAACCATACTAGTAGACACAGATTTTCAGTTTTGTGTTCACATATCCTTTTCTCTTCATGCGTGATCAAGACTGAACTTGTAAAAAGAATGAAGCTGCTCAGGTTGAGAAAATCTCTGTTTCTTAGTCTCCAGGTTGAAAACCAGTGTCAACTAGACCTGGATGTATGAAAATACTTCAGTGGAAAAAGGAAATTTATATCCACCTTAGAAGCAGAACTAAAGCCTGGAGTGAAGAAGGGAAAAAAGCACAAAAAATTCAGCAAGCAGGAAGAATGATCATAAGGAAATATGCAGTGCATGGCCTTTTATTAGACTAAATGTCAAAAAACTGTATCTGATGGTATTACAGAAGCATCTGATCTATAATATATTACCTGTAGCTAATCCATTTTTTTTGTTTACAAATGCTTGGTTTTTTGAAGGGATCTTATGTAGCATCTGACGGATTAGAACTCTTATAAAGCAAGACCCTGCAAAAGGTAGCAAATAGTATTGACCCCTCACAGATTAAAACATGATTTAAAATACTTAATGGTTGACCATACTACAAGGTTTTGTCATAGATACTGTCCCAGGAAAACTGCTGTGTTGAAAGATATCAATGAAAGTGCAAGTTCAAGTACTGACAAGATGGTTTTGTTGAAAAGGTAAGATAACATTCCCATAAAAGAAACTAAAAGGTGGCTATGCATCTTGTAGACCTACAAAGGCCACATCAGCTTTTCTCTATGGTGAAATGGAAGGAGTAGGATTCAGCCTTTGTCTGCTTCGTAACTTGAAGTCATAGTCCTTGCATTGACATAGAATTTTTATATATATAATATATATATAAAATATAAATATATGCATAAATATACACCTCATACTCCCTTTGACCTACATATACTGAAATGATTGGTCAAAAGCATGACTAAGCACTATCAACAGAGCACATATTTGATTACAGAAGCAACTGGTAATGAGGGCACAGGAAAAAAGTTCCAAATACAAAATACAGGAGTATCTCCCACCTCTTCCCCTTGCCAAATGTTCATTTGATGCAATTTCTACATACAAGCAAATGCACAGAAAATTATTAAAAATAGATAAGGGGAAAGATTAGGTTTTTTAGTACCTAATACAGTAGTGTTGTACCATAACTTCCAAAGTTAATTGTACTTTAAATCTGCCTCAATGAAGGTAGTAAAAGTTCCATTTACAATGGATGGGCCTTGACCATTTTTATGGTCTTGCTTCACACTAAACTCAAGTAAAATTGCCTGCTCTGTACAGTAAGGGTCAACACTACATAGTGGGAAAAAAAACCAAACCAAACCCTACTAAACCTCCCAAAAAACCAAACCAAAACCAACCAACCAAAAAAACCCCAAACAAAACCAAAAAAATTAAACCCACAATTGCAGCAAGAACTGAGCATCACAAAGTTTGAGTGGATGTGTCTTCCCTCACTCTTGGTAACATTCTGCAGTTTTGCAGAGTTACGGAGAAAGGCTTTATATAACTATTTTTTTCATACAGCATTTGGTCTTGGTGAACTACTTGTGCTGCACTATATGTATCAAAAAACTTGTCACAATAGGAAAAACACAAAAATGAAACAAAAAGATGAATGCATAACATAACAGCATATATCGATACAAACTTTGTCTGTACACGTTAAGAAAAAGGAATAGATGTTCACCTGTTACAAAAGTAATGATGAGGCTTGTTCCCACTGCTAGGCAATGGGAGCACTTCACAGAACCGCAGAATCAGAGGCTAGCTGAGGCAGGAAGGCACCCCCGAGACCATTGACTCCAAGCCCCTGCTCAGATCAGGGTCAGACAGAGCAGGTTGCTCAGGGCCGTGTCCAGTAAGGCTTTTAATATCTCCAAGGATGGAGACCACAGCCTCTCTGGGCAAGCTGTTTTGGTGTTAAACCACGCTCACCATAAAAAAAAAAAGTGGTTTTTTTTAAAAGAATGGTTTCTCTGTGGTGGGTTGACCTTGGCTGATTGCCAGCCACCCACTCAGCCACCCTCTCACTCCCCCCCCTCCCCAACAGGACAGGACAAAACAAGATGAAAAAGCTTGTGGGTTTAGAAAAAGACAGGGAGATCACTCATCAATTACTGTCAAGAGCAAAACAGACTGAACTTGGGGAAAAATAACGTGAGTTATTGCCAATTAAGACAGAGTTAGCTGGTGAGAAACAAAGACAAAAATTAAAACAACACTTTCCCCTTCCTACCTTGTCCCAGGCTCAACTTCACTCCTTCATTCCTGACTTTTCTACTTCCTCTCCCACCCTGAGCAGTACAGAAGGGGATGCAAAATGCATTGTTGTCAGTCCATAACAGCTCCTCTCTGCTGCTCCTTCCTCCTCACACTTTTCCCTTGATACAGTGTGGGTTCTTCCCACAGGATGCAGTCCTTCAGGACAAACCTGCTCCAGCATAGGTCCTTTCAAACAGGCAGCGGTCCTTCAGAGTAAACCTGTTCCAGCATGGGTCCTCCATGGGCCACAGATCCTGTCAGGAGAACCTGCTCCAGCGTGGGTACTCCACGAGCTGCAGTTTCTTCAGGGAATATTCACCTGCTCCAGCATGGGATCCTCCATGGGCTGCAGTGTGGATATCTGTATTGGTGTGGTCCTCGCCGCAGGGAGATATGTGCTGCACCATAGTCTCTTTCATGGGCTGTGGGGGAGTCCCTGCTCTGGCACCTCCTCCCTGCTCTGGCACCTCCTCCCCCTCCTTCTCTGACCTTGGTGTTTGCAGGATTGTTCCTCACACTTTTTCCCTCTCCTCACTGTGCAGTGTTTTGTCCTTTCCTAAATATACTTTCACAGAGGCACCACCAACTTGGCTGATGGGTTCAGCTGTGTCCTGCAGTGGCTTGATTGTGTAGCTGGCCACTCTTCTCACAAAAGCCACCCCCGCAGGCCGCCTCCTCCACTATCAAAAATTTGCCATCTACACCCAACACATTCTTATATCATGGTATGCTACTTTTCATCTTCAGAAATCTTCTTGGAGTCTATTTTTTGAAATCTTTCCTCTTTGAAAGCGCCTTTGAAAAGGTTTTGAGCTAAACAAAAACTCAGCACATACAGCTAATAGTTCTTTTTAAAAGATTTTTTTTTCAAGATACTGCTTAGAGACCAAAGCCTGTAATATAAAAATGCTAGCTGAAGACCTAAAAAGTTCAACAAAGGAAAAGAGAACGTAAAAATCTTCTTATGTTCATATTTAAAACACCAAACATTTCCTTCTTTAATGTCTCCAAGCAGCAAAAAAAAAAAAAAAAAAAAAAGAAGGTCATGAGAGAATCTGGTTTAAAAAAAGTGAATAATTGCACGATAGGATACATAAAAATACTCTAAGTAATATATTACTCTAGGTACAGCTTTTTCATACTCTGGCCTATAGGAGCCAGAGGCCCTTAAGATTAATTAGAAACAAATAAAAAACAATCTATTGCCCCTCCCTGCCCAGCATGAATGTGTAAGAACTTTTAAGATGATCACAACCTTACTGCATAATTTATACACACACACACACACACTTTTTTTATTGTTGGTTGCTAATTTTTGCCCATGCTCTGTGTTTCACTGAAAAATACCCTAACAGAACTTCTTCAGGAATTTATGCATGACATCTTTAGGAAAATTAATCCTAAAGAGATACGAGTTCAGCCTGTACTAGAGTACTGTTAGTATATAATTAAACACCATTATATGTACCTCAATATGGAAGAAGTAACATTAAAATCAGTGGGAGTATTCTTAAATATCACCCATTATCACATAAATATTCTGTGTTTGGGGTTACTCATAGCAATCAGCAGAATGTTTAGCATTCTGAACAATCTAAAAGTCAACAGATAACATCAAAAACAAGTTTAACTAGATGAAAAATATTATAAAATAGCATTTACTTTCTGTTCTCCCCCATCCTCAGTTTCTCTGCAGAAAGCAGGAACCTAAAATAACTTTCACCATTCAGACTTCCCAACACACTCAGGACAGTAAATATACATTTGAAATAGGGTTTATTTGAGTAAGTTAGTTTGAAATATAGAAGTCTCTTCAAGTATAGCTGTAGATTTAGCGTAGAGAGAAGCTATTTCTTGGAAGACTGGAAAAAGTGAAAATCAGCTAATGACAGCATTTCATCGCATAAATCCTCTAACTGACAGTGTACTTCAATTGAATGTTTACCTATATATAAATAAATAGACTACAGATTAAACATACTACATTTTACAGTTTAGAAATTACGAATCACATTCCATGGTAACACTAGGTATTTAAAACTAATTCAGCCAGCGTTCATTCAATGCTAATTCTAAAATTATTTTCTTTTGATATGATCCAACATTAAAAAAAAACACTTTTAAAATGCTCTTAAAGAGCAGTTTACACACATGAACAATTTAACTGGTATAAAATGAACTGTAGGTCAAATATCAGTGAAGGATTAATCTTGAGAAGTAACTGTAAAAATTTGGAGTTTGTCCAAATATAGATATTTTACCTGATGATTGTAGAAATAAAACACTTTCTAATTTTGGCCCCTCATTAATAATCATGAGCATGTATGAATATGCATTTTAGCAGCATATTTAATCTTATTTTAGTAGAAAATGGATCCTCTCTGATACATCTATGTAATTTTTACCTATCAGTAGGAATCAAATTAGCCATTTTGCTGCAAATTCTTCTCGTTTGGACTGAAACTGTTCTACATGCTGAAGCTTTCCTAAAGTTGTGTACTATTTATCCAAAATGAAAATTATTCTGCTTATTGTTAGTAAAATGCATTTATTTTCCAATTAACATAAATGATCATTCCTCAAGTATAAAGAGGATAATGTTGTTCAGATCTATCGTAAGTTTTGATCTGAATAAATACGGATAATAAAAAAAAGCAGAGGTGGGTGTAATCTGCCTTTCCTTTCAGTTTAATGGAAAAGTTTCATGAGGTCATTAGGATTTGTTAGAAGTGTAAAGAAAGGAATAAAAAAAACGTTCATTGGGGAAAAAAAAAAGCAGCAAAGGGTTTTTTCACCCCCCTCACTCAGCATATGCTATAATAAGAAGTCACAAGTAAAGGAGTTTACAGGATCTGAAATAAGACCTTCAAATTAAAAAGAAGTGCCTGCATCACGTTAGTTAATGCAGGAACTTTATTCCTCCCTATTTCAGCATTATGAGACAACACTATTTCTTCCATTGCTTATGCATTCTTTATGTCCATCTGCTGCTCTTGTGCAGTGTCAAGATTCAATAAGATTAGAAATATAAAAATATTCTGATACTATATTGTTGTAAATCCATGAGGAAAACAATAATTTGATTACATCCTTGTGAGTGGAGATCAAAATGGTTTAGGTGTACAGAATATCCTCCTATGTCTTACTGCAAAAGTCTTTGAAAAAGGTCAAATCTTCCAACTGCAATCCACTACATGCACAGCAAGCAATACAATCTATTATAGGTTCTTGCCAACTGATCCATTGTAAATTAACTTACATAAATATTATTTTCACATTTGCTCAGCTAACAAGGACACCACTACTTTCAAACTTAAGACATGCACGCTTTATGTGCTTCCTATTGAGTTAAACCATTTTGTCACTGCATCAAATTATCTATTTAGATGTATATAGATTGTGTGTCAGTTCAGTTTGGCTCTGTTGTTCTGTTACTCCTAGAAGACCAGTGTTACATTCCCCTTTTCCTTTCCCATCCCCATTCTAATAGGTACCGTCAGCTTTTGCAATGTGTTACAGAATTCTTTAGGGTCTATATATACAGGCCTCAGAGTGCTACACACTCAGTGGGATTCAGATGCCTAAACGCAGCATTTTAACTGACCTAGGATATCTCACCCAACCTCAAGGAGGTGCTTCAGAAGGCTATGGGTCTCCTACATGTCCCCTGTCATATCTTGTGGTCTTGTAAAGATGACTCATATCTTAGAGGGTCCCAAAGTGCTACTAGATGTTCTCCATTTAGCCAAGATGATCCTATCTTTTCTGAAACAGCAACTGAGTATCTATCCCACATACTTTAATAAAGTTTTGTGCTTTCTGGACTCTCACCTGACTCAAACAGTTAAGATTATTATTTTCAGAGGACTTTTCCAAAATCCACTCTGTCTAGAAAACAAGTGGTAGAATTAATAGATATTTTTTAAAAAGCAAAAAATCAAGTCAGAACAGTCAGCGACACTTGAGGGGATTCAGACAATCACCGAATAGCAGAGCACCATACACACACTAATTGTTTTTAGTTAGAAAAAAGTAATTATTATTTCAAATGAACATGAAGCAAACAAAAAACACTATAAAAGCGTTACTAAAAATTATTTAAGCTACCCATCCCAACCATGAGGACTTTTGACTACGTAAAAACTATTACTGTCATTGGAAGGTAAAGGTTATGTGTTGTTTTAAATAAACACTACTATATTCACCAGCCCTTTGTTATCACTCTCAGCAGGAAGAACCTGACTAACAGTTGTTAGATAAAACATTCCCCTACATAAGCACTATGTAAGGACAATCTTGTACCAACTACAGGAATTTAAGGATATTTATAAGAATAAAAAAGCAACAAAAACTCAGAAAACTCAAAGAGCTTCCAAATAATAATAAAGTGTTGCTCTTCTCCCCTCAAAGTACCTCAAACCTAGTAAGTAGCAATGATGCAGATGCTGCAAAGTTAAAGAGCCTAAATCTGACAGATTTCACACATTTTCACTAGTAGCTTTATGGGTGAATAAATGTGTCATCACTCAAAGAAGAGGGAAGGGGAGAATTTTTTTCAAGCTCTAAATACAATCAAATGTAGGTATCAAACAACTGCCAGTGGACATGACTACCAGATAGTGAATGAATTTTTCCAAAAGCAATGAAGTCTTTCACATATACTGTTCAAAAAGAGCAATGATAAAAACACATCATGAGTGCAAAATGGTACAACTATTACGTATCAATCTCTGCTCATAGAATTCTTCTGTGCCAGAATCCTTGATTCATATGATACACTCAATAAGACTTTCAAAACATGATACTGATTTTAATTGGCCAAATATAGACAACGAATAACTCTGCAACAGAAATACATATCTACAGCTGGCATATAACTGACCAGTTACAGAATGAAAGACAGTTTAGCAAGGTATTTTGTTGTAGCTAGAAAACACAATGCTGCTGCCTTCGATATATTAGAGATACATGAGACATAGCTGGTCTGAAAATAATGAAGGGGATATGCCTTCCATCTTGGATGGGTAGATTGGGAGTAAAAAGTGGGCAACTGTGGCAGCTCTGATCAAAACTGAGAGTGGAAGAAAGGCAGAAGTCTCACTGGAAAGAAATGAAAAAGTTCAAGACAAAAAACTCAACAACAAAACAGATGCAGAAGCCTCAGAAACATTATGAGGAAAGTTCTAAGAGATTGTCTAGGAGTGACTTTTTTTGTTAATTTACCATTGACAAAGCAGAGGATAGGCAGCTAGGGAACATAAGCAGGTAAGAAAAAGCTGAAAATGGAAGATCTAGAACACAGAATATAAAGGAAACATTTTAAAGGACAGAAAATTCCTAAAGAGTAGGCAGATACAAAAAAAGAACAAGTTAATGGGTGTTTCTCTCTTTCTTCATCCAACTTCATTTCTACAACATACACTGTTGGACAATCATGCAACTTGGAAAGGAGAAAGAAAATACAGTGTTAAACAAATGCTACATAAACTCTTATTCTTGTACGAATGCTCAAAATCAGTATTGGTATTGAAAAGATTCCCAGATATAATCTGTATTCCATGAAAAAAGGCTAGAAAAGATGTATCTAGGAACAACATTCTCAGTAAGCTAAAAGGCAAGTTTCTTGTTCTAGGAGCATGAGATTTAATTCTAGGGTACCTTCATAATACACACCACATTATTTATTTCTTCATAAAGACAAGGAAAATGTTTCCTTTGGTTCTCTTTATCTTCTTTTCCCCTGCCAATCTAAGAGCAAAGCAAATGAAAAAATCAAAAACAATCTATATGAAACATAAATTGTGGCCCAACTTTTCTTAGAGTTGTTGCAAAGCTTCAGGACCAAATTCTCTATGAATAATCAAGATACTTATCCAAAGGAAAACTTTCATAGCATTACTAGAAACAGTAATCTCTTATAAAATATTATGAAAGTCTAACTCTCTTGAAAAGCCAAGATTTTTATGTTACAATTCCAGGTACTTGAGTGACATTATACCACGGAAAAACTTGGCTTAACATTTCCCAGATAGCAGAGAAGTTGGTTGCATTTTGTCAGTGCTTTATACAAGCAGGAACCAATGCAATGGGAAAGAACGCTCATAAAGATTTTCTGAGAGAGTAAGTTAAAGCTTTACAGTCTGAAGTATTTTGTTACCTCACTCCTGCTTTCAAAAAAAATTAAAAAAAGAGTTATATTGTCAGAAACATTCCTATGTATTAGTTTTCTTTACATTTTCCTTTTAGTCCAAAAGATTGTTTGCTTTGGTTGGCTGGTTGTTGTTTGTTTTGTTTGGTTTTTTTTTTTAAATTGTCCCTGCCCTCCCCCTTTCCATAATTTCTGGTCAAATATCCAGCTTTGCTAAGGAATTTGCCAATTTGAGAACTGTTTAGTCATTTTACTGTATTACAGTTAACAGTTGTAAGCAACTAAATTATTACAATTTAAACAATATTGAGGATATAAGAAAAAGCAAAAATTGTATTCTAATGAAGAACAGGACATCTCTTTTGAAAAAGGCAAAAATGTCATGATTGGTTACAGTCTGCCACAAGAATATCACCTACTATCTATTAAGAGTGCTGCACTGTACCCACACATGGTAACTGTACGTGTTGCTTTGTTTACCTTATTTTTTTCTGCTCCCCCTTGGTTTCCACGAATCTCTGGACTAGAATGACTGAACCATAGGGTAAAGAAGATTTGCTGAAGCCAAGCAGGAATGCTTCAAAAAAATTGAGTTGTGTCCACATTAAAAGAAAAGCAAAAGCTTACCTCCAGAAAGGTAAGCATGAAATCACAAGAGACAAAAAAATCATCTGAAGAACAATTTAAAAAAACTTTCAAATAATACCCCTTTACCTAAGCAGTCAAGAGTACAGAGAGAGTCTGAACACATAACCATGGCAGAGAATGAACATTCAGGAAAGACAAGGCTACGGGAGAAAAAACCAAAGAGTTCTTGGAGATATGTTCAGTCTGGGAAGGTATCTGTGTTATAATCCTATTATACAGGCAACATGCCATAGGATGCCTCTGAAATGAAAGGTTTAAGAGAAGGTATTGAGGAAATAAAATATCAAATTGTTCCAAAAAAATTGTCAGGACAAGATAGTGTTCACCAGACATTCCTGGGAGAATTCACAAATGACATAGTACAATGAGATACAAAACAGTGGCCATTACAAGGGAGAATGAATTAATGTTATCTGTTGGCCTTCAGGACTCTGTTACATATATATATATATATATATATATATATATGTGTGTAAACTATGTAGTAAGTTAAATATCTGGCACTATCCCTATTTACTCCATTAGAAAAATATTTAAAACTATAATATAGCATAGCACTCTGAAGTTGCACTGAATTTCAAACTGAATGTACTGCATGAAGTAATAGCACAATATGTAGTAGAAGCAGAACAGTATGTCCTTCCCAGAGTCTAAGAGAAGGTCCTTGGAGTCCAATCAAGAAGGATGACAACAGCCAGCTATGAAGCACAGCTCAGTGATGAGATTTCACTAAATCACACTACTAGCCATATATTTAGCTTTTATCTTAGCAGGAGAGGAAATATTTAAATATTGCTTACAATTTCTATTAGTATTTTTTGGTTATAACTGTATGTACCGGTTCTGGCTGGGATGGAGTTAACTTTCTTCATAGTAGCTAGTATTGGGCTATGTTTTGGATTTGTGCTGGAAACAGTATTGAGAATACAGGGATGTTTTTGTTATTGCTGAGCAGTGCTTACACAGAGTCAAGGCCTTCTCTGCTCCTCAGACTGTCCCACCCACAAGTAGGCTGGGGGTGCACAAGAAGCTGGGAGGGGACACAGCCAGGACAGCTGACCCCAACTGACTAAAGGGATATTCCATACCATATGACATCATGCTCAGCATATAAAGCTGGGGCAAGAAGGAAGAGGGGGGACATCTGGAGTTACAACATGTGTCTTCCCAAGGAACTGTTACACATGATGGAGCGAGCCCTGCTTTCCTGGAAATGGCTGAACACCTGCCTGCCGATGGGCAATGGTGAATGAATTCCTTGTTTTGCTTTGCTTGTGCATGCAGCTTTTGCTTTACCTATTAAACTGTCTTTATGTCAACGCACAAGTTTTCTCACTTTTACTCTTCTGATTCTCTGCCCCATCCTGCTGGGGGGGAGTGAGCAAGTGGCTGTGTGGGGCTTAGCTGCCTACCGAGGTTAAACCACAAAACTGTAGCATCATTCATAGAAAATAATAGCATATACTTCAGTTTTATTACATTTTATGCAGTTTTATTCCATACCAGAGCAATTTAATTTAATTAAAAATAGTTTAATGAATCCTAAAAAAATATGGAATGGTTACTCACTGTCATAGAAGCATCAATAATCACACAGAAGTGTTCATAAAATTATCATGGGAAAAAGCCAGAATAGGTAGTGTAGTCAAACCATGATAATGATAGCAGTAATATATTTTCTAAAATATTGCTGTTCAGGAAGTTGTTTTGTAGCGGCTGTTTCAACATCATCGTACCTGGATAACTTGCAATAAGGACATTTAGAAGAAGTGGTTAAGGAGTTCTCTTTACAGTTAATATCACTTTTCAATATGTATTGGGATACTGGAAAGTTCCATGGGACTGCAGAACACTAACATCTGAAAAAGTAATCACAGACCCATCAACCAGATCATTCCAAAGCAAAGTAATCCACAAAAGACTCTAATAAAAATTACACAATAATCTGCTGATTAATGTCAGTCAACAGATCTCATCTAATGTCTCATTTAGAGGATCTGAAAGTCTACACAGTTAGGGAATTTAAGACAGTTAAATTAAGTAATTTAGACTTTTGTAGGATGTTTGCACAAAGTGTAAAGTATTTTTAAGAGAGAAACTAAAATAATTCAGAGTCAGTTTCTTAATAAAAAAATTACATGATAGCCATTTTTTGTTCTATTTATTTTGTAACTTATTCCACTCAAATGGAATTCTAATGGAAAAGTGTCAGTGCATGTGTGAGTTTCTAGAGTGGTCAGACAGATTAGTTCTGACATAACTGCTCTAAATCACTATCAAAAATCACTAAGATTTGAGAGAATGTTGAGCTCTTCAACAATTCTTCAGTTTTTCATCTTGTTTAATATTATGATTAAGAAAGTTATTATGCAAAGATAATGCAAAATTTCATCATGATGTAATCTTTGTAAATAAACAACGCAGATTTTTAATTACTCCGATTTTTAGTGTAACTCAGAAAATGTTAAAGCTAGCTTTTGATTTTTAAGGTTTATATTTTGTTACTCGTTTTGGTAGCCTCTTCCACAAGGGCACCAGAACACTTACTTCCAGAGTTATGACTCATTTTCATTTAATACGCATATTACCAAATCTTGCAAATAATTCTAAGTTCACAACTACACACTGTATTTCCAAAATAATTTTCAGCTCTATACATTTAATACATTTAGAAGTTTTTTCCACAAACTAAGCCGCTATACTATGAACAAGAATAATGCAATTATTAGTCATCACCCAATTCATACCTTTTACTTAATTCCATTTTTACCCTCTGTACAAAAAAACATGAAAATCTATGAAAAACCTACCCTTCTTTTGGCCCATATTTCTCAAACATGCTACTGATTACAAGTGTATCCTTCTTTGCAATTTGATGTGTATTGGTTTATAATTTAGCTTGCATTCTCTTTCAAATGGCACTGAGGATTTGTGAATACTAGTACTACTGAGGTTTGCTTAGTTTGGGCTTATTGACTGTAAACAATTCAACATGGGGGAAAAATAAGGGAGTAGATGATAGCCTCTTTCCATCACTCTTGTCCC
Source organism: Gymnogyps californianus (assembly GCF_018139145.2). Classification (NCBI taxonomy): domain Eukaryota; kingdom Metazoa; phylum Chordata; class Aves; order Accipitriformes; family Cathartidae; genus Gymnogyps; species Gymnogyps californianus. The sequence continues at coordinate 107,597,453 of NC_059471.1, forward strand.
ACAATCCTTTTTTTGTTCTGGAAGAATTAACCTTTATTTTTCAAATATGTGTTATTAAGGCATGCCAACTCAAATACGTATATTTATACTGAGGCTCCTATTTCACTGAATTATAAAACCGATTCCATTTCTGCTGGTAAGAGAATTAGAAAAAAATTATTTAGTGTGAGACTATAATCATACAGGAATTGTCATTGGGTATGTTTGAACTGCCAATAGCTGTATAATTTGAGAAGTATTGGATACACAGATATATCACACATGTGCTCGTATTACGTACATGCTTCTACCTATAAATATTGATGTTAACTAACAGGATAAGAAGCTAAACAGAGATACAGTGGAAAGAGTTAATGTTTTAAATTCATTTTCTGATTGATGAATTAACTAACGTCCTATTATCTACTATGTGCAAGCCATTAGATTTTAAATTCTCTTGTATCTGACAAAAAATATAGCAATGAAGTTCTCTTGAAGCAGGTCAATCTCAAACAAGAAACACCAGTGAAAAATAAACTAAGATTAATTTCAGAAACCTACTGGACACTTTTATAGTCAGGCAGACTGCAAACTTCAGGAACAAAACATATACCTGTTGTGCCAAATTTTCTGGTTACAGAATGCCTTGCTATATGGACAGAAACAATATGGTACATCCCTACTTGAGTGTAAGTAAACAGGAATAAGCATTAACTGAACAGCAGAATATCAACCACTAGGTATCAGCCTCGCCTCCTCCACCCCCCCTATTTTTTCTTTTCTATTTATGACCTATGAAGTCTGCAGTTTCTATGAAGATGGAAAGAGCGAGCCATTAAAAGCATCTTCTGTTATTGTCAGTTGCATCAAAATCTGTCCTTCATCTTTTTCTTCTCCCCTTCTCACCTTTTGCAATTTCATCTGTAGAACAGAACAAAAGCAAGAGATCTTTTTCTTAACACCTTAATGTCCATCAATAACAAACAGCTTCTGGACTGCACTTTTTGGCATTATATCAGGTTTTTATGCCTTCGGTAGTCTCCAATAATGCAGTGCAGACCAAAGGCTTTAATAATTTCAAGTCTTCATACATTGCACAGTCTCATACATTACATTATACAGCACTTTTCATTCACGAAGCTGCAGTGCAACCTTAATAAAGCCCATAACTGGCCTCTGCAATTATCTGTTCCAGTTTTAAATCTTTTCACAGTCTGAGACTATAGCATGGCAATCACATTCAACTCAGGAAGCCCAGAAACAAATTGTGCAAGCAACTTCCATCTACTCCCTTACTTGCTCAGGTAATTTGACACAAATGCTTTCTTCTGGGAAAACTTTTTTTTTTTTATTACTATTGTTATTCTTGATAAAGGTTAGTGAGCTGAAAATGCAAAATAACTTTTATGTCTTCCTATGCAGGTGGCTTGTGTACTCATTATGTACTTTTAGAATATGACTCTAGTGATAAACAAATAAGGAAGAGTACAAATTAAAACTTAAACAGCCAAGGACCATCTTGACATCTCCGCTATCTCTAACAATGTGTTATAATATACAAGACCAGTTCCTCAAGACACCAGAAATAGCTGTTGAGCAGGACTACAATATAGTCACAATATATTAATTTTAACACAGAAAGTTGACAAATGCATAAAAATATGAGTATTCTCTGACGAGAAAGTAGATTCCTTTGAGATTAAGCTTTTTTTTTTTTTTTTTTAAAGGGGAGGGGGAGGCAGATTTGCCACTGTTATTCAAGACATTTTTCCTTACAATCACAGAATGGTTGCAATTGGAAGGGACCTCTGGAGGTCATCTGGTCCAACCCCCTGCTCAAGCAGGGCCACCTACAGCCAGTTGCCCAGGATCTTCAGGTATTTGTTTCTGTTTCTTTAATACCAGCAGTTTTTACATAAAAACATATATATTTTTCCCCCGTTAGTGTCACAAGGCAAGATGCTGTACTATACCTCTTAAGAGATAATCAACTGCCTGGCCTTAAAAAAATACATTACAGTCTCCTAGGGTTGCATGTCTGCCTGCAAAACTGCCAGACCACAAACCCTCACCAATTTGTTTGTTCCAACAAATTCAGTGACTATTATAATAGTAAAATTGGAAGAAAGTTCTTGGTCAAATCAATACTTACTTTCTATGGCCTCCCTCTATGTTTCTGTAGCCTCCCTCTATATTTCTATAGCCAAAACAAATGAAGGGTCAACTTCTTCCATTATATTTGCTATGTTTCAGTCAACATCTAACTTGCTCACATTTCCAATTGGCACGGCTAGTAAAATCACTGTCTAGGTAGGTGTTCAAGTCATGAAATTCTGTGTTTGTAATTAAAACCTAAAACCAGATAATGCTCAGCCTTGTGACTGAGCACTGAAGTAGTAAATTCATCTGAGAATTGTATTTGTCTTTATCTCCAATCAGAAAATAATATCTTCAGTTACTCTAATGATCTTATCAGGCATGCAAACATAAAGTTTGGTTTCCTTTAAAGGAATAGCAAAGAGAAAGGATTACAACACTACCAAATAAGCTAAGATGATTCTATTTTGTACTCAGAATGATGGGGAGGAAGAAGAGCGTTCTTTGTTTAGATGCTACTGCTAAGTGCAAAGGCATACTGAATCTTCCAGTTCATATATATTTCAGAATAGACATTTTGGTAGACTCAAGCTCAATCACATACTATTTGCAGTGACAGAATACATACTTTTCTGTATGAATACATTTTCAGTTAAGTAAATTTATCATCTTCATTACCCAGTGAGGTCTCCCAAGAATTTTCTGTTCAGGTAACTCCAGTCATTAAATACCTCAAACTGAAATAATACCATTCTGCTACAAATTAATCTAAATACTAAATCTAAAATCCAAACATGCTACTGCGTATATAGGAAAAAAGTTTCAATGATATATGCCAGTTAGATTTTCAGAGAAACACATTCATACTCATTGAACTTTTCTCTGACTTCAGAACAACTGACTTTCTCCATTGTTTCTAAGATTTTACATGCATTTTTCACCTCCAGTTGGTATTGGTTAGCTTTTGCTTAGTTAAGCTCATCTAGCTTTTTTTTTCCATTTCTCAGGGGTTTTTTGTGTGTTCGGTTCGTTTTTTTTTTTTTTTTTTTTAATGGTTGACAGCTTTGCACTACTTCTATAGGGGAAGTCCTACATTCCTTCCAACATTATTCTTATTTCTGTAAATGTAGCTAGTAGTACATCAAAATTCACTACTGTGAAACATTGTTTGAAACAGGGTTTCTGGCATAACATGATTATTATTCTCCAACAGACAATGGCTGATCCAAAATAAACATGGTAATGCAGCCTAGTTAGTTACAAGTATTTTTCAACAAAAACATATATTTCCACATTACTTTTTTTTTCAAGTATAAAAAAAGAGTGGTATCATTTCTATCACAAATAAACATTTAAATTCAATTAAAGAAGTGGTAATTCCTACCACCAACAAGAAACCCAAAATTTTCAAAAGTCAGGTTGCCATTTTTCCTTATTATAACATGCATACATTACACATGCAAAACTTCTGGAAATATTGGAGACAATTTTAGTCATAAACCAGGAACATAACCTCTTTCCAGCAACATCTCTCTCAGAGCAGAGAAAGGATACTTCTTACAACAGATAACACTTTCAGGTACTGAGCGTCCAATTCTTTTCTCTCAATTATAATGATTACAATTAGTGTTTGTGGTATTTAATTGCATAGTAACTTATGCAAAATTACAGTTAATTAAGGACATCGTAATAGCTCCAAACACTAGCTACATATCAGCAGGCTAATCCAACGTTTCTATGCAGCACAGCAATTCTATCCACCCATATAAAATATTATTCCAGAATTATTAATTAAAAAAAAAAAATCTGTTTTAAACAGTAATTTTACAACTAGATTTAAAAAAAATGTTGCCCTCAAAAAAGTGGTTTTACTCATTGTCCTGGTTTCGGCTGGGATAGAGTTAATTTTCTTCTTAGTAGCTGGTACAGTGCTGTGTTTTGGATTTAGTGTGAGAATGATGTTGATAACACGCTAATGTTTTAGTTGTTGCTAAGTAGCGCTTATCTTAAGCTAAGGATTTTTCAGTTTCCCATGCTCTGCCAGCAAGCAGGTGTGCAAGAAGCTGGGAGGGAGCATAGCCGGGGCAGCTGACCTGAACTAGCCAAAGGGGTATTCCATACCATGGAACTTCATGCTCAGTATATAAACACGGGGGAGTTGGCTGGGAGGGGCGGATCGCAGCTCTGGCATCGGTCAGCAGGTGGTGAGCATTGTGCATCACTTGTCTTTTCTTAGGTGTTATTTCTTTTTTGTTGTTATATTCCTTTTCATTACTATTATTATAGTATTATTATTCTTAGTTAGTAGTGTATTTTATTTTACTTTAGTTATTAAACTGTTCTTATCTCAACCCATGAGTTTTACTTTTTTTTTTCCTCCTCCTCCCCAGCCCACTAGGAGAAGGGAGGGGGAAGCAGCCGCATGGTGCTTAGTGGCTGGCTGGGGTTAAACCACAACACGGATCAGTTCAGATATCTTTCACATTGACAGTGGCAAAGATGGGCTGAAATTTCTCTCAACAAGCCTCCTTTCTGATATAAAATGAATCCAGTGAGTGACAGTTACCCATCTTCTGACCTGACCCATGGGCTTGCTCACCCAGGACTAAGATCTTGGACATGGCAGAGACTGCTGAGGCTCATCCATTTCTAAGAGCATGTTCCTTTGATGTTTATTCACACGGGTACCATTGACATTGACAGAGGAGACCCTGAGGGTGACTACAAGCTCTGAACACTTGGGTAAAGAACTTGGTCCCCAAGACAGTGCTCCCCCTCATCCTGTGGCCAAGGAGAATGGCTTAGTAAGGAGCAAGTCTCCTACAGATCAACACACCACAAGATCCAACTAAAGAAGGGGGATTCCACTACCTTTGCAAACGGGTTTCCTGTCAACCAATAATAGTTTCAGTCCATTGGTAGATAAATTCTCTCAAAAACTGTCTAATTTTATTTAATATTTGGAATTTTCTAGTCAACATTCCAGATGAGTGAAGCTAAATACTAAAGATGGATTATATCACATTCAAAAAAATGACAGATTCAAATAGTTGACTGAGAAAAAAAAAAAAGATGGCAGTAGCTAGGAATTGGAATACCAAAAGAATTAGGAAATCCAGTTTCAACCTGCTTTGCATGTTCTTAGACTTATTTATAAATAAGACCTGCTTCTTTCGTACTGATAATTGTGGAAGTTCACTATACTCAATCTGCATTTTCTACTTATATTTAGAAAGAAGCAAATGTTTTTCATTCCCATGATCCTTTTAATGTGCTAATTATAAATATCAAAATTCAGACTATTAAATAGACAAAGTAGAGATGTTAATCTCAAATTATAAAGATAGAGATCTGAATTCATCTTTTTTATAAAAAATAGTTATTGAAAATATTTCATAATACAGCACATGCAGTAGCAGATTGATTTAGATGAAATCCAAAAACTTGTTATAGATATAAATTTTAAGTGTAATAAGTTATCATAGAAGTCAACCAAAGAGACATAAAAATTTTTCTTCATTAGACAAATTTAAAGAATATACTATTCAGTAATTCAGCTGATCTGATCCTGCTGAGATCATGCTCACAGGTTAAAGTGTCATTTAATTACCTAAATCTTATATCCACATTTTGAGTCAGCTCCCACAGAAGCATAAAAGGGAATAGCAAAACCTGTTTTGTACATTTTAAGATCATATTATTACAACAACTGATGTTCTACAGGAACACTAAATTAAAAAAAAGAGGTATTAATGAACATAATTTTTCAATTTCATATGTCAGCATTAGCTGGAGCGAGAATGTGCAACTCGCCTCCAAGATTTATTCTGAAACTACTGTCAAAGTTAAGTCTAGAGTGAATGCAACTTTTATTTGCTTTGACATTTGCTTGATACACAAAACTGCATTTCAAGATATTAAATTCAAAGAGCATATTTCTGTAACTGAAATCATGTCTTCAGATGGGACTTAGCTTTTTGCTGAGAAAGTATCTGAAAAAAAAAAAATTATTTACTGTGGTTCTATGAATGCCATGCAAGTCTTCTGCTGATTACATCACAAATCTTTTAATTTGAAAAAAGCAACACAAAGTTCAGCATACCTGTGAATATATAGCTCATTTAAGAAAAATAAAAACACAGAGCAGAATCTTTAAAGGAGCGCAATATATTTCTCACATTTTAAGCTTTGCTGAGTAACAGGATCCAAAAGAAAAACTTTATCATCCAGACCATAAAAAGTCCTGCAAAAAGATTGCATAAAGCCCTGACATTTTAGAAATAAATAATTGTTCTGGACATATGGAAAGAACTTTATGGTATGCAAATTATCTCAGGTATTAACAATTTTCTAAGTATATTTGACTATAAACTTATTTTCACTCATGTTTTTCTCAGCTACAACATGCAGTCCAGTATAAATCATTGTAATGTTGTTACATTAATTACACTAAACAGACAATGAAGTTAAAAGGTTTAGGGGTTTATTACTTTTTAGAATGAGAGTAAACTAGTACTTCTATATTTGGACCTCCTACTCTATTGAGAGATGGAAAATAGAGTTGTCTCTACAGCAGGACTTAAAGCAGAACAGGCAGGGAGCTCCTCTGGCAGATGCTACTCCATCCCACCAATGCATAGAAAAATGTAAAGAAAAAGAAGCAAGACTTCTCTGTGCTATCCCATCAGTGAAAAAATAATGGAGCAAGTAGAGATTTCCTCGTAACTTAGTATGACATAATGCCTTGAATTTCAGCAGTGTAAGAAACTGAATCTCATCTTTCCCATACTCTTTACACTTAATTAATTTTTTCTATTTTTTTTAACTCTGTAAAAGCATAGGTAGAGGACACTCTAGAGCCCAGGATTTAAAGTAAAGCAATAAGAAACATTGTTATGCAAATCACTCTTTTCAGTTTTAGGATTTAAGAGTTGCTAATACAGTTTCTCATTAGACTGCTGTTCTGCCTAGTGTTCACTACTATAATGTCATCTACCTTACAGGCTCCCTCCTTTCCAGATCCTTCCCCAGCCACTGAATAGCAAAAAAAAAAAAAAAAAAAACAAAACACCAAACACCACACCCTCCCCATTTAAGCCTCATCTGCTTCTTACAGACACTTCAGCCAAAAATGTTCCTAATCCATGTTACTGCTCTCCACTGCATTTCTAGTAAGATTATAGTCAATTAACTTCATTTCCAAATAACATCTTCATTCAGCAGTTATCTTTTCACACTGGAACTTTAAGATGTGTGTTCCCTTATGCCTCTATTCCCTGTTGATGGTTATTCAATCTCAATTTCTTTATCAACCAGATAAAATTTTAGAATTCACAGCTGGATTTTCTCCATCCAAAAATCACACAGAACCTAAGCTAAATATTTGACAGTGCCCCTGAGGCTGGGGGAAAGAAAAAAAAGTATTTCTCTCTTTTCCCTGAGATGATATCACTAAAAATATCACCAAATACAACTGCTGTTTAGTTGTGGTCAGACTAGGGTGAAAGATGGCAGAGTACTAACATTTAGGGAAGCTGTTCTGCCATCACAGATGCCTCCTAGAGAAGAAAAACAAGGACCTTTTCAAGCTATCGGAAATCTTGTAGGAAGCGGCTGATATCTCACAGTTAATATACAAAAGCTTAACAACTAAGAAGTTTTTTCCTGACCATATGAGGATGAGAAAGAAAAATTCTGTTCCCCTTCCCTGAGAAGAGAAACTTTCTTATCAAATGAGATGGCCTTAAGAAGTACTTATTTGGCTTGTTTGATTTCTTGAATTCAATCTGAGAAACTGAAAATCTGAACTCATAGAAATTGCTTCTGTTTTGGGTACCATTATGGAGTTCACCTTGCTAAATAAAAAACATCTAAGAATTGTGCGAGTCTGTATGTGTATGGGCATGTACACATAAACTGCAAAAATATTTTACTATACTGGACATTTGTCATTAGAAAGCAGAAACGGTGACTGTGGGAGAAATGGAAGTGATGTTAGGTGACAGAAGAATTGGAGAGGTTGGTTAATCACTTTAACAAGGCTTAATACTAGAATTAGCATTAGCTGAGTTTATTTAGACTTCAAATTAGTGTACTAATAGACACTAATACTACAATTTCAGACTGCTTGGTATGGAATCTTCCTCCCGCCATATTATCAAGGAACAGGAACTGCATAAATGCAACACAGTGATGCATATCTATTTCTTTGTCAGCCCCTCTCCTGACTGTTTCCACTCAGGCATACACATATCCAATTTAATATAATTAAAAATATATTAACATGTAAAATCATCTCTGCAAAGCTGAGACTCAACTGTGTATGATGGAGAAATGTTTCAAGTCCTAACACTTCTATAGCTGCAACTAGCAACATCCAAACATGGAACAGCAGCGTTGGAGCGTATTGGTGTTGAAGGTACTTCAATCTGAGTTTGCATTTAAGTGGGGCCCCGAAATCTCACATTGTCTATTTAAGAAACCTACCACCTCCCAGGTTTAGGGAGCCTTCCATTCTTTTTTTCCAGACAGCACAGATAGAGTTTGAACACATAATGGCTGCCTCTGCTCTACTACTTAAATGTAAGAGAGCTTTTTTGGAGAGTTAAAAGGATAGCAGTGTGAAAGAAGAATTTCAACAGTTCAGGTAGGTGTGGAATTGAGGCAATATCAAGATTGCTCACAAGAAGACAAATGAGAGCGTGAGTACATCTTTAAACATCGCAGGAGCTGAAGAAAAATTTCTAATGAATTTTTTTTTTTTAATCATTTCACCATTCTTATAATGTAAAATACGTTGTATGATACATCTCTTCCATCTTGACTCCTGTAAAGGTTACTGATCACTTAGAGGTATAGAATTTGGCAGTACCTTTAGGGTTTACAATCACATTTGCCACAAGTTACAGATGTCAGTGAGGATAAAATGCACTGGTTACAGACTCAAATTTTCTTTGTTATAGAGTCAAAAATAGAGCACTGCCATTAAAAAGTAAGAACAAGTAAGTTATCTTTACTACAGCAAAATGAAAGGATTGGATAGTTGCACACCTGGGTAAAAAAACAAAAAAAAAAAACACCCAACCAAAACTAATAAACAAACACAACACCCACCCAAAAACCCCCACCAACCACAGAAGATTGAGTACTTGTAATAATCAGTGATGTTTTAAGGGATGATATTAAAGTTAACTCAAACTAGTCCAGAAAGGGTAAAGGTGGTTTGAAGGAACTAGCAGAGTTTTTGAAGGATGTGCAGAGAACTCAGAGCATGGAAAACTTCTAATATTGCTTCTCACAAAAAAAGTTACAGCAGACTCCACTGTTGGCCAATTAACTTCAGTAGTTACTTTTTTGCTTGAATTAGATTTGTAAGGTATCTAGCTACCTAAAAACCAGCCAGGTGCTATTGCATTTAAAGAATTACATAAATGGATGCCTAGTTAGAGAACTAAACAAATAATGTACTCTGGCATTTTCAAAACTTCCATTTATTCCCCTTGTGTATCTTTAGATAATGTTTCTGCAAACTGTGTTTTCTCACTGAATTTAAGGTGCAAAGCTATTACTAGAGTTTTAAATTAAAAGACAAAATGAATTACTGCCTGGCAGAAACAAGAGAATATTGCCAATGGTCTCCTGCAAACCAGAAAACTAAAACTGATTGTCAAAGCAATGACAAAATCTCCAAGGATCACTAAAGTGTGCTTGCATGAGATCATTTTCTCTTTCAAGCCATTATGTGAAACTGATAACTAACTTCTGAAGCTGGATTTCAGATGTCTTTCTATCGTTACAAAAGTAAGTGGTGAAAATGTCTTTCAAGCATAGACTTTGTCTTTGACCTTTGTCCATATTGCTAAGCTTATATATAACTAAGCAGAAATCTATATATACTATTAACAGACTCTGCTCATAGTGTCTCATAAGGGCATTATGGGTTTTCAGTTATTTATTTTCTTTGTATTCTCTTAATATAATACATGTTCCTCTGACTGCAGGTGAATTTCAGAGGAATTTAACTTAACTTTATTTCACCAGGGAGAAAAATTAAAGTTTTTCTCAAAATGGAGATACTGCAGTAGCAGATCTATGCATTAGAAGAAATACCTATTATAAGATCAAATAGCAACTTACCAAAGGATTAATTTGCATGGTCATTTAAACATATGATGTAATAAGAAAAAACACACGCATAGAACTTGCTAGTTTTTACTGTTTTACTGTTGTGAAATTTACACATGGTACAAGACAGGAACTGTAGTTGCCATTCATTGTTGAAAGGTCATCTAATACCACATGATGAATACAGTTGCTGTATGAACCATAGTTCATGTCTTTAATTTCACAAAGAATTCCAATAGTGAAAAATACTTTTTGTCACGTAGATTTGCCTAACATAATTCCTGCTTGGAGAAAGTAGCTTTTAAGAGAGAAATGAGAAAGAGGCAAATACAAAATTATTTGCTGTTTTTCTTTTGCTTCTTAGAAGTTCATTCTTTGGGGAAGGTGAATGTGTATCATTCTTTCACTTCTGCTTGCACACTTACCTGGAGGAAAAGAAGGATGTCCCAGTAAATGTTAACTGAATCTTAATCTTTCACTGAAATAGGTACTTTTTCATGCTGTCTTGCAACCATTTGAGAAATCCATAAAGAGAAAAAGAGAATTTAAGAAGGATGGTATACTTCAAAAAGATGATGTATAGCAAAAGTACAAAGAACTAGACTCATGAATTGTTCTTCTTTACAATAAATAGATGTGTAAAGTAAATATGATTTTTCCATTAGCTTCTCTGATAATGGACTTCTCTGGACTTGTATCGGCCTGAGCTGATTTTAGTTTATCTTCACTGCAACAGCAGTCACCTAGTGTTCAGGTGACTTTTTCCTAAATTAATTTTAGCTTTAGTTGAACTTCTTGCAATCATAATGCCTATGGTTAGTCAACAACTCATAACAAGTAGGGATTCTGCTAACGACCCTAGGGATAATAAAGAAAACATAAAAAACCACAAAGAAAAAGTAAATAAGCAGCTGTTTTAGAGTAAGCATTAAAAATGCTCCAAGTAGACCTAAGACTGAAGAAGACAACACCACCACAGACATCATACTTCTCTTGGCAAAGACTTTTGGATGACGACTAACCCTCTCCTTCCACTAGTATTAAGGACTATGGAAGTTGTCAACCTTAACAACAACAAATGTTTGTTCCATTTTGGCTAAACTGGTAAACACAATTGAAGTAATAATAAATTGACTCCACATATAGGGTATTTCCTTTTTGCCTTTAAAATTCTGAGTGTAAAAGGACACAGTTTAATGCTAATCCTTCTCTGATTTTTCTAGCAGGTGACATTTAAAGAAGTAAAGGACAGAACTGAGGACTGAAGGACAGAATTATCTTCTGCGTTGGGGACAGATGTGCCAAACCACAGTTCTACATTCAAGTCTGTCGTGGAATTGAACATTTTAAAAGTGTATTATCACTGCAGTTTTTGATAAAAATCAATGGTATGCTATATGATGGTAAGAAAATATTTGGAATTAAAAAAAACAAAAACAAAACAGACAAAACACCCAACCTGCAAGAACAAGATATCAAAGGTCTCAGAAATATATTTATTATCAAAGTTTTTGTCATTTGTCCCATTTTAAAAGAAAACTTATTTAACCCTGGGAGTTTTGGTACATTCCAGGCAGAGACCTAATCATAAACCCCATTGCCCCCCTCCCCCACCCCCACCATATTTTACACCTGCAAGGATTAAATCTGTCTGAATCTATCTAGTGCTCAGTCAATAGAATCTGCATCACCAAACTATATTAAGTTCTCACATAACAGAAAACCTTTTCTTTTCTTTTGAGGTAATGGATGCATCATTATTCACACTGCTATAATGCTTAACAGTTGAGCAAACAGAGCCTACTACAACTGAAATGCACTAGATCATCTGAGAACTGACACTGCTTGCTCCAGGATAACCATACTCCCAACACAAATGGCAGGGCTGAACCAGTCTGGTTTATTTGAGAAGAACGCCAAAGCAACAGGCATGAGAGAAGAGCCACATGTTCCCCATGTAATTGTTCAACATTATAATGCATGGGGTTCAGGAGCCAGTGCGAACTAAGGAAGAAGGCTTGAGCCTTCATCATGACAGGGAAACAGGACATGAAAATTGTCAGAGCTGCTCAAATTTCTTTGCCTTCTGTACAGTTGATCCTCCTGTTTGTCACATACGGCTAACTTATTTTCTGTACTGAAAAGGCTTCTGCTGAATCTCAAAACATCTTTCAGCTATATTCCCTCAAATCTATCCAGAGATAAAAATCTGACATACTTCATCCTCTTAGACCTGTCCTATTTTTCCACTATTGTGACTGACAGAAGGTTAAAACCTTCTGAGTACATTAAAGAAAGATCTTGTTAGAATATTGAACTGACTACTGTTCGTTTCCAAGCTAGAGACGGGTATATGGGTATTTTTAATCCCCAAACTCATCATGCACACAGACTGCAAGCTGAATGACTTCCTGCTGTTTTTAAGGATAAGATTCCTTCTTTCTCTTCCTCTGCATGCAGTGAAAACTTACAGACAGCTGGAACTCATCAATTTAATTTTTCCCCAACTGGAACAAGAGTATAACTATCTTAATATGATCACAGATGTATAAAGTAGCATATGCTTTACTTACTGGATGTAGGTGTGATCATATGATGGTTTACATCAAATTACAAAAGAGGTCCCTCTGATCATTACAATATATGCACACCAGAATCTTCAGATGATCTCAGTACCACTTTTACATTAACTTATTCTTGTTGGAATCAATTAAAGGATCCAAAGACAAATTATTTTGTTCCCAAAATCTTCAAATCACTACAATGTAGAACTCTATTGTTGTATGTACCTTGCCACCCACCCAGGTGGGCACAATATGAATTCTGACTTCTGTGGTTACTGACAAGGTAGCAATATTTAGGACTGGGGCGGGGAGGGGGGGGGGGGGGGGGGGGGAGGGAGAAGAAAAAGACCCCAAAAAACCCCCAAACCACATAAACCACAAGATCACACAGAATTTCAGTATGGATTACTAAGTGATAAAACGATGTAGATTGAGCTGCAGCTTTAATTTTAAACCATTGTTAGTTTTACTACATCACTAATATGGCTATAATCGGTACACAGAAGCAAAAGGGGCAACAAAGTCATAAACGGCAGCATTACATATGTGAGTAATATAGATATGATTTCAGAATTAATATGGAACACAAACATGAGTCCTAGGTATTCAGGGTAATCCCCAAAATATCCATTTAAATTGAGAAGCTGCACCTGTCACTGCCTTTTTATAAAATAAAGCTTAGTAACAGTTTCTAACTTTTCCAGAAATGCATAGTGGCTTAGGGAGTTGAAATTTCAGTCTTATTAAAAGTATACACGTACTTTTCTAAAATAGTGTAGATACTTAATTTCAACATTGTATATATTCTTAATGAATTTCTGACCAAAAAAGTTTATATACCTTTTTAAGACTAGAAAGTTAGAAAAAAACTCAATACTTCACATTACTCCCTGTAATAACACTGCTATTAAAGAAAAGTTTGTTTCAACCCAAAGCACCAAAGTACCAGGCACTATATTAAGACACACCGTGAAATATACTTGGATGAATTCCAAGATTGAGAACCACCAGAAAAGCAATTGAGTGTTTAAGAGTTCATCTGTCTTTCTGACATAGTATGGATTCAGTCTCCCCAAATGAAAACATCCTGGCAACATCAGCAATAAACTAGCAGTCCTAGTTTAACTCCTTTAGTAAATAAGTGGTAATGTAAAATTTTACCTCATTGTCCTGTCTTGACTTGGAGGCTAGAGAAAGGTAAGAAAAATGCAGTATATTTAAAATGGTGGTGCATAACCATGATTATTCTAAAAACATTACATTTATTCATAAAGATTTTTGTCTGTAAGAAAATATTAAATACTAGGATATACACAAAGAGTGCCAGACAAGGATATGCCATGGTAATTTCAGTTCATTCATACCCTTACTGGAAGAATGCTAAAGCTCAAAAAGCTCCAATGCTTCTGAAGAAGGAAGGAAAAGAAAAAAAAAAAAGAGAGGAGTTTTTTACTGTACTTATATTTTGCAGAAGTTTCCTTTATTAGCACCAGCCTATGAACCAGTCTTAACTACTGTACAATTAGAAATAATTTCTTAAACCTCAACAGGGTTGTGGTGACATCTTATAACTCTTAAACCACGTGATACATCACCCTAAGATATTTTCCACAAAATTTGATTATACAGTTCTTTTTGGAGGTAGCAGCAAGTGCATAGGTAAAGGCACACCACCTTGTAAACAGCTGTTTAGATTTGCTGAATTTCTTCAATATTGAAATGAATGGTGAAATGAAGAAATCAAATTCCATGCCACAGCACACAAATTTTTATTAAAGGTCATTCTAAATAGACATCTACAAAGAGTATCCATAAGTTTACAGCCTACTTGTATCAAAGTAAACTATTTTAGGGCTTAGAAGTCAGTTTATAGAATAAGCTCCATTACCAACTCAGTTGAATCCATATACCCTGTATGGGAGAAGCAAGAACATGACTTCAAGCAATATAGTTGTCTGGTTATATTTCTGTTGTTCTTACCCTAAAAAATTGCTTACTTTCAGAAGCCTGCCCCTTTTTCATAGATCAGTTCAGGTTAAAATAGTTTGGGGGGAAGGAAAAGGTACTTTGAGAAAAATCAGGATTAAAAGACTTTGCAAAACAATCTCTCACTTTCACGCTAACCAGTAACAAAATTGCTAAGAAAAGAGCATAGAATTCAGTGCAAGTGAGGAGTAATCAGATGTTAGAGTCAAAAGAGAAAGAAGTGGCCAAAGGTATTAAATTACACAACTATTGAAGTATTACATGAGATTCCCAAGCCAATTCCAGAAGGGTTTTATTTTTTCTTTCCATGTTTCATAAGAACTTCACAAGCTCCAAATACACGCTATTTGAAGGAATTGCTTATCTATGGTAAAGAAATGAATTTAAATACTATATTTTATTTTACTATTTCAGATATCCTTACAACAGTGGTAGAATGTATTACTAATCAATCTTTTAGTAGTAATAAGTTATAAGTACTTAACAATAAGTATTTATTTGCTATCATTTTTGCTCAATTATTAACCTAATAATTGTTGGGTTTACTTTAACAAAATTTTCAAGTATGTCATCAAGTCTATTATTGTCTACTTTGACAACTGTCCCGTCAAAGTCTCCTTGTTTTTCTTTCCTCAACATAGCAAGCAGCAAAATTAAATTAAAAAAGTCTTGGTATCTTCCAGCATCGTGAATCCACACACAAAAAACCCACCACACCCTAAAGCAACAAGAAAAAACCCCTGCACACCAACCAACACCACACAACACTGCTTCTGCTAAAATAAAAACTAACCACCAAGACATGATTGTGAATCAAGATATGGACCTGTGCAGAGGAAATAAGGCACCCACAGGCTTCCTATAAGAGAAGGTATACAGAAAGTGAAAGAGAGAAAGCAGGCTTCACAGGGCTGCTATGTCCCTTCACCCCATACAAGTACAGAGGAATGAGCAGGCCACAGGAGAAGCCTTCTTGCTTTCCCAGAAGGACAACACAAAGCATCAGACCTACGAGTGGTATAATTTTCTGAGAGAAAATGGGTAACTGGGGATCTGGTGGTCTGAACTTCTAAAGCAGTATGAAGACATCATAGTATCTGACTTGGGCCCTAAATTTCCAGCTAAAGAGTTCTGTCATGCAAATCAAACCTTTCTCAACAAAACTTCAATGTTTCTTATTTTATCACTTTTGTGAAATTAAAAAAGCTACAAGTAGTGATAACTTTTTATAATAAAAATATTTGCAATCAATAAAGCAGGAAATTCTTCATTGCTTAAATTTCACTTTCATTAATGAGAATAGTTTTATCACATTATTTACCCTATAGCTGATACTACCTAATCTAGTCAATTAGAGCTGGTCAGTTCAACAACTGCAGGCTGAAATATACTACTATATAAATCAAGAAAGAAAGCAGATAATTAGCATCTAATCTTTTTTTTAAATATTAATTTCATTTTTATAGCTCTTAAATAATAGCTAGCAATTTATTGATAAATTCAGAAATATATTATCAGCCTAGAAACTACTTGATGGATCAAAGAAAAATGGAAGCCTTTTTCCATGAAAAAGCTTAATACACAGAGAAAAGCAACCCTAATAGAAACTTTGCCTCAGCCAATTCTATTAGATGAATGCAGCATGACAAATCAATATAGCATTCCCATATTTATGGCTTGTAAGAGAGATTGGTTGTTCTGCTATGTAAATGTTATTTGCTTGGTTGGGATTCTTTGCCTTTCCTCTTTCTTCCTTGAATTCATTTTTCTGTAATGTGAAGTGCATAAAATATAAGATGAGCACAACCAAACATTTTAAGTCTTACCACACTAAGTGATGCTTTCAGTGAGTAGTTAACTATCTTGTGTCCCTTGCTCTATTTAGTGCTTATAGACCACAGGTTCTGTGGCCTATTAAGCCTAAGATGACTTCAGCAAAGGTGAATTCTTTAGCTCTCACCCAGAACAATGACTTAAGCAGTATTTCATCTATACACAAAAAAATCCAAAACAAAACAACTTACACACACATCAAGTAAAGGTCTGAGAACAGAGCATGGACTTTGCCACAAAGATACAAGCTTCCTTTTAGATTGCTGCCAGCCTATTCTTCTTTGCCTTTTTTTTCCCCTCTGTAAAAAAACACTTTTTAACTTTCCCATATGAGGTTCTCAAGCTGTAAGTTCTTTACAATTGTGTTTAAACCAAAGAACTCATCACAAGTCCGTATACTTTGTAAATAGCTATATCAAAATAATTACACTGCATAAAGACTGTTCAACGAAGTAACATATGCTACCACCTAAACTCAACAATAAGACGACTAACTTTTCCTTTTAAAAGGGAAGTAGAGGTCTATTTTTGAAAAAACATAAAAATAAAAAAATTATTAGTTGTATTTGATTCAATGCTTACAAATATAAACAGATGACAAATAATATTACATATAAATAAATAAATTTAAAAGCTTTTCAGTCAGCAAAACATTATTTGTACAAGTTCTCAGCTGCTAATTAACTCTGATCAAAAATGTTTTGACACTATGACTATTGGGGGGGGGCGGAGGCGGGGAGCAGAAATTAACAAAGTAAATATTTTCATGACCACTATAGTTTCAGGCTATAGTAACTAAAACTGTGTTTGGTATTTTTTGACAAAAAAAAAAAAAATCTAAGTATTTTCCACAGGAGAAACCATAACCATTGCCTTGAAAATCTCTCCCAATGTTAAAGGAATCTTTTATACAAGAATTAGGTTGGTCAAAGCACTTTATACCATCCAGGGATGCTGTAGCTTCCTTTGGTCATAGGAATTTTTGAAAATACAGCATAATGTCTAATTTCCTTTCCAACTGAACCCTCAGAATCACTCCGGAGTACTCTTGAAATTTTAGAGAGAGATGTAAATGTGTAACATTTAAGAGATTACTTTATTTGTAAGACAAAATAGCCACTTAGCTGTGGATAACCAAATAATTATGTTTTTTCTGTAAAAGTCTTAATCATACATAGTACTTTTCTTAAATAATATGGAATTGCTTGTACGACTTCCAATGTAAACCTTGTTCTGACAACTGTGATATAAAAAGTCTCGTAGGTAAGTTCTTAGAAACATATTTTGATAAGATACATTGAAACTGTGCTTATTGTTCTGAAAATGTTTCCTTTCTTCACTGAGGAAAACTGGCAATTCAGCACTTCAGCAAAGAGCATTTCTTTGCAACAGACTACAAAAATATGCTTGAAGAAAACACATTATGCAAACTTTGCACAACCTAATCCATATTTTATAACTACAGGAATAAGCAGAATATCTATGTGAAACACTTTTGAGTGTTGACTTTACCCATCAAGATACCTCCATTGTTCTTTTTCAGTGAACTAATGCAGGCATTAATACAGTTATGCTAACAGAGCATTTGGCCACTGACTTGCATTTTGAAGGCACTTACGCATGGGATACTTATCAGTTAAAGAATTATATAGTACTTACATCAAATTACATACAAGACATCACAGTTCAGCTTTAAAAATATTTCATGCATATCTACAGAGTTTTTTAAGCAATAAATGACTCATCTGATTTAACTAGCTTTGATGTTTCTGTAAAGAAAAAAAGACTGCTCCAATTCTGCTTGTTACTCTGTTGCTAGCTATGACATACTGCCACCAGGTGGAGGTAATTTAAGAAGCTACCTATTAATGTATCAAGACAGTGGGAGGAATTTCATAATCTAAAATTGTTATTGTAAATCAAACAATTAAAACAGAACCTGAATTAAACTACTTAACTCTGGCATATAATTTGTACCTACTGCCAATATTAACATATATAGAGGCCAAAACTTGATAAAAAATATTCTGAAAATCTTCTCAGATTTGATCTTAAAAATTCAGAACATACAGAAATTCATTATGAAGGCTCAGCAGCAGTCATCAAACTGGAGAACCAGTTCAAATGCAATCCTGCAGCGTTACACTATTTTGCCTGAAGGAGGGTGTGTGTATATGAATTAACAGAAACAAAAGACAAAGTAATTTGACACAACCGGGTCATGAGACCAGTTAGACAGAACTGCTGCTTCTCTAACATATCCAACAGAAACCAGACAAGTGTATATTTTAAGTAATAGTAGTAAAAAAACCCTGATCGTCAAAGACAATACATGGCTGCTCTCTTCACAGAGACAGATTACAGTGTTACATGAGAACAGTACATTGTTTTCCTCCAGGTCTGTTGTGCCACTTGTACTGCATAGTTTCACAATGCAATATGTACTTTGAGGGTTATACAAACAGCTTTAGAAAACAAACATAAGCAAATACAACACTTGAATGATGTAGTAGAGTCACCCCCCCCTTTTCATGATCTACACTAGCAATGCAATCCACTCATATGCACCTCCCTGCTTTAGATAACAGGAAGGAAGAACAAGCATTTCTTTCATCATTAAGTCTTTGCTGGATGTAGGTAATGAAGACAAGGAGGAAAAGGCAAAGGCAGCTGAGAAACAAGGAAGACACCGTATCAGCATTTGGCCCACTGGAGATTTCCAGCCAAAGACACTGCAGTATCTAGAACACATCATTGTCTTTGTAATTTCCCCCTTTTCCAAGTGCAGACACCAGTAGAAAAGATTTGCTATCAGGAGGATTATAAAGAGTTAGGTTGGTAGTGAAGTTCACAATTGGCTCCACGCGAAAACAAAATTAAAAGCATCAAACCTCCAAGTTAGCTTTACTACAAATTGCATAGCAAAGCAAAGATGGAGGCAGTTTCTCATATGAAAAATGCTTGTTAATTTTACATGTCTAGCCGTGGACTTACATAATTTTTCAGATATTTATTATTACACAAAAACTAAAATTGGGTATCAGTCTTTCTTCTATTTAGGATGTCATTCCCTATTCTTCATTACACTTTTGTTTTGGTTTAGCCCTTCAGGACTTCCAAAAAAAAAAAAAAAATGACATCTTCACAGGTAATTGCTCTTGAAAGCACCGCTTTACGTTCATCTTTTAGATTAATCTTTTCATAGTATGTATTTTAGAGTGTTCTTTTTGCTTTAATTTGTAATACAGAATTTCCTCTCTGGGCAGAGAGCACGACATAAAATATATCGATATCACGAGAGATATGAAGTCTTTTTAATTATACTTGGTCACCTTTTTAAAAACATAGAATTATGACATTGCAAGCAGAGAATAAACACAAATGAATTAACTTAAAATATTTGCACTGTATTCCTTAGACACAAGTTTTAATATGTCATAAACTGAAGAATAAACTATCAAAGTGAAGATTAAGTGTTTCAGAGGTGTTTTTAAAAGCAGCACATTATTTCTAAATTAGAAGTCTCTCACTGAATTCAACTTTGCCTAGTGTGTTTAGAGAATACAGGTGGAAATCCTGTGGTTAGTATTTTGCAAAAAGCTAATGATTCAGATCTAATACGGAATCATTGACAAGATGTATCGACTAAGGATGTATTAAATTGGAGTTATGATGCCATTTAATGATCTAATGTGAGCCTGGAAAAGCATTTGAAGATGAACCAGAACTAGAAACCAGATGTTTCCAGAAACTTGAGAACACTCAGTCTGTATTAAATACTAGAATAATAGGTATACAAGGTTGCAATGTGAAGAGTAGTTACATGGAAGCAGTAACAAATTAGCATCTTCTAAACTTGCAAAAGCTCATGTACCTTAGAAACCGTCATCTGTGTTTTCTTATGGTATACTAGGGTCCAAGGTTAACGCTCAGTCAAAAAGGCATTCAATCAATTATCAGGTGGTGAACAGGATTCAACAGAATAGGGGAAAAAAAACTGAAAAATGCTGTCTGCCACAAATTATAACTACAAATAAATTATGTACTTTAACATATACATGGATAGTTTGATATACTTCCAAATCATATGAACTTAATATTAGTAGTGGCATCAATTTCTTTCTTCCATTGATTACAGTGATACAAACCAGATGCATGATTTATTTTTTGTGTTAACTATTGCAATCTAAATGACAGAACAATGCAATTTTAAATTAAAGCCTAAACATCTTTGATTTGCATGAGTAGAGTATCTATAAATGAAAGAAGGAAATGCTTGTTAAGTTACAAGATTTGGCCAGTATGTCCTGCCAAGGATACTGCTGTTTCATAAGAGAGGATATGAAAAATCCCAGACTAACATCTCTTTCCATTTGTCCTTTAAAGAGTGTATGGAACTAGACTTTGACATGTTGAATGTAAGTTACTTGCTGGCACTATGATTCTCTTTTTTCCTTAGGCGAAGCTGCTTCTATAGCATTAATTGAAACCATAAATAGAGCACATTTAGGAGACTATTTGCCTATCTTCTGGGGTTCCAGCCTTCCATGCTGTCTCAGAAGGCCAGAAAAAAAAAAAAAACAGCTAACTTGAAGAAATTAATGACATTACCATAAGGAGAATGCAGAAATTTGTCTGGCACTTGTGATGTGTCTAATGTGGAAGTCTGAGTTCTGGCAATTGTATCCTGCCCTCCCAATATGAATTGTTAGAATCTGGTTAGTTATACATACTGCTAATATGAAACTGTAGACTACTTACCACAATGAACAAACATGCACAACTAAGTACTTGCTGCAAAGTTCTTACAGTCCAGGAAATTATCTTCTCAAGTACCTCTGCCTAGACTTTGAGTCCTCTATGATATATGCCCATCTATGGTGTCTTTAATCAATGCATTTTTCTATTACACTCTATTATATAATTCCTGTAAATTGGAGGGCATCTATTCTGATGTCCTTTATGAAAACATTGTAAAAATATGTTAAAGAAAGAATCAGCTATTTTTTTCTGATTCTTCCACCTATAATAATTTGCCAGATTCAAGTTATTTTATATTTCATAATTGTCTTATGAATAATGAATGGAATCAGCAACTCTGAGTGTTTCTCTTTTCAGGTAGTACAGTGATTCTCCAGCACCTTATCATTAATTGTTTAAAAACATACACAAAAGTCACAAGTGAAATTCTTACTCTTCAAGATGAGTCACTTTCTCAGATCATCTCTGCAGAGAATACAAATACTGATCATTTGATTTCATGTTTTCAGTGACAGCTTGGTGAAGCTTACTTGGCTATGACTTCTCTAAATACCAGATTCTTCTTTAAACATCCCCAGAACAGTTTCTGTCAGTTCTATGGAAAATTCACGCTTTTGTGTTTCTAATGATCATCATTTCTATTATTTCCATTGTTTAAGAACTGCTACTTATTTTGTGAACTCAAAGCATTTAGAAAGCATTTCTTTCGGTGTATAAGAGTAGACTCTACAGGCATACCTTCAAGGTACTAGTGAAATGCTAACTATTTAAAAATCTCAGATTTTGGACTTAACTAATCATCACTAATTCATAATGAGAACATGCCATGAGTGAAAACAGAGTTAATTCTCATTGCATAGTAAATCATTGCGCAGATTTTACACATGTGAAAGTTCTAGAAACAATTTCCTGAACAAATATGCTATTATTTACTATCAATTATTTAAATTATTAACTGTTATTACATAATTAAATAGTTCATTTCAATGTACTTTTTATTTACTAAATACAAACTTAAAGGAGAAATTTTGGGGTTTAATTCCAAAAATAACTCTATCAAGAATGCAGAACAGCACTTTTTGGGTAAAAGATTCTAATGTCCTTCCATAGGCACAGCATTACAACATCCCCTTCAAATTCTGTTATGTCCTCCTTAAAATCACTTAGTTTTATACAACCGTTATTTTAAAGGCTGTTCCACATTTTCCTTGCTCTTATGGATGGAAGTAATCTTTACATTTTCAGAGTAAAATTGTTCAGTCAGTTCAAACCCATTTGTTCCTGCACCAAGCACATACTTTAACTTAAATAAAGAATAATTCTCCTTCTTTCCACTTACCACTCTGGAATTTTTAGAGACTCCAAACATATCCCCTCTCCTCTTTAAAGTAAAGAAGCCCATTTTCTCTCATGCCCTGATGCCGTCTTTCTCATCTTGCATGAACATTTATTCTTGAAAATGTATTACTAGACTTGTATACAATATTAAAAGAACAGATTTCATTGGAATCTGGGAAAACAGCAAACTACATAAGAAAAATAATTTACATTTGAAACCTATATGAGATATATATATTTACATATACACAGCTTTGCACACTATTTGTGTTAGAGCAGCAAGCCTGTACTGGCCAGACATCTTTCTTCTACCTTTTAAACAAAGCTACAGCATTTGCCACTGAATCTTCAGTTTCATTCAAGATCATGGGATGGAGATTACCTGCTCATTCATTTCTGCTTCCATTTGCAATGCAGAAGTCTTCCTATCATTATCCCCACCATTCAGTTTTTCTTTGCCCTTTTTAATACCTCCTTCCCCTCCTTACAAAAATCTTGGCACTGCATTAACTAATTTCAAAGATCCTGGATTCAAGAACACATGAGATACCTCAGAATGTGTTCCACAGTCACCAGCATGCTCAAGAAGAGTTACAAAAAGTAGCACTAGGAAACGATGATGAAGGTGGTTGAGCTTTCAGAAAGAACTGAGCTGTAAGTGTATAACTTGAGTTGAAGATAGTTCATATAGCAGACAGGAAGGACTAGGTTTCTTGATTTACGTATCTCAAATTGTTTTGTCTCCTAAGGCTCACAGATCTTCCATCATAAGATGGCCCCCCCATCTTGGGGGGGAGGGGGGGCAGGCAGGAGGGAGAGAGTGCCACTCCTGTCTTCTACCATGCACACTGAGTAAGCTGAGGGTAGACAAAGAAATTCTGCTTGTGACTCACAACCACTATTCTACAGATATGGAGAATTATGCATTACAAACATAAAATGTTCTGACTCATGTATAGGGGAAACGACTGTCTGGAGTCCCTTTTTAAATGAAACAGTACTCCTGTGTAAGAAGAAAACTAGGGGAATGATGGTGGGGGTGGCACAGAGCAGGAGGAATAAGTGCTGAAGCACTGGGACTGTAGATTCACAATCTGTACATTAGGTGTAAATACTACTTTCTGCATAGGCTGCACCACTGTCAATGAGTTGAGAGGTAACATTTTATTCCACAAATCTATACAGAAAGTCTATGATTTCTAGCTATGCAGAGACCATCTCCCCCCCCTTCACTTTCTTAAAATACATAACTTTTATTTTAAAATAGAAGTTAAGCAAATGATAGGTTTATCCACAAGTTTCCTTGCATTTAAATATTCATCCAGCAGTATAGTTTGCTGTCAGTCGCTGAAGTTCCTCTTCTAACTCAAAGCACACATTCAGTATGATCCCAATTTGTGTTTTCCAGAGGGTTTTTTTTGTTGTTGTTGTTTTTATATATAACAATATAAATTTTCTCCTCTTGTTAGATTACTGACATTTCATTGCATGGCTTCCTCTGTCTTTGCTCTGCCTAATAGGACATTCAAACTTTTCACTTACTGCAACTTGAAAATAACAGGGCTCAAATGAGCTAGTCAACAAAAATAATTCTGCATCTCTGCAGAGTTCTAGCATCTGTCATCATTGTGATAAAACAAAAGAATCTGCTCTCTTATGCAAGATCTCGAATATGACACCTGTTACAACAGCCCCTTTTGTCCTCATTTACTACCAGTATTTTCATGTTAAGCTCAACAAGACAGAACGTACAAAAATACACCTTTTAAGATAAAGTTCTAGAAAAAAAGTCTTACATATACTAAAATTGCAGTTTGAATTGCAAAACTTTTCTGCTGGGATAGTTGATCTAAAGTTTAGGAAAAAAGGTCTACATGAAGCTTAAAGAACTAATTAAATACACTGTGGTTTTAAGATTTTTACAGAAAACCATTCCCATTTCACTTGCAGAGGAAAACTGGCCAAAAATAATATAGGCAAAACATGAACATAAAATTGTTGTGACTTGGTGCAAAGAGTCTGCAAACAAAAAAGACATTAATAATTTGAAAATGTATGTCTGTGAGAAGGAAGAGTATCATTAACTCACCCCTCTAAACTGTGATTTTGCACTTTGCTCTAGATGATAATTTTCATACTCTCAGCTTCTCTGAATAAGTTAATGCATTTTTCTTTCTTGTGATACTCTTTTTCTAACCAATATCTCGGATAGTATTCTAACAGTTCGAGAGAGATTTCTTGTAGGGGTTTTTTGGGGAGGTTGTTGGTTTTTTGCTTTTTGCATGAGTGAAACAGAGGCTTAAATATTGAATCATATAACCTTTTATTAAAAATTACCTGTAACTGACCATAATTTCATCACATAACTTCATTATCCAGTGATCTGGCATGTTTTGATTTGAAGCATCAGCTAAGCATTTTTGTCTATCTAAAAATCCCTCCTAGAACTCATTTTTTTTTCTTTCTCTCAGTAGTTTTAACAGCCTGAACATTTTAGATACAAAATGTACAGTACTTCCCTTTCATTTGAGCTGTTCCTGCCTTTTAACTAGCTGTTAACTAGTCAAGAAACAATGAACTGTATTTGTTACAGCTGACACATTCAGAAGTTAATCGCTGACATAGATTTGGCAGCTATCCTAGTACAGGAAAAAAAGAACGTATGGATTAAAGCTACTTTGCATTCTGGTCAGAAACACACACTAGCAACATGACAACGAACTTTGCACTCAAAAAGATCCCTCTTTTAGAAGGCTGCATTAAAGACTGCAGATTAAATAAAACATCTCATTTACCAAAGTGACAGATTTGGTCTGTAAAATCAACAATCAAGATTAGAAAATCAAGGTACATGTTATATGCAGCAAATCGTAACTTCTAATAAAATTATAACCGTTCTTGTCAAGCACCCTATGTAAACACGAGGAAAAAAAAACAAAACCATTTTCATTTAAGTAGCAAAAAGGATACTTTTTACTAAGATACCCACAGCATTTTCAAGAAGTATTTAAATGATACACAAACTTATAAGCATTTACAGTTTTCATGTTTCCCAAAAAATATACTGAACCCCATTGGAGAAGATGCTAATTAAAGATGAGAGAAATTTAAAAAATATGTATTAAAGATCCAACTGAATAGAGAAATTAAAAGTGTTCTCAAAAAAAAAGAAAAAAGAAAAAAGTCTTTGTATCTCTGACCAAGTTGCACTACCTTTCTGTACGGAGTTACTCCAGTGGTAAATGCTATCAAAATTAACGATAACTTGTTTGGGTTAGTATAGGTTATACTTTTCTTCATCTGAGTGGTCCCTACAGGAAGGAAGAAACATGTTCTTCATTTTAGCCCTGTGGAATCCAGGAGAGGAGCAGCGTGTCTCAGACCACTAACGGACCTCTGCAGAACCAGTGCAGAGCCACCTGTCTGTGCCTCTCATGCTATCACCATGGCTGCAGGCAAGGAAGCTTCTCAAAATGTTCCTTTCAGTACTTAAGTGATAGTACACTGAACAAAATCCAAGCACTAGAAAAGTTAAATAGAAGTTATGTTATTGACTTCAAAGAACCAACTATATATATCCATTCAGAAGGCACATCATCATTTCTGCAAGTGATCTGGGGAAAAAGTATAAGTATGAATATTCATAGATACGCAGACAGAGGTGGTGATTGACTTTATGAATTTATGAAATATGATTGGTTTTAAATGTGTAATTTCAACAGCCCTTACATATAGGTTTAAAGCTGCTGAAATGTTGAGTTTCAAGCTCTCTACATTGCCAATGGTTAACACACAAAGAAATTCTCCTGTATTAAAATACATCCAGTTATACATGAGTTACATGAGTTACCTGTACACAAGTACAGCTGCATTCTCTGTACCTTTCTTTTTACAATCCCCTTCTTGTTCTTCCACTATTCTTTTCCAAGTCTTTGAGACTTGACTTTAAATAAATTATGCTGCTGTTTATACAGCTAATCCAATTTGCAGCACTAGATAACCTCTTATGTGTACAAACAATGCAGGGAACACATAAATTTTGCCCCTCTAATTACTCTGTTCTCTCATTTGTGCTAGGGGATCGGGGAATGTGTGTTCCAATCAGCATTTCAGAGCCCTCCCCATTTTTACTGTGTAGATTAAAGAATCTACAGAGGTGGTACCAGCATTTGGCACACTGTAAAATGCTCGCTTCAAAATGCTTGCATAAGTAACATTATTGCCTATTTTTTTTAATGTTAACAGATGATGGAATTGATATCATTATTTTGCTATTTCTATATTTGAAACTAATATTACCAGTCATTAATATAGCATTTTTGTACTGGTATTTCAATGTGTTTGAGGATCATACAAAGACAGCTATGTAACACCATCCCACTTTTATTTAAAAAGAAACAAAACTCAGGAAGACGACCACTCAGGTGGTTTAACCCCAGCTAGCAACTAAGCACCACGCAGCCACTTCCTCTCTCTCCCCACTGCTCCCAGTGGGATGCGGAGGAGAATTGGGAAACAAGGTAAAACTTGTGGGTTGAGATAAGAATGGTTTAATAACTAAAGTAAAATATAATACTAACAATAATAATAATGAAATATAATAATAGTAATGAAAAGGAATATAACAAAAAAAAAGATAAATAAAACCCAAGAAAAGACAAGTGATGCAACAATGCAATTGCTTACCACCTGCTGACTGATGCCAGAGCTGCGATCTGCCCCTCCCGACCAACTCCCCCCCGTTTGTATACTGGGCATGACGTTCCATGGTATGGAATACCCCTGTGGCTAGTTCGGGTCAGCTGCCCCAGCTCTGCTCCCTCCCAGCTTCTTGCACACCTGCTTGCTGGCAGAGCATGGGAAACTGAAAAGTCCTTGGCTTAAGATAAGCGCTACTTAGCAACAACTAAACATCAGCGTGTTATCAACATTATTCTCACACTAAATCCAAAACACAGCACTGTACCAGCTACTAAGAAGAAAATTAACTCTGTCCCAGCCGAAACCAGCACATAGGTCCACCTTCATGCCAAAATCAGATACAAAACCCCAACACTACAGATATCCAGTCTGGCAATTTTAGTAAAAGGAGTTTCCAAGAAAGAAGAAAAAAGCTTGGTCAGATTCTGAGCCTATCAATACCGACAGCATCTTTCTCACCCAGTTTCATCTACTTAAAGTGTTACCAGTCCAGCGTTCACAACTAGCCTTTAACACCGAAACAGCCTGTTATGCCATGGAAAGAAAACAAATTTGGTTATTCACTTTCATTCTTCAAAGAGATAAATGACAACAGCTATTGTTTCAAAACTACAAAAAAGTAATTTCTGTTGCAGCGTCAGATAGTGAGTAGGGAACATAAACATTTAAATACAGATCTTACAGAATCTGTACGATGTTTTTTGGTTTTATGTTGGCGTTTTGTTTGTTTTCCTTTTTTTTTTTCCTCCTCAAACTATTTCCCCACCAAAAAGCGCATTTCTATTTTGTTTCCTTGTCGTCTTAAAAAGAAGAACCAAGCATTCTGCTTGCTAATCTGCAGATTTAAATAAGGATTTCTGGGGATACTCCTTAAGATCCTAAAGGAATGCCAAATCGTCACACCCACCAAACACTCTAGCCTCAGATAAAGCCCGTTTAAGACAGAGCTGCTGGAATCAGCATGCACAACCCTAAAGAACAGTGAAATCAGTTTACAATCACTGCATATTTTCATGTCAGTTTTGACTCTGTATCTTATCATCGAATAAAAGCAGGGTGACTGTTAAAGCACTGGAATGAAATCAGGACAGCTGGTTCAATTCTGGATTCACAATGGACTTTCTGTCTGACCTTGATCAAGTTTCTTTATGTTTCATTTCACATCAATAAAATGGGGAATCTCGGTATAATTAAGGAAAAAACATCTACAAGGGCATGACTTATCTCATTTTGTAAAGAAATACTTCACATTCACATCCTGGCTTTAATGCAAAAAGAGAAACAAATCTTAGCAAAACCCAGGCAGTAAAATTCAAGTACTTCTGTTTCACAGACTATGATAGAACTAAAACAAAACCCAACATATTAAGTAAGGATTACTGTCTAAGATGCAACATTAACATCTCCCTTTTTCTGGTGCCTGAATTAGTTGATTCAGAGTATACACTGGGCCATATTAACAGGTAAAATTCCTGAGGCAATAATAAAGTTATTTATATTAAGTCACAAAGCTTCACAATGTGAGAACCCAGGTTTCCTGCCTGCTAGTAATGTTCTAACAAGAAAACTATAGTCTCTCATACCTCTTCATGAAATTGTTCTTCTCTGTTTAAATAGATATCTGTTCCATTGCCTAGAAGTGGTTGGTATTCAATCTATCGGATCTAATCTCTGATTTTATTCGTATGAAGAACAACAATATACAGTTTGAAGATAAAGTAATGACTTATAAATTTAAAACACTTTTCAAGTACTACTGATTTAATAAAGCTGCGATTTCCTTTCTCACTAGTAGCTCATGTCCTCTCAGTTATACCAGTTTGAATCTGGTACTGGACTGTCTTCCAAAAGGATACAGTTTGACTCTTACTTCATGAATACAAACTGCGTGGGCACTCTCAGAACAATGTGCCACATCAAGTGCCCCTAATAAAGTTAGAAGAGAGGTCAGTGTGCCTTCCTAGAATTTATGGGATAACATCGAGTGTCCGAAAAGATGGTTCAACTTTTAGGGTACCACCCTAAAGACTCAGGAGACTGAATCAAATTTATTGCTCTGTGTGACATCTCCTCTATTTAGGTCATACAGGCACAGCTGTGGACCAAGCTAGCTGTGCCTACGACATCAGCAGCAGACGTGAATAAGTATGATGCAGAGACACCTTAACTCAGCTTAAGTCTGGAAACAATACACATATGTCAACATGGTCACAGCCTACAGCAAATGAAACTATTTACTTGGAGTCAGAAGTCCTCCTCCAGTTCTCCTAGTTCCTGACAGAAGTGCGCACCCTGTGCCATAAGGATGATGGTGTGCCATTTAGATTTACTGGTTTAGGTTTTCTTTAACTTGAGGATCTTTGCACCGTCCTGCCTTTATCTTGCTGTGGGCATGTCAAGACCATCTTTGGCAGGCAGACACACGTTTTGAGTTGGCCAGATGCAACCTAATGGCAATTTGTGCATCTGTAATTACCACAACACTATGCTAAAGTTAATAAGCCGTAACGACAGTTTGTTCAAGCACTGTCACAGGAATGACAGTTTCAATTTTTGATTTGGAGCTAGTTTGTCTTCAGTTAACTGGGAGCATGCGCAAGGAGAGTTTCCATCTACCTGGAACAGAACAAGTGGACATACCTGCTAACTTAATTCCCTACTTTTCCAAAGGTGAGGCTGGAGGTGTTGAGGATTAGTACATTTCATATTGAGAACTCCTCAGTATGTTATTGATACTGGGTGGCATACAGGTTCCAAAGACAAGTATACAGAAGCCGTTTTAAGACTTCATTAATAATACTGAACAGATAATTATGGAAAAGACATTATTTAGTAGAGAACCTATAGAAAAAAATAAAGTGGTCTTCACTTCCCTGATCACAGAAACTATTTCTAAAGTAAAAAACCAGAAAGTCTCCATCCTCATTTAGTCTTCTTTAGCTTCTCTTCAGGCTAACAAAGATGCCATTTGTGTCAGTTATGATAATAGATTTCATTATGTGAATATTTATACATATGACATTGAATGGACAGACCATGTACTTTTAAGAAGACAGGTACTGTTCTCTGATAATAAAAAATGTGTTTTACTTGTTGCTTGTAATTACCAGCAAATCACATATTTCATTTTTCAGTTGAATCAGCCCTTTTTATTGCCAGGTTGTAAACTGACCATCTGCATTATCAAATGTAAGAGCTCGGAATCAAAAGTTTTACCACAGAAATATTTACCTCCCTACCATCATACCTCAAAAATTCAGTTTAGATAATGCAGTTACATTGCACAATGCAAGTGAATGGAAACATTGCTAGAGAAGAGAAATTCTGCTAAACGAACGTAGGGCAAAGCTCAGCATTAACTCAACGAATCTGAGAAGGTTAACTGTTTCCACTCTCATTCTACTTCTTGTATGACACCAGGACCCCAAAAGTATTTTTATAATGTAAAGACTAAAAAAAAAAATTCTTTATGTAGCTAGGAATTAAGTCTTACACAAAGTTATTTCATGAAAAATTAAACTAAGACTGATAATACAAATGTGGTTTTTTGTATAAATGTGTTTACTGTGAAAAGTAACTTTTGCTTCACTTTGCATTTTTCCTAAAAACTGCTTAGAAAAGCTGCTTTTTTTGCTGTTTTAGTAATTCTTTGTCATAGACATGTGCAGCTATTTTTAGTATTGAATTTCAGAAAAACCTCAGGTTAACAGAATTTTAAGATATTACTTTTTAAACTTATTTGATAATTCAAGCAAAATAAACTTGGAACTCACATGTATTTGCAAATGTGGCTACAGTTCAAATGGAAATATGAACAGCAGAGCTATTCTAGGTTTTTATGAATCTAATGAACACTTGTGAGAATGCCTAGATTACCTTTTCCCGACATGTTAAAAACCTCACGATAGCCTATTTGCAAAGGAAGTGATCGAGGTTTCCTAAGAGTCAACAGTAGGTAAAAAGAATAGAATCAGATGTTAACAGAAAATGACACCATACAGCGTGTCACAATTTCTACAAACATGGCTGTTAATGTTCACTCTATATCCAGGAAACAGTCCAATTGACCTTTGTTCAGTCTTCAGTGTTCATATGACAAAAACCACAACTCTGTACTAAACACAAAAGGCCTGTCATGCAGAAGATACCTTTAAGTAAGGCTTGTCTTCCAGTCTTAAGAATAAAAACTTTCAGAGCCATTATGTGAAACTTTGTGTGATGCTTTAAAACACACCAGGACTATGAAGACAGAATTTTTTTTTAACAGCCCCCCTCCACCCCCCCCAAAAAAAACCCCACCAACCAAAAAACCCAAAAACAATCAAGGAAAGAAGTGTCTCTTCTTTGAGGAAAACATGCACTTTCAATAAATATTAGGTGTTCCTTCCTTCCTGCTGCTTGAGTTTCCCCTCTTTTTTCCCCCCAACACTGTTTTTTCTGATCAAACGTTCACAAATGTAGTTACAAAATTCATTATGCCATTTTCATAGGTAAAAATAGAACATCACTGCAGAAACAGACTGTCCTATAGGTTGGCAGATAGAGATGTTACTTCTTTAATACCTGCAGGTCACATGTAATGGATTCAGTGTGGTTATGAACCGAAAAAAGTTTTCTGTAAGGCTAATTTTCATTGACTTGGATGTAAACAGAGACTATCTAGAAACCTTTCAGGACTGTATTCAGTGGGCTTCATAGTCTGGAAAATAGTCACAAACACATTTAAGGCGCATTAAAGCAATAGTAACGTTCACTAATCACAATTAAAAAAAACCAAGTAGGATTTCTTTACAATAGCTTTTATAATATTTACATGATAATAAAGTCTCTTTTTCTTTTAATTTTTCAGTCCACTCAATGGCTACAATTGTCTTTCCTGGTTTAAAATGGGCACAGAAGAACAGATATCAGGACTCCATCTAACAGCAAGAGGACTTTTCTCTTGAAAAGGAATACTTCTTGGTTTTGTTTAGTTGTGGTTGTTTTTTTTTTTTTAAATGAGATCCTGAGTAGCTAAAAATGCAAAACATACGATTCATAGGAAAATGTATTTCTTTTCATCAATGTTTTTATGGAAAACAATAGTTTCCCCATCCAGATCTGTTCTTATGTATAGCAGATAAAGTGTTCATTCATGTACCTAGGATGAAAAAAAAAAAGGCTATGGGAGTGTGGCACATAAAGGGCTGCACAGAATGAAGCAGGTGATTCCTGAGGTTTTAGTATAAATCAAAAGATTGCTAGGTGTGTTCTAAAGTTTGCAAATGATACAGAAAAAATGAATAAGATCAAAATTCATTTTAAAATTAGCAGCATGTAAGCAAATCATGCACTCAGAACTGAAACCCACTACTGTGACATTAAACAAACATCTGTAAATTTACTTCTGAGAATGGTAAAATCAGAGTAAGTCTACCATGAGTTTAGAAGAACTGTATAGAAAACATCATCTATGAGAGAGTTCTCAAAGCCAGCAATGTAAATTCTGTATGTACACAGGCTGTATAATCCAAAAACATTCACAGAAATGTAATGCAAAGGTGCTGGGGAGGATTATTTCGACTAAATGCTAGAAGCTGTTGAACCCAATGGGTGGAACTGCCATAAACTGGCACAAATCCATTTAACATCTGATCACTCAGACACTACGCTTACAGACCTACAGGCATGACCTGAATACTGAACATCTAAGGAACAATTTTGACTAGTGTCACAAAGCCAGACCAAAACAAACAAGTAAATCAAAACTTGCAAAACCACAAAAACCAAATGATGATTTTTTATACTGAATGGTAAACTCCCCAACACAGCTATGACCTAGGCTGCAACAACTAAGTGACCGTAACAATTCATTGCACAAAGCTCAACTTTCTCATGTGTTCCCAGAGGGAGAAAATGAAATCAGTATCTTACAATACGTCTTTGGTTTTGTTATTAAAAAACACAGAGAAAAATATCCTTTTCATCTCACGTACTACCTTGAGTAGAACCTGGCACACCAGAACATCCCTTTAGTTCTTCTGTGCTGTTGGATTAGCCCCACACTTTTTCAGCACTACTTTATAAACATGCCCACTACTTAAATATACATAAAGTTAGAGCTTGATTTTCTATTCTTTACTAAATCAAAATTCCCACATACTCACATGGGAGTTATACAACTCCTGAAAGCTTCAATCAGACCCTGAAAGCAGCAATCAGTACAACCCCCGAAACAGTACTCTTGGCACACAAGTCTCCCATTGACTTCAGTGGGAGTTCCACGGCTGCAGGGTGTGCACAGCTCTGTGAGCAAAACTCATCTCGCATAACATGATTTTCTTAAAATAAACTACACAGGCTAGAGATAGATGTAGCATTCATATTATACCATAGACAGTCTTCATTGGAAAAAGTCAGCATTTGTTTTTTCATAAATCTAAAGTTAGAGTATTATTCCCCAACACAGAAAGCACAGGAGTACATAAATTATTGCATTATTTATTACGGATGGCAATGCCCAGTTGGGTATAATTCATCTTGAATTTCAAATCCCAGATAAGATTTACAAAATTAGAATTCAGGAATAAAAAGCAAACAGAAAGCAACAAAAGCAAACCTTCTATTGTGAAATATGGATGTCTGATACAAAATCGTTCAGGTGAATAGCAAAAAACCACGTTTCAATGTTGTGCAATTTTATCTTTGTGATTCTCTACTAATGTTATCTATGCAAATAAATCATTTAAGGCTGCATTTTCTAAGAGCAGTTTTCCTCCACTTTCAAAGACATGTAAGCAAGTGAGAAAAAATTTTCAGATGTTAAAAAAATGGAAAAAAGGGTTTTGACACCCAAGCATCTGATTTAAGTTTTCCCAGAAACAACTGTAGAGAGCAATTTTTTTTTTTTTCCCTAATGTACAGACAACATCTAGTGACACCAGCAGAATTTGCAACAGATACCAGAGAAACTCTGGCAATTCTTACTGCATTAAGTAGTAATATCTGCTACGTAACACCTATTAATGGATGAGAAACACTCAAATAATTCTATTTTCCAGAAAGTATCATTCAGCAATTTGGAAATTATTTTTCCCTCTATGTCTTGAGAACCCTTATATGAAGAATGTCTTAGAAGCACATAATTTGAAGGGATGTCCTGGGACATTCTGGGGACCCATTAAAGTAATTCTTTCATAAATTAATAAAGAACCATCTTAAGAATAACCATGCTTCTTCCTTCTTGCTCTTATAATGTTCCAGAGTCACTGCTTTTTTGGCCAGAAATTAATTTTTGAAGGTTTTTTTGTAACCAGCTTATATCCATTTACTCATATATCATGCTTTCCTTTCAAGTACCTCTGCACTTCTTGTGTTCCTCCCTGGGAATCATCTTCCTAGCAATCAAATCTCTCTCAGCATTGATCTTATCACGGTAACTGCTCAAACACTTTTAGCCCCCACCCCCCTTGTAAGGCAGAACTTGCAACACTGATTACAGTACAAAAGAGGAACTTATGAACAAGGAGGGTTTTTTAAAATTGGCCTGATGCAGATCAGCTTAAAATTAATGTCCTTCACATTACCATTTGTTAAATTAAGATAACCATTACCAAAAGGCTGGGACAATAAATAAAATACTGAAAAAAAGAAGTAGGAAAGAAACACCAAACAAACCAAAAAATGTAATTAAATTGCTGGAGAGTCCATGAATATAACATGTAGTTCTGAGCCCATCACACAACAGATGGGCAGCTTCTCCATGGTACATGCAATTATGAACATCATGGAAGAGTTGAGCAAGGAATTAATATTACTCCATTACTTACAACACAGCAACTAAGGGACTGAACATTATTTTTTTCAGGCTTCTTTCAGCATTTTTCCCTTGTTTAAGTTGTTGATACAGTATACCAAGTAGATCAAAGTATCAACGGGTTTAAGAACAAATTCATTCAACAGAGATCTGCCAAGATTATTAAGGAAGATCACATAGATATAACCTGACATATCCCCGAGTGTTGTAGGGTGCACTGACAGAAGTATCACACCGTTCTTCTGTACTTATTCTGTTTCTTTATGGCTCTTGGCTTGAGTCTCTGTCAGATCGAGGTCACTGGAGTACATTGATCTTTGTTCTGATCCAGTAACCACATTCGTTTACAAGTACGGGATGTTCAAGAACTTTAAAAATAATGTTATTTTATGTTATTCCTGTTAACTGGTCTTCAGTATATTTAACACATCTCCCTTTTCTACCCTCTCCCCTAAACCCTGGATCTTTAGTTTAATTTTGCATTGACTAATTAAGATAACATAATGACATAATATTGACATAACAACATTGCAGTTTTGATTACATAAAGAAGACAATTCATTTTGTGTGATCAGTACAGAAAACTATCCATAGTAAGAGACAGAATTACCTCTCCCTACCTGTTTATGTCTATCTGTGACACATGCCACAAGGACCTCCAGACACTGCTTTATGTCTCTCTCTTTTTAAATACTTTATTATTTTAAGTATAGACCTGACTTCATACAAGCCAAATTCAGCTGCGGTACTAAGGTCTACAAAGTTAATGGGTTTGAAATTTCTTGCAGCTTGACTGAATATGGTGCAATGTGTTTTAGCAGCAAGAAAACTGATGTCAATGATTTCGGTTTTAAACTGAATTCATAGTACGCTCCAAATGGCACCTCTTGGGCAAAGTGATGAGGACAGCAACTCCTTGTATGAATTTCATATGTTCAAGTATGAATTTCAGCTCATAGCCAGTGAAACAACTGGTGTTGTTACTTAGGCTACAACTGCAATGTAAATAATCAGTTTAATATTAGCTAACTGGAAAGGTCATTTTGAAAAGGGAATTTTCATTCGTACGCTAATAAGTTATTCATATGCTACAGGTATATTATGTATTACTTTGGATTTTGCTGAATTATGAAGTTATTCATCAACCTTTGTCTGCTGTTTAGCAATACTACTCAGGTAATTAGAACACTAAATAAAAAACAGTGTACCCTTCTAAAGTCAGTAAAAATTTAGGTAGGAGGAAAAATACAACTGGGCAAAGAGAAAAAGAGTCACTTCTACTCCCTTCTTCCCTTCATTTTTCTGGAAAAGAGCCACTACATTGTAAATAAACATAAATTAACATGTTGATGTTTTATGCTTTTTATGGAAAGCTAGTTCTTGAAGGAACTTATATAGTACTTGGATAAGAGGGAATTTATTTCAGTAATCATAGGCAGGACCAACGAAGAAGCTGACTAAACCACCATAGTACTTAATGTTGCTTCTCAAGTTTGTCTGGATATTGTCCATCCACAGACTGGCTATTTCAGATAAGATTATACTCATACCATGGAAACTGGTGGCAAAGGACAGCCTTGGTCAGTAGATCTCCAGGCTTACTGAAATTATTTGTTCCAACAGGTTTTTAAAAGACTTGATCTCTTCATCCTAATTGCAATGCTCCTTTTGTATTAAATTAAAGAACAGATGAAATCAAGTAACTGCTTTTTTTCTTTTCTAAAAGGTGCAGAAAACAGGTAAAACATTTCAGAAGATGTTTGGGTTTTTAAACAGTAGTAGTGTTCTTAAATAGGCAGAAACAGTGTAATGAATTTTTAGTTGATACACTTCACTGTCTACCTCCTTCCCAAATTAACTTACTTGAGAGAGTAAAATAATTGCTTTTAAAGAACTGGTCCTGTTTGTTTCTCATGCAAACACAAACTTAAGTCAATGGAAATTCTCCTCTGATTAGAATCAGTAGAGTTTGGTCACTGCTCACAGTCATCCTCATATTTAATAACTATGTTATAAATATCTCATTCTGAAGTAGATCTTACTTTATATTTGTAGTTCAAGCCACTACTCCCATGTCATGTCATTAATGATCTAGGTTTTGATGCACGGATGCAAAGAGAGAAATTTTCTGTTAATCAGAAATTCCTAAATCATAACAGCAGCATAAATGGATAGTATTGTCCCATCTCAAGCTATTTCAAAAGTGAAAGCTGTTTACCTCCTGCCTTTTCAAGAGATGCTTTCACACACTCCACAACTCTAAAAACCACTGAAGTCAACTGACTCCTGCTCAGTGAGACAGTCTCTGGATTAGTGCAACCAACAGTGCTTCCATGGTGCGACTCAAATGCAGGTTATTCAAAGGCTTAGGGGTCTTATTAAATAAGGCTTTCTAAAAAGTAGACTTGTGTATGCACATGTATTCTTTGTTTCCTTTCCACATAACTTTTAAATGGATTTCTTTTCCAGTACAAAAAGATTTTAATATCATAAGCTGTCACCACAAATAGCTGTAGCCAGATAAATGACTCTCCCTGTTAACGTTCCTGTTTTATTCCTCTAACTTTTATTCTTTTCATTCAATAAATTAAGAAGTAGATTGTGAGCTTGTCTACAGCAGAGCAAATCAGAAAATGTCTTCTCCAATTAACAATGTCATCAGTCAAATGATAACTAATATAAAAATTTAGCCATGTAACAAAAATAAGAAACTTGTTACCTTTATTTTTGAAGATACCCCATTCAAGACTTTATAGCATAACACAAGACATCTGAAGAGTATCTTGCTATTTTAAATTATCTCTTTTAATTTTCCTGATATCCTTTAAAAATATCCAAATCCATACAATCACAGTATTAAGAGAAACTGAGCTACAAAAGCAATAAAAACATTTTGTGAAAGAATGTAGAATTATGTTACTGAAGCTGGACATCCTCAGATTGTTGAAGTAACAGCAAGTAGTGCTCTGAATGCTCTATTTAATATTAAAAATGAGTCTGATTTTTAAACTAGTTACCAAAAATGGAATTATTTTAGTCAAATACCTAAACTAGAAAGCAGTTAAATACACTAAGGGGGGAAAAAGGGACGGGACATAATTACTAGGTCAGAATTAGGCCATGATTACTTGATTAGGTCAAAACAGAAAGTGATTATAAGATATATTAGATACCAATAGGCCTGGATCTAGTCTATCAGGCTCCAATGAGCTTTCAGATTTGAACACATCAGCATATCCTTAAGTTTTCTCTCACATCTCTCCCATTTCTGAATTTCAAGAGACATCGAAAATAAAATTCAAATGACCTGTGACATGTAAAACTTCAGGATATGCTTCATCAAGTATACTGCCCTTATTTTATAAAACAAATGTGTATGCTAAAAAACCAACCAAACAAAAAAAACACCAAATAAAACATCTGGCACGAATTAGTTGGTGTAAACTGTTTAAAATATGAATACCAGTTATTATCCAGATTCTTTATCTGGAGAAGTCTTACGCCCTACTCTTTCAATAATGGATTTTCAACTCACAGCCGCAAATTACAGCGTAGTTAAAACACGTTTCCCAAAACGTCATATTAACTTGACTCATTTGTGCTGGAATCAAATGGCATGTGCTGAATGTAACTGAAGGATTACTGGAGTAAATTGGAAAAAAATCAGTAAGTAAACATGAATCACTCAGGAAAGGTGCTTCAAAGAAAAGGTCAATGAAAGGGCAAACAAATACAGTATTTGTTCTCAAAATACTTGTTGAAAAAGAAGGCCATGAAAGGCAAATCATACAGAAATTAGTCATAACACTCCAATAACATTCCCATAGATAAAAATAATTAGTAACCTAAATAAATACATGAACTGTGCTGTAAGAGAAAAGGACAAAATCAAAATTATGCTATCCTACCTCTTAGAAAAGACTTTAAAGCTTTATCTCTATGCCTTTATCTTTCATACACTTCATGATTTAGAGCCACTGCAAATGATAAAAATATCTCTAACGCCATTTTGTATAGGAGTGCATGAAACAAAACTCTCTACATATTTCTCAACCATCCATTCTTAAGTCAATCTTTTAGAACATCTCATCAGTCAAGGTTTATTTTCAGGCAGATATTTTGATTCTCATCTTCACCTGAAGAGGAGCTACATAGGCTAAACCAGCAAATCAAACATTACTTTTTGTCTTTTTTTTTTTTTTTTTAAGGGTGAAAAGGAGAAGAGAAGGTAGTAGATGTATTTTAATCTTAATGCAGTTGTATAAATCAACTGCTAGTAGAAAACAGTGGTTAGCTGATATGTTTCAGGATATGTTTCAGATTTCAGTATACAATTGGAGTGAAATATTAGTTCCACTTAATCCAGTTGACAAACTCATTGATTTCAAGAATTCCAAATTTCATGGATTCCCTACACAAAAAGCAGAAAGAAGCAGGATTCTACAAAGTGACTGCACTGTGGTGAATAAGATGCATATCCTGGTGCCTCTTTTGGGGGATGTCCCTTATTGACAAACAGTCCCTTATAAGCACTTGTAAAGAGAAACTCTTCAGGAAAAACAAAAACAAACTCAGTATCAAAGCAGTGAAAAGAGGAAACTTAAAGCACAATGACTGAACAAGTACTCACTCCTATGAATCTCCTAGATAAGCACAAAATAGATTAAATTCTACAAGCAAAACATTTTCTACTAAAACTTAACAAAAATTTGCTAACCTAAAGAAATGCGTATTATGTGGAGTGATAAAAGAAATAGGATTTTGCAATCTGGGAAGATGTCCATTTCATCCACTTTAAGTCGGTGTCCCCAGACACTGGTAAAAACCAAAGAAGCCTCCTCTTCTGAGTGTTGTATCACTATATATGTTAAAAAGCAGATTTACAGAGTAGAGTAGGCTATTTTGTTGGTTTGGGGTGTGGGGTGGGTGTCTGTGTTTATTTTCACTTTATACTAAAGCAAAGCTAATTAAATTTGGGCCTTTCACTCTGGATGAATTGTCTGGACAGCTTTGAAAGGTTAAGAAAAAAATCCTTTTGTTTTAGCGTAATAACATTGCCAATTAAACTCCTCCCTTGTGATGAAATTAGGAGAGGGAATATTTGGCCCTGGTAGATAATTATGCCATTCATAAACTCTTAACTTAAGGGGCTGGGGGAGGGGGTTGCTGTCTGCTACTTGTTTTCAAACTGCTCTGATTTTCTGTAAATGGAACAAATACACCACAGTTCCCCCTCCCCAGCCTTAAACACCAGCACTTCCTAAAGAAAAAGCTTCAGCCATTCTTCATAAAATCTACTGCAGCTATATTCTTAGAAATATAAATCCTCAACCTAAGACTTTCAGTATTTCCAAAGCAAATGAACCAAATCTAGTTACTGGCTTTTTCTTAAATATCTACACTCTTCTCTATCTCTACTTTAACATCAAAAAAGTCATAATCATCATTTAATACTTAGATAACACTGGTTTTCTTAAAAACAAACAAACAAAAAAAACCTTCACAAACACCACAACCTTCAGTTGATGATGTAAGTGTCCCCCGCCACTGCATTCCCAAAAGAAGATAAATCCCAAGAGTTTTTGGAATTGCCTCTGAAATGATTTGAATCACTTGAAGAAATTCTCAAGATTACTTCAAGGAGGTGTCAAAAAATAAAAAATGCACAATAAATCCCTCACCACAATGATGTTTATTAAAATAATAATAATTTTAAAAAAATCACTGTAGAATTTTCCTCTCCCCTAGCAACCTAAATGGGAATATTTTCCATATGCAGTTGTTTTCCCACTCATTTACTTATCCCCTGCTGTAGACTGAGGCTGCATGTTCCTGCTATTTCTACAGCCAGTTCAAAAATCTTACTCTTCCCCCCACCAATACAATTCACTTCCTTTATTTTAAAAAAAGCTGTTTTTTTTAATTTGACTCTAATATTGGCAGTAAGTTATTAGTCTTATTCAGCTTTCCTCCTCGTCTTTCCATCTCCCCCTCATATCTATCCCCCTATAATTTTTAAAACTCAGCTTAATAGCATCTAGAATTTCACTCCATTATTTATCTCCTGACATTTGTGATAGTAAGACACCAAAACTATGTAATCCTCCTACGCTGCAGTAATCACACTTCACAAACTACCTTTCTAGCATTCCTTCGTTAGAGGAACCACAGACCACATCTCTATACACATTACACCTAGGTAGATCAACGCAAAGCCTGAAGGAAGCTTTCCCGTTCTCCTCCTCCTTTGCCATCCCAGTGGTGGCTATGCTGAAAAGCCTCCAGACTGCTTCTGAATCGCTGCTAATCGGAGACCTCCAGAGCTCATCCCGAGGTGGCAAAAGCACAGAAGCATTTCTATATAAATTGAGAGCATCTGGTGGCTCTTTGCTACTTATCACCGAGACAAAACGTCTGTATGGTAAGAGGTTTAGCGATAAATGCATTGAAGGAGACCTTCAGAGCTGCAGTCCTAATACCTCAAGGCATAACGCTT
Organism: Gymnogyps californianus; assembly: GCF_018139145.2. Taxonomy (NCBI): domain Eukaryota; kingdom Metazoa; phylum Chordata; class Aves; order Accipitriformes; family Cathartidae; genus Gymnogyps; species Gymnogyps californianus. The sequence continues at coordinate 107,639,127 of NC_059471.1, forward strand.
CCCCCCGCCCCCTTCTCAGGCGCAACAGATCTCTCTACCCCCTCACAAGACACCGTGTACCGTCTGGGCGAGACATTCAGCCCCGGCGCTGCGGAGCGCGGGTGCCTGCGGGTGCCTGCGGGTGCCTGCGCCTACCCGCGCCCCGGCGCGCCCCCTCGGTGCCCGCAGCAGGGGCGGAGGGGGGCGGCGGGGAGGCGAAGCCGCCCCCGTCCCGGCGCAGGGCAGTGCCCGAGCACCGGCGGCCGCCATGGAGCTCTGCCGCCCCCTGCTGCAAGGCAGCGGCGCCGGGGGCCGAGGGCCGGTCCCCGCCGCTCCCACGCCTCCGCTGACACCCAGGTAGGGTTTTATTATTTCCTCCCCCCCCCCCCTTAAAAAGGCCCCGAGCGCGGGCCCCCGCCCACCCCCTCAGGTGCAGGCAATGTAGCGCTTTGAGGCGCCTCGCAGAGGGCATCCCACAGGAGGCACAGGCAGCCCAGCGCGGCTCAGCAGCCCGGTTCGGCCCCAAAGGAACGCCAGAAACTTGCCCGAACAGTTTCGAAACACGGCGATTATCCCTCACCGCGGTGCACCCTCGCTGTGCCACACCGCGCACGAACACGCTCCCCGCGGCCATTCCCCTCCCTGTCTCCTAAAGTAGCGCAAATCCCCAAGTAATCACACCGGTGACATCCTAAATAAATAAATAGAAATTTCAACCCAAAAAAGCCAAACCAAAAACCCAGCCGCACCACAGCCCCCAAGTCCGTATCTGACGAAGCGCTGCATCTATTTGTGCACATACATATGCAAAAGGCGAGCAGTGCCCAGAGGCGCAACCCCAGCACGCCCCGTCGCCGCACACACCTGCCTCCGCGGCGTTATTTCATTGCAAAAAGTCTCTGCATCCGCGCACACGCCCGCGGCCGTATCACACGCACACCCCCCCCCCCCCACACACACACACACCCCCGCCGCTGCGAGCCGGGGGGCTCGGTGTCCCCGCAGAGCGAGAGGAACGGTCTTCGGAAGAGGAGAAACCCCGACAGGCAGACTTCAGGTCGGATTTCTCACTGGCTCTACCGACAGCACTTCTCTCTGGTCCGAAAAATGAAGCCCCCGTTGCCTTTCCCCTCAAGCCGATGCATATTTTAAAGCACGATCCCTGACATACATTTATTTTTAATCGCTTGATCTCCCTCCCACATTTATCGCCCAAAAAAAGCGAAACCCCATGCAAAGCAGCTAAGTGCACTTAGCACCTTCTAGCTTTCTTTTCTTTTTCCTCATAAATGATACCTCTTGAAGACTTAAAAAAAAAGGGGGGGGGACGATGAAGCAAGTTTTAGGTCCTTTTTAATTTGGTTTCAGGGTGATACATTGCTTTATTTTTTCTGCATTTCTTTTCCGGTTATATGTTAATCTGAGCGAGCAGACAGTATAGGTAAGAATAATAATTAAAAAAAAAAAAAAAAAGGCAGCCCCGCTCCTACCTTGCCCGCTACTGAGGAGCAATCCGAGCAGGTAGAGAGGCAGGAGGCTCATGTTCAGGAGCTCGCGCCGGTGGACAGTTCCAAGTTGGAGGTGCTCGACCAGCCCAGGCAAACCCCGCTGCCGTCCGCGCCCGCCCGCGCAGCCCCGCACCCGCGGAGCGCCGCTCGCCAAGTGACTGCCAGCGCCTCCCCGTGCCGCACTATATCAGGGAGGCAGCGGCCGCCGCGCAGGAGGCGGGCACGCCGCGGCCCGCGCGGATCCCTCCGCGCCACACGCAGAGGCCGCACCACCGACGAGCGGCAGCACCGGCAGATTCTTCCGCCGCTCTGAGAGGCGGCCGCAGGCTCGAAGCCTGCCTTCCTCCCCGCCCGCCGGCCGGCAGCCCCCCCCCCCACCCCCCGGGGGGGCGAGGCAGCTCCTCCGCCTCGCCACCGCGGCCCCTCGCAGCCTGCTCCCCCCGCCGTCGCCTGAGGGGAGACAGCCTAAAGGGAGAGGCGGCGGCTTGACGGAGAATCCTAGCGGGAAGCCCCAGCCTCCTGGGCAGGGAGAGCCGAGAGCGGCGCTTCGGCTGCGCCCGCGAGGGGGGCGCACCGAGGGGGCTGGCGTGGCTCTGCCACCCCCTTTTCCCCCGGCCGTGCCCCGGCTCGCGGCGGCGGCGCCCCCAACGGCTGCCCGCGAGGTTTCCGTTAGGGGGCGGCGGGCGCGTGTCGCCCGCTGCCGCGAGGCGCCTGTGCGCGCGAGCGGCCGGCCCGCGGCCCGGCCCGGAGCGGAGGGGTCCGGCGCCGGGGCCGGGGCCGAAGCCGAGCGGAGGCGGCGCGGGGCGCGGGGCCCGGCGGTTCCCCCGCTCCTCCCGCGTGCGGTAACGTGCTGCAGCGTCGGCGGGAAGCGGGACCGCTGTGCGCCGGGCGTGCGGGTGCGTCTGGAGCTAATGACGCTGGGTTTATACCTGTTCATTTAGCTGTCTAGGAATTCACTTGTTTTGACTTCTGTTATTAGTACAGAGGGGAAAAATACCTCTGCTGTTTACGACTGCGTGAAATGAAACCGATGAGAAATAAATTGCTTACCTTTTCGATGCCTCGGTGCTGTCTCACTGGGGATCTTGCTTTGTAAGGAAAAAAAACCTGCGCTAAAGAGAAGAGGTGGGTTTTTATCCAGCTTGACTTTGAAGAGGTAATTTTTTGGGGCAGTTAATTAAGGTATGGTCTCCAAAGCAGCTTCTATAAATTTGTGACCTTACCAGCTGTATGATACATGGAAGGAGATAGAAGTAGATTTATATTAATGTGAAGCAGCAGTGATAGTAGTTAATAAAAGATTAATCCAAATTAACACATCCCTAATAATTTTTCCAACCCTTTTTTTTGCCCTTTTCAAGAGGATTTGGGTTTTAGGGAGGAGGAGGGAGACAAGAAGTCCCTTTGCAGAAAATTAGTACAGATGACATGATTGGTATCTTCAGCGTGACTTCCTGCACAGTAGTCTTACAAAATTATGAAATATAGGAGGAAGAGATTACGTAGTCAGGTCTTGCTGGGATCAACAAGATAGATGATAAAACTGAAAGTCTTTCCTCAGAAGATGATGTCTTAGGACACTTGGAAATGTACAGAAAATGCTGGTAGAGGGGAGAGTGAGAGCTTTGTGCCATTGGTTGGTCAGTCTACACCACATAAATCAGAACCTTACTGCTCAACTACACGCCATGTGGCCCTGCTCTTGAAACTAAAGATTTTTGTAACCTAGTATAAAGTGAACAGATTCATTTTCATGTATATTTAAGTGGGAATGGAACTGTAATTCCTCATACAGATTTGGAAATCCAAAATATGTCAGCTTCAGCAAAGCCTTTTAGGTGAGAACTGGATTTATATTTAGGAGCCGTTCTGCTCCCAAATGTCAGGAGAGATGCCTAATTGCAGAAAATTTTGGCTGAGGCCTTTAGTGCAGGTTCAGGAAAGCACAACAAAAGGAAGCATTTTGCTGAAGGAGTTTTCCCAGGTAAGAAGGTTCCATCAGCCCCGGTACCCAACTACAGAAATAGAGATCATTGATAGATTAATACAGAAAGATGATGAAAACAAATATTAGATAAAAATGTTAAAAAAAGAAATATAAATCTTACTGGGCACAAAGCAAGAAACCCTCTCTCTGCGGTGGATAGGATGCCAAGTTTGTCAAATTTATCTTTGGTTTTAACATGTTTGGAGCATCACCATCCAGCAAAAGTGGAATAAATAGAGAAAATAAGAACAGTATTAGTAAATAAAGCCAAATAACTCCTACACATACCTTAACATCTATTACAATCTGTGTTAACTAAAGACCAAAAGTAGTGCAGAAGCACCTTGATCTGCGCAGGTGCATAGATGCACGGATTGAAATCCATGTACAGCAGATACAAGACACAATACGGAAGCAAGTAGGAAGTCTCTTGCCCCACAAGAACTAAACACAATAGAAAGAATGCTACTATCCCAAGTTTGCTTATTTCAAATCGTACATATGATGAGAGTTCCACCAGTGTCGGATCTGAGCGGCCAGTTCTTGCTCCTTTGAAATGGGATGAGGATGCTTTGCTTCCAAACAGGATTCCTTGTCCTGAGAAGCCTGCCTAATTACTTGTCTGCAGCAGTGAACAGAGCCCACCGTGTAGACTGTCCACGCCATATTGCTACAGGGTTTGGAGAAACTGGGTTTAGTCTAGCTTCTCAAGGAAAAGAGGAACATGCTCTTCACCTCTCTGAAGCAATGAAGTAGAACAACAAAAGATGGATATAAATCTCGAAGATAATCACGTTCTTGTAGTACTACTGTAAAATACAGAGACCTCACTGAAGGAAAAGGCAGCAGCTAGTTCGTCCATCAGCAGACATGTAGCTCCACGTACCCTCTCACACGTACCACCTAAAAGGTATATGCACAGATCCTGAGACCATGCAGTGGGGAGATGGAGAGGAGAGGAGGGGACAAAGTATGTAAGTATGCAGGGCTTCATTGTTTCTGTTGCTTATGGAACAACTCATTTGTTACAGAAGAAAGATCTGTAAAAAAGTGTATCATAGTGAACCACAACAACATAGCACACTGAGGTCACGCAGACAGAGATTAGAAAGATGCAGAAAAAGTGCTCAGCTTTTCTGCCATCCATATCTATATGACTCTTGTGGTCATACATTAAATGAACCAAAAGATGAGCATTTCAAAGTGCTGTAAAACACTAATCGGTATCAATAACAACACACCTGTAGTATTTGCCATTCTTTGGCTAATAGCATTTTTCTTTAAAGAGTGCGCTGTTTACTGGGGGGAAGCCTGACATGGAATTTAATGTCTGTACTTAGACTAGGCAATTAGAAAAAGTGATTTCTGGATAATATCACATGCATGCTGGCAGAAAACAAACACATTTTCATGCTATGCAAGTTTTAAAAATAAGACCAGAAATCAACTACAGTGAGTCTTATCCCATGTGAACGGCCAAGAGGTGCAACATCAAGAAGTATAATAATAATTCTGTTGGAGCAGTTATTCCAAAGGTGGGGAAATCAACTTTGATAGGTTCTCGAAGCAATTAAAATACAACTCCAGTGACTGAAAAGACTTGCCGGAAAAATCTCGGGAAAAGAAGGGAAAATATTACCTAATATTACATACGTGTTTGATTAGTACCTTAGATCTTTTGGGATAGCATACTCAGAATCTAAGTGGATATATCTGTAAGTTCCCTGTCTTTTATCTGTCACACAATAGCCTCCAACTTTCACAACTGTGCTGTCGTTGGCAGCTTTTCTCCTACAAAGTTTTACTACCCGTGAAGTTAGCGAAAAGACAGCAAGAATTAATTTTCCCCCACGTAGCTTACTTGTTTTGCTCAGTGAGATTGTTTATACAGTGGCCTATCATCTGGTATGAATAAAAGTGGCAAAATTAGGCTCTGGCAACAGAACCATTTTAAGCTATCATCACTGCACTTAAGTCAGTTTACAAGAACTGAGGATCTGTAAACTTGCTGTGACTGAACTTGTTTGTCAAGAAACATCTCCATGGTGTTTTTGCAAGGATTACTTTATTTTTAAATTGGTTGGTGATTGCACGTTCAATGAAAATGTAATTAAATACAGAAACTTAAATCTTGGTCATGATTTCACAATGTATATTTATACTGAAATACATGTTTCCCTGTGGACATCCAAGTTACCAAGAGATCCAGCTGGATTTGCTTACTCGTTTTATGTAAACTGAAATGTTAAGGAAGCACCTTAAAATTAGCTGAGAATTTTAGGGCAACTTACGGTAATGGCACAGTTACAAAGAAAGTACAGAGGTCGTATGTCTAGAAATAACTGGTGAAGAGTTGTAAGGAAACTGACACATCCTGGAGCAATTATCAAATGTTTTTTGGGACAGGAAAGGAGAGAGAAAAGGAAAAGAGGAAAGACAAAATACCCCTTCTTGCAAACCCAGTATGTTGCACTTGCGGGAAAATGCCTTCTGCAGACAGGGTAATTTTCAGAGGTGCTCATGAACCAAATTGCTGATCATCTCCAAAGTAAGTGAGTAATTATCCCAAATAGCATGCTTTCCTATGAACACTGAAAACACAATTAAAGTGGCACTAAGATAAATTATACAACAGTGAACAACAGCATTATTGTGGTGAGGAAATGATGCACAATAAACAAAAGACAGTTTCATAAATGTTTGCACCACTATTATGTTTCAAGTTCTTAACATCTTATAGAGACTTTCATAAAGATCTAAAATTACTATCATTTTGGATTAACATTTTATGAGAAAGAGGCAAAAACATTGTTTCCACTCTGTTACAAGTCGTTTTAAATAAAGACCTCTCCTTCCTGTTAGAGAAACTTAAAACAATCTTGAAATTATTCGGATACTGAGAAGAGGCTCATGGATTTTGTGTAGGGAGGATAATTTCCTGTATCATTTCTGGAACTGAATAGTGACAAGGACATGTGTAAAATAATTTTGTCCAGGTAAAGACGACTGCTTAATTTTTGAAGGTAGCAAGGTTGCTTGAAGTACAGTGTACTAATTTGGTTACAATATAAAATATTGTGCTGACAAAAGAAATCAATAAGCTGCATTTATATGTCTGAAGGAAGCATTGTACACTTCTGTGTCTAGTGCAGCAAAAGTAGGATTTGAGAGATGAGACAAGGTAACTCATCTGAAGTCTAGAGACAGATTTTTGTATCTTCCAGGTTACCACATTTCTAGATGTGTGACTCTCTTCCTCTCCTCAGATCAGTCACTCAAAAAACATGAACTCTCAACACTTATTATCACGTCACTATTAGCTTCAGATATTTGGGCAGGATTATGGACACATTGATTATTTTACCTGAGAATGAAACTGCCAATGCTAAGGTGCTCCAGCTGGCTCAAATATAACTGTCTACATATTCAGCAACATGGCAGTTGTGTACTTTACCTCTTTTATGGGCTGCTTATGAACACCCTCACACACCTTTTTTTCATGCTAGCACCCTTCTTTCCTATTAATTAGCAGTGTTTTATTTCATACAATTTCCAGAGCAAAGATTCTTTTTTTTTTTTTTTTTTTTTAATCTGGGAATATTGTGGATGCTACTAAACAATGTTTCATAAATTACTACATTTCCTTAGCTCATTGGAACTCTCACCTTCATGCCTGACAAGTCTAAACACTTGCTTTTGGTTACTGAAGTCCCACCAGTCATTTGTTACCGTCTTTTAGATTAAAATTATTCCTCCATGAACTGTATTACCAGATCACACAAGTACTAATATCTGGTTTAGTGCAATATCAGTTAAGTTAATTGAAGGGACCTTCAAGAATATGTTATTACTGCAGCACTGAAGAAGAGACAACAAGATTTGCTGGCCTTAGCCAAGATGTGCAGAAGTTATTTCAGCATGTGGAATAGCAAAGAATGGTTGCTACATGGTGAGAATTTGAAAAGCAGTTGTTTTTAAAGTGGTTGTGTGTGCAAAAAACAGACCTTTCTCAGCTGCTGTTCTGTGACTGTGTAACTTGTTCCCTGAAGTGCTTTGAATCATGATGAATTTCAGAGACATTCAGAACAAAATGTAAATCACACTTATTCAGCCATCCATACTTTCATTAAGAGCAAAGACTAAAAACATACAAAACCCCAGACCAAAGAAAGGTTATCTATAGAATGTTAAATTAGACATAAAGTGAAAATTAGATAGTTTGTGGATACCTTTGGGTTACAGTTCTATATCATGATCCTAAATGTGCTGCGCATTTTAAGCCCTGCCCAGATTAAATAGAGTATCTGGGATTCAGAGCCATCCGACTACCCTGATCCACATCACTGTCTCAGTTTTCATTGGAACTGGGTAATTGTTGACTTATATGTGATACAAGTGAGCAAGGAGGTATGATGGCTAATATGAGGGACGTCAACAGTTGATGAAACCTTTAAGGAAGACTTAGAGATAAGTCTTTATTTATATACATAAATAAGATTGGAGGGAAGGGAACACATATAATTTTGAGTATATTGATTTCTCCAAGTGATAAAAGAACTGTGTCCACATCTCCAATTCTCAACATGGAGGAAAAGTGATGATGAAAGTGTTCAGCTCTGAATTCAGGACGAGATTACCAACTAAACAATGACAGAAAGTTCAAAAGAATGTGGATTTGAACTCCAGACTGTGATAAAGGCAAGTGATCTAAATCCCATAGTTTATACCAACACTTATCTTTTAATTTCATTTCAGACCTACAACTTCAGAAGTTCTTATTCATGAGGAGACATCTGCTCCTTTACTGAGATATTCTGAGCTCTTGACATCTTCTAGCATCTTGATACAGCAAGCGGTTTCAAAGGTTAGCCGTGTCAGTTACACAACGTTTTCTTTCATTAGTTCAAATTTGATGAGTTTTGAAAGATAGGAGTGCTCAGTTTGGTTTCTCTAGACACTGTATTATAAGAATAAACATCCTTCTGTATCTTTTCTAAATGCGATGATCCCAATGTGTTCATTATCTTCCTGTCTTTCTAATATGTTTTTCATTATCCTTCAATGTCTGTTATAACTCTTACTAAGGTAAGGAATTAAGCACAGTACTACAGATGAGAATGAACTCCTGATTTATAGTGAATTATTTTTACACCCACAGATAGTGGGTTTTTGATACCAACTGCCTCGGTCATCTTTCAACTAACTTCAAAGCCAGATTGCAACCACACATATCTTCCATAATTTTTTTTTTTTAAATTGTCTGTATGGAAAAAATTTAAATAAATTTCCAAGATCTTTAAGTAGAACAGGCAACTCCTTTTTCATTGCTTTCTTGTTCAGATTTTCAATGTAAATAATGAATGCTTTCTAATAAATAACCATTTGAGTTGGCAAATGTCAGAGTGCTATGACATTTGTCTTAAAAAGGGGGGAAAAATCTTGTATTGTTAAGCAAATCTATGTTATCCAAAGTACGTAGACACATAAAATAGGATTTTGCTTTGGAGATACATAATTTTCCAGAGGTTTTTTTCAGCCATTCAAGATTATTTCGCTTTTTTACCCACATTAACAGAGTGGGGTATATCAAGAACAATAGTTATGGAGCAGTAAATCTTGTAGGGCACTAAAAATTCTCTGGGCAAGGGAAAACTCACTTGGAAAGATATTTAACTTAAAATAGGGAAGCAAACAACCAAAGGCACTTAGATATGTTGGTGAGAATCATACTGAAATTAAATGTATCTAAAATAATAATGGTTGGTTTTACAATGCATTTGCTTATGCCTTTTTATGATTCATTTCTTCTGTGTAGATGTAGTTGTAATTAAATAATGAGTGAAAAATAAATTTTGAAAGAGAATTTTTACACCAACTTTAACAGTTAAAATTTGAATTCATTTTTAAAATTACATGAATAATTAATTTACTATGTTGGTTTGGGAGGGGTTGTATTTGGGAATTTTATCACACGGGGAAACCTGTTCCATAGATCTATGTGTAACAAGCTGAAAACTTGAGAAAAATCTGGCTGGCAAATAAACTTTAAAATATATGAAGGCCTAAATTTTCCTGACTGTTTTATGTGAGCAGACCTCAACCTTCTCAGAGCCTGACTGGCTCTGTGAAAGCATAAAGATCTCTTTCTACTGAAATACTTGTAAAATGAGGTCCTCAAAGATCTAGCTTCCAGGTGTTTCTGTTCCTGTTTTCAGGTACACATGATGCCTATGCATATATTCAGGCTCTTTAAACTTGGACTATTCAACAGTGATAGCTTATTTATGTCCCAGAACAGCTGGAAGCACAGTAAATGAGATCGGTACTCAGAATTAAGCTCAGGTCATCCTTCTGGCAATTTCTGCTGTAATTTAGACCCAGCATTTAACAATGTTTTTAAAATTATAAGAAACCTCTCTTACAAGTTCATAGGTAGAAGCCTCTGAGTTCTAGATACATTCTTTGAAAATAAAAAGAACATTTTAAAATCTCACAGTTGCCACAGATAAAGCATGATGCTGCAGAATATTTACATTACTTCAGAAGAAGCAAGATCATCAGGAAAACAAGCTAAGAAATCCTTTTTTGCAACAACTGTGCCAATAATACTGATGAAATCATCAGTTATGTTTTTGACAAGCAAGAGAAATCAGTGTACTGTATATATTGCTGTGCTGACTTGTACTTCATAGGAAAAAGAAAGGGTGGAGGGTTGGGAAGGATCAATATTTGTCAGAAGGAGAGTTAGAAAGGGAAAAATATTATATAAGGGATTAATAAAAATTGCTTTTTAAAATATTTTTCTTGAGGATTTTCTGTTTGTTTGTTTAATTGGCAACTCAGCAGAACATAACCAAAACCCACAGAAAGAATTCAAAACTGCTTTAGGACTGGATTGTTCCCTCTACTCGCAGAAATATAGGAGATCAAGACCCATTCAAGGGGTATGGAAATAAAGAGTATTACCTCCATGGCATTGTCTACTTTGGACCCAGGGTACTTACTGAAGAAAAAATTATTTTTTGACTTGGGACTATCCATGTTGGTGGAAAAGATCATAAAGGATGACAAATGAGACACATTTGGAGTGCTGGGTCCAGTGCTGGATTCCCCAGTACAAGAGAGACAGAGATGTACTGGAGCGAGTCCAGCGCAGGGCCACGAGGATGATTAAGGGCTTGGAGCATCTGATATATGAGGGGAGGCTGAGAGAGTTGGGAGTATTAAGCCTGGAACAGAGAAAGTTTGGGGGGATTTTATCAGTGTGTAAAAATACATGATGGAGGACAGGAAAGAAGGTGGAGCCGGACTCTTCTCGGTGGTGCCCAGTGACGGGGCAAGAGACAATGGGCACAAACTAAAATACAGGAAGCACCATTTAAAATTAAGATAAATCTCTTACTTTGAGGATGGTTTCCTACAGAGATTGTTGAGTCTCTATCCTTGGAGATACTCAAAACCTGACTGGACACGGTCCTGGTCAACCTGCTTTGGCTGACCCTGCTTGATCAGGGGGTTGAACTAGAGGATCTCAAGAGGTGTCTTCCTGCCTCAGCCCTTCTGTGATTCTGTGACTCTGTCATATGATTCCCAAGCTGCAAGAGAAAGAATTCTTTAAATCTTTCTCTAGTATTTTCTTTTCTCTTACCATCCTGGTTGCCTTGGGAACCTTTCCTCCTGTTGAGTGACTTCTAGGATGCCACAGATAGCAGCCATAGAGGGTGTTAAGGGGTGTTCATGGTTTTTCATGTATATTAATTGCCAACTACATCTCCGCTTGAAAATGTTTAAGCACAAAAAACATGAAAGTATTTCTTCCCTTTTTTCTTCTTAATAGCATGCTTGTGAAATTCCAAGCAGTCGTAAATAATGGTCAGTATGAACTCTTGAGTTGCATTTTATATGTGTGATGAATTTAAATAATAGTAATTATTAATAAGCTCTAGGAAAACTGGAATGACTCTTTGATTCAGGCGAATCATACTATGTGTTAGGAGTATCACTTAAAAAAACAGTTACCCTTAACAGCTCAGGCTGTCTGTAGCTCTGGTAGTAAAATAATTTTGGGAGAGTCTTATGGAGAATTATGAAGTATCAGAACCACTATCCAATACTTTTTGTTTGCTCCCATGAGACAGCTCTAATCAACGTAATGGTTCAGCCCATTTTTAGGGGTAGGGCAATCAGCCTTATCCAGTGTTACATATGCTACTGCACAATAAAACTCTTCTCATGGTGATTCTTTGATAAGGACTAATAGATACACTCGATTTTGACCCTTGATGTCAGTATCTCAGTCCATTTTCATTATTTCTATGCATTACACTTCCATTTTCTCTCTTTTTTTTTTTAAAGCTCTTTAGATGAGTTGTTAATTGTTCTCTTGGTATTTTCCTTTAATAGTCCCTATTATAATTTTGTTGCCTTAGCATCCTTTGATACCCATAAAAATATAATTTGCCTGCTATTTGTGATTGCAGTCCATGTTTGCTCTTTATTTTTATACTTCTGCAGATCATGTTTTGGCCAGACTTTCACATTAGCTGGGTACTCAAAATATTTTTCTGCCCCAAGTTATCATCCACAGTGCTAACATGGCTACTGAACTGGAGCATGCCCTTTTAAAAAACTTTCTCTTGGCCTGAGGATGCAAGAAGTATGTGCTTACTCTCCATTACAAGAACAGACAGCAGCTCACTGAACTAACATGTATAAAAGATAGCATGGTGCTGCACAGTACAGCTCTAGTTCACATGTTGGGGTAGATCTGTAGTATAAGAAAACACAAAAAGAATTCTAGAAATCTTAATTGGCCACAATATTAACATTTGTAAAGATATTTTAATAAATATTGCAACGATATTTGCCAAAATCTCATTAATAGTACATATGACTTGAAGCCAAACTTTCTATTTCTCACATGTCATTTATTTAAACTGTCTCAAAAATCACAAACCTGACAGCCAGTAATATTTTGTACAATGGCACTGAGCCTTTCCTGACTATTTTATTGCCCTTGCTTGCAGCATTTCTACTTGGGAGTCAGCTTGATGGAATTATTTTGGATCAGTGTTTTAATTGTGGTCTAAATGGGATTTGGAAATATGGATCTGGATTTTTCTTTCTGTGAACAAGCAAAACCTCCTGTGGTGTCCAATATGATTTCAGACTTTTTTCCTATTCACAGTGAATAAGATTTGCAGGGCTGAGAGGGTGCCTTTTCATAGATAACCCTTTCCATGCAAGTCAACAGAGCAGTCATTCTCTGAGGGCTCCTCAGTCCTCAGAAGCCTTTTGAAGGAAAAGAGAGGGAAAACGTCAGAGATTTTGCTTTTGCTTTGGCTTTAACACCCAGAAGGTTTACAGTAATGTGTTACTGAGACTCCTATGTAAAACAGTATATCCCTTTTTGTCTGGGTACTAGTAATGTACTTATTTTCTTCTCATCTATACATTTTTTCATTAAAAAAAAAAAAAAAGAAAAAAAAAGGGGGGGAAATCCAAGCAGATGCCCTTTTTTTTACTTTAGTGTTGAAAACATTTTATCTAACCAGTTGAAGTGCGAAGTTGTACATCTATGTTTTTATAGCTATACCACTTTAAATACCAAAATGATAGAATTTCTTAAACACTCCATTCCGTGATCTATGCACACACGGCATTCAAAAAGAGAAAAAATACTAATGTAGAAAAGAGAGTATTTTCACAAAAATATGAAAGTAAATAGAAAGTCAAGGCCTCTGGAAAATTAAGTTTTTATATATGTTCAGAACAGCTGCAATATTTTCACTTAAGAGTCTACAATTCAAGCAAAGCAAGTATTTCACTTCCCTGCGTGCACTACTAGTTATATGCTGAGAGGCAAATGACTCTTAAATGACTGAATAGAAGTACTTACTGTCTTAGTGTTTGAAATCCCTCAGCTGGGAAAAGAAATACACTTCCCCTTGAAGACTAACAGATGTACGTGCTGATGTACGTGTATGTTCACACTTAGGAAGAAGGTACCCTTGAACAGCTAAACAAGGAAATGGATTTTGCATTTGGTTCTAATTGTTGTCAGCCTTTTTACGAGTTTTATTCCTGGAATACAGAGTTCTATAGTCTAGATCTGGTCCATCAGAAAGTTCCACTTAGTGTATTTTTGATCATTTCTAGCTTGGACAATGGCATCGTGATTTGCTTGGAATACAATTGCAAATCATGGAAGCAAAAAACCAATTAGGTTGCAAAGGACCTCTGGACGTCATGTAGTCTCCCCTTTTCTACTTAAAAAGGGGTCATTTCAAAATTAAATTAGATTACTCAGGGCTTTATGAAGGCTACAGACAGACTGCCATCCCTCTGAGTAGCAAATGCAAGATAGGTGTTTAATGGAATTGTAGTCTATTAAATAGAGAATCAGTGATGGCTGCTGTGCTCTGCATTAGGTGAAAAGCATTTTTTAAGTTTTTGTTGGGTTTTTTTTTTATTTTTTTAAACAGCAGAGAATTTAGAAACATCTAAAAACATTGTTTGGTGTAGGAACATCGGAATTGCCACAGTAGAACAGAAAATTTGTCTGTTTAGTTCTCTATTATTTATGCATCTGTGGCCAGCTCAATGGATGGCTCAAAAAAACCCCTCCAAACCAGCAGCAGATAGTCTTGTATAAGTCTAATACTTTCCAAAAGCAATAGCTGATAATTGCAGATGTTCTTGTTCACACGAAAGATTCATTAATTTTAAAAATCTCTTTAAGTTTCCATCTTTAGCAAAGCTTTATGGCAACTAGTTTGACAAAGTTGTATAAGAAAGGATTTTCTCTATTCATTCTGAATTTGCATATGTCTTATTCTGCCACATATAAATGGTATCATGGTATGATTTACATTACTTTCCATCATAATGTATATACTAAGCAATGCAGGGACAATATACTTTCTCTTGTCTGAAAGTATCTGCGGCTGTAGGTTGATCTATGAAAAACAAAAGGTATGCTTAATGATAAAATAGTCAGATCTAAACCAAGCAGCACTGTGTTAAGTAAAGCTGATTACTTAGAGGGTATCTGGGGGAGCAGTAGTCTGAAAAACAGAATGACCAAGCACTCCACAGTTCTGGTCAAAGAGGAAATTACAACCTTCTGTCCCTTTGACTGCCATAAGAAAGGCTAGAATACAGATCAGTCTCCCCAGTTTCAAGTATCATAAGGTCAGATAGTCTGTTATAGTCTGTTTCTGATTTCATATACTGTACCAGAAGGACAGTGGGCACTATATCTGCTGAAAAGCAAAGAAAAAAGAAGCTCACAGGACCTCAGTGCATTCACATCCACGTTCATATCCACAGAGAGGAATTCTTGAGAAATAAAGATATTTTGACAGTAGCTTCAACTGGATCAAACTTGACATACTTGAGGTAGTGATATATTATTATCAGTCTGTTTCTATTTATTCATTTCCCGTAATTTTAAGTCTTAAACTTGATATCTGTCTTCATCTGTAAGTTTCTGATTCTTGCTATCATTCTAAAACTATTATTTTCTTTGTGTCTCATGTAACGATAGATACTTTTTTTATGATCAATTGTTGGTACCTTTACGAATTAGTTCTCCAATGATATGAAGATCTACCATTACAGCAAATTACTTTTTTCTACTATACAAAAAGAGTCTGATTTTTTAAAAATGCAACTAAGTCTTAGCCAGGGTATTTTTTAATTCTTATAAGGAGGAAAAAGGTTTTTATAACTGACAAATTAAAGGGGGGGGAAATTAACCTATTAGCAAATGTTTTACATTGGATTAGCTTTACCCAAAAAATTGACTTAAGAATCATGTTTCACTAAAACAGATATAAAAATGAAATAAAAATAGTTTATTTCAATTAACAATATTAATTAGAGACCTTACATCTGCAAAAAAATTACAACACACACATTGGCCAAAAAACTTTGGATTGGCCTATGGAAGAGCTGGAACCCTCCATCTTGTTTTAGGCAACAAAAAGGACAGTGTACCCGCCATTTATGAGAACGTAGCAACCCAACACGATTTCAGTGCTTGTGTCTGACTCGGCAAATGGCCCTTTAACCTACTGAGATTTGTGCAAATGGGTGCTTATCTAAGTTCCCAGAATATGAATTAATTTCAAGTGAAAAGATGAAGTTTTGAATTAAAAAAATTACACAATTGTGCAATGAACAGGTTTGGGAGAATTCTGTATGTGCATGGTGGGCTGTAATTTGTACCTTACTACCTTTCCGCTGAGGAATACTCTAATAAAGAAGAGGTTCTTTTTGCTTCAACTTCCAACCTAGAGACTGTGGTTATATTTGCAAGGACAGTTTTTATTCTCTGAAATAAAAGAAACAAGAAGAAAACATAAAACAGGCCATTAAAACCAAATTCTTCTGTTTGTGTCTGGCCTGCTCATCAGGAACTGTGTGCCCTGTAATTGAATTTAACTATCCATACCAGTACACATGTGAGTAATTCTACTGCTCTACTATATTCCTCTAATCCAAGAGATTAATAAAACATAAAGCAATAAATTTAATCAAATCGCAGATTACTGGGGGTGAGAAGGAGAAAAAGAAGCTGCTGCAAGATGTTTAGTCTTAAACGCCTGAATAAGAAAAGTGGACCTGTGACTGCTGGGGTCATTTTCAAGAAGGTACCCTGGTTGTTCAGTGCAACATTGTTCTCCATCATGCATAATTTTCACACCCTGTTTTAAGGGCACTCTTCAATTATCAGTTATAGGAATGATCTGTTGAATTCCCTGAAATGTGTGCTGAATGTTTATTTCTTAGAATTATCTTGGCTTTAACACACAAACAAAACAGGTGGTTGCCAAAAGCATGAAAATATTAAAAGCAGCAAAGTGTTTACTGACTGTTTGAAAGAGAAACTGCACTCCATGAAGATCACATTTTCTTTAATTTCTTCTTGGCAGTAAAAATCTGAATTGAAGTTGGTTTGAGAAAAAGCGGATAGAATAGTGAGAGGAAGAAAAGACAAGACATGTTTAGATACTCTTTTGTGTTTATCTGCTACAGGACAGAATGACTCGTTTTGAGTAGCATATCAATATTTCATTAGACACAAGAAACACAATTTTTAACATTTAGTAGAAACAAGCTGTATTAGCCTATTCCGTCTATTACTGAAGAATTATCTTTACAGAATACCTGTGCACAGCTGTACCACTACATTTCAATCCTGTATCTATTCAGCATTGATCTATTTAGGTAGACAGAAATATGCACATACATTTGTGCCTCCATGTGCTTTTATGTGACTGTGTGTGCAGGTTTATGTTTTAAAATGATACATAAATACATATTTATATATGCATATGTACATATATAAGGAAGAATATATTTATATGAGTGCTCTTTCTCCCTGTTTGTATATGGACTGCATTCTGGAAGCAATAAGGTGATTTCTTGTGGATTTATTGGGAAGGGACTTCTTTGACCAGTTACGAGTTGGAAAAAAATCTGCAGCAGTTATGCCCATCCTTCAGCACAGCTGCTAATCTGGTACAAGGAGACTGCTCCTCCTGCTCCTCAGGAACAGAGTATATTAGTCCTATAGTTTAGAAAGTGAGGTAAATTAACTTTGCCATAGAATATATAAACTGGAGTATAATGGACTAATGTACAGAGCCTTTAGGAGAACTGTAGGGGCATCTGCACTAAGAACAACATTGGAATTACTGCTTTAGATTTTTAGACAGTTTCTCATTAAAGTTCAGGTCACACCTGCAAAATTTTCAAAAATTCATATCACCTCAGTAGACACACTTTCTTCTCCACCTCTGCTTAGCCCACAACTTACTTCATGTTATTTCATAGCATTGACATAGGAACGTAATAGTTGGCTTTAGTATCAGTCATCTAACTGAAGTATTTCCTCCATACTGTCCTTCTAAGACTCAAAGGGAAGAACACAAATTAAGCATTTTTACTAAGACTGGTGCATTCTCACTAAAAGGAAAAGGGTTTTTCAGGAACAGTTTTGATCAAAGATGCATGTAGAGAAGTTGCTTTTTTTTGCCTTTTTTTTTGCCCCCCTTTTTTTTTTTGACTCGGGAAAGATAACCATAACAGGAGAAACATTGGTGCAAACCAACTGGAAGGGAAGAAAAGGGTAATAAGCAACCAACTACACCTCCACTTTGCAGTGCCTCTAATGCTATTTCAATCTACCAGATATGAAGAGCCATCCTCAAAGAGGCACACTGCAAAAAAACATTCATAATTCAAGAGTAAGAGCTTGGTGTGAAAAGCTAGTCAAGATTGGTGGCCTTGGGGAACATCTGCCCTGGTCTGGCAGAGAATTCGATGGCATGTGATTGTTGCCCAAGAAACAAACGCAGGCATAATAAGAGAACTTGAACTATTTTCTGCGGCAAAGGTCACAATCGGATCTATCCTTAGTGTACAAACTCTATACTCACGTTAAAACATAGCTGTGGATTACAGACCTTCCCTGGGTTTTGATCTGCTACGTTGTCTTTAAGAAAGCTGTTAATAGGTTTAGTGGACAAGAAGAAGACTCCAGCATCTAGAAGAAGTATTGACTCTTTCAGAGTGGACATGATTAAAGATTAATAAGTTCTTTTATCTTTTATATTTCATGTTTCTTTCTCTGTTCTATAGGATATTGTATTTTTGCTCTGGCTGTATCACAGATACTGTTTATTACAATTTGCCTTTCAGGGATAGGGGAATATTGCAAGCTATTGTAGATGGGAATATGAGGACTAAGTGCTGCAACTTCTGTTTCTCCCCTTCTTTTTGCAGCCTTCACATTTAAGTTTTAATGTATCTGCACATGTTTAAGCCTTCATTACACAAGTATACACCAATAACGTGTATTATCTGTGTGCCGTTCACATCCTCTGTATGCATCTACAGCTGAGGAGCTACAGTGGGGATACCATAATTATGCAGTGAAGACCCCAGTCCATATTACTTCAGCTGAATCCAGCTATTCAATTAAAAGTTAGAGATGACTATTCAGTTAGATAAGCTGCTAAAATTAGGTATCTCTCCATGACAGCATTTGCTTCTCCTTGTCTTGTCATCTTTTCAGAAGGACTTTGTCTGGAAATGAAAGAGCTGAGTTACATTTTGCTGCTCTGATTCATCCTGAAGTAGAGTTGTACTAATGTGGGGTTTGATTAGACTCTTAATGCAGGAAAGTGAAAGTCTCTTCCATAGGGATGACAAAATCAAACCTTTATGATATTTGCTAATCATAAACACCTTGGGCTGGGGGTTGCTAGTTTGTTTGGTGTTTTATGTCATGATGTGGCACAGTGAGGCTTTGGTTGTGAGAAGAACTCACACAAACAACATAACTTGTTTTCCTTTCCTTTCCCTCACCCTTGCTTCTCCAAAGGAAACACTTTAAAACCATTTTCGGAGAGCAATATACCTTGCCAAAAGTGAAGGGCAGTTTTCTCAGGCAAATAAAAAAATAAACTGAATTACTGAGAAGACCAATTCAGATTTGCACAATGCAGTACTTCATGTTTGCTCCCTGTACTATTTTTGATGCAGAGACAGGCATTGACTACATTAAGTGCGTGGAAGTATGGCTCTCCAAAGACATCACTGAATTGGCAGAAAATAGAATCATGTTTTATAATTGGGCAGAACTGGCATTTGTGAAAGCATGCAGAGATTGGAAGGATCTTGGGAAAAAACTACATATTGGGTAAAATCTCCATTGCTCAATATCTGACGACAAAGAGAGCAGGGTAGTGATGAAAATTTGCTGTAAGATACTGTCGTGGTTTAACCCCGGCTGGCAACTAGGCAGCACACAGCTGCTCGCTCACTCCCCTCCTGGTGGGATGGGAGAGAGAATTGGAAGAGTAAAAGTGAGAAAACTTGTGGGTTGACATAAAGACAGTTTAATAGGTAAAGCAAAAGCCACGCACGCAAGCAAAGCAAAACAAGGAATTCATTCACTACTTCCCATCGGCAGGCAGGTGTTCAGCCATCTCCAGGAAACCAAGGCTCTATCACGTGCAACGGTTACTTGGGAAGACAAAGGCCATCACTGCGAATGTCCCCCCTTCCTCCTTCTTCCCCCAGCTTTATATGCTGAGCATGGTGTCATACAGTATGGACCATCCCTTTGGTCAGTTTGGGTCAGCTGTCCCAGCTGTGTCCCCTCCCAACTCCTTGTGCACCCACAGCCTACTCCCTGGTGGGGTGGTGTGACAAGCAGAAAAGGCCTTGACTCTGTGTAAGCACTGCTCAGCAATAATGAAAACATCCCTGTATTAGCAACACTATGTTCAGCACAAATCCAAAACACAGCCCCATACCAGCTAATATGGAAAAAATTAATTCTATCCCAGTCAAAACCAGCACAGACACATAGCATCAGAAGTACAGAATAGCATTACACAACACTGAACACAGCAATTTAAAAAGAGTTGAAAACAAAACCCCTATACATTACTGCAAGGCTAAAACATACATATTATTTTAAGGGTGTCAATTGTATTAATGTTTTAGTAAGGTGGTCTCTAGTCAGAAACATTTATATTAGAGACATCATCAAAAGAAGCAATTTAAGAGGCAACTAGCTGTACATCAATCTCAGTGTTGCATATGCCTACGTTACAACCTTGAAATGTAGTTGTCATCATGTAATTAAAAATTCAAATTTAACACATGCATGCACAGAAAGGAATACTATATAAATTTTTTTTTCTAGATTTTGAGTTTTTAAAATATGCAAAAATATATAAACACAATATAGACTCAGAAGAGTAACTTGTACTAGAAGCTCTGTTATGCTGAATATGAGAAAGGTCACAATATAAAGAGCTTGAAAGAGCTTTTAAAGTATTGTTTTCTTTCTTTTCTGATAGATTTGCAAGGTTAAATGGCAAACCATATAGTAGTCATAGGGACTACTGTCAGTCAATGAACAGGAAATAATAATTATAGAAATACCTTATTTGTGAGAGAAGCATATTGTGACAAACAGAACAGTAAAAAAAAAAAAAAAACAAACCACCAAACCCACCCAAAAAAACCAAGGAAACAAGATTACATTTCTTACAGCTTGACTGAGACTTAGTATTTGTCTCTAAGAAGTCAGTTGGCTTGCTCCAGTGCCTCAGTTTCCTTTTACTAATATGGAAATAATAGACATTACTTCTTACAATGTACTGAGAGCTATTGTAAAAAAAGTTAGTCGAAACTTAGAGCTAGCAGCTTAAACATTAATAATAACTAAAGCAGACAAAGCTAGCAGCTTAAACATTAGTAGCTAGAGTAGACAAAGCCTATAGATTGTGGTATACGAACTGTAACAACCATATTACAACATGCCGAATAGCTAACTACAGAATCAGCTGAAACCGACCTAAGAGGATGTGATATTGTATAAGAAGATGACTACTCAGCAACCGCTTAGTAACAAAGCAGCAAACAAATCAAACCAAGAAAAAGCAAGAAGACCCCAGACCTTAATATAACCATTGGTCTGAACTATCGCGTGAGGGGTGGGGAACTTAGATTGTAAGGGTATAGTTGCCCAGGGAATTTTTTGTTCAGGGTCCCTCTTTGGAGGCACCCAGCTTGAGCTGTAGCACTATTAATAAAAAGTACTTTCATAAAGGAATCTATCTTTTGGCTTATGTGGAATCCTAGAGTCGAACCTTTTTATGGTGGCTGGCATGCGTAATTTCCATAACAGAGCTTAACTCATTAGTTATTATAAAGCATATAGGTCTTCACATAAAAGGTATTACTGAAGTGCAAGGGCATTATTATAATATAAAAAGAATAAAGTGTGAAACATAAAACACTTCAAGCACAGAAAAGAATGGGAAGTTTATAGAATGAGGCCAAAGGAATGGAAAAACAATTTTAAGGAAATGTGAAGCCAAGAATAAAATAATATTACCGCAGAAATATTAAGGAAAAAGGGAGTCTCTTGGAGTGGGTAACCCTTTAAGAGACAGTAGGGATAATTTATTGGTAGAGGTGACTGTCACCATGGGCTATTTACATAAACTTGTTGGTTCAGCATTCTCAAAGGAGGAAAAAAGGCTGAAGAGAGAACTAACAACAGGGAAATACTTATACCAAATCAGAACAAGAGCAAAAAACTGAAGGAGCATAGCATTACATGAGGAAAAAAAAGAACAATCTGAAAAAAGAAACATATCTAAGAAAGACACTAAAATCAGCAGGACCCATTATAAAACAGGGGGAAAAACAATAAATGAGATGGTGGGAGCCTTCCCAATCAGAAGTAATAATCAAACAAACAAACAAACAAACATCCAAGTCTGGAGTTACATAAAGCAAACAAGATAATGCTGAGTAAAGATAAAACAGAGAAGAACTAACAGCAACATTGTTTAAAGATTATCAGGATGGTTTCGCAAAAGATCTTGGTGACAAACATAAGTTATATATGGGCAAATAATACACAGGATTTGTCAGAGAAATTTTGGACAGAATATACAGCCTTAAAAGAAACCGTATGAAATCTCTGTTATATGACCACCCAAAGATGACTTTCAGCAAGGTCATCTGGTGTTGCAGGAGATACATGCAGGTTATAAGGATAAAGAGCTATCTTGAGGAGTAAAGACAAATAGCATGAGTGAGAAGAAACAGGCAGAAATGGATATAAGTGACAAGTGCGATACCGCAAACATCAGTATTGGGTCCTGCCCTTTTCACTATGCTTGGTAAGAGAAGGATGTTCTATTTAGTCACAAAATATAAAAAGGAAGCAAAATGAACAGCGGCGGAAGACAGGAATTAAAAAAGTTTGCAGAGAAGAAGAGCAATTATACTTAAAATAGCCTGAGTAGTAAACCAACTTAAATGCAATTAAAATGCATATTTTTTTGCCCACAGCTAGTCAGAAAATGTTATTAAAACATAATTCACCAATAAAAATGAAGAAATAAGTATTAAAATAAAATTTTAAATCCAAATTTTTGGAAAAAAATAATCACCTTCTTTGAAGTTTACAATGGTTTGGAAATCATACTTTTTCTAGTCATGAGGACAGTAATTTCATGCATGATCAAAAGATCAAATCAGGACTGAGTATCTAAATAGTAAAAGAAATTGTTATATAAAGCTAATTTCTTTCAGGACAAGGAACAGCTATTTTATGGGAAATTAGCAGGTGAGTAATGTAACTTTTGTAATAAAGACTATTTTGGTCCAAAACATTGTGGACATTTTGCTAAGTCAAGACAGTAAGTTGAACATTCTTGCAGTTTTCTGGTATCTTGCAAAGGTAGAAAGTAAGCATTTCCTTTATCTGTGATAACAAGTGATTATGGCAACTTTATATTTATTTATATAGGTGGAACAAAGAAATGAAGAAGTGGAGAATCTATTCATTTGAAAGTATTTTCCCCTTATCTGCGACAATTTGGCTTTGTAAATTTTTCCCTAATATGATTATTGGCATTTTGCAAATATTACATAGTTGTAGAAGTATACTGCCCTATATCATAAAGTTCAACCACTGTCATATGAAAAGGGAATAGTAAGCATCCTTTTCAGACATTATATTTTTTGTCTTTCTCCATTAACTATTTTTGGAATCAGACATAATTTTGGCAAGTTTGAACCATTTTGTAAATATATTATTTTCTTCCAGAAATATTTGTAAATTGGGTATGTATCCAATTCTGTGAGGCTCTTGGGAGTTAGTCCTGATTTTGTTTTACTTTAGTTTTTGTTTTACTTTCTACTTTTATGAGAGACCCTCAGTATCCCTTTCTGTCATTACATTGCCATAGAAAATATACCAGGTCCTGACCTGTTGCTGCTACTACTTTTGAAATATTTCTAATAAAACATGTTTGTGAAGAGCTAGAACGAAAATGTAGGAAAAAGTAATCGTGAAGCCACATTGCTGAAGCTTTATAGCATTATGACTAAGACTTTTAGAATCCAAGGTAGCTTGAACTAGTATGAAGAAGTAAGCTACTGGGTTTTTTTAGTTTTTGTGTAAAAGAGCTAACCCCTGAAGTCACTTTTTACACCACACCCAAGCAAACCATACAGTTCTTAAAAATGCATTGTATTGCTGGCAGAGGCAGCCAAAAGATGCAGCAGTTTGTGGAGCAGGGCGCACTGGCCGGGGCACGGAAAGGAGGAGGAGGCTCTGCAGAGGGCAGTGTCCCCATGTCCCCACATGCAGCAGTGGTGGTGAGGCCCTGCAGGGCACAGCCCCCAGCACCCCTGTACCCCAGCTATCCGGCGTGTTGGGGGACTCGGCTCAACCCAGCTCCAAGAGAGGATGCAGCTCTGCAGGTTTGGGACTGTGGGACAGCGGGGGCCTCCCACTGGGCCTGGGGGAGATGTGTCCTTGCCTGCAAGAGGTGGTTGCTGGCAGCCGGTCCGTGTCCCCGGGTGGAGGGGCTGCAGGAGGAGGGCAGCAGCCTGTGCAGCACCAGGGGTGGCACAGAGGAGACAGACCTCCATCTGGGGTCCATCTTCTTTGAGAACATGCAGGTGCGAGGTGAGCCTCAACCCCCAAGTGTATCCACAGAGGGGGATACACTTCTGCTTATGGGGTTGGGAGATGGAAATCCCCTGACGGCAGAAGCTGGAGGGCTTTAGCACCAGGACAGCTCCAGCCCTCCCTGGATTGCAGATGAGGGGCTGGGAGCTGTGTCCAGCAGAGCACATGAGATGGCAGCACTAGGGGATGCGCGGAGGGATTGTGCTAGGAGACCCCCTTCTGTAGGGGAGAGAGGCCCCCACCTGCCAACCTAGCCTGCTCTCCAGGGAGGTTTGCTGCTTGCCAGGGTTTTGGAGCTGAGACGTCACAGAGAGGCTGCTGAGGCTTGTCCAGCCCTCGTCCAGTTACTCCCGCTACTCTCCCATGTGGGCACCAGCAGTACGGCCAGGGGAGACCTGGAGTATATCAAGCGTAACTGCACAGCTCTGGGGGAGAGGGTCTAAGGCATGGGTGCCAGGTGGTGTCTCTTTGATCCTGCCGGTGAGGCAGAGGGGCTTGAGGAGGAGTGAACAGATCTTGCATGTCAATGCCTGGGTGCGCAGATGGTTTTGATGACAGGGATTTCTCTTTTATGACCATGGGACCCTCTCTGGGGATGGAGGAACAAGAGAGATGGGATCCACCTGACCAAGTGGCGCAAAAGCATCTTTACCAACAGGCTCACCAACCTGCTCAGGAGAGCTTTAAGCTAGAAATTATGAGGGTGGGAGATGAGCACCCACATTCAAGTGGGGAAGTGGTAGACCTGGCTGATAAGTGAAAGGAAGATGATGATGTGGAAAAAAGAGACTTGGAAGAGAACAAATCAGGGCTGAAAGGGACCCAGTCCAAGCATGTGCACATAAATAAGTGCTGAGGGGACAGCATGATGGCAGAAGCTCTTGTGCCTTTTCTGGGAAATTGGCACGATTGGGTGCCTTTCTGAAGTGCCTGTATACTCACGGATGGAGCATGGGGAACAAACAGGAGGAATTAGAGGTGCATGTGCAGCTGCAAGGCTACCACGTCATTGGCACAGCAGCAGTATAGTGGGATAGCTCACACAAATGGAGTGCTGCCATGGATGGATACAGGCTCTTTAAGAAGGATGGGCCAGGGAGGTGAGGGGGGGAAGTTGCCTTTTATGGGATGCACTGAGCTCTGCCTTGGGAAGGGTGATGAGCCAGCTGAGAGCTGATGAGTAAGGCTCAGAGGGCAAACCAACGTGGGTGACACTGTGGTGGGTGTCTGCTACAGAATGCCTGATCAGGAAGAAGCAGCTGAGGCCTTCTTCAAACAACTGGAAGAAACTTCATGTTCACAGGCCCTAGCCCTCATGGGGATTTTGAACTACCCTGATATCTGCTGGATGGACAACACAGCAGAGCATAAGCAGTCCAGGAGGTTTCTGGAGTGTATTGATACCTTGAATGTGTTTCTGGAATACACTGATGCCTTGACTTCCTGACACAGGTAATCAAGAAATAAAGAGAAACAAGAACAGCTTCTATAGGTACATTGGCAGGAAAAGGAAGACTAGGGACAATGTGGGCCCACTGTTGAATGGGGCAGAATCCTGGTGACAAAGGATGTGGAGAAGGCTGAGGTACTCAATAATTTCTTCATGAATCCCAGGCCCTGAGACTCGTGGGAAAGTCTGGAGCAAGGAAAACTTACCGTCTGTGGAGGAGGATCAAGTTAGGGAACACTTAAACCGACTGAACATACCCAAGTCTCTCAGATCTATTGGGATGCACTCACAAGTGCTGAGGGAACTAGCCAATGACACTGTGAGGCCACTCACAATTATCTGTCAAAGTCTGTGGTAATCTGGGGAAGCTGTTGAAGACTGGAAGAAAGCAAATATCACCTGTATCTTCAAGAAGGGCAGGGCCAGGGAACTGCAGCCTAGTCAACCTCACCTCAGTCCCCAGGAAGGTGATGGAGTAAATAATCCTGGTAACCATTTCCAAACACACAAAGGACAAGAAGGTGACGGGGAGTAGTCAGCATGAATTTATGAAGGGAAAATCATGCATGACAAACCTGATAGGTTTCTATGATGAGATGACTGGTTTAGTGGATGAGGGGAAAGAAGTGGATGTTATTTATCTTCACCTTATTAAGGCTTTTGACAGTGTCTTCCATAATATCCTCATAGACAAGCTGATGAAGTATGGGCTAGAGAAGTGGACAGCAAGGTGGATTGAAAATTGGCTGATGAGCAGCACAAAGTCAAGCTGGAAGACGGTCCCTAGTGATGTACCCCAAGGGTTAATACTGGGGCCAATCCTGTTTAACATCTTCATTAACCTGGATGATGGGACAGAGTGCATCCTCAGCAAGTTTTCAGATCATATAAAACTGGAAGGAGTGGCTGATACCACAGAGGATTGTGCTACCATTCAGAGGGACCTCGATAGGCTGGAGAAATGGTCTGACAGGAACCTTGTGATGTTCAACAAAGGGAAGCGCAAAGTCCTGCAACTGGGGAGGAACAACCAGTACACGCTGGTAGCCCACTGGCTGGAAAGCAGCTTTGCAGAGAAACCCCAGGGCGTCCTGGTCGGCACCAAGTAGACCATGATCCAGCAATGCTCCTGTGCGGCAAAGAAAGCCAACAGCCTTCTAGGCTGCATTAGGCAGAGCATTGCCAGCAAGCTAAGGAAGGTCTTTCCCTTCTACCCAGCCCTGGTGAGACACATCTGGACTGCTCCTTCCAGTCCTGGGCTCCCCAGTAAAAGAGAGACAGAGATCTACTGGAATGAGTCCAGTGAAGTGACACAGAGATGATAAGGAGCTTGGAGCATCTATCATACAAGGAGGGGCTAGGGAAGCTGGAACAGTTCATCCTGGAGCAGAGAAGGCTCAGGAGGACCCAAGTCTAGTGCATGTACCACCAGACTGTTCTCAGTGGTGCCCAGTGAGAGGACAAAAAGCAATAGGCACAAGTTAAAATACAGGAAATTCCATTTAAAATTAAGAACAACTTTTATTGTGAGGATGGCTGAACACTGTAGCAGGTTGCCTAGAATACTTGTTGACTCTCCATCCTTAGGTATTCACAACCTGAATGGACACGATCCTAAGCAACCTGTTTGCTGGCTGACCCTGCTTTGAGCATGGGTTGGACCAGGTGATGCTTTCCTGCCTCTTCCATTCTGTGATTCTGTATTTAAAATGTTCAATACTGACAGTCATTGTAAATTCACTTTAAATATATTCTGTGAAAGCCTTTGAAGCTATCAAATTGTTAGATGTATGATATTCATTATCAAGAAGTACGTTAGAGTAACACAAAGTTAGAGTGAACATAAATTTGTTTAAAATCATCTTGTGAAATAAAATAATAAATTAACCTTTGAGCATAAATCTTATAGATTAAATTTATAGAACTTAGAAATATTTAAAACAATATTTACACAAAAAGTATCCTTTTAGAGAGTACTAAAAAAGATAAAATCACCTTTAATCAATATAAATATCAGTAGAAGACAAACAGCAAATAAGCAACCAACCCAAAACATTAGTTATAAAGTAATATCCAAAATACTGTCAGCTTTGGGAAACTGAACTTCCTACAAACCATCCGGATTTCAACTCTCACCACATTTTAACCTAAATTAGACCTGTCCTGAAGGTGGTGTAGATTGTAAAGAAAATGATATGGGCTTCTTAAAGCACCCCATTTATCGTCTGTTTCTTCCAACAATAAGAAAGCTATGGGCTATGGGTAGATATGGGCAGATATTTCTTCCTAAGGGGCTAAAGATGGGAGTTTTCTGGGTGATAAAGTCCACCTAAATCCATCTAAGATGCAGTTCATTTACAATTCATTCTCTAGGAAGGAACTTTGCTTTTTATCCAGTTGTAATTATTAAACCTTTTAGTCTTTGTATGCTGATGTATTTGATATATGCTAAGGGAAATAATCTACTCGGTTCCATAGATTACAACATACTGTGT
The DNA here is from genome assembly GCF_018139145.2 of Gymnogyps californianus. NCBI lineage: Eukaryota > Metazoa > Chordata > Aves > Accipitriformes > Cathartidae > Gymnogyps > Gymnogyps californianus. Next base: position 107,667,070 of record NC_059471.1, read on the forward strand.
TAGATTTTGAGATAGTGTGCCAATATCTAACGTAAAAATATACTTTTTTTTCTTTATGGCATCAATACCTCTCCTGCAAGCAAAACCCTCCCAAACTTCAGAAACAGAAACAAAGTGTCCTTCTTTTCAAAACCTGAAATTTTCATGTAAATTTCTGACTGATTTCAAGAACTACTGATGAAATCGTTGAACAAAACATATGAGAACAGGTTTTACTTAAGTAGTTAGTTCATTTTCTATTATCAGTAGCCTGTTTAGTTTGTCAGAGAGTACATAAGCACATAAGCTCTTTGAGAAGGGAATGTTTACAGGTTTAATTAGTTTAAAATGATATAATTAGCCACATTATCACAGGTAACTGAATCACAGAAATTGCTGATGAAGAAAGCCTATTAGATTATTTTGCTAGTCTCCCTGCCAAAGCAGGAGTACTTCCTAGACTGTTGCTCACAACATTTTCTTTTTAATGGAGTTTAAAATACATTACAAAAGGTGAACATGTTTCAAGCTCTCAGGAAACTAATGAGTAGAGTTTCACAATTCTATATCTGCAGAAGCCGTTCAGATGTAAGGCCCTGACTTTGCAAATATTAATGCACTAAGTCAGTTTGATGTACTGAGTTAAGTCATTCACTAATATCAGCTGATGACAACCTATACCCATTAGATTTAGTGCTGCATATAATACCTAAGAAACACTCTTCTCAGCTTTTCTGGGGAGCTTTATTTACAGTTAAAACATTGAAAGTTCAAAATAAAAATGCAGTTGCTCTGTTGTAAATGGTAATACATTTATGATCTGAGTAAGGACAGCGCACTATCATGAGAGAAACAATTAAGAAAGGAAAAAAATAGAGGAATTATGCAAATTCTGTAATGAAGTTTCATTAAGTAAGTAGTAGAGATGATGTGCATCTAAGGAGGTAAGGACCATTTTTATCTTAGCTGCAGATAGGATTAAAATAGTCATCAGATGGTTTAGCTGCTGTGCACTAGGCAGCCTCATACTTTGGGATCATTGCAATTCAATAGGAGTTGAACTGGATGTTCAGGGGTCATAGCTGAGTCTGAAGAGAGTTGGTAGGTGTAAGTCATAAATTGTGACTCTTGCTTAACCTTCTAGTGGCAGCATGATGTGGATAGTATGAAGTGGTATTCCAAAGATAGCTCGTTCCAAATATAGCTCAGAAAACACTGATTTCTGAGTCAGTTCTCATGGCTGGCTAAGAAAATTTGAGTTTCTCTACAGTTGCATCATCAACTGTTAGCCATAAATACAGCACTAGGCCCAGGAAATTCAGTAAATGTGACACTTCTTCAATAGAAGGTACTGTAATATCAAATTCTGCTTGTTAAAACTTTAGTTAGGAAACAGCTAGATTTCAAGGATGAGGAAGGTCTGAAAGTATTTGGAAATGAAGACGGTCTTTGCTTATTACTGTTCAAACTCATGTAACTTGCACTGAATCATTTTCTACTCCTTGTAGAAAAGGTCATGTGATGTTTCTCAACAGATTATTCTAGCAAAAAGGGTTGAACAGATTTCCTCAGTGTTTAGAATGTGAATCTGACTCTGATTCTCTTGATCTCTCTTTTGAACATGTAAAAGATAAACATTTCAGTAATATCAGTGTAGGCAAGATGTAAAAATAAACAATCCCATGTTTTCCAAAATATTCCATATTTTCCTTCAGTAGTGAAGACTATTATCTTTCACCCCAAGAAGAAGAAGTAAGCTATTATCTTTCCAATATGTAAGACAGCACAGAAGACCTTTGCAGAGAAAGTTGAATTCGGAGATTTTCTGGCATGCTGCTTAGGGAGAGATTGTATATGGCAGCTGCTGACACCACTGACAGTTCAACCTTCTAAAATTAATTTCCATCACTTCTGTTATCAAGCAATGGTGCTGGTGGAGCTACCTTCTTTTGAGTCCCATCTGAGTTTATGCTGCAGAGGACAGAGACTTCGGAATGAGGTGCTTAAATGCATATCATCATCTGGATACTGCATGTCAATGGCCCCTGCTAATCAAGAAAGTGCCATATAGTATTGCAATGTTTCATTGTTTTGCTGATTCTTTCTTGCCAGCTGTTTCTACAGCATCTGTTATGTGATGCTGAGACACAGCTAAGCACTCATCACATACAGTGACACCAGAGGACAACCCTCCATTTTGCCATCTGTTAAAATGTTTTGCTGAATCCACCCAGCACATCAGTGGAGGCTCTGTGTTAACCAAAGGAAACAAAATGCTAGTAAATTAGTTCACTTACAATATGCACATAGCATACAGACCCTGGAATATCTTGTGATCTCACACTTATAAATAACATCGTATGTTTCACCAAAACTTTTCAAGAATAGGAATATAATCAGGTTATCCTATGTAACAATGAAGAGATGAATATAAGCTATCTATTCCAAATGAAAGGGGAAGCATAACACAGAGCTAGCTACATAACTTTATCTCAATCCTAGAGCGGAAGAAGCTGCTCCCCAGTCCCCCATTCTAGCCAAGCAAGTTGGGAGTCTATGGTACTTGCTATTGTACAGGCATCTGTTAAACATCTTACAAGGTTAACACACAATAAAAATAGCAGATGAATGATTCAAGGAAAAAAAAGCAAAAAACACTGATAGCCTGGGAAAAGAGGATTTAAAATAGTAAGAAAAATATGTATTTTATACAGTGTAGAACATTAGATATCTTTATGAGTAGGTCAGACTGTTCAAGAACATGAAAAAAAGAACTCTAGTACTTGTTTAACATTAAGATTTTGACACGGAATGGAAGCACAGCAAGGAAATGGAATGTTAACACACTGACTATATCCTTTACTTATATAAATACATATTTATGGATTTCTCAAGCCCTGCCCCCCCATAAGTCACTCACTCGCTTCGGTTTACATAGGGAGTCCTGCTAGGGAACACCCAAAGGCATTGTACGAAATCAATACAAGAACAAATATGCTTAAATATTCATGAATACAAATGTTTAATAGCACATGGTCTCAGTTTAGTCTGAAAAGCAGGCAGAGATTCCAAGGATTTACTCTTTTCATATTCAAGAAAGCACCAATTTCACAGTGAAGAGTTCATTAGAAATGCATTAGATTAGATGAATACAAAACTGTACAAATAACTACATGCTCTGTAAAAAGCCTGGCACCATTATGCTCTATGGTGGCAGATGAGCAGTTAGAAAAGAAGAAAGCTGTACAGCTGCTTCATAAGCCTTACAGCAGCCCGATAGTTGCAGTGGCTATGAAACCTCGTAACCTCAACTCATTTTCTGTGGGAAAGATGAAAAAGTACCATATTGTTATATGTATAACCTGTAATTACTCCCCTCCCAATTCAGCAGCAGTTCTTATAATAAATGCATTCGTGTTACACAAATCTCTACTAGACCCGACTTCTTTCTAAAAGTCCCTGATCTCCCTACTCCAGATTCTTTGCGAGTCACCCAACAATGTGATTTATCCACAGAGTTATTCCAAGGAACACTATTTTAACAGGCATGAATTATCTGAGGTGCAGATGATGGATATGAAATTACAGTCTCCATGAGATAAAGAACTGTTGAGGTCTCATTTCCCACAGATTCACATTTCCTAAACAATTAACTATTTAACTGGGACAGACTAACATTTTCTGCTGTTTCTGCATGTACTTTATAATCTCCCACAGAGTACTTTGGTGCCAATATGAGTGCTATTTCCATTAGTAGCAGACTTCCTTTGATGTTATGCAAAATATCTTGTTAGCATTTGGGCCAATAAAAGCTATTAACAGTGAACTTGTGACTCTTCAAGTTGTGTTTACTCTGCTGCCCTGCTACCTATCTTTATGAAAGTTCACTAACATTAGACAGTGTATTAAAAATCATTAGCAGAAGATACAGAGACACATTTCCAAGTCTCCCCAAAGCCTTGGTGCCTCACAATGTCATAAGATGCCTCCAAGGGCCATGACAGTGGTACTTTTTGAAAATCAGTCTTTTCACAGGTGCAGTCACCATTCATTTCCGGAATAAGGACCTTGAAGAGGTCTATTCTGTATACAAGGTCATGGGAATATTCTGTGATTAAAGCTCAGCATCTCACTTCTTAATCCATACTGAACAAGACTTTGACTATCCAGTCTAATGACATGCTGGATCATTTTGTAACTTTTCTGACAATTATGACACCAACTGAAATCTCTCCTTTGGTCAGGCTGTCTATTTTTTACACATTTGATTATCTTTGAAACTTTCCCCTCCGGACAGCTGTGACTGTATTAAGCCAATAGGTTCATAACTTGGGTTGAAGGGGACACCAGAGAGAAAGAGTTTGATCCTAGAGGAAATGTTTGTCTTGGCAATCCAGCTGAAAACATAATGGCCTGCACAGACCCTGTGTTGGTGTTTGAGCTTAGTCAGGTTACAGACTATGCTGTGATACCTATCCATCCAATGTTTTTGTACAGTTCAGTTGCTACAGTGCCTTTTATGGTTGTACAGATCAGGACTTGATTTGGATTAAAAAATATAGAGACACGTATGTCTCTCACAAAAAATTCAGTTATACATACTTTAATATTATATGCCCTGTAGATGTGTACGTATGGATGAAAGAGGCTTGGCTTAACTTTCTGTATGTATTGAAATTCCTTTTACGTAGAATCATAGAACTTACAACCCCATTAAAAAAAAGAAAAGAAAAACAAAAAACGATAAAAACTTACTTATTTTGAAGCTGTATTGAAACAAAGTGTGGATTTGGGGGGCAATAGAGCAGATTTCTTGGAAATATTGAAGACTAATAAAAATATTTATTGCTTCAAATAAAAATTTAAAGAACAACATTTAATGATTGGTTCTGTAAACTGGAATTGAACAATGATTACCCTATAAAAGTAAAGTATTTTAATAAATATTCTAGTGAAAGTTTGAAGGTAAATTAAGTTGTAATATTACCTTATCTTCTCTGTGTAGCAGAAACCAGAAAATGCTAAGAAAATTTCTCTTTAAGACCAGCTAATTCTTAGTCTTTAAATGACAATAAGTCATCATTGACAGGAGAGTCACTGACTTTGTCTACTACATTATCTCTTGATTTAGAAATCTGACCTGCTGTCTAAGAATTAATCTGTGACAAACTAACTCCAGGACCTTTCCAAAATTAAGTGAAATACTTCTAGAAATTGTCTATATAAATGAAAACTTGGCATATAGAGGGGCACTCTTACAAACATAATAGAATTACATTGTGAATTTTGGCTTTGGGTGAATTAAAATGCAAAGGTAATTGTTTTTTCTTGTGGGAAAGAAAAGCATCCCTGCTACTGAGTTGTATCAGTAAAACCACGGTGGAAAAGCTGTCCTTAAAGTTGAAATTATTCTTTATTTCTGTCTTGTTTCCATTAGTATTACTTTCTGAATAAATGATTACTTATATTTCAAGTTTCTCAGCTTCGTTTCACAACCTAAAAACATATCCTTTGGGAAAACTTCTTTCAATTATAACCATTCATCTATCCATTGTTCGTATGTGAAGACTCATATCTATCAGAACTTTTTTCCTTGTGTTCTTGGTCTATACCGATTCTGGGAAAAGTGCATCACTTGAACTGCATAAAAGGCTTAATTTTTAAATAGTCACAAATGTTTAAAAAAATAGACAATCATACCTATGCCCTACTGGACTCCATAACCACAAGGGGGCAGAACAAACATTAATCACAGAACTCCAATTCTACTTTCTTTCGAGACACTTAAAAGTTTCATTCTGTAAGCATAGCACCAGATTTCTCTTCCAGCTGGATTAAAACATCTTTGCTGGAGACATTTTTCCAGGCAGATTTTACATCCTTATCTTTAATAATTACAATATGTTAAAAAAAAAAAAAAAAAAAGTATTATATTAGTTTCCAGAAATCTTGAAAGCACCACTTTGGAACCAAGGGTGATTAAAGAAAAAGGATTATTTCTTTTATCCTATATTTTCTCAAGTAGGAGCATTTTAGATTTAGATTTTTGATTTAAAAAAATCAAGTTATGAGAGTGTTCTCAATTTAAGCCTGAAAGTTTTCTTTTAATTCTGAAACTGATTCAGAATGGAAATATGCCAGTACTTTAATCCTGGCAAGGCAAGTAAGACATTAGAATGATTATAATGTGACTTATAGTCATAGTTCAGTCATAGCTAGTGTGGTCTTTTTAGGGAATATATAATGTATATGTTAAAAGAAATGAAATAGTATTATTTAATTTTGTAGTGATGCATTACTCACTGACTTTATCATAAACCTAAAGGCCAACATATATGGTACAATACTGAATTTTCTGTGTTCCTGGTTTGTATTATATAAGGAAAAATATAGCACATACAGAAAGATTGGCATTTAAATGTTGCTTAAGTAGGCTGTGAGTTTCAGTGCTCACAGTTCTTTACCAATGAAATACAATACAGAAAAAAGGGGGAGAGCGGATGGACTAGAAGTAATCTGCATCCAAACAGTAGCAAGTTCTGTTTACAAACAGAATCTGTTTCAAAGCAGTTGGAGGTTATTTTCATAGAAATGTTAGCAGACCAATTTATGGCTTACATTCATATTTCTCTGCTTGCCAGACAATAAAGTGGTAGCCAGACCGAGACATGTGCCACCTTCGTTCTGGCTCCCAGGAAAATGCTACGCTGCAGGCTTCTATGGAGTTTTAATGAGCTGAAGAGAACTGGGAGCGTCTGATGCATGGCAGGAGACCAGTCTGTGTATTAACACACATATGCATAGGTACATGTGTATAAATATATTAACACACATAAAAATATATAATGCTTCACACATACCTGTTCTGCTTCTGATGGAAATGAACTGCATACAGAACCACACGTTATTATAGATCAGCTAATGATCAGACCGAAAGTAATGCTGCTGCTGCTAGACAGACAGGCTGAAAATTGCTCTGCTCAAAGGCAAAGAATGAATTTCCTCATCTTCATATTATACAAACTATGGCCTCAATTTCAGGGCATTCTGTGGCATTTTGAGAGGATGCTGCTTTCCATACCAAGGTGGAATGAACTTGATCTCAAGTTACCAGCTCTTTTGATGGACCTCAGAGCACATTGCCATCACAGGGATTGCAAGCTTTTTGGGATTGCAATTAGAATTCAAGATGATCTTGGCAAACCGAAGAAGTGGTCTGTAAAGAAAAGAAAAAATAATGGAAGTATTAAAAAAATGTTTCAGTGTTCAGCTGAAAGAATATGCTACTTGAGTACAAGATGTCAGCTACTAGCTTCCTAGGAGAGAAGCTAAGGATTTGTGGTTGCAATTGATCATCAGCAATCTCAGGCTGCTTGGGAAAAGGCAAACTAGGGACAATAAAAAAAGAACATAGGCTATTAGGTATGTAAACTTGTATTAATACTACTTTATTTTGCATTGGTAGGATGTCAGAGCATGAAGTAGAATTGGAGTAGTGTCGTGGTTTAACCTCAGTCAGCAGCCAAGCACCACGGAGCTTCTCCCTCACTCCCCCCCCCGCCCCGCCCGTGCTCCCAGTGGGATGGGGAGGAGCATCAGGAAAAAAAGTAAAACACATGGGTTGAGATAAGAACAGTTTAATAACTAAAGTAAAATATAATACTAACAATATAATAATGAAATATAATAATAATAATAGTAGTAATGAGAAGGAATATAATAAAAAAAAAAAAGAAGAGGGAAAAAAAGAAAAAAACCAGTGATGCACAATGCAATTGCTCACCACCCGCTGACCGATGCCCGACCAGCGATCTGCCCCTCCTGGCCAATCCTCCCCTGTTTATATACTGAACATGACATTCTATGGTATGGAATACCCCTTTGGCTAGTTCAGGCCAGCTGCCCTGGCTATGCTCCCTCCCAGCTTCTTGCACACCTGCTTGCTGGCAGAGCATGGGAAACTGAAAAATCCTTAACTTAAGATAAGCGCTACTTAGCAACAACTAAAACATCAGAGCGTTATCGACATTATTCTCACACTAAATCCAAAAGACAGCACTGTACCAGCTACTAAGAAGAGAGTTAACTCTATCCCAGCCGAAACCAGGACAAGTAGATAAAAATATTGCACGCTTTTGGACTCCAAAGGCCAAGAAAAAGTGGACCCATTAGAATGAATTCAGAGGAAACCAGTAAGGATACTATTAACAAATAATGACTGAAATGGGGTTGTTTAGCTAACAGGAGAAAAAAAAAAGAGAGGAAACATTATATCTGTTTTCAGATGTGCAAAGGTTGCTTCCACAAGGAACAGTTGGTTCTTCATGTCCATAATAAAGAAATTACAGCAAAAAAGACGCTAGACATCAGAAAAATCTTGGAAAGATTAGATAATAAAGCACTGAATTTTTGCCTAGAAAGAGTGTAAAATCTCTGTATCATTGAAGATTTTCTTGAAGAGGCTGGATAAACTTTTGTTTCGTATCTAGGAAGGAAAGGAGTGCAGCAGCAGGAAGGGTCCTTTTGGAGATCTTAGTCTCCCTATTTCCTATGATCCAGACATGTCCCTTTCTTAAGATATTATTTATTTCCAAAAGTAAATCAAAGCAGAACAAAGCAAAAAGCAGCCCATGGCCTTTTCTGACTGTTCAGACTGTTGTTGTTCTAAGTCACTCTCTCATTTCCCTTATTGATATAGGGGAAATATAAGTGATATAAGTAGTGATGTAAGTAGTCCAGGCAGTTGGGAAAACAGACACATCATTGCTTAGCAAGAGCAACCTCTGAAAATGGGGCCAAATAGCCTTTGCCAAAAACTGTGGGCTTGCTCTATCAAATCAGAAAAAAAAGCATTCTTCAATGAGATCACATGTGATCACAAATGTAGAGAATAAAATGTATTTTTTTCTAGCACATGTAGGAAAGAAAGAGTTCTCTAAGAAATATGTGAAAAGGCAGTGGCTGAAACAGAATATTAGACCTAAATGATCACAAAAGATAAAGTTTCTACGGAGTGAAAGGAAGATAATAAAAGCATAGGAAAGTTTTGTGGAAGAAAGAACTACAAATGAAAATGAGAGCGTGTATGATACTATTTTCCCGTGTAACATGAAATCTGTACTTGGACCAAAGAAGAAATGTTGGTTTTTTAAATAAGTTAGAATTACAAAGAGTTTGCGATAAAGTAAAAAAATGGTTAGGACTCCTATCTGAGCATTATCATAGTCCCTAGTGAATGATTTTAGGCATAAATATAGTTTCAGGGGGAAAGTTAACTAAAGTGGGATACCATAGGGATTACCACAGCATACTTTGGGGAAAAAATTGTATTAGTTTCCCAAGAAAACTTCATTGGAATAGCTGTACAGTCTGAACTTCACTTTGGCTGTGCATTTAATTTATTGAAGTGCTGCGTTATAGATTCATTTCAGTGAATTATGATATGTAAACCTACCTCCTTCATGATCACCTTTCAGCTGACCAACGAAACAGTGCCTCTGCATGTTTTGACATCAATATTATGTTGTTTGTGCACTCAATAATTTGAAAATGTAAAATATATTCAACCCATGGTCACATTCTCTAAGCATAACGTGAAATAGGGAGGATAAGGATTGTACTGAAAGCATTTCAGGTTTTAAGCAACTGGTTTGGTTGGACCAGTATTAAAAGTTGTTTCCTAAGCCACGTGTTAAAAACTTGCCTCCAGTGTGTCCTCCACTATTGTCCCCTCTCCAAAAGCCTTGCTGCAGAGAGTTCATTCTCCCTGACCACTTGCTTTCTTAAACTCATCCCCAGAAGCCCCCTGACATAAGACAACAAGCTATTCTTCATCCGTCTAAACAGCAAGAAGAAGACCTCTGGATGTCTCGTCACTCTTATGGGCTACAAAAAAATTTTCCTCAAAGGGAGCACAGGGACATTGCTGCTAGGAATTTGGAAACAGCCCATGAGCCCATCACTGCAAGGAATCCACTCTGGCTGTTGGAGAAGGGCTGAGGGGCCTGGCTGTGAGGACAAGCATCCTGCATCTCCAGCAGTGGTGCCATGCAGGCAGTGCTGCATGGCCTGGCCCTTAGGGATCCTCCAAAAGCTCCCACACCACTTAGGGCCAAGATGTCTTCAGCCAAATGGCAAAATCTAGCAGTATGGCAGATTAACCCCTGTTGTTTTTCTACTGTAACTTGGCACTTTCTGGCCACAATTTTTTTGCCTCAATTGCAGTTCAGTTTAACACAGTTTGGATGATCTGATAAAAATCCAGAGTGAATTTAGTGAACAGACCATTTTTCATACCACAAAAAGTGAGTCAGATATTGACTTAATGGATTTGGAGAAGGCCTGGATGAGTCATTCTTCTCCCGGTTAATTGATATTGCTAGGACATGCTAAATGTATCCCTAAATAGCAAAATAATTTATAGAATGTGCTTTTCTGGCTGTTAATTGTGCAGCTGGATAACTGCATTTAAAAGCTCATCCAATTCTCTTGAAATCACTGGAAGGTTTTCCACTGACTCAGAGGAAGCTGAAGTAGCTTTTGAGGGACCGTTGTCAAAGGCATGAGGTGATTTGACTGCATAAAAAACTTCAGGATCTTGTTACTATAAATGTGCTGTATCGTTAGAGTTTTCCCAAAGCCCCAAGGACAGAAGAAACCGTCCTTATCATCCTTCTACTTTTCTAAGAAGGAGATAAATTTGCTGTTTCGTTTGGTTTTGTTTCTTTTTAAGGACTCTGACCGTTTCCAATAGCCTTAAAACATTTCAGGCATACAAACTGAGGGCCACAAAACAGTTGACGGTTTAACAGTTTGAATAAGAGCTCCTTTGAGTCCTAGGACTTACATGGTATTATCTGCTCTTGATGTATGTCTTCAAAAGTGACTATGTTACAAATAATTACTATAAGCTTTGTTGTGATGGTCTCATGTTTCTTTTCGCTGATGTTTAAACTTTTTTGACCACTGAAACTCTAGCAATAAATCTGATAAACTTGGAGTGAAAAATACAAATGAAATTGTCAAAATTCCCAGAAGCAATGAAGTGACTTGGTCATTCATTAATTATTGGCATGCAGTATTCACTAACCTAATTCCCTGGGAAGGCAAGAACAATGTCTTCTCTAGTGGTATTTAAGACAGATATTCTGAATTGCACTAATAATACAATATGTTAAAATATATGTGCTACTCTCCTACTGGGAAAACAAGAGAATAAACATATTCAGCCACTGGAAGAAACATACAAAGCTACTGAGAAAACAAGTTAATTAATATTATCTTGTGTAGAGAAACTAAAATGTTTTATGGTACCTTATTCTGTGAAACAAGTCCAGTTTTGAAGAGACATGCAAAAGAAATAATCCAAAGGGAGGAGGCCCTTTGTATTTATATTAATAACAGCTCTGGCCTTTGTTATGGCAGTCGAGTTGAGCTAAAAAGATCAGAAGAAAAAGTAGATATGGCTTGCTTTCTTTTTAATGTTTAGCATTTTATTTATTTTTTTTTAATCTGAAGGTCACTAGACTTGAGTTCTGATAAACTGCCAAAGGAGGCAGATTCCAGAGGCAGTCCTCTGAATGGCATGCTCAAACTGAGGCACAAACATGAGTTTTATTCCAGCTTATCTCAGCTGCAGTAACAGGGTTGTGGTCTATCCAGAGCTTTAAAGGTCACGAAAACACCTTGAATTGTACTAAGAATGTCAACACAAAGATTTGCCTCAGGGTAAAATATTTAATTGTCTGTGTAATGAGAAGTCATCCATCATTCTACCCATAATAGAGTTTACAGTGTGAAAGCTAGAAAACAGTTGATTGATTTTCAGTAGGAAAATGTTAGGAAGACATGGTCACAGGGTCCATTCTCAGATGATGTCAAGTGATCACTGCCCTAAGAGAGTGCAGCAGCAGTAATGTCTACAGTCATATCCCGTGGTTCTCAGGAGGGAATAAACCACAAAAGCAGCCAAGAGAGCAGGGGGCTGGACTCCTTTAGGGAACTCCTTCTTCTCCAGCTCATGACAGAACTTGTCAGAACTGCCTGTCTTATCAAAATCAGACCAAGGAAATGTACAGACTCCGACTTACTTACATATCATCTTCATTTAAGTAAACAAAGATATCAAGTAACTTTTTCACACAACTTCAAGAAGTATTATGTTGCTGACTTACAAAACGGGGAACTGAAATTCAGAAGTTATGTAGTTATCTAGCTCTGTAACAAGTCTGTTCTTCCCTACAGAAAGTAGTTGAGTTGTTTGTAAACAGCAAAAATTCTACAGTCTGTTTTATTCAAGGATCTGTCAACAACTCAACACACTTGTTCATATGAACAAATTCCATATGGCAGTCTATATCCAGTATGAAATTAAGACAGTGAGAACTTAGGTACATGTGCTTCTTTGTTCCTTGACCTAGCTCTATCGAAACAACACAAGCTCTTCACAGAGATCTCCAGCACCATTCAAGGTGGGCGACTCAACTTTCTGTGGTGACTTAATATACACTACAATTAAAAAAAAAAAAAAAAAAAAAAAGAGCAGAAGCAGAAAGTGTAATAGTTGCTTAATGTCATCATGCTACTTCACTGAAAGAATACATACTATTGAATTGTAATCCCTTCATCTTTGGAGGTGTTACTATAGGCAGTGCTAGTTCTGACCAGGGCTTGAAGAATGATTTGAGCAATGAATTAGACAAATAGAGAAAAATGCCCAGTATAGTTGAGAAAATAAAATACTACAGTCCAGTTTTCTAAGAAAATTCAAACATAAGTTAAAATTTAAGCAAGTAAAACAAGTTTGTGGAAGTTCAATGATGTGTTCAGAGCTTTTATCACACTTGATACATGGTTCATCTGCATGTCAAATAGTCTGAGCAACCCTTCTGCAAGCACAGCATGGAGTAGAAGCCAGAGACACAGTAAAGATCACAAAAATGTTTTGTATGGAAGCTGTATTTGGCTGAGCTTTATCCCATTCTCTGTCATAGGAAAACAGTGATCTTCTTCAGCTTTTGACAGTGTGCATAGAGAGTAAAAGGGACAAGCAAAACGGTTAATATCACTATTTGGAACACTTTCAGTATATCAAAACCAAAGTACTTAACTCCTGTACCTCAATTACTCTGCTGTATCTCTGAAGTACTTTGTATAGTGTCTTATCTACTGAACCAAGAAGGTACATTTAAAGAGATACTAGACTGGAGATTTTTTTTTCCTTCCCTTGGCAAAATCTGGTGCCTAGGCAGATTTACACATTCTCATCTCTGCATATAATATTAATAGCTTATTCGTTATGGCAGCCTCTAGGAAAGTTAGGAATTATTACCTTCATTTTACAGGTACAGTTAGGGTATGGGGGAGGCTCAGCAAGGTTGGGTGTACACAGCTTCCCAAATCAATAGGAACTGTAGTTTAGTTTGCACAGCACTTCTGAAATTTGAGTCATAAACAATTTATCAGTGACACAGGACAAATCAATTACAAAACTTGGATTAGTAACCCTTAAGTAGAGCAGAACACTGAAAAATAAAATTCCTTTGATAACCACATGGCAGTTTGGTTTATTTATGACCTTTATTTCTTGCTATTTGAAAGCATTTGAGTGAATGGATTACTGCTTGCATAAATGTTCTAATAAAAAAAGCCTGCTGTTTAGTAAAAATATCCATACTACCACATGAAACACACTGTCCCTATGGCAATAGGACATGCTTTAGTTGCAAAACTTCTTTTCTCAATAAATTAGTAAGCAGAACAATGACAAGAGATTTAGGTGACTGACAGTACATAATGATGTGCCAATAGCAAACACTGAATAGCCAAATGACAGCTCATCACCTCCTCCCTTTCAGCCACACTCTCCTTAGGCTGACAGTTCTGAAATCATTACACTGTTTATAAATTATTTGTGAATAGAAAGTCTGTTTACATTGATATTAAATGATCACCGTGACCAGTTCTTCCAAATTATTCTTCACATCAGGTCATGGTACCTTCCACTAAAAACTTGACTCAAAATACTTTGAACCTTATTGCAAAGCAGGATTGAACTGTATTAATTGCATGCTTGCTCATAAAACACAAGGCCTGCTCTCAGTTGTTGCCTTGTTCTTTAGCTATGTATACTTCAAAACTTGATAAAACTTTCTGTGAATATTTTTAAAAGTGTTATTTTCCCAAAAAGCTTTAACATCTAACATTAATTTCCTATATTTCATTCCTGTTGAGAAGGTTTTCTTGACATCTCAAGCCCAGTCTGTTGGAAAGACTAGGCACATCTCTCTATTTTTATACAAGCACAAAGCAGCAAAATGATATATTATTTGTTATTATTAATAAGGTTCTGAGCTAGCAAACCACATGTATTTCCTTTGCTAACTCTATTGTTAAAATTGCCTCACCACCCTCAAACAAACCCTGTCATTTCAATGCTTTACACAGTTCATTTCAATAAGTACATTCCGGGTCCCTTGTGAAACCTCACCTCCCACTCAGATGCCAAAGAACATGTAGACTTGTATGAAAACAGCCTTAAAAATGTCAAATATACAAATGTCCAATTATGCAAGGGAATGTTGATCCAGAATATAACTTAATGTGACAAGCTATACGGCCTGGTTTGATTCACCAATTAAATCTACAGAAGACATAGGACTTATTTGTAGTTTACAGTTTCACTGGGAGAGTTACAAAATAACAGTTAAAGAATTTGTTTTGAGGAAGACCATAACCTCAATGATGGCTTTTTTTGTAAACTGGAAAATGAAATTCAGTCACGTTGCTTAAAAAATTTCCATTACTCATTCTGCCTTGGAATGGGAAGCAAAAATGCTAGTAGTTTTTTTCTGTTGACAAATTGAAAACAAAAAACCCCAACAATAACCTCCTGTCCCATATACCCTAAGAAAGGAAAAAATGAGAAAGAAACAAGCAGATCTTCGTAAGAGATATATACTACTGTTTGCACAATCATGAAATTAATTTAGAAGTTCTCCCATCACCAAAATGTCATTTCCAACTGCGTGCCTTTCCAAAAGATGCCAATTATTAATGGCTTTAATTACATTGTGTACAGCTCTCAGGTATCAAACGTGTTTGATTTCCCAATTCTAAAAATTCAGCTGTATGGTGGCAAAAATTTTATCTAGGAAGAGAGTGGAAAAGAATTAAAGAGGTAGAGAGAATGTGTGTACATGTATGCAAAGTTTTTCACTCTCTCATGTAATGCTAACAACTTAATTGCTAACAATTGCTAACAATTAAAACAAATAAAAATTATGACATAATGTAGAAGGCTTTATTATGCCATGTTTTTTTACTGAAAACTAACAGTACACCACTGAAGCAACTGCAAAAATACTGAAAATATCATCTATTAGAAAAATATATGCAAGTGTTTACATCTTGTGAAAATTTATAACTGTTAAGATAATTTTAAATGCCAAAACTTACTCTTTAGCAATAAAGCTAAGTATTCATGTATTCTTCATGTCTTCTAAGAGTATAACTGTTATTTAAAAGTATTTCCTTTGTTTCAACCTTCTTGAAAAAGCAAAAAAAGAGGAGTTGTAAAACGGAAGTTTTAAGAATAAGAACAAAATCAATTACACATTTCTTTAAAAAAAATAAGTTTTTTGTTTTTTTTTTTTTTTTATTTGCAATGGTAAGAATACCCTATTAGACCATTATGGAGAAAATTCTTTTCCTCTTAGTATATGCATTTGGAAGTTTGATGGTGTTTGTTTGATTTAACTAGATCTCTATCGACCAAGAACACTAGATTATAATTTTTGTATTTTTGTACCAATTCCTGAACAGTCCTATTTCACCTTGCTTGCATTTATCAGGAACTTACAGTATACTTTGAAATTTGTTTTAAAGTAATATATTAGCTGTGATGATAGTCGTAAAAACAAAGTAATGTTAATGGATCATAATAAACTGTTCTTTAAGTTCCTTTTTGGCTGTCTGATCCTTTCTCAGAGACCTGTATAAACGCTCGCAGCATAGCTTCCTCCTGAATTTCCAGCTACAGCTACATTCCCTCATGTAGTGATAGCTTCTCCCTAGCCTTCAGTCTGTTTTCTTTCTTCTAGTTGTCAGTTAAATGAATCAACAGAAATGACGATGAATCTCCTTCTCCTCTCTGAAGTTCTAATTCTACTGCCCACAGTTTATTACATTCTGGTTTGTTTTCAGTAGCGTTCAAAGAGGGAGCACCAATACAGACCTTGTGTAGAAGTTAAACTCATATAATAACTATGCAACAAATGCATACCACAATATGACTCCAAGTATAATTGCAATTGTATGACTGTATTTGACAGGATAGTGCAGCTGCTTAACATTGTCATTACCTGCATATTACTGCTTTTTATCTGCAGCCTACAGATGGTTGCTTTCCTCATGCATAACTATTTTCTAACATAACAGGAGCTTTAAAACAATAATTTTATAGGTATCAAAGTTGAATGAAAAACCCATGGCCCTGCACAAAGAATGGTTGTGCAAGATTATTTGCACCAAAGAAGGAAAACATTTCTTAAAAGCTAGGTCCTAACACCTGTTACTAGATCTCCTCAGTCTTTGCAATGACTCTTTACATTTGTCAGTGACACTACAAATCTTAACCCAAGATAGCAATTAATTTCTAAGTGGGAAGAACAGAAACCAAAGATGAAGCAGGGATGATGTAATAATAGTGTTTTATTTAGCAAATCAATCTATTTATTGAGTAGAACAATTTATAGAGCTCTGATATATTATCAGCATTTTGACTTGTTGGCTTTCTTTATTTATAGTACTGTCCTGGCTGTTGCAGTCACACTATTAGGTCTCCACTTATTCTATGTAATACTTTTTAATGCTGTTTTAACCCTACCATGGCAGTTCAAACCATTTCATTTTCGTTAAAACCTATTACTTTCAGAGAAGACTAAATTGGTTCATCACCAATATATTCCTCCTTTCTTACCAGTTTGAGCATTCAGAACTTTAGCAAGTTATCTAAATTACAATATCATCAAATGAAGTCTGATTTCAGGCCTCAGAATCAGGAACATTTCTTACTCTCCACTAGCAATGACTACTAATTTAATCTTATATTTTCAACAGAAGATCATAACATGCAAGAAGGCGGCCTCATGGATACAGAGAAGGAATGAAAACCTACTCTGTAGTATTCAAAATTCATGTCCACATCTAAAATCATAAATACTCTGCTTGATAGATTGAAACTACAGATTTCTCTGTGAATTTTCTTCCTTAGCGTCTTCATTATTGTTACTCCTAAACTGCAGGACATGGGAACGCTTGCCAGTTGCTGAGTCCAGGCACACATCGAGGTGTGTCCTTACTGCATCCTGTCAGAGGACCGCACTCCATCCTCATTTTCCTCCCCATTTTTTGTTTTAGTTGGAGAGAAACTGCAGACGCCAGCAAGGATGGACTTGTGATCACTCAACTAAGAGCTGACAAAAATATTCCTCTGGATGCTTTGTTTTGCTTTCTGAAGAAGCAATGAAAAATTAAGACCTTTTTTCAAGATTCAGAAGATGACTCTCCTCAGTTGAAAATAAAGCCATAATTTCAGCTTGCTCCTCAAACTATTTTCCTTCTCTATATCCACCACATCTTACTCACATTCAGTTTGAGCTCCCTGGGTTTCTTCCAGATGCCAATTTATCTAAAATATTAGGACAGCTGGGACACAGCAGGGAAGAAAATGAGAGACAGGGCTGACTGTGTTACCGGTTGAGTTCTGGTTTTGCTCTTCACACTGACTTGCATAATCTTGGGCATGTCACAACCTTTCTGTATCTCAGTTCATATGCTTTCAAATAGGTACGATTATAAACCTTTCAGGCTTGTTCTGGTGGTCGATTTTACACTGAAATATGTGGCTGAGAACAAGTCTAAGGGTGCAAATCACTCTCTATATAAACAAATTATTCAGCACTAACAGCCCTCTAAAAAAAGAATCAGAAATGTGTTTATATTATCAAATGTTACACCAAGAAGTATTATCTTTTTCTAAGTATCACTGCAAGGTTAATGACTTATCTTTTTGTTGACTACTGTGTGTCAGGATATTATCATGTTCAAAATAACTAGTGTGTAAGGTGCTGCTGTGCCTATGCACTTTGGACACATGCACAAAACAGCTATAATCTGCAGTGAAAAAAACTAAAACAAATTCATCATCGCAATGACAGGTTTCTAGCTAATATATTAGATAAAATATGCATTTCCACAGGTACACTCTAAAGACTGCATTTAGGGAATTAAATGTGTAACTCCTGCTATTTTTTTATTAAAAAAAACCAACAAAAAACAACAAGCTGCAAGCTTAAATCAATTCAGGGAATACTGAAAATGTATTTTGGCTTGTTTGTTTCCTACCTGGGTTATTGAGACATAATGCATAAGCATTGCTAACTACCTCATTATCATCAGAGAGCTATGTGAATTTAGGAGAAAAGATCCCACTAACTAGGATCTTTTCCTATCTGGAAACAACTCCCCCCACACACCCCTTACTTGCTCTTTTTTATCTTTTCCTCTTTTTCCTTCCTTTTCTCTCTTCTCACTCTGTCCTATAAGGAAGGAAAATAAAACTTAGAAATGAAAAAAACACCAGACCCTAGAACTAAAACTTAGAGTTGTCTTTGTTCTCATAGTTTGATTTTGGAAACTCATTATAAATGTATATTATAGTCTAGCATGTATTGTCTTTGCACACTTTCTTGGCTTGAAAGGCAAGAAATCACATACTTACTGCCACAGAGCTTTGACTAGTATCCAATATTCCTGGTTTCTCCAGGCTTACACTCTTGCTCATCAGATTCATATACTTAAGTGCCCAGTCTTCCCTGAAGGGGCAAAAATGAAGAAGAGATGATAAAGGGACATATTTGAAACCAAAGAGAGAGAGCTGAAGTATAGAGAGAGGTGAAAAAAGTCACTGTCAGTAAATAAAATTAGAAACACAACAGCAGGAAGATGGCTTTATATCTCCTGTAAATCTCTTCAAAAACACAGGCAAGAGGATAGGCAGTGAGGAGTAGAAGAAGAGGTGAGGGACACTTACAGGCAATTTTAAGGGGAGGTGCAACAATATTACAGCTGCGTACTACTGTGTCCTTACATGACTGAAGCAGGTTGCAAGAGTTAAGAGTTAGACTTTTCCTGTGTGTAACTAGCATAGGGGCTGACTGCAGCACCTGCAACAACTTCGGCTACAACTGTCTGAAGTGACTGCATCTTCTTCTGTGTTCAGGTAACATGCAATGCGAGAAGATATCCTGTGTTATCCATACAGCATTGTGACAGAAGTGAATGCATTGGTGTTTATATATGCACATGTTCACATTTCTCACTCATTCCCTTACTGTGTTTCCGATCCCCACCTAAATATTCACAATATATATTTTCTTTCTTAAATTAAATTTGGGTTCACAGATCATTTGAATTAAAATATAAGTAAATAAATATGAAGAATACAAAACTAAGTAAAAAAATCTAATCAGTTCGCCATTCTATTTTAAGAGGGTGTGCTGATCCCACACAATAAGCAATGCTTTGGCAGATATGATGCACAATTAGCTTTTCACAGGACCAAATAAGGACCAAGTTGTCACCTTTAAGGAGCCACTCTGCTTAAAGGTAATCAGCCATCTATCAGCCTGAAGCACACAGATGTTAGGATCAAAGAACCAAGTAGACATCAATATCTGAACTAATCACCTTAAGGCTGCCTTTATAATCAGCAGGAAGAAGGAGTCACTCTTACAGCGTGACACAGTATCTGTTGTGTCCCAGAAGTGCATGTTTACTCCATGAACATAAGAACAGCAAGGGCAACTAGTTTCAGAGACAGATGTTTGTAATTTTGTTTAGGTCAACTGAGTTGTGTCCCATCTAGAGAGCCACTGCAAAACACAGAAAGACATTTCTTGTGCACTTGGATTTTTCGATCTGTGTTGCAACTAATGCTGCTGAGCTGTAAGTAAATGGTATGCTAAACATATGCAACGAGCTATGCTTTTTTAATTATTCATTCCAATAGCTGCAAAGTCTGACCTAACACAAATCTTCTATGAAAAACACTATTCCTAAATACTGTACTGGTCACTGAAATATGTTATTGAAGTTGGTGCAATTATGTATTTAGTACTACATCTATTTCATGACTCAGGGATTTGATTTTCTTGTTTTCTCATTAAATTGTGTTGTGTTTATTTGTTTATTTGCCACATTCATACCTTCATTACAGGCCTGGTGATGAAAATATTTGGTGAATAACACATGGAAATATCCAGATATTGAGGAATTCAAACTAACTAGCTTAGCCATATAACTATTTAATTGGTATTTATCAGAGTAGATGAACACATGATCAGTTCTGTATATTACCACATAAGAGAAAAAGTCTGAAACATCAGTAAACAGTTACAGTAGGTTCAATCACTGGGGCTTTTGGATTATCTTTATTCAGGGACAACTGAAGAGGTCAGGTAGACTATAGCTGCTAAAGGAAGAATGCTCTGATGGAGAAAGCCAGAAGGACTAGAACAGTGATAAAGAGAATCACAGTCTAACAGGCAATAATACTTTGAAAGCAGGGTGAGCCTTCCTAAACTTGATACCCACTTGACAGGCAGTAAGCTGGCTTCTTCCAAGCAGTAAGTTGTATGACTTGAACAGAAGGAAGCCTCCTGTGGTTCATATAGTTACCATATATTCTTACTATATATCATACCATACATTGTTCATATACCTAAACAGAGGTTTAGGTTCTGCCATTAGTGCAGATTTTGAAATGTCTGAGAAATATTTTAGTTCCTGGCTCAACCACATGTATGCCTCCATGACCTTCATAAAAAATTATATCTGTAAAGTGGAGGGAGCATATCCCATCTTCACAACAGATAGGGACAGTAAAATCAATCAGTGATTTAACTGCTCAGGCGGTAACAGACAAATGCACAGACAGATCTAACAATGGTTAGCTCAATAGAGTCAAAGACCACCAATGCACTACTGGACAAAAAAATAGTAAATAACAATAGCTATTGTCATAGGTGCATGTGTGGCAAGGGACACACACACCCCACCCCAATACCCCTTTTATTAAACTTGTGTGCATAATTGACCATAAGTACCTAAAAAAGTCTGCAGGGGGCCCAGAAAACAGCAAATATGATGCACAGTAATGTTTCGCAAGTTAGGCCCAAAGTTTTAAAAATGAGGTGATCTTTGATATAGATACAAATGAATTTAAACTATTCCATAGCAAGCAGTTCCCACCCAGGGGATGTAAACATACTTCTTCTACAATAACAAAGTGTTTGCCTTGCATCTAGAGCTACTTAAGATAAAAAAAAGAAAGAATAGATTTTATGAAATGCCTTATTAGAAAACATTGCCAGGGGGAGAAGGGGTGGGGAAATGCAGAAGCAGTGTCAAATGTAGTAAGTTAATAAAAAGCAAATAAAATCTATATGGTTTAAACAAAGCCTAATGCATTATTCATAAAGAAGATCTTTCTTTCACACAGAAAGTTTAATTCATCATACAGTTTACTATATTTTACAGCATCAATTAGAAAAGAGGGATTCTCTTCCTCTCCAAAGTTAGCAGTACAGCTTCACAGTAAAAGAAAGTCTATTATGGCATTTAATAGCTTGATGAGAGATGCATAAACGTAAATCAGCAAGACTGAAAGAAAATCAGCACATGAGAAAGAAAAAGCAATTTCTTCGTTATGGACACTCATTCAGTTTCCAATGATTAGATGATGGTAGGCCTATTTTTCTAGCTTAACCCAGTTTACCTAAGCTGTGACTGTGGGAAGGAGGAATGGGCCAGGAGGATGTTGGTTCCCACCCACCCTCAGTCTTTTCTCTTTCCAGTGAAGGACCAGATAAATTGTGGGCTGCGGGTGGGTGGGGGGAGAGACAAGGAAAAGCACCAAAAAGCAGAATTAAAAAAGGTGTAAAGAAATTATTTTTTAATCTCTTGTCATATTAACTACTGCTAAGGATAATATGTACCTGGACTCTATACCTGGGCTACACAGATCTGCCTAGGCTGTAACTGGATTTTGAGTGTTATTAATACGCATTTTTTAATTGTTTCTACCTTAAGAAAAGGAAACAACTTCCAAAGATATATATGTCCTTTCAGAAATATTTTACTGGGTCCACTACATAAATATTTTACGCTTACAGATTTGTCTTGTGCTTTTAAAATTGTCCTTTGGCTTTTTTTTTTTATAGCTGCTATAGGCACCTAACAACACAACTACGTCATACAAACAGGCAGATGCAAAAGTCATCATAGACCGTTATTAACTGGCACTTGAATATTCACATGACATGAGCAACTCTGTAAGGAGAATAGATTGGGTTTGAAAACATGGTACCTATGCTATGATAGTTTTGAACCTAGTCTGTCCTTAGATGTTCTTATTCAGAATTCTACTATTAAGATTACCTGTATTTGGTTAAATAGGTGACAACTTCAGCTTTTATGCTGTGACCATTTGCAGACATTTCCCAAGTAGCTTTAAAAAATGATGCTGCAGAGCTTTTCGCAGTGAAATTTGGGTTGTTATTTCTCTACATCCCATTGTCTTCTTCCCTGTCCTCACCATATTCATTTGCTAACAAGCTTGGTGATAACTTGAAGTGAACAGGACTCAAAATGATAACTTTTCAGAAGAGTTCATCAAGAAGATGCACTTAGTCCAGTTGAAAACTCAAGTTACATGCACCAGCATAATGGCACAAAATCAGACATGGGAATTTTATAAAAAGTAGCAAAATACATTTGCATTTACATTTCAGATATACTCCGTAGACTTTCATATTTGAAAGTCTTCATTCCTAGCTTCAAATCTCAGTTCTTAAAGCTCCTCAAGAGGCAAGAATCTACTAGAAAGCTTTATAAGAAGCAAGAAAAGAATTCAGTTAAATACTGGTAGGTATGCTTTCAGCAAAGAAAGATGCATATATCTCATCAACAACTGCAAAATCAATAGGGCATGAGTGCAGGAGCTTCCACAACCTAACCCTTTCAACTACATTAAGAACAAACTTGTCACCTCTGCTCAGGCTTTTCTCTGGCCAATTAAAATCTCAATTACATTTATGGAGTCTCTGCTTCATTCTTCAGTTGGTGGTTAGTCTGGGTTCCTCTGGGAAAGCAAGGGAATATGGAAGAGGCCCAGAAGATGTGTGACCCTAGCAGCTGTAAATTATGTAAGGAAGGGACTAACCCTTGATGGCAGATACAGAGAAGCAAAGGTACTGCATGTCCCATTCCCCAAAGTCGCGTTATAGCTCCTTATCCTCATATCATCCCAAAACATGCAAGTGGCGTAAAGGCTGTCAAATTTTAAGGCCCCAAAAGCAGAACTTCAGTATGTCATCACCACTGTGCAAAATACACACATCAGTCGACCAAAAGTTCTAACAGTTAATTAACAAAGCACCAGTTCATTACTCTTTGCAAGTTGTTCTTTTTTCTTTCTTTGTCCTTGCATTCACAACGTTTACAAATAGATCAAACCCCCCAGCTTGCCCTGCATTCATCTCCCTCTAATTCCGTGAACTGTTCTTTTTTTAAACACCCATGACCCAGGAGGTTATGAGTGATAACTCCTACTTCAGTTTGGAAAACACATGTGAATAGAACTTACATATAGACTGGGGAGCTGGGAGACAATGTCATCTCACTTCACTTCTAAATCTCAACCTGTTCTCACCCCACTGCTTGGGGTTGTTCAAATTTGCTTTTGATTGTAGGCACTTCTGCATAACAACTGAACCTTTGCTTGGGTCTTGAAAAATACTTAAGATGTTGTGGGTGTTATTAGATGACACGTACAACACAAGTCATAATTGACATAATACTGATGAGAGTAACATTGCATACATTTTTAACAAAACATTCTGATTGTTCTTGGTTTTTGCAACTTATTAACAGCAAGGTGGGTGCCTGCAGTTAATTCATTTTGTTCTCATTAACAGAGCAATTCACAGAAAGGTAGAGTGTATAAGCATTTAAAATACTTTAATCTCTGTATAGGAAAACATAAATAAAGTTATAGGAAAAAGCAACTATAGAGTTAATAATCTTTCAAACATCTTAATAAATTTATAGGTTGTGGATAAAAATGAAAAGCAAAAGCTAGAATTTAATTAAACATACATTTAATTCTGTTCCCTTCTAATAATATTTGAATGAAATATTTCATAGTCTTCAGTGTAAAACTTGAATATTAACTTGATAATTTAATATAAATTTAATACATATATTGCCAATGATGCAACCAAAGTGTAGCTTATCAGAAAGTTCCATGGCAAGGTTAACACTTATGAGAAGACAAACGGAATCATTTATACTATTAGTTCAATAATACTGAAATGTTTTGTTTCAATTAAGTCAAATTTCATTTAAGCTGTAATTTGTATTTGCTCGTATTTTAATCTTTCTATTTAATTATTAAATTAATAAATACAAATTTCTTATAAAATGCTAAACTCATTGAGTGAGAGCCTTCTGGCTTGTCTGGGACTCCTGAAATTGGCTTTAGAGGTATTTTTCCAATTGAAGCCTTGGGATCTTATCTTAACATTAGCTGTGACTTAAGGGGATAACAAGATAATAAGGAGAAAGTATGGAGAGGTATAATAGAGGTATCATTAACAAGAAAGTACAATTAATGTATCATTAAAATCAAGGACATTATAGCATAGAGTTAGCTATTCCATCAATGAATATCAAGGAGTTTAAAGGAGTTTTGTTCAAAGAAAAGAAGTCAGTTGGGAACTGTACCCTAAGCTAATTTATGGAAGTGAGTAATAATGGGTCCAGCCAAAAAGAAACATGAAATGATGGTCACACATATAAATGATTCAACCCTGTTCCCCTGGTTCTCTACACTATAAATGTAAGTCAAATGAACAATTCACAGGAGCTGGTTTGCACACACAGTCTCAATGGTCTGAGGATTTTTTACTGAAAAGTCAGGAATTATGGAATCTCCAGATTATTTTATTCACCTGACTCAACTCAGTGATAAATACTGTGGTTCAACCAACAATGACCTAACAAGTCAGTTTCAAGTTTGTAATTTAAAATAGAAGTTTCAAAGAACAGCAGAAAAATTGGAACACTGACAGATCCAAAGTATTTTGAAGATTCATTGTCATTTGGCAGGACATCCTTAAATTTCAGAATAGAAAAATGAGTATTTTTTTAAAAAACACAAAAACATTTTGCCCAGTATTCGTGTAATACTTAGCTTGATTGCTTTCACAGACAGAGCATCCAAATATCTTCATTTGCTTTGGATTACAAAATAAGAAAAGAAAGAGAAAATTCTAGCTAGCGATTTAATTCAAGCATTAAGGTAATATGGTGCTGGGTATATTATAAATACCTAGATATGTTATTACCACTCCATCAAAAAGTATCTTCTTCCAAGAAAGGCTGAACTCCCTGAAAACCATTTCCGATGAATCAGCAGGTGCTAACAGTTGAATTACATGAGACACACCATTCTTAGGGGATCTAAAATCAATACTTTCTCTGTGATTTCAGCCTCTGCTGGCTCAAGAAGTTACATGCTGGAGTCAGTAGTTCTGCACTAAAAATTAGTTTGGCTCACTATGTCTGGGGCTTAAACTTCAGCCACATAGTTAATGATGCATGATATCACTAATCATTTCTTCTATGAAATGGCAAACTGTAGTTAAAAAAAAATGACATGAGATGGCAATTGCTTATGAGGTTAAGAAGAAAAATGTTTTGAGACCTTGACAATTTCCCTATGATTCCTCCTTTACATAAAATTTAGAGGTGTCTGTCTGGGCATCACAACTGGCAAATATTGTACTTAATTAATTTGACAGTACCCGTTTTGGCAACATTCTCACTTCAAATAAGCAAAAAGCTACTTCACATTTCAAAGACATGCACAATGCAGCCTCATGATAAGAATATTAAATCCTTTTCTCTTCTATTCAGGTTTGTCCCTGTGGGACAAGTGCAGAAGTCTGAAGAAATCTGCTTCTTTTTCCAAGTGCTCTATTTTTTTGCTTTCTGCCACCACATAGAGACAGAAGCTATTTTCACCCACATTAGCAGCCAGCCTAAAGAAGCCATATTTGACCTTTTCTAACTATTACCAGGTTCCTGGAAAAATCAGTTATTATCTTTATAGTATGTATTCATTTAAAGTAGTATAGTGATACTAAAGTATTGCAGGAAAGTTGAATGTATTTTATTACTCAGAAACAACATTCAGCACAACATCATATAACAACTTTAGGGCTTTATCCTAGCCCTAACTTAAAAAAGCAAAACTCAGATGTTTCTTCAAGTATAGAGGAAAGGATGACTTAAGAGTTCTTGGCTTGGTTCTCAAGCACAATTACTTCAATTCTGTGCCTGTTAGTCTGTTTAAGCCTGGTGACACAGGGCAAAGCAGTTACCCACCATAGTGGCAGGCATGGATTAAAGTTCCAGAGACAAAGATGTTACTTGTTACTTTTATCATCTGAATCTTGAGTATTAGATTCAATAGAATAGAGACAGTAAAAAGAAAACTGTTGTGTGCACAGACAGCAGGTCCAGACCTAAACGTCCTCCATATAGCCCCTTCCATGGACCATTTGCCAGAGCAGGACCAAGTGCACGTGTTGACAGGAAGATATCTGCTCATTCTAGTTGCAGTATCTCTTTACATCATTACAGCTGAGAAGAATCACTCCTCTGATAAGGCAGAACAATAGATAAGGCAGTTGGTTGCCAATAGGTAGCTTTCCCCTGTTTTCAGACAAAATTGGAAAGAAACCAAATGTAACCTTTGAAAGGCCATGCAATAGCCATGAGAAAGTGGACTGGTGCACAACTGACCTTTACTAAACACAAAGGCGTTGTGACAGTTCTAAGCAATAGTTATTTTTAAAAAGGGGGGAAAAAAATCTATAGACGCAGACTTAGTGCATGATTTTAATTATACTATTATGTTATCTGCTGGGGGCAGAATCCTGTCCTGCCATTTTCATTCATGATGTACCGATAACTACGTTATTGAGATTGGCCTCTTCCTTTCATTTTCAGCAAGCTTATTCTCTGCACATACTTTAATGAGAGAAAAGCTGACCTGATTGAAAAACTCAGCTTGATACTTATCATGTTGACAGATGGTATTAATTTGTGGTGATATTATACTGTACTGTTACTAGTAATTGACACTAGAACTGGAGCTTTTGGTTAGCAAAATGCATTAGGTGTACCATAGATACCAAGTTTATGATCACTGAAATAAAGCTCACTTAGGGAAATATTTTAAATAAAATTTACTTTCTGAAAAATCAGGTTAGTAACTAGTCCTGTAATTAGTCAGAATTACTACGTTACAGATATAATTGTAAGAAATTGAAAAACTTTTCAGATTAAAGTTTAATCTCTAACAGTTATTCAGGTAATGTATTTATATGGCAATGCAACAAAGATAATACACTGTGGATGATAGATGTAAATGGCAAGTCACCAAATATCTTCAGCTTTCTATCTTTTATAAACACAGGTGGTAAAAATAACAACTGACCACTATGAAAATCAGTGGTAGGATTGGATTTCCATGTAATACCTTTTCATGAAAACCTGAATATTAATACAGTGAGCAAAAACATACTATTATACACTTGGATTTGAAGAATAAACACATTTTAAAATATTAGGATTTCTTAAGAATATTTTTATTGACTTAACCATATTATACACTATGAAGTTGTCCAAATGCATGTAGTTAGTGAAGAGGGCTCAACTCAATGTAGTATTTTTTTCCCTGTATCTTCTTGAGTATTGATATATGTTCAAGATTACAGAGCTTTAGATTCTTTTTTTTTTTTTAATTTTCTATTCTTCCTCTCCCTTCCCAGATGTGCAATAGCGAATATGCAATTCATTTATAGTCAATAAAATTCACTGATGGATGCCAAAGACTTCTGTGACATCCCAGTGCTGATACAGTAATACTCAATCATTGCCACTCTGGACATATTCCTGTAGCTACTTGTTTTCTCTCTGCAGTGCACACAGGATATGAAAGGCCTCAGTGCTAGTGCATACTGTGACTAATCAATCCGAATTTGACTAAAGAGTCTCAGCTTTGATGCCCCTTTTCTTATAATTCCTGTGTCAAATATAAGGATTCTTAGACAAAAGCAATTTGTCTGTATTATGGTATTTTTCACTGTGTTGTTACCTAAGCAAAAATTTTGCCTCACCTACAAATAGATTTTATATTGTCATTTTAATTTTACTGTTTTATTTCTGTATTTTCTGGTAAAACATTTTATATATTTTCCTCTTTTGTCTGTTGCCCACTGTGACGTGTGTTCCATCAGACTGTAATGATGGCTTTAGGAAAGGCTCTTAAAAGTATGCTGGAACCTCTTTGAGAGCTGGGTCTTTTATTGGGAGAAATGAGGAAAAGAAGTTATTAATGCTTGTAATCTGAGATGTTTTGATTTCTTCCAGGGCAGAACTAGACCTGTACAGAAGAAGTTGGTGTATCATAAATGGGAAGAAACACTCCAAGAAAGAAAAAAAAAACAGACAGGAAAAGTTTTGTTTCAACCACTGCTAATCTACATCTCGCAAGAAGATACAGATAGATAGACAGACAAACAGATAGATAGATAGACAAACAGATAGATAGATATTTGAAGACACCAACATTTCTCATTCATGTTTCGATCAGCAGGCTTAGCAATGATAATGAAAAGTAGAAAGATGAGAATGTAAAAGTCAGATTAAGTGAGAAATACTAAAGGAATAAAGAAAGATAGGTAAGAAAGAAAGGGGCGGTTCCAGCAGTTAAGGATCTGTCATAGGCTTTCCGTTATGACAGCAGTATAACTGTAACTGAATATAACCAGGAAGCCATTTGGAAGACCCTAGAAAGACTTGAGAAGGTGTGGAAAAAAGGAAACAAACTAAAAATACAGATGAAACAGACAGGAGATAGGAAAGAGAAGGAGAGATACTGCATGCCTGAATGATGGTAGTGATAAATAAACCTATATGAGTGAGAAACAGGATATGAAAGAAATAAAATTAATGCTTTTATCTCATCTGTTTCTTCTTTAGTGGCTGAGCAATAAAGACAAAATAAATGAACTACCATGAGAACTGCTATTTTCTTAAGTATAGCTTTCTTTTATTCTTGCTTACAGAAAATCCATTTAATTTAAAATATGTATGAAGAAAAGGGAAAAGCTGTTAGTCTAAAGCCGTGCACGGCAAGGTTCAATTTGAAGCACGTTTTTCATGGCCAAGTTCCAAAGAGCAGTCGAATGGGATTTACAATGCCGGTGTTGACGGGATCTTAAGCATAACAACGTTAGATAGCTGCTACCATAACTTTTCAGATAGAGATGGCTACAGTAAGTTGTAGGCTACAATTAAAGCTTATTCATTACTGCTTTTTCTCAACATTGAAAAGGTTAAGGACTTAGGGATCTCAAAGCTACTAATTTTTCTTTCTGGTTTAGACCATGCATAAATACCACAGAAAGGTCCCAGAGATTTTTTTTTTTCTTTTTTTGAGGGGTGAAATTTTTCTGGTAGAAAGAGGTGAAAGGACAGAAAAAGAGAAACGTGACTAAGTGCAACACACTTGGCTTTTATTTAGCCAAAAGACCTTCTTTCAATCTTGCTGTATATCTGTTCTACAGATACTTTTTCTATTCTCTTTTTTTTTTTAACCCAACCCCAGCAAAGTGTCTGCATTTTTTTTTCCAAAATATAAAGAAGCCAAAAATACCTGCCTATTTTCTATTTAGAAATCTGAACTGATAAAAGGGCAAGTAAAATGCTGGACAAGAACTTACCCTGAATATCACCAGGTTCTGTCTGAGAAGTACCATTTCAGGTGGCTGATAGTCATACACTCATCAGAATCTGAATTCCCATCAGCTGACTTAGTAAGAATTTAATAATGCATTATGCAAGATAAAAATATTAGCTGGATATTGCAAGGAGATAAAGTTATTCTATTTCATTGGATTCTGACAATGAATCGTCACTTCCTTCATATGACATGTTGTTGGATGCATATCTAGTTGATAGTAATCTGAATCTGGAAAGAAAATGCTTCAGGCCATTCTAACATAAGTCTTACAACATGAAAAATAGGTCAGCCGTAAATTTTCAATTATGATTTTGGTTTGGCAAGAGACACTATGTCAATCTAAATATGGATTTTAGAATTTTATAAGCTTACTATTGTCAAGTAAACCAATGTTATATTTTTCCATGTCCAGTACTGAATTTTCACTTCAGACAGTAGACTCTTAGGATAAAGCATTCCTAGCAAAAGCTAGTCAGTGTCATGTCTGTGCCAAGATAACTCATTAGCACTGGGGCCCAGAACAACTAGCAATCTTGCTGCCCTCGGGAAACAAAGTAGAAAACACACTTTGACATAGTTTTCCTGACATCGTTTTCCTGCACATCATTAAATAAATATAAAAAAAATCACTTTTCTGCTCAAGGGTAGGAAGAAAAAAAAAGAAAACTACAACTGTTAATAGATTTAAAACATCCTGGTGATAGGCAAGATATCAATGGCACTCTAAATTCTCGAAGGGAATAAATGGGGAGGGGGTAAAATCAGAGCTTAGGGGCTCCCTCGCACTGGCCATCCACGCTGTACTACACTGGGGAAGGCTTCTTCAGTCCATCCTACTATCCAATCTGTTATAACTACTCTGATGTTATATTTTTATTGCTTTATTTTTCCTGGAGCCTTTGGATAAGAGTTTTCTAGAAGCTATTGTTCTAGAAAACTCAGTCAGAAGGTACTTCAGGCTTCCAATGTTCTGTTTTTCTAGAGGTAGGCTTGAGCAACGCTGCTTATCTCATAGGGGGTGAGCAGCCACTGTCGAAGGAAATTCAGAAAAATAGGTTTTCTTAAGTAAATAATAGAAGAAGTTTTGGAGCAGAGATTATTTAGGATTATATTTGGGTTGAAAAATATTATAATAATGATCTATAAAATGTGAAAGTACCAAGTAATGTGAAAGTACTTTAGAAAGTACCAAGTTGTGATTAAAAAAAAGCCATATTAATTTTGCAACACCTCCCTTTCCCTCATACCACACAGCTTCACTTTACTTATACATGTTAGAAAAAGGACATTGTTATTGTCAGAAGATAATATCCTTACAAAATTGTGACCATCATGTTCCCTGACCGATAAGAATATCTATTGACACCAGCTGTATAGCAGTCAAGGAAACACTGGGGTTCCTTCCTAGAGGTTACAAGAAAGTGCCAGGAACTGTAAATATCGCAATTATTATACTAATTTAATGTCTATTATGTTCTTTGTGTACAGTACTTAATAATTTCTTAAGTGTGCATATTATCTCTGTGAAATTTATTTTGAATAGTTATGCACTGCCAGTCAATTTTTCCAATATTTTGAGATCTGAAGAAAACGCAGAAAGAAAACAACAAAAAAAAATTCACATAGATCTAAAAATCAAGCAATGAAATTACAGCAAGTTTCTTCTTCAAATGTAAGAATGTAATCAGAAGTAACCAAGATGGGAAAAACAGAGACAAACAGTTCACTTTTAACCTTCAGTGAGGATTCATGGTGCATCAAGTGCATCACAAAGCCAGTATGGAGCCAACGACAGCATGACTGCTGAGAGGAACTTCAGCTTATGGCATGTATCTGTTTGCACAACTCTAGATTTGGGCTCTTTCTGATAGCGAAGTTTGTTTTCTAAACTTCTCAGTCATTTAGGGTAAGTGTGCAACATACCAATCTGTAAAAGCAGACAAGCTCATGCATAACAAAACCTGGTGATAAAAATTAATAGGTTGCATTCCCCATTACAAATACCATAGTATCTACTGCAAGATATGAGCAGACAAAATTTCAACTCGGCGACAGAGAAGCCACAGAATTACATATCAAATCCAAAGGGATTTTCTATCTGACAAACTAAAAATGGTTACATAAATCAAACAAACTTAAATTTTCTCTGAACCGCCAAATGTAAATATTTTTACAGACAAATGCCTACATATTACTATTCCATACAATAGTTTCAGCAATCCACATGTTTTTCCCACTGTTGTAGCACTATATGTAACTGATTTAATGAAACTTCTCATCTTCAGACAGAATAGCTGAATGGAGCTACTGCCATGTCAATTTAATTGCTCAGACTTGTAAATGTTGTACATCTTGTTATTCAAGCCGCATGTAGCAAGCTACCTGTGAATGATCAGCTTTGCCAACAGGTATAATGTAACAGGGATTTAATTGCTTTCGCCTTTGGCATCCTTCACCCGCAAGGGATGGCAAATGTTACTTCATTTAAATTATAAGACAGAGCAGCTACTTAGTGGTCTTTCACTTGGAAAAGGATCAAGACTGTAAGTGTTAATTAATCAAACTTTTGAATGTTTTGGCCACTTTTCACTCGTTCTCCAACACTGCAAGATTCAAAAGTTCTTTCGGAAGAGTCTGCAAGCCTCAGGGTCCTTAGTCACTTTGTGGTTTTTGAAAATTGTGTCCAATCCACTAGTAATTAGAAGGTGACTGTTGAACTCCTTAGGGAGGTCAAAGGCAAGGAAAGCATTATTGGCTTCTGATCCCTGTCTTTGATCCATTTTTGTGTAATGTACTAGGTCTTTGCAATCTCCTAAAAATCAGTCCTCACAACACAGAGTGTCCCTGGGATCTGTGCACTGAATTGGCTGTTACGTGTCCTGAGCTCATCCTTGTTTGACCAGTCATTTCTCCTACTACCACAGAAAACACATTATAGCAGACTGTCAGGATAGTCCCATCTCATAACAATTATGGCACATGTTCTCCTTATCACAAAGGATTGTAATCCTGTAGCACAGCATTGCCATTGCTAGTAATAGGACATAAGCACTGTACTGAGTTTGCAAGGCACTGAGGTTTGTCAGTCCTGCTCTGCATGAACTTTTCTTGACCTGTCTGCAGCTTTGTTTTACTTGGTTTAGCTGTGACAGCAGTTTCTCTAATTGACCAGGTATCCATGGCTAGTTTGCCCTACTTTTGTTTATCTTTGTGTGATACAACTGAAGTTTTTTATAGATGGCAGCAACAAGCAGTTACTCTGTGCAGAACAAGGTATTTATGACTAACACAAAGATGCAATGTAGGGAAACACAGTCCTGTTATGACAGTGAAGAAGCAGAAAGGCGCAAAAGTGTGTTACCAAACCTATAAAAAATAACCCAAAGTAGACCCTAGACCAAGGAAGAAGCAACAATCAACATCAGCATCATACTCCTGCCACTAAAGGACTCCAGATACCAAGGACCCCCATAACAAACACCCCCTCTCAGCACCAGCATGAAACCCCTGACCTCAGGACCCAGAGGAGCAGTGAGAGGGTGAGCATAGCTCCAGGAGATGGGGTAGAAACTAAGACATGTGCGTTTAACAATTTTAACTGCATTATTTTTCTTTCTCTTTCTGTGACAGTTACATCTGGACTAATAATGATTAAACTTCAGATTTCAATTACACTAACAATAAATTCTTGGCTTTACTTACATACAAGTGTGCTTCCTCTTTGCCCATAAACAAGATTAAGTATAAGAGGATGAAATCTTGGCTCCATGGAAAAATATGTAGAAACTATTTCCACTGACTTCATTAGACACAGAATTTCAATGTACGTCCTTGTGTATAGAGAATGTTACATGTATTTGTATTAAATTTGAAATGATTTGGAGAATTTAACTGATTTTAACAATCTAATCATTCCTGGATTTAAAAATAAGAGTTTTGTTAAAAGCATAGCTCTCCAGAAACATTTTGACAATGTTGTCTGTCTTTTTTTCCATTGAAAACATATTAGTTTCATCAAAACTTTTGACTTGGAAAATGTCTCTTGACAAGGACAGAACTTCTGATCAAAAAGAGAGAGAGGGGAAAAAAAGAGGGGAGAAACTACTCGCTAATTTGCTATTCTCTTGTGGATCTCAATCTCTCTTGGGAGTTATTCTTCAAAAGCAAAGATTGAGTCTATAGTGATCAAAACCCCTTGGCTAAGACATGGAATATTCATGTTTGAATTTCTACCCCCAAACTTTTTCCACTGTGGGACTGGAAAACTGTTTGAAATGCCTAGATTTCACAGGATAAGTAAGCTCTTAACTTGAGAAGAAAACTAAAAATTAGTCCCATAATATACTACTTACATCACAAATACACTACTTATAGCACCTCTTATTTTGAGCTGTCACTACAGTGACATTTAGACTAATCTTTATGAAAAGTTCAGCTCTTTTTCTTCTATGAAAAATAGTCTCCTACCTAATGATAAAAAGGTTCCAGTTACATCAATTAGACGAGTTTTAAAAGCAAAGTAAAAGCAGCGAGAAGTGTGTTTTCCTCTTAATGCACACTCATTCCCTCCAAAAAAACCACAGTTAAAGATAACTCCACTATGTGGATTATATGTGAAATGCTAAGAAATAGTATCTCTCTCTCTCAAAAAACAAACAAACAAAAAAAAAAAAACAGCTTTGTAAAGTCAATTTCTGAGAAGTCAAGAAATGTCCATATCAAAACTGCCTATGCATGTTTGTTCTTCCACCTTTCTTGCATATTTACTTGAAAACAAGCTCTGGCTTCCATAAAAAGAAGTTTTGAAATAAAGAAATACAGGTGTAATTTAAAGAGAAAGAAATACTGATACTGCCCAGTATCTGCCCAGGTCACTGTGCATCAGAACATTTAGATCCACATCACACACCTATGCCCCCAGAACCACTGGTGGCGGCAAGTTGTCACGAGAGATCTGTTACTGAGAGCTCTCTTCCCAGAGGAGAGATGGCTGGCACTCAATATATTTTCCTTGTAAGGTGGAAGTAAAGTTCAAAAGTACTTTACCACACGAACAATTTACTGTTTATACTACCCTGTTACACAAGATACCTTTTTAGGAAAAATGCTTCAAAGCATAGCATTTCTTTTATTAGCTCATGGCTAATAAACAAAACAAAAACACAAAACCCAAACACAAAACCAACCCAAAAAAGCTCTAACCCATGAAACTCTGAACTGTCTAACCAAATTCTGCTAGAAATCCGATGCTGCTAGTGTGTGCTGGTAGTCTATGTCAAATATAACATTTACATGTATCTTTGCATATCACCATCTGTATTATTTTGGATCTTCCATATTTACTAAAGGTTTAGGAATGAAAACCTTGAAGAAAGCTCCGTATTTATGAACAGAACGGATATAACGGAAGCAATAGTAATGCAAACTTTCAGAATTAATATAACTTCTAAAATGACACTGGAGAGAATCAGGTACTAATTCGATCTGCATGTCCTTTCCTGGCTTCCTCAGAGTGACTAGCAAGATCTGTGTATTACACCTTTTGTACTACTCCTGTGCACAGTCTGCACTTCCCTGAAAGCTCTGCTGGCAAAAAGGCAGCAAGAACAGCTATGCAATTGCAATCTGTAGCCCCAGGGCTACAGATAAGCAGTCTGTTAGTAAGGACAAAAGGCTGCCTAGACCACACACCTCAGGCACTTCAGTTCTTCCTTGGGGTATACAACAGGATTTTATATTTTGCCTAATTACAAATATTGCAGACTATACTGTTCCAGAAGATGTATCTGAATGAAAGAAGCTTCAAACAAACCTTTACCATATCTCTTAATGGCGAGAGCAGGGAACTCTTTTTTCCCTGTCAGTAGATTTATTTAGCAGTCATGCGAAGGTCTAAAACCTTATAGAAGAGCTGTAGAAGGTACTTTTCAGCTGGGTATTTACTAAGAAACCTGGACAGGGCTGAGCTGCATGTACAGTGTGCCACATTCTGCTTCTCTTCGCTTTCTGTGGTTTTGAAAACTTAGGCTACTGAATTAAACATTGGATACTCACGGGTATGAGCAGCAGCAGTACAATTCTACTTACTGAGCCCTTTTACACATTCCTCCAGCAAAAAAAAATCCAACTAATTAGAGAGTTCATTTTATGAGAGCTATGGAGTACTGCTGTGGATGTTTTATTTCAAAGGTCATTTATAGTGCAGATTTTTATTGCAACTCAGAAGAATGAAAAAAGTAAAAAGAAAGTTCCTTTTGTCACTATCAGGGTGTCAAATAAGTTTGCTTGAGAACGTATTTGAGTGGCACGTAAAACAAACAGATACAGAAAAACATCTGACAGCACTAGGCAAAATAATAAATAATTCCTTTCTGTTATTTTATTTCCACTTCCAGAAATTTGCTGCTTAAGAGTTTTGCAGAAAATGCTTTCTTCTGTGTCGTAAGTAATTGCAATTCTGGAGAAGAAACAAGAGGATTGGAAAAAAAGAATACACTTGTTTACTTTCGAGTCCAAAGAAATTGCTCCATTATTTCAATTTGTCACTTTATTTTTTTACATGAGTGTTTTTTATTGAAGTCACAGCTATATAACTTATAGAAATTGGAATGATAGCATATCTTTCTATGGTTAATGCTTTTAGCATTTCCTCTTACTGTCAAAGTGATGTAAAAACACAGCCTATTGACATTTATGCTAACATCCTCTTTAGCATGCTGTATAGTAAATTTGATATTATTGATGTCTACTGTTTTCCCATTTTTACGGGGGATGACCAATGTTTGTTATAATCCAGAGTTTAGATTAGATTTGGCTCTTCCAAAAATCAACAAGACTGAGATATTCCTGAGTGATATCTAGATAAGGAGAGAAAAATAAATATCCTTCACGTTTGTGATTTCTGGGATGGGAGAAAAATAATTGGGTAATTCTGAGGACTGTTAGATGGTGCAGTTAAAGTAATATTCCTATCACATAAAAGCTTTCAGCATCTACGTTTTCTCTACAGAAGTGTTTACAGCCATGGTTTCCAGATTGGCTGGACCTTTACAATTCAGTTGAAGTCAAGAAGAGATGGGGATTTTGGGAAAGCAGGCTCAAGCCAAATATGCGGTATCCAGAAGTATATATCAATGTAATAAGGGCAGCAGTAAGTTGGTAAGGAATAAAAATAACTCTTTAATCTCAGATCTTCAGGGAATATACTCCCATCTCAAAACCTGCTTTCAGCAATACATTCCTATATACTAGCTAGCACTACTGTTGACGAGTAATTTTCTACGTTACCACATCCAACCTCAACTATTTTCCTCCAAACTTCTAAACAAAGGTGATGGAAAGATCTACTTATGTAATTTTTCAGTTTTTCAGGCTATGTCTTCTCACTGAATAATCTCTACTTTACTTTTAGCTATTGATTTGTTCTCTAACTGGGATTCTTTGGGAATCATATTGCCTTGAAAGACAGCTACCACTCCTGCAGAAAGACTCTGCAAAGGGGATCAGTTATTTACAAATAGCAAGCAAAATTGTGATGATCTGATCTGTTCGTCTTCTATTTGAAATGTGGAGACTAATTAGAGAAAACTTTTTTCTACAGGCAGTTCACCTTGAAAAGTAAATAAATCCCTTCTTCAAATTTTATATACCATAGATACATTTTGTAGGGAGAATACATATTCCATAATGTTTGTGGAAAAAGACATGTTTATAAAGCTGAACAATAAAAAAGATAGCAATCACAAGACAGACACTTAAAATTATAAATTATTTGCATTAGAATTGCCATTCAAGTTCTGCATGCAGGGTTTTTTTTGCCTTCTCTCCTGCTACAACAGGATCTCATATACTGGAATCTACTTTTGCAATGTTTAAAATGTTCAGATATAGCTGACATTATAAATCTTACTGGAACAATGAAATAAGCTTCTAAGTGGGTGCTAGAATAAAAGGATCATAATTCCTATTGATTTATGTCTTGCAGTCAATTGATTTTAAGAACTGTCCAAGTTATGCTCAGAGCTTATACTGAATGAAGAGCATTTCCAAGAGCACTTGGTATGGGTGAATTCCCTAGTAACCAACAAAGGATGCTCCCATGTCATGTGGGGGCAGAAAACACCCACTTACAAGGCTTTTCTTCTACACTTACTTCTTCTATTTAAATGAAATTTGTGGATATTCAATATTTGTGATACTTCTTTTTCCTTTGAGTTCACAGACATTAGGGGAAGAGACTGACAGACACAGTTATCATGTTACTTGAGTTAGTAAACCTAATGAAGTCCTTTCAAGGGCTAAGTAGAAGCTGAAGAGGGTATTTCAGGGCCACATTTTGAACTTTGACAGCTAAATTGCAGTGTATCCCAATTCAAGCCAAGTCCTTTTACTATAAGCTTTAAAAAAAAAAAAAAAAAGTAGCTTCTCCACCCCCACCCCTGTCAAATTCATTCCATGTACCTTTGGAAATGCAGAATGTTTAGCACACTTCTTCTGGCGTGGCAGAATCTAGTTTTTAGGCTTATGTTTCACGTTATCGTTCTCTAAATTTGTATCTTCAATAACACTTGTTCACAGCTTGTTTGTCAGGCAATTGCATCTTCTCAAGTTGACTTATATAATGAGATTCAGGCTGCAAGGGCCCTCAGGAGGTCCCTGGTTCAACATCCTGCCCAAAGCTGTGTCAGCTCTGGAGTCAGACCAGGCTGCTCAGGGCTTTGGCCAGCCAGGTCTTGAAAACCTCCAAGGATTTAGACTGCACAGGCTCCAGATAGAAAATGTAGGTTTCAGTACATCACAAAACGCAGGTTTGGATACCAGGTACAACCCAAATGCCAGCAACTACTGGTCCAGAAAGGCTCAAAGAGTGTGGACATTTACATAAGCGTAAGATTTAACAGAACTAAGTGAATGGTTGGCAAATTTAAATTCTGGATAAATTAAGCTATAATAGTAACTGATAAATTAACTTTAGAGAAAGTATACAAAAAGCACTGTATTCTCTACAAAACTGAGGTGTCTAGGCTTGGATATGTTTTCCAATGGGATCAAAAACTATTTATGCAGGGCAGATAGACAAAGAGACTGGCAGACACAGTATTTTTACATTTGCCTTATTTGGATAAGCATTTTTGTTCAAAATACTGTATTTTTTGCTTCCAAAGATTCCAGCTCTGATTTGAACAGCCAGCAGGAAACACCCTAAAAAACCCCAAGTCCAAACAAAAGAAAAAAGCCAACGAAATAAATGACTGACCAATGGAGAATTAAATTGGCAAACCAGAAATGCCAAGAGGAAGAACTAATCATTAACCCTTCTGCTCTCCTGGACGTGTGTAAAACTAGAATTCAGATCCCAAACTGGTTTCTGCCCTTCAACACATACTACTATTTTTCCTTTCGATTTGGATACCTGCCTCACACTTCTCTTTTAAACATATGACTACACTAGAGGAATTCATGGTGTCATCCATTTCCATCATAATGTATTGACTGACTACGCAGAACTCAGAGCTAGCTACACAGAGATGTTTATCTTCCTCTTTCCAGAATTTGGTTTTTTTTCCAGCATATTACAGGGAAGAAACAACTTGCAGATGGCAGAAAACTCCCAAACACTCTGAAAAGAAGAATAAATATTTTTCATTAGTAACTTGTGAGTCACTAATTTGTGAGTGGGCCCCATGCTGCTTTTTGTGCATGAGACACAAAGAGAAGGCACGAACCCAAACCACACATTTACCATACTGCTTTGTATAAGATGGGCACAAAACAGGATGAAGGCTAATTTCATACATTATAGTACATGCTGCTCAACTCACCAGCTTTTCAGTGGCATGTAGGAAACAGCAGACCTGGATCCTCAATTATTTAATATTTGCATGCTGGGTTATATTTCATTAAAAGTTAAGCAAGCAGAAGCAAGTTTCATGAAAATTTCTGTTGTTTACTAACAGGTGGATGGTGCACATATTAAAATGCTAACAAATATTTGAAAGAATATTCAAAACAAAACATTGTATTTTCAGTAATAATGGATTCTAGTCTAAGTTCATTCCTACATAGGCTATACTTGATAATCTGCTCTGTAGAATAAGAAAACATTAAAACAAGAGAAAAAAATAAAACAGAGCAGGACAGAGTCATTGGCCGTTGTTACAAGGAGATACCAACAAGTATGCCTGAGAATTTTATGATCTTTTTAGTTTTTAAAGAAAATTAAAACAAAGTAAACCAGCATACATCTATGCATTAATATCTTGTATATGCAGGGAATTACATTAATTCAAAATTCAAGACTGGTGACATGTCACATTAACACATCTAT
This sequence comes from Gymnogyps californianus, assembly GCF_018139145.2. Taxonomy (NCBI): domain Eukaryota; kingdom Metazoa; phylum Chordata; class Aves; order Accipitriformes; family Cathartidae; genus Gymnogyps; species Gymnogyps californianus. Next base: position 107,707,314 of record NC_059471.1, read on the forward strand.
TTGAGAAATAAATGGAGAAATGCCATACTACCAGTGACAAAATACTGGTTAAACTAGGACACTAATCTTACTCATGTTTAACCCATTAATACCAACATTTATTTCCCATGTTAAAAAAAAAAAAAAATCCTCAGACATTCTACTGTGCTTAATTTATTTTTAAATACAGACTTTTTTCCCATTTCAGAGTTATTTAAAAGTATCTATTCAATTTTGGTAAGTGTTATCTATTTTAGATAAGGAGATAGGAAAAAGGAAAAGAAAAAAGAAGAGAGAAGAGAAGAGAAGAGAAGAGAAGAGAAGAGAAGAGAAAAGAAAAGAAAAGAAAAGAAAAGAAAAGAAAAGAAAAGAAAAGAAAAGAAAAGAAAAGAAAAGAAAAGAAAAGAAAAGAAAAGAAAAGAAAAGAAGGCAATGGGAAAAAGGTAAAAGAAGGCACCAGGAAAAAAAACAATTAACAGCCGTAATAATCTGAAGATAAATTTCAGATATACTTGTACTTCTCTGTATAGCTTCTGAGGCAGTAAAGAATTTTTTTCAAAAGTGGTTTCTCCACTACTTGTGATATTAATCAATTCCTTTCATACTCCATGATATCAGAATTATTAACTTAGCCACTACTAAACCATATGATAGTTTCCCTAGGAAATGTAGCTGAGGCATGGAGTGTAATGGAATGGAGCTGAGAATGGAGTTATCTTCATTACTCCTCCCCCAAAGAGTTTTGCACCGTGAGGATTAACCTTATAACAGGACAAGAGTTGGCATCTCTTGAAGCATTTGCCACTCTCCGATCTAAGCCACAACATTTTGGCCCTAAAAATAATCATCACAAGGTCCCTAGGGATGTAGAAATAGGCAACTAATATGGAAATAGAGCCTCTTTTTCAGGTGCCTGTACTGACGTTAGTCCCTGCTGTGCTGCCAGAGTAGGGGACAGCCAGAACAGAGAGGCACTACCTCCATACTTCCCCTAGGAGCACTTGTAATCTAGCCTCCAAAACATATTTTCCATTTCCTCAGTTGCATTTTCAATTTTATTTCCAGCTCTCTAACAAAAAGTGGTTTTTTACTTAATTGCCCCCCTAACTCTGCACCTTACCCCTGCTCTTCACTTTGGGTACAGGACATCTCAATTGGAATAACAGTATTTAAGGCTATTAAAACGACATATTATTTACAGGTCAATGCTATTATCACTTTTATGCCTTGCATCCTTATATCTCTCTTCCTCTCTAATATAAATTGAATCATGGAATTTATATAAATTCAAATATAAACTCAAGCTGGGGGGGAAGTTCTCTTGGATAATCTAACAAAAAACACCATCTGCTATTCTTCTGAGCTGAGAATGATGAAACACATTCCTGAAATTTCATGATTGTACAGTGTCCATGGATAATTATATAAAGAAATTTTCACATGACATATGATACATTATAGGAGTACTTTAAGAATATCACTAGTACCAAAGAAAAAACCCCAAACCTCTCAGCTATACCAAATTTTCAGAACATTATCTTTAACTTATCAGAAATACCCCTTTAATTTGAAGCAACTGCTACCCTAGTAACCTTCTATCTCTAACTTTTTTTTAAGCCATCATGTTAAAAAAAGACCAAAACCCTTGTATTTTTCTGAATGTATTTCTATATCTAGGTTCCCTGTCAGTACAAATGGGATAAATTTCCATACAGGTATACTCCTGGCATGCTCTTGAATGTAAAGTTATGCATTTTTATATGCCTACAACTTCCACAAGCATTCATTTTCTGGCACTTGTCTGCGAACATTCAAACCATATATGTATCATACTTTTTTAAAATTTTTCATTTGCTTGAATGATCTACTAAGAATGCTTTACCAAATCTGCCCTTTGTCAGACTGCAAGCACTTCTGTTCAAATGATCCTTTTTTTTTTTTTAAATCCATGAGGGAAGGCTAGGAGATAAAAATGCATATTTCAGCTCCAAAAACAGAGATTAAAAAAAAGTTATTTTTACATTTAAACATAAAAAGCAAAGTATTTTTATTCGGATATTGACTCAGTTGCATGACCATAACATTGGTGTCTTACATACAATGAATCTACTTGACTATAGCAATTTAGACTTGTCATAGACTCACAGAATCACAGAATGGTTGAGGTTATAAGGTACCTCTGGAGGTCATCTGGTCTAACTGCCCTGCTCAAGCAAGACCACCTACAACCAGTTACCCAGGACAGTGTCCAGATGGCTTTTGAATATCACCAAGGATGGAGACTCTACAACCTCATTGGGCAACCTATTCCAGTGCTCAGTCACCCTCACAGTAAAAAAGTGTTTCCTGTTCATATGTATCGTGGTTTAACCCCAGTCAGAAGCCAAGCACCACACAGCCGCTCCCTCGGTCCCCGTCCCCCTCCCCCTGCTCCCGGTGGGATGGGGAGGAGAATCGGGAAAGAAGGCAGAACTCGCGGGTTGAGATAAGAACAGTTTAATAACTAAAGTAAAATACAAAATTAACAATAACAATAATGAAATATAATAATACTAATACTAATAATAGTAATGAAAAGGAATATAACAAAAGAAAAAGGGGGGGGGGGGGGGAAACCCAGTGATGTACAATGCAATTGCTCACCACTCGCGGACCGATGCCAGAGCCGCAATCCACGCCTCCCGGCCAACTCCCCCTTAGTTTATATACTGAACATGACGTTCCATGGTATGGAATACCCCTTTGGCTAGTTCAGGTCAGCTGTCCCGGCTATGCTCCATCCCAGCTTCTTGCACACCTGCTTGCTGGCAGAGCATGGGAAACTGAAAAGTCCTTGGCTTAAGATAAGCGCTACTTAGCAACAGCTAAAACATCAGAGTGTTATCAACAGTATTCTGACACTAAATCCAAAACACAGCACTGTACCAGCTACTAAGAAGAGACTTAACTCTGTCCCAGCCGAAACCAGGACAATATCCACCCCTTATTCTATACCATTTACGTTATGCCCAGATCCCACACTTTCTGATACATTTCCAATTAATCACCATCACTTTTCCTGTCTTTTAATATACACACAGAGATATCATTCCCGCGGTCTATGGGCCATCTCTGTCAAATGTCTGTTGAGTTCATTCAGTCCATGACTTTGAGCTCCATCTGTTGTAACAGTCCATCTGGGCAGGAGGGATGATGCAAAGTCCGCTCAGTTGGCAGAACAGGATTGGGCTTCAGTGTGGTGTGGCAGGCAGGTGACATTGGGCATAGCAGGAAGATGGTGTGTGGTGTCGGATTGTTGCATGCTGAAGTCAGTCCTGGTTCCATCACTACTGCACTTCACTCAGTTTTGTCAAAGTTCATTCTTTGTTGATCTAAGTAATTCTTACTGTAACACCATTAATATAGCATATAACAATTATAATAATGATGACACACAGTGGCAAGATTATATAGCAATTAATATCATACAATTTAATCTATTGGCTGTTCTCACCTAAAATCAAATCCCCTTGAGGCACACATCGGACTTCCCCATCCTTCTGCATCACCCACCAAGTGCACCCAGGTCCTTGAGCAAAAGCAATCCCACGAATGGGTTTGCCTTTGCCTGAGGCAGGAGTAACCCAAACTGTTTTTCCTAGCATATTTTTTATGTGCACTACAGGAACTTTATCCCCTTCTACAGTACGTAAAAGTTCTGATTGGGCAGGGCCAGCTTGACTGACAGATCCTCTAGTGTTGACTAACCAGGTGGCCTTTGCTAGATGTGTATCCCAGTGTCTGAAGGTCCCACCACCCATTGCTCTCAATGTAGTCTTTAACAATCCATTTTATTGCTTGATTTTCCCAGAGGCTGGTGCATGATAGGGGATGTGATACACCCATTCAATGCTGTGCTCTTTGGCCCAGGTGTCTATGAGATTGTTCCAGAAATGAGTCCCGTTGTCTGACTCAATTCTTTCTGGGGTTTCATGACACCATAAGATTTGCTTTTCAAGGCCCAGGATAGTGTTCCGGGCAGTGGCATGGGGCACGGGATATGTTTCCAGCCAGCCGGTGGTTGCTTCCACCATTGTAAGCACATAGCGCTTGCCTTGGTGGGTTTGTGGGAGTGTGATATAGTCAATCTGCCAGGCCTCCCCTTATCTGTATTTCAGCCGTCATCCTCCATAACAAAGAGGCTTTAACTGCTTGGCTTGCTTAATTGCAGCGCATGTTTCACATTCATGGATAACCTGTGCAATAGCGTCCATGGTCAGGTCCACCCCTTGATCATGAGCCCATCTGTATGTTGCATCTCTTCCCTGATGGCCTGAGGTGTCATGGGCCCATCAAGCCATAAGTAATTCACCCTTATGCTGCCAATCCAGATCTACCTGAGCTACTTCAATCCTAGCAGCCTTGTCTACCTGTTGATTGTTTTGATGTTCTTCAGTGGCCCGGCTCTTAGGTACATGAACATCTATGTGACGTACTTTCACAACCAGGTTCTCTAGCTGGGCAGCAGTACTTGCCACAATGCGCTAGCCCAGATGGCTTTACCTCTGCGTTGCCAGTTACTCCGCTTCCATTGCTGCAACCACCCCCACAGAGCATTTACCACCATCCATGAGTCAGTATAGAGATAAAGTATTGGCCATTTTTCTCGTTCAGCAATGTCTAAAGCCAGCTGGATGGCTTTCACCTCTGCAAACTGACTCGATTCACCTTCTCCTTCTGCAGTTTCTGCAACTTGTCGCATAGGACTCCATACAGCCGCCTTCCACCTCCGATGCTTTCCTACAATGCGACAGGACCCATCAGTGAACAGGGCATATTGCCTCTCATTTTCTGACAGTTTATTATACAGTGGGGCCTCTTCAGCACGTGTTACCTCCTCCTCTGGTGATATTCCAACATCTTTGCCTTCTGGCCAGTCCGTGATCACTTCCAGAATTCCTGGGCGACTGGGGTTTCCTATTCGAATCCGTTGTGTGATCAGTGCAATCCACTTACTCCATGTAGCATCAGTTGCATGATGTGTAGAAGGGACCTTCCCTTTGAACATCCAACCCAGCACCGGCAGTCGGGGTGCTAATAGGAGCTGTGTTTCAATACCAACCACTTCCAAGGCAGCTCGAACTCCTTCATATGCTGCTAATATCTCCTTTTCAGTTGGAGTATAGCGGGCCTCAGATCCTCGATATCCCCGACTCCAAAACCCTAGAGGTCAACCTCGGGTCTCCCCTGGTGCTTTCTGCCAGAGACTCCAGGTAGGGCCATTCTCCCCGGCTGCGGTGTAGAGCACATTTTTAACATCTGGTCCTGCCCGGACCGGCCCAAGGGCTACTGCATGAACTATCTCTTGTTTAATCTGTTCAAAGGCTTGTTGTTGCTCAGGGCCCCATTTAAAATTGTTCTTCTTCCGGGTCACTTGATAAAGAGGGCTTACAATCATACTATAATTTGGAATATGCATTCTCCAAAAACCTACACCACCTAAGAAAGCTTGCGTTTCCTATTTACTAGTTGGTGGACACATAGCTGCTATTTTGTTGATCACATCCATTGGGATATGATGACGTCCATCTTGCCATTTTATTCCTAAAAACTGGATCTCCTGTGCGGGTCCCTTCACCTTACTCTGTTTTATGGCAAAACCGGCTTTCAGAAGGATTTGGATTATTTTCTCCCCTTTCTCAAAAATTTCTTCTGCTGTGTTGCCCCATACGATGATGTCGTCAATGTATTGCAGGTGTTCTGGAGCTTCACCTTTTTCCAGTGCATTCTGGATTAGCCCATGGCAAATGGTGGGGCTGTGTTTCCACCCCTGGGGCAGTCGATTCCAGGTGTACTGGACGCCCCTCCAAGTGAAAGCAAACTGTGGCCAGCACTCTGCTGCCAAAGGGATTGAGAAAAATGCATTAGCAATATCAATTGTGGCGTACTACTTGGCTGCCTTTGACTCCAGTTCATATTGAAGTTCTAGCATGCCTGGCATGGCAGCACTCAGTGGTGGCATGACTTCATTCAGGCCACGATAATCTACTGTTAGTCTCCATTCTCCATCAGACTTTTGCACTGGCCGTATGGGGCTGTTAAAGGGTGAATGAGTCCTGCTGATCACTCCGTGGCTCTCCAGTCAGCGAATCAGCGTATGGATGGGAATCAGGGAGTCTCGGTTGGTGCGATATTGCCGCCGGTGGACCCTTGTAGTAGCGATCGGCACCTGTTGCTCTTCGACCCTCAGCAACCCCACAACCGAAGGATCCTCAGAGAGACCGGGCAAGGTGGACAACTGTTCAATTCCCTCTGTCTCCAAGGCAGCTATACCAAAGGCCCATCGATACCCCTTTGGGTCCTTGAAATACCCTCTCCTAAGATAATCTATGCCAAGAATGCATGGAGCCTCTGGGCCAGTCACCATGGGGTGTTTTTGCCACTCATTCCCAGTTAGGTTTATTTCAGCCTCCAATACAGTTAGCTGTTAAGATCCCCCTGTCACTCCAGAAATACAAAGAGGTTCTACCCCTTTATAGCTTGATGGCATTAGAGTACACTGTGCACCGGTGTCTACTAGAGCTTTATACTCCTGTGGATCTGATGTGCCAGGCCATCGAATCCACACAGTCCAGTAAACCCGGTTGTCCCTCTCCTCCGCCTGGCTGGAGACAGGGCCCCTCTAGTCCCGGTCATAGGATTCTCCATTCACTCTTTGTAAAAATGGATTAGAATGCTTTCTCATAGGATCGGGAGTAAGATCAGCCCTTCCACTCTTGTCTGCCACACCGCTCACAGTGCTCACTGGAGCCTGAAGCAGCAATTTTCCTGGAAGAATCCTCATTTGTGTTTGTTTTTCCTTGCAATTCATGTACCTGTGCATCTAGGACCGAGGTAGGTTTTCTATCCCACTTCATCATATCCTCTCCGTGCTCACGCAGGTAAGACCACAGGATACCCCGTGATGTGTACCTTCCATCTCCTCTCTCTTGAGCAGAGGGACGCTTATTCCTAATAGCTGACATATTGTTCCATGCAGGTGGGAGGCAGAACTTATCCTCAAATCGCTGGAACTCTTGGGACAGTTTCTCGGCTATTATGTCTGGCAGTTTCTCCACAGCCGCAACGAGGGAGGAAGTGAGACTTTCTTCGTATTGCCAAAGTTGGCGAGCCAATTTATCTGCTGTTGGTCCCTCTTCATCCTTTCAGTCCATTACTGCCAATGCATTGGCATACGACGATGGTGCGCTTCGTACAAACTTCTGCCACATGGGTTATGTGCATTGGACTTCATCCGGATCTCTGGGTAACCGCCCATCATCTGGGTCATAATAAACCATCTCCCGCATGGCTAATTCCCTCAGGTACTGGATACCTCTCTCCATGGTGGTCCACTTGCCTGGGTGACATACAACATCTTCCTTGAAGGGGTACCTTTCCCTCACGCCTGACAGAAGTCGCCTCCAGAGGCTGACGGCCTGTGTTTTTTTTTCCAGTCGCCTTGTCAATGCCCCCTTCCCTAGAAAGGGATCCCAACTGCTTGGCTTCCTTACCCTCTAATTCCAAGCTACCGGCCCTGTTATCCCAGCATCGGAGCAACCAGCTGATAATGTGCTCGCCTGGATGACGGCTGAAGTCTTTTCGCATATCTCGCAGCTCACTCGGGGATAGGGATCGAGTGATTATCTCCGGTTCTGCCTCTTCCTCCTGTTCTCGTGATGACCCTGGTTCACCTTCGTCCTTTGCTAAGCAAGCTGTCTTTTTTGCGTATTTCTTCTTCTGTATAGGGGCAACTGATACCGGCATGGGTTGGTTCTCTGTTTCAGCTGCAGTGCCTGTCACAGGCGTTGCAGTAACCGTAGTACCTGTTGCCAGGGTTGGAGGGGCTGCAGCGTCTGTTGCTGGGGTCAGCGTGGTTGCAGTGCCTGTCGCCGGGGTTGGAGGGGCTGCAGTGCCTGTTGCTGGGGTCAGAGTGGCTGCAGTGGCTGTCATTTTGTTGTCAGATCCAGAGACCTTTGCTTCCCCTTGAGGGTACTGAATAGTGTTAAACAAGGCTCGGTAGGCATGAGCCAGGCCCCAGCACGTTGCAGTGATTTGTGTCTCCCTGGAATTGTCGGGGTGACAGCATACTTTTTCCAAATGTTCTACGAGTTTTTCAGGATTCTGCACTTGTTCAAGAGTGAAGTTCCAAAACACTGGAGGTGCCCACTGTCCTAGGCATTTACCCATGCTACCCCACACACCCTGCCACTCATAAGTCCGCAGCTTTGGGGCAGATCGCTGGGTGACCCTCTTAAATAGTTGTTTAACCCTAAACAAGACCTGAACCACATTCAGGAACAAGCTAGTTCCTAGCAGTAGGACCATGTTAGTTTCAACATTCCAAGGATATTCAAAATTTTCAAAATTCTCAAACACTACTGTAATTAGCCTGGAAGAGGAGGGGAAGGTGAAGGAAGGTGTCTCCCCCATAGATAGGCTCTCCGAGGAGAAAAGGTAAAGGGTGTAATTATTAACAGTTTCCGCTAGATAGCTCCCGAAGTACGGAGATAATGGCAATGCTGAGTACAAATACCAGATTAGTCCCACGACCAATAATTTTATTGTACCATAAACCAGTGTTACATAGTAAAGCAAAGCGAAAACCTTAATCCACCTCACCTTATGAGTGATAAGCAGCAGCACAGGGACTATATATGGCAAGTGAGGTGATACATAACAAAACTCTAAGAATGAACGCCACAACTCTAAGAGCCAATAAACCAACATTGTGACCAGCGACTACTAAACTAATACAATGAATGCTTATAACAAATTCATTTTAACACGCTCTGATCAGATCTGTTATTATCTCAACCCTTTATGCCCCACGTTGGGCACCAAAAAGGACTGTTGTGGTTTAACCCCAGTCAGAAGCCAAGCACCACACAGCCGCTCCCTCGGTCCCCGTCCCCCTCCCCCGTCTCCTGGTGGGATGGGAGGAGAATCGGGAAAGAAGGCAGAACTTGTGGGTTGAGATAAGAACAGTTTAATAACTAAAGTAAAATATAATACTAACAATAATAATAATGAAATATAATAATACTAATACTAATAATAGTAATGAAAAGGAATATAACAAAAAAAAAAAGGGGGGGGAGAGGAAAAAAAAAACCCCAGTGATGTACAATGCAATTGCTCACCACCCGCTGACCGATGCCAGAGCCACGATCCACGCCTCCCGGCCAACTCCCCCTTAGTTTATATACTGAACATGACATTCCATGGTATGGAATACCCCTTTGGCTAGTTCAGGTCAGCTGTCCCAGCTATGCTCCATCCCAGCTTCTTGCACACCTGCTTGCTGGCAGAGCATGGGAAACTGAAAAGTCCTTGGCTTAAGATAAGCGCTACTTAGCAACAACTAAAACATCAGCGTGTTATCAACAGTATTCTGACACTAAATCCAAAACACAGCACTGTACCAGCTACTAAGAAGAGACTTAACTCTGTCCCAGCTGAAACCAGGACAACATGGAGCCTCCTGTGTTTCATTTTGTGCCCATTGCCTCTTGTCCTGCCACTGGGCACCAATGAAAACAGCCTGGCTCTGTCCTCTTTGCACCCTCCTTTCAGGTATTTGTATACATTAATGAGACCCACCCTGAGCCTTCTCTTCTCCAGGCTAAACAGTCCTAGCTCTCTCAGCCTTTCCTCATATGGGAGATGCTGTAGTCCCTTAATCATCTTTGTGGCTTTTCAAAACACCCATGAGGACCATCTAAGGGCCGAACAAGCTTCAGCAGCCTCTCCATGATGTCCTCTCTGAGCCCCTGGCAAGCAGCAAACCCTCCTGGACAACAGGTTAGGTTGGCAGACAGTGACCTCCATCCCTCATAACAGGGAGTCTCCCACTGCAATCCCTCACTTCTTCCCCATGGTTCAGCTGTGGGGCTCAGGCCCAGCCAGCTTGGGCGCTTCCTACCACTGAATCAAGCATACAGCATATGTATGTATTTCATGTGAACTGACATTCTAGTCATAAGACAGATAAATCTCTGTCAATTGACTGGGGAGGATACATCCAGCTATGTATCAAACCTTCAGGAAAGACAACTCAAACTCATAGGAGCAATGCATCCTAATGACTGTCAATGTCTATAGGACCCTTATTGAGATGCCAAGAAGAAATTGGTTGCAATTTGGAGGATACATCTGTATGCAGCTTCTGGACTTTAGGTTAAGCTACACAGCATAAGTAAGAAAATCTTCCCTGAATATGTAGTTGCATCTAGTGTTTGATAGTTGAGCTTCAATGTCTTTGCAAAATATTTTCTGTATCAATTTAGAAACAATATGTCTACATTGCAGACAACTGTTTGCTGTTTAAAATCTTATTACTTTATCTTCACATTTTCTGTTAGACTTATAAATCTTTGACCTCATATTACAGCCTGTTTCTAAACGGCAGTAGCTTCTAGAAACATTCCAGCATCAAATAGCCCGTAATAACAGCGTAATGTGTACACTCAAAGAAGGCAAACTAGCACATTTACCCAGAAAAATCAGTCTTGCTGTTTGCGTAAAGTCATAGTGGATCTAGTGTTGTGTGTTCTGTAAATTGTTTGGAGCACAGATATCTTGTTCCTCAGCTGAAATAGAAATATTTCACTGCCACCAATAGAAAAGCATACATAAAAATAAAGTAAATTTTAACATCAGAAGTGGATGATGTTAGGGTTAAATAATCATTACACACTCGATATGGTATTTAAAAATCCCCCTGGTTTTATTGCATATGATAGAACAAAAAGGTTCAGCTCTCTGCACACATTACTCTTTATCTCACAAAAGACAATGGGAATTTGCAAAAGACAATTTGGGACCTTGCACATCTTCAGTACAAGGAGATCACTGACTTTCCTGGGCTCTGTGGAACAACATCAATAAAAGATTGGCTACATTACTATCACCTCCACCCTGAGCATTAGGAGCAACACCTACGGGTGTCAAACAGTGACGGTTTTGGTCAAAGCAGTGACGTTCCCACTCCACACATCGGCACAATGGCTCTGAACAAGCGGGTCTCTTGGCTTGTGGAAGTTGCTGCAGTCAAAGCTCTGACAGCAACTCCTATGCGAGCCCCACGTCCCCTCTATGCTTTAGAAGGGAGGTGACACTTGAGGGGAGCCTGCTTTTCATTCATGGAAGGCCAGGGTGGGTTTCCATGCATAAAAACTGACACAAATTGTATGCATCAGGCAGGGAGTGACTTAACATCATGTGATGTTGCATGACTGAAACACAGTTATCTCCTGCTCGATATAATTCCTGTCTGTCTTAAACCACGATTCACAAGAATCTCAAGAGGCAACAGCATATGTAGATATTTTGTCTGCAGCTGGGTTAGGATGGCAAAATGAAAACTATTTTTGCAGAAAGTAGAAATCAACAAGAGCTTGCCTTTAATTTTTATCCAAAGGTTAAGGGTAGCACTTAGTAGTAGAAGTTATTTTTTCCTCAACTTGCATGATTTTACTGGTATGCCTGAAGACTTTAAAAAAATTAAATGACACCTACCTCCATATTGTAGCTCCACAGATTAATCTATTGTTGTCCAGTACAGACACTACAAAAGAAACTAAAAATCCAGCCCTTTCTTCTGACTAGTAATCCTCCCCTTCTAAACCCAGAAACCTTTTTTTATCACAAAGAGCTATGAAATGCTGAGATATAAGGCTTAATTGGAGTTCTGATTTAACATTCTAACAGTAAAGGCTGCCATTAGTCAAGAGGGGTGATATAGTGGATATAATTTGTGACGTAAGAATATAGAAATTCAGTTATATTAAAAAAATTAGAGTTACATTTCTACATGCTACCAGAGATTGTAAACCACTTCCTATACTTTCTTAAAAAACAAAAAGTTGAAAGGCAAGTGAAGTTAAGGTACTTATATGACCTGCATTACCATAATGATACCTTTCATAGGGACTAAGGTCACTAAAGCGTACCCCTATCTTTGCTGGTTCACTGACAGCAATAATGGGCAACTCCTGCGCCGCAGGCAGTGTCACACATCACTCAGTCCATCTACCAGTTTCAATTTATTATTTTCTTGTGGCTGTGAGCAATAGAAATAGGTACCACAAACCATGGATTAGGCAACACTTAAAGTCTGCACAGGCAGTTTCACTGAATCCTTTGTCCACTCTTTCTGGCTCAGTGACTACCTACCCTCCCAGATGTAACAACTGTGATAGATGTGACTGAGGTAGACCTCACTCCAGAGTAATATGAAGCCTAGCATGCATCCAACTACTTCTCAGAGAGGACTGGGTTTAAGCTCTCAAAAAGGAAAGAAGCTGTGTGAATTGATTCCAGGTCTTATGTGACTGATCTAAATTGTAGAATTTTATGGAGTGAGACAAGGGCATAAATCCCTTGGGTCCATATCCACAGAGTGGAACTCACAGTTCTATTTATGACACTCACTTTCTGCAGTTAAATACACCATTGTCCTGGTTTCAGCTGGGACAGAGTTAACTCTCTTCTTAGTAGCTGGTACAGTGCTGTGTTTTGGATTTAGTGTCAGAATACTGTTAATAACACTCTGATGTTTTAGTTGTTGCTAAGTAGCGCTTATCCTAAGTTAAGGATTTTTCAGTTTCCCATGCTCTGCCAGCAAGCAGGTGTGCAAGAAGCTGGGAGGGAGCATAGCCGGGGCAGCTGACCTGAACTAGCCAAAGGGGTATTCCATACCATAGAATGTCATGTTCAGTATATAAACGGGGGGGAGTTGGCCGGGAGGCGCGGATCGCGGCTCTGGCATCGGTCAGCGGGTGGTGAGCAGTTGTATTGTGCATCACTGGCTTTTTTCTTCCTTTTTTCCCCTCTTCTTTTTTTTGTTATATTCCTTTTCGTTACAGTTATTATATTTCATTATTATTATTGTTAGTATTATATTTTACTTTAGTTATTAAATTGTTCTTTTCTCAACCCATGAGTTTTACCTTCTTTCCCGATTCTCCTCCCCATCCCACTGGAAGCGGGGTGGGGAGTGAGGGAGCGGCTGTGTGGTGCTTGGCTTCTGACTGGGGTTAAATCACGACAACCATATATACACTTTAGAGTGAAAGGTGGGGTTTGTTCTACTATTATTACTTATTTTTTTAAATTATTACTTATTTTTTTAAGCAGTCAATAGAGAGAAGCAAATGTTCCCAGATCCAAAGCATCTAAATGGCCTTCTGAAGCCAGATGATGTGAATATTGCCTAAAAGTGCTCTAGGAATTCCTGCCAGATAAGACTCCTAGGGAAGGAACACAGCATTTACCAATGCTAATGTTTTTGAAGAACGGGACAAGGGTTGACTTGTCTGGACTTGTGAACATTGTGAAGTTCTGTACATGTAGATGGAGCCATAAACGGGGAAAAAGAAGGAGAAAGACGAAAGTAGAGAGAATAGCAGACAATAGGGTAGTTATAGATTTGAGTGTAGGAAGGCAAACAAAATACAAATATATATATATGGGTTATATATTTGGTTGCATGCAGCTGTAATACCATACCATAGATCATTTGCATGAATAATCTTTGAAGAGATAATAGAAACAATTGTTAAAGATTAACACAAAAAGAAAAATAAATGAGCATAGGAATAGCAAAACAGTTTGTGCTTTTAAATATTCAGAGATGCTTTCAGAGTTGAATATTATCATTAGTAAAAAAAATACATGTCCTATTCTATATTTAATTAATCAATATTTCCCTTACAAAGTCAAGACAAGGTTTGGAAGGTCACAGATGTTTAAGATCTTATCTAGATAGAGATTTAATTTTTCATCAACTCTTGGGTGGTTTTTTTTCCAAATTATAATACTCTGTGATCATATAGCACAATCCCTACTTTGAGTTAACTGGCCAATTGGTGCAAATTCTCGAACGGGCTTTTAAAATGAATTAAGTTCTTTCTTTTTTTCAGTATGAGCAAGGTTCATGCATATCTTTTGTACTAGGTTGGCAGTCTTCCAACTACTTTCGTGCATTGTCTATATTATTCCAGCATTTTGTATTGTAACTCTTCTGCTCTGGAGTTGACTGGACAAAGCTGACTGTGGACCATTTGCCTTTGCCACCTTCCAAGAGACACATACCTTAATAACATAATATGCATTGGGAAGAGAAAAGTACACACTTGCATAACAACAGCCACTACAGCAAATCTGGGAAAAAAGTACATTCTCTAGACTTTACTCAATGTAGCAAAAGAAAGAATCTCAGACAGACTTAGGTCCTGGTTTTTTTCTCTTATTTCACTCTGACAGCACTCCAGATAGCTGCGTTATAGGGAGGAGCTGGATATAACATCCTTTTTCCAGAGACCATCAGTGAACTTTACTTTCTGCAAGACAGCACTTAGAGTGGGTGCTGGCATGGCCCAGTGTCTTAGGCAGATCCTTCATTCACCATTGCCTAGTGTAGCACCTGGGAGATGGTTAGCAGATAACCAAGATGACTATAGCCCTTTGTTATGGGAAAGTCAGCTGGAAATGATTTTGCTTTGTTGATATTTAATTACAGGCAAAATTAAGGTATCTGTAAGCTATATATATATATGACGGGTGATATCTAGAGACTAAGTCATCAAACTCTGAATGCTTTGTCTATATGCTGAAAATGACAACCATGCTAAAGGACATTAGTCCTAGCGCAGAACAGAGCATCCTGAGCTTTTGACAGTTCTGTACTGTTCAGCAGGCCAGTGTCCACTCCCAATATATCAATTTCTGTCCTATAATGGTGGGTTGACCTTGGCTGGCCACCAGGTGCCTGCCAAGTGCTCTATCACTCTCCTTCCTCAGCAGGGCAGAGGAAGAAAATACAACGGAAAAGCTTGAAGGTCGAGATAAGGACAGGGACATCCCTTGCCAATTACTGGCATGGGCAAAACAGAGTCAACTGTGGGGAAATTAATTTAATGTATTGCCAATTAATAATAGAGTAGGACAGTGAGAAATAAAAACAAAACTAAAATCACCTTCTCTCCACCCCACTCCCTTCTTCCCAGGCTCAGCTGCACTCCCTACTCTTCTACCTCCTCCCTCCCAAGTGGCGCAGGGGGATGGGGAATGGGAGCTGTGGTCAGTTCATAACACTTCATCTCTGTCGCTCCTTCCTCCTCATGCTCTTCTCCTGCTCCAGCATGGGGTCCATACCACAGGATACAGTCCTTCACAAACTTGGACCCAGTGTGGGTCCTTCCCACAGGCTGTAGTGCTTTAGGAAATGCTCCAGTATGGGAGAATATGTCCAGAAGGGAAATACCTACTTCACTATGGTCTTCCCCA
Organism: Gymnogyps californianus; assembly: GCF_018139145.2. Lineage (NCBI taxonomy): Eukaryota > Metazoa > Chordata > Aves > Accipitriformes > Cathartidae > Gymnogyps > Gymnogyps californianus. The sequence goes on from NC_059471.1 coordinate 107,722,602, forward strand.
TGGGCTGCAGGGGAATCTCTGCTCCGGCGCCTGGAGCACCTCCTCCCACTCTTTCTTCACTGACCTTGGTGTCTGCAGAGTTGTTTCTCTCACGTATTCTCACTCCTTTCTCTGGCTGCCGTGCAGCATTTTTTCCCCCTTCTTAAATATGTTATCACAGAGGTGCCACCAGCATCACTGATGGGCTCAGCTTTGGCCAGTGGCGGGTCTGTCTTGGAGCCAATTGGCACTGGCTCTATCGGACATGAGGGAAGCTTCTGGTGTCTTCTCACAGAAGCCACCACTGCAGCCCCTGCCCAAACCTTGCCATGTAAACCCACTACACCCATTTGGGGTTCCTTCCTATGTTGTCAACTTCCTCTAGCCACTTTTCTCCAGTGTCAAACCTGGGTTTAGCTGGTTACAACTAAGAAAAGACTCTCATGTAAAAATTCCTTGCTATATAATACAATAAAAATAAAGCAATATAAAAGTTACTTTAGCTCACTGTGTATTCTCAGAAATTCTTATTCTCATTCTTGTCTATTCTCATTCTTTGGTTCAGTGCTACTCTCAGGCAGAGAAACACCAATACATCAGGGTTCTCAGATACTTGCCTGACTTACAATAGTTTATTAAGATGACTAGCTCCTAAGATACAAGACTGTCACTGCAGAACTTTTGTGGTACGACCTTGTGTGGTCGTATAAAACAAAACTTCAGACACAGAATTGATCCGTTGTTGACTGAATGCAATGGAACAGTGACATTTCATGCTCCCTTATCAATCTTGGAATCTTGGAGATCCCATAGCACTCTAGGGCATACCATGACAAGACATACCATGACCTTGGTGCTACTTCTCTGTCCTTTGAATGCATCAACAACCCCTCCTTTCAGTTACTTATGTCACATCTCTGATGGAAGCACTTCCCAGTCCAGTGCAGAAGGAATATCAACCTATTAAACCTACTAAAGGCCTTTTCCAAGCTAAAAGATTTTATGATTCTAAGATTCTATTTCCTAATTCTATCCCACTTTTCCTTATCTCACAACTTCTACCCACAAACTATGATTTCTGTCCACCCTTTGTTCTAATCAGTGACATACAAAGTCAGTTGTGGTGAGACTGCATGAGTGGCACACAAGCAGCTCCCAAATTTTCTCTAATAAAGAAAAAAAAAAAAGAAAAAAAAACCCAACCTTGAAATAAGTGCTTAGATGCCCAGAAAATTAGGTAGCAGATGACTTATCTTCCGGAAGATAATGAGAAGCGATTATGGAAGAAGTGAAACATTTTATCAGTGTTCCCATGGAAACTGAAATAGGTGCAATAATAACTTTTTAAATTTCATCAACTTTCCTAAGAACATGAAGTTGAATCCTGCTAACAGCCAAGGCCAAAAGCCTCCTGGGCTAGTCAGAATAGTGTTCAGCCAGCCTCAGTGGTCAACCTCCCAGTCTATGCCTAAGAAGAAGAAAGAAGGAGCCTTGCTGTGAGGCAAGAGACAGACAAGTGATAAGGGAGAAGAACAGGGAGTATGCAAAAGCAGGCCCAAGACAATCATTTTGCTGGAGATTGTGCTAAAGAAATATTTTTACAAGCATCAAAACCACCAGTATTGTCAGAATCCAGCTATATCCTTCATCCCACAGTGAACTCTGCTTTCTGAAAGCAACGTCTCCCTCCACAGGCTTTTGCCCAGAAGACTGGTTCATAACCCAGGATGAGGAGAATGATGAGTTCTGAAAATCCCACCCTGTTCTTCAGGCATGACATTTCCACTAGGCATGGAATAATTACTGTAGGTGTAAGTCTTCATCTTGCTGTTGTTCAAGACGTAATCTTGTATGTGTGCCTCTCACTGCTATAAAATTTGAACAGCTTTGTTTGTTTATAGTGTGTCAATCCAAAGTTTGGCTTGCTTTGCCTTTTCTCGTTCTGACTGACAGTTTGTGCATCTAATATCATTAGTACCTCCACTGTTTTCTAAAACAGTAATTTTCCTAAGAGGCGAATGAAGTTTCATTAGAAATTTTTCACATGTTGTCATAGAGGATTAAAGAAAAAGTATTTGAAATTGCGTAGTGTTTTAAGAGGAGAAGTTTAACATGACAAGATCTCTGTAGCTAATGTACAGTATAATATGCCACACCATACAAAATACAGTAAGCTCTTATACCACAAGGTAGACAGTGCTCAGCATTTTAATGGCCATTAGATATTTCCATTTCCCTCTCAGTATTCCAAATATACCCCACTGTGATTTTAGTGCTACTTTGGCTATAGCAAAATAGGCTTTTCATCTATCTAAATGTTCAGTAAAGTATTTCATTAACCAAGGAAGCCAAGAAGAACTAAATCAGACAGAACAAGACTAAGTTCAGTAACCCTTGTATTCAGAAACCACTGAACACTAAGTTCCAATTTTTCATTTACAAAACCAGCTGTTAGTTTCTGAAAACCCTCCACTTGCAATTTTCCTCTAGTCCATGTTATATTAGTGTTAGCAAATCTGTGACACTAGTGAATCCATAGTAATCAACGTAGCCTCGAGGTATGCTGAAGAAATAGGTTTCACAGAGCTACAAAGCTAGAGAATTGTCATACAAGTTCCCAAAGGTGTCCTCACTATAATCCAAGAACTATGAACTTGTAAAGTTATCAATAAATACCTTAAGACATTCTTTTCATTCTCATGCTTTTGTTATGTTCCTTAAGACTTGGTCTATCCCCAAATTTCTTTAAGCACAGTATCAAAACCACACCCTTCCACCTCCCCCACTCCCCTCACCAATCCCACTGGTACACCATAAGCAGAGCAGCATAAATACCTCCCTAGGCATTTCTGTCCATACAGCCAAATGCCTTCTTGCTACCAACTCCACCCCCCACCCCAACATATGCAGCGTGCAGTTCGTGGTAGCCGCAACGTCCTTTTATGCAGTGTTGCTTTCTACACGATTACGCCTGTCTTCCCCATTCCCACTTGATTCATATAATTATTTACACATGCCACATCATTTTTCCCTGTCTCAAATGAGCCAGGCTTCCCTGTAGAGATCAACTACCCAGCTACCTTGATTACTCCTACCAGCACAGCCAGGAGGCACTAAAATAATAGATGCCTACTCTCTAAGCTTTAGACTAAAGACAGCTGTTTTTTTCAGAGTTAGATGACACTGCTTGCCTAGTTCCTGTAATGTCCTCTGTAAAAGGAAACTAACTTTGATGTCACCAATCAGTTTTAATTAAAAAAGCATGGAGAGGGAGGAGGAAGAGGATACTGAAAAACTAGTCTAGATGAACTACTATACTGTGTTTTTTTGGTTTGTTTTTTTCACTTTTGGGCTCAGAGTATCTGGTTGATGTTGATGAGAGCTGCTGATGTGCAATGACCAGTGATGACTTCAGAATTTTAGGGTGGCAAAAGTCACTTTCTAAAAAAGTCACTAGAAAAAGTAACTTTTTTCACCCTGCTGTGGTGATTCAGCCGCACAAAGTCAAGCTGAAATTTGTATTTAGTAGATACACAAATGCTTGTATAAGTTTACTTTATCTGCACACGTTTTGTAGTCAGTCTGATAGAAGGCATCTGTCCAGCATTTGTCACTGATAATCTGGATGGTAGAGTATAGACTGCCTACAGCCTATGTGATACCAGCCTAGGAGGAGTGCCTTCTGAAACAATGCACTGGGACATTTCAAAAAGAAAATCTGATTATCAGAGTGTGATAAAATTGCAAAATCTCTCATAGGGAGAAGGATCTCTACAGAGAAGATTCCTCAGACTTCAGCTGAAGGCAAGCGTAGAGGTGCCTGTGTTGACAGATGAAAATAATTATTCTGCACATCTAGAAAACAGCTGAAGAATCAAACAACGCAGTAGCAGATGTTTTAAGAAGACACGGGCCACTGAAGTCACCAAGTAGTGAGGTCTCAAATCATGTTAAGTATCCTAAGTATATCAGTGACATAACAAGGCCGAAGATAGTCCATGCGCACATCACCAGCAGCATAGCAGCATGAAAGCAAGAAAGAATGCTTATATTTTTTATTCTGTTATTGAGCTCTGCATGGTATGGTGTCTGGCCAACATGTCCAATGCCTTCTGCATAGATCTGATCAGAAATTTTCTAATAAAATAATTGAGTTAACCTAGACCAATTTGTCAAAGATGAAATGTTTTGCAAAAAACATTTTGTGCTGAGTTCAATTAGAAGGTGGCTATCACCATTGTGATTCCAACCCTACTCCATCAATACTGTTGGAATAGCTTAATGGCAGTTTAAAAACATCGCTAACACAAATAAATAAATGAAATGACACAGGAAAAAAAAAAAAAGAAAAGAGGTTTTAAAATTCATAGACTAGATCCCAGCATTTGAAACATCCCAGTCTAAACCATTAATAAGTCTTGGAATCCAAATAATCCAATAGAAATGCAGTATATCAGGGTGGTGTGCCTTTTAGGGGACAAAAAAAAAAAAGGAAAGAAGCACAACTTACTAACACTAGTAATCAATAACTACTTGTAAAAATTAGGTTGGGGTGAGAGAATAATGTTAAACAAATACCTGCATGGAGTAAATGTTGCTACATCTTTACACAAATATTTGTAATTATGATATAACAACAGGGAAATCTAAAGGCCAACACTTCGCAGGATATTGCCCCAAGAAATTTCTTGTAAACCTAGAAAAGCAAAATTTTTTATCAACTCTGATAAGCTACCACCAATAATAAGGCAGGAATAACAATTCTGCTTTCTTGATGGCTACGTATTTTGCAGTTATCCTTTCAGGTATTAGATTTCTGTAAGTAAAGACCTTGCTGAGAGTCTGCTGAGGTCAACAGACATTGACCTAGCTTTTTGATCCTGTCCTAAAGCAGCTTTGTCGTGGCTTAACCCCAGTCAGCAACTAAGCACCACGCAGCCGTTTCCCCCTCCCCCTCCCAGTGGGGTGAGGAGGAGGAAAGAGGGGAAAAAAAAAGTAAAACTCGTGGGTTGAGATAAGAACAGTTTAATAACTAAAGTAAAATATAATACTAACAATAGTAATAATGAAATATAATAATAATAGTAATGAAAAGGAATATAACAAAAATAAAAAGGAGGGGGGGGTGGGGGAAACCAGTGATGCATAATGCAATTGCTCACCACCCACTGACCAATGCCCAGTTAGTTCCCGAGCCACAATCCACGCCTCCCGGCCAGCTCCCCCCTGTTTATATACTGGGCATGACATTCCATGGTATGGAATACCCCTGTGGCTAGTTCGGGTCAGCTGCCCCAGCTATGCTCCCTCCCAGCTTCTTGCACACCTGCTTGCTGGCAGAGCATGGGAAACTGAAAAATCCTTGGCTTAAGATAAGCGCTACTTAGCAACAACTAAAACATCAGAGTGTTATCAGCATCATTCTCACACTAAATCCAAAACACAGCACTGTACCAGCTACTAAGAAGAGAGTTAACTCTGTCCCAGCTGAAACCAGGACAAGCTTCTAATTTCATCACAAGGCTGTAAAAATTTAATGCTAATTGCTTGAACCTGTACACGTCTGGTTCTGCATAAGAGTATGCTCCTATCAAAATAGCTTTTACAGTAAACATAATTAACTTCACTTCAAAAATACAGGATTTTGAAGCTTTTGATATTTTGATTCTGAATAACTTATGGTCTTCCATAGTTTGAAGTCATCCTCCCCAAATTAAAGTATACCAAGAGTTAAGAAAGACTTCGCTTTCATCTTTATAATGGATTGCACCTTACCTTGAAAACATTCTCATAATATAATTTCACCTCATTTTTTCAAAGTAATGGAAACTCAATCACATTCCTTTCAATTAATTATTGATATTTATAGGTGAAAACCTGGAGAACTTGAAATACATTTGATACAGATTTAAAGATGTCTGAGACTATTTGGAGATATCTGATTTAAGCTATATACTCATAGGAGTTTAACTCTGAAATACTCCAGAGCACATACAGTTTTACTTAATCTCAACACACATTCTGCCAAAACCTAGATCTTAGCTTGCCTAAGATATCTTAGCTCTGTCCCATTTGTCCGAGATAGTATGTCTTTAAGAATAAAGCTTAGCTTTCAGTTATGTGCTAAAGAAGACCTGACCTGAAAAACAGTCAGATTATCCTCATATGCACAGATGAAATATCTCCGGCAGCATAAAGAAACCTAGCAATGTACCTTTTAAATAGCCTGCAGCTAGCAAACAGTTCTTACTTCTTCTGTGAGGCACCAAACCTTGCCACAGCCCCAATATGCCTACATAGCAGTGCCTCCCATGTCCACCTGTCATGGTTTAGCCCCAGCCGGCAACAAAGCACCACACAGCCGCTCGCTCATTCCCCCACCAGTGGGATGGGCGAGAGAATCGGAAGGGTACAAGTGATTCTCCACCCCTTATTCCATACCTTTTATGTCATGCTCAGGTTCCACACAATCCAATACATCTTCATTAACCCCCACACCCCTTCCCATCCTTTGATATAATACACAGATATCATTCCCCTAGTCTATGGACCACCCCTGTGAAACATCTGTAAAATGTCCATAAACGTCCACAAAATGTCCATTGAGTTCATTTAGTCCATGACTTTGGGCCCCATCTGTTATGGTGGTCACTCAGGACAGCTGAGGTGGTGTGTTGTGTGGAGTTACTGGATACCAAAGTCAGGTCAGGTTGAGTCACTGCTGCACTTGCACTGCTTCTTGTAAAGCTTGTCCTCCATTGGTTCAGGTGGTTCCTGCTACAGTAATTCCTGTAACATGCAACTCAAATCCCGGGTTCCAACAATTTAAAGGTATTTCCATTACAATCTCCACCCCTCGTCCTTTTGGGCCAGGTTATAGGGGACCATAGGGTTTAACATTGCAATGAACTCCTCCACTTGCCCCTGCTCCAGCTTGGACTTATCCACAGACTGCAGTCCCTTAGGGGAGTACTTGCTCCAAGCGGAGCCTTATCTATACACCAAGGTCTCTTCAGGGGTATACCTTCTGCGGCATAGACTTATCCACAGCCACAGGCACTTTGAGGTGCACCTCTTCCAGTGTGGCCTTCTCCATGGGCCACAAAGTGTTCAGAAATATACCTGCTCCAGTGTGGCCTTACCCACAGCCACAGTCCCTTCAGAAGTAAACCTGTGCCAACATGGCCTTACCCATGGCTGCAGTCCCTTCAGGGGTATACCTGCTCTGTTGTGGGCTTATCCATGGCCACACACTTTGAGGTGCTCCAGGACAACCTCATGCACAGCCACTGATGCTTCAAGGTGTTCCTGCTGCAGCACGGACTTATCCACAGCCACAGATGCTTCGAGGTGTACCTTCTCCAGCGTGGACTTAGCCTTGGGTCACAATCCCTTTCAGAGGTATACCTGCTGTGGCACAGACATAACCATGGCCACAGATGCTTCGAGATGTACCTGCTCTGGTGTGGACTTATCCACAGCCACAGATGCTTCAGGGTGTCCTGCTCCTGCGTGGACTCATCCACAGGTCACAGTCCCTTCGACTCGAGTTCACGTTGGAGTTCCAGCCTGTCCAGTACAGCCGCACAGAAACAGCAGCGATGCCCTGGCCATCTGCCAGCCCAGGCACATTGCCATGGCTGTTATCAAAATGTTCCCAGGCACAGCAGAGTGAGACGATAAGCAGTACAGCAGTACAGCAAGCAGCGAAAGCAAAAAGCAGCCACTAATGAGCACTAGACTCTAATATACAGCAAGGCAAGCAAGGCCTATGGCAAGCACAGGAGCCTGTCAAGTAATAGCTAAATAGCAATAACAGCTATAAATTTGGTCTAGCACATTCCAATCAAACCTGTCATTATCTCAAACCCTTTGAGCCCCACATTGGGTGCCAAAAAGGACTGTCGTGGCTTAACCCCAGCTGGCAACTAAGCACCACACAGCCAATTGTTCACTCCCCCACAGTGGGATGGGGGAGAGAATTGGAAGGGTAAAAGTGAGAAAACTCGTGGGTTGACATAAAGACAGTTTAATAGGTAAAGCAAAAACCACGTGCACAAGCAAAGCAAAACAAGGAATTCATTCCCTACTTCCCATTGGCAGGCAGGTGTTCAGCCATCTCCAGGAAACCAGGGCACCATCATGCATAATGGTTACCTGGAAGACAAACGCCATCACTCCACATGTCCCCCCCTTCCTTCTTCTTCCCCAGCTTTATATGCTGAGCATGATATCATACGGTATGGGATATCCTTTTGGTCAGTTGGGGTCAGCTGTCCCAGCTGTGTCCCCTCCGAACTCCTTGTGCACCCCCAGCCTCCTCGCTGGTGGGGTGGTGTGAGAGGCAGAAAAGGCCTTGACTCTGTGTAAGCATTGCTCAGCAATAACAAAAACATCCCTGTATTCTCAACACTGTTTCCAGCACAAATCTAACACATAGCCCCATACTAGCTACTATGAAGAAAATTAACTCTACCCCAGCCACAACCAGCACACCACCCTATCCCTTCCAAACTGCCTTGTTATTCTTTGTTGCATAAACCAAAACAAAGCTCTGAATATAAAACTATTTGCTTGCATAATCATTGTACAAAACAATCAGTTATCTGTGAACAAATCCTGACAAAGTTTATAAGCGTGCCTATAATTAATTAATTCATTATTACAAGTAGAATCCAAACATGAGTTAAATACCTCCTAATGCAGTGGAAAAAAAAAAAATCTAGGATTATTTAAATATCTGTAAGCTTTGGATAGCAACATTTCCTTCAACTCAGACTATTCATTACATTATTAATGCTCTAGACTTTATGAATGAAAAGATTAATGATCAAGTATATTGCCTTAGGCTTAGCTGTGAGCCCAGACATTGGGAAATGAGATCGCAGAGAGGGAAGGAGAAAAAAATAAAGAAATAGATCAGATCAAGTTGTGAGTTACCTACATATTTTGCCTAGCTGTTAACGAACACTTGCTATTGCAATTGTAGTTTATCTGACTACATGACAAATAGAGCAGGCTTACTTAAAAAACAGCTTGAGATTATAGATCTTTTTTTTTCTCTACTAAAAAGCAAAAAAATATTGTATAACTTATTTTTAAACAAAGTATTTTTCAACAGTTGGTGAGCAAGCATGTGTTAATTTGCATGACCTATTATCTCCAGCATCTATTTGTTTGTGGTGTTTGCTTTTAGAAGAATTGGTATTAATTATAAGTATGGAAGTAATTTGAAATGTCAGTTCAGAATTTTACAGCTTGGAACAGCTCATCCTTCAATAATTAAGTCAATAAAATTAACTTAATTTAATTTAAACAGTGATGCTTCTTTTTAGACCTTATGGAGTGATTACAATTAGTATTTCATAATTAGTATTTTATTGATGTCTATACACCGGATTGCTAGGCATCATCAAGATACACCGATGATTGGAAGTAATTTGATAAACATTCAGAACTGTTGCATTAATGGCATGCCTCCCAATTATGTACTGAGTTAATGAATGCATTTAAATGTTATGGAGATGAATTTAAAGGACAGCTCAACCTTACTTAGTATACCATTTCCACCCTCTTCCCAAACATTCTAATTATAACTTCAGTAGTTATCACCTTTTAGTATACAAATATCAGGTTCCTCCATACATGCAGAACTAGAACATTTATGATTTTTTTTTTTTTTTGCAAGTATGCTAACAGTGCTAAAATAACAAGGGGTTACTTTCCTGTAAAATAAAGACTTCTAGAGATTGAAGAATGATCTTTTCCCAGTCCTCCCTCATTTTCATTTAATTTTCTCCAAGACTAACAGGCAGGACAGGGCAGAGACGGTAACTAAGCGAAACGCTTTCCAGCAATGTTTTAAGTTTCCCCCCTATTCATTAAAAAATGCTGACAAAGAGTGGAAGAGTTAACATCATTATCCATAAGCAGGGTGTTTGAAAGTGTGTACAGGCAGGTAGGGGAACTTTTTGCAGCTCTGTTTCAGCATAATTTAATAACTCTAATGTCAAGGAGACCCGGACTGAATGCTTTGAAATCCATGGCTGCTAAACCCACAATGGCTTCACTCACACATGGAAACGATTTGGCCCTAGAAACATCTGTCACTACCAGTGCTTTTGCAAAAGAGAGAGTATGTCAAGGAGGACATACTCTATGTCAGGAGTCCTGAACTCAGTGAATTCCCTGAAAATTTATTCTCTTGCGAGCACATGCAAACCCAGGTTTTAAGGAAAAGCAAAGCAAAATTGCTATCTCTAAGGGACAGAGATGAATCATCAGCTACCAGATGGCTAATTTATGGCTGCAATTTCTTAACTTTGCCATGTTTAAAGGGACAGCTGATGGAAATGCATGCCAGGAAACATTCCTATAAAAGCTGACTATGCTGTTAGAACATCCTTTCCTAACCACAAAACCCACTCTAGCACAGAAAACAGACTTAGGAAGAATATGAAGGTTTTGCTATCAGATATGCTGTAGCTTTACAAAACAGACATAGTTTGAACAAATCCCCTAACGCATTATAAAACTGGAAGGAACAGAAGTGTGTGATATCCAAGGACATTATGACATTACAACCTGCCAAAAATAGTCTGTTGTGCTTCTCAATCTCTTAACATTTCTTATAGCTTTAAAGGTCCTGATGGTATACAGTGAGCATTATCTGCATGGAGAGTAAAAGAAATATTAAAAGACATGGCTTGAGTGGAGCTTAAAATTTATGAATTGTTACCCTGTCCAACTCCCTAATTCCTCTTTCTCCCCTCCCTTATTTAGTTTTTGCTATTTAGTTTCTCACAAAGCTCTCATACATTTTTAGAAAGTACTTTTGTTTGTTTGTGGGTTTTTTGACTATTTTTTTCAAAGTATATTATTGATAGTGGAGGACAAAGCCAGTTTTGAGAAGAGAAAGAGCAAGTGAGTTAGCTGTTCCACTCTAGGCAAAGAACTGCTGTATGCCTTATGGCTAAAGGTAGTGGAGAACCAAGATACTGCCCCTAAACAAAGATCTAAAATCTGTCTATTCCCATCCTTGCACAGCTAAAGCAATACTGTCTGTGGTGAGAGACTCTCTCTCCTGTGCTGAAAAGGCAGCGTCTGGAAGACAGACGGCTGCACAAGTGGTATCAAGAACAGACTGAGGCAGCACCAATTCAGCATCCCACTTGATGTGTCTGCTCCTAAATTATGCGTGCATCCTCACTGAAGAAATAGGACATGTGTAAAGGGGGCGATCTGGTATGAAGATACATTTGTTAGACTATACAGGCTTCTCATTGCACTTACGTAAATCCTTGCAAATTCTTTGCCCATTGCACCTGTGCAAATTCTTGGCATGCAGTGAAAAAAGGGCAAGTAAATTTAGCCTTTATGATTTGCTGTGACAAACATGATGGGAATTTCCTCTTGTTCAAACGTGTCCACCTGTGAGAGGATTGTGTGTGTTCAGGTCCCTTCCCACCAAACAGTCAGGGTAAGTCTTGGATGTGCACCACTCAACAGAACTCCAGGGGCATCATGGAAAACAATGGCTGCACTATTCTAACTTGCCTAAATTTATTGAAAAGATAGGGTAGGAAAAGAGACCTAAATGTAGCTTTTTCTAAATTTAAACAGTGATTACCATTGTGTTCAACTTCTATTCATGGACTAAGACACAAGCCTCAGGAACGCAACAAGAGGCTCAAAGTAACTCTTCTACAGCACTTAGAAGCATCTATGCTTTACACTCCTACACGAAAGTGCAATTTGTCTTTCAGCATTTGGTGTTTCCCTTAAGAGCTTGTATTTCAGATCAAAAAAAGAACATTGCACTTTGCTAACTAGGGGTCTAACAGATGTAACAAAATCACAATCCAAGTATATCCTAAAGACTCTGAAACCAGAAAATTAACAAAGTGAACCCTGTTTTCAGAAAGTGAATGTACCTTTAGAGACCTGACTTAAAATTTTTTGAACTTTTGAGGTGGTGAATAATATTTTTTTTTTTTTTTTAAACCAGTACTACATAGGCCAGTGGCACAAGTATTCAGTATAAATCGAATTGCTTAGACTCAGCATAAGTGTCAAATGAATGCAGTGTACTGATGTTGGCTTTTAGGTCAGGATTAATTTTAGAAGGCATTTGTCCCATTTTTCATGAAATACACATTCAGAACACTACATCGGTAAATTACTGTAGGACTAGAGTCCTACAAAATGAAAATACTTACTTGTTGTCTTAATCTAACCACAACAGGGCCAAAATACCTAAAGTGAGTTAAAAGTCAAGTGTATTTTTCTTGGAGTTTCTAAAATCTAGGAATTTTATTAAAGTCAGTCAGCAAATATACCTTTCTGGAACATCGAGATCCTAAAAGTTTGGAATTGCTAGAAAATAGTGTAACAAAATTTAATGCAAGGTCTTATAAAGGGGAAAAGTTTTTTGTTTTTAAATCTTTAACCAAGGTGACTTTCTACACTTAAAAGCACCAATAAATGCATCTGAATGGTCTGGCCACATTCACACATACAACATGGAAGAAACAGAAAGAAAGATGACAACTGTCACGTCCTTACCGTGTTTCTTGAGTTCCTCTTAACTGCTGACAAATCACCTACAGTGTGGTCCTACCATGGTGCAGACTTTCTCACCTTGATACAGGCAACATTTCTCCATTTTACTACTAGGAACAGCATCCTGGGAGCAGTGTCCTGGAAATTATATTCTCCATTACCAACACAAGCCATTCTTAACCCCGGTTAAACACATATTTGCACATCCCCATTCATATTGCATTCATACCGATTCTTCATATTTTTTACAAATCTCTACAGAATTAATTTCTGAATTCAGAATGAAGAATCTTCTTATGAATCTCTTGTATTCCATTCTAACACAGGGCCTTTAAATGATCTAATTTCAAGCTAATATTTCCATTAGGTTGAAGTTCATTAATATTCAACAGTTTCACATTTATAGATGTAAGCCTCTCTAAAAGAGCAAAAAACCCCACGCGCAGAATTCAACTCCCCAGTTTGGTACAAGCTCTGATCTATCTCCAAATTCTGTGAAACGCTGTGCAAACAGTTAACCATTCCTGGTTTGATTTTTATTTTTTTCTTGTAAACCAGTCTGTGTTTTGGCTTTAATCCAGTGTATGAAATCAAAATGTAATAACAAGCTCCATGAGCAAAATGTCATTCTGTCTAGCAACTGAAGCTGCAGCACTTAACTGTGCTAACTAGATCACTAACAGTTCAACACTGTCAATAAATGACAGTATTGGTATGAGTAATGTGTATACTTAAGGCTACATGTAATGGGAATAAAGTGTTCTTCTATTGTCAAAAGTGTATCATTTCAGAATCTTCATAGTAGAAGCTTGCTTGATAGCTCAGCAGGCTAGCAGACAAGGAAGCTAACAGATAAAGCCCAGTGCAATGACAGGTATAGCTGCTACATATTTCTGGAACATCATGATATAACTGCAACCTTATTAGAGAAGTAGAGGGGGAAGAAAAAAAAAAAAAAGGACTTTAAAAGGAATTGCCTCAAGCTCAAGTATGGCAGTACATGTACTGGAGACACTATAATGCTTGGCCCAAGTAAGCAAGAATGACAGAGTAAAATCTGCAGATGCCAGAGCGTTGATGAACAATCATAATTAAGAAAGTCTGGTTTTGGTATCACATCCTCAGCATTAAATCCAAATTAAAAAAAACAAAAACAAACCAACAAACCCCAAAAACCCCACACAAAACAGTTTTCCTAAAGTTATTTAAAAAAGCATCTAGAGTACCATCACTATATGTATTCTGGCAGTTTAGTGTTGCTGATGATGTTCAAATATCAGGCCTGATAATGCTAACTAAAGCTTTGGAAGTCATTCTGTTTTCTTACACAAGCCCCCCCCCCCCCCTTCCTCCCCGGCTGTTGAGGACATTTGCAGCTACACAGGGAGCAACATAATATTGCCGCTATACTGTTTGTCCTTTATCCCAGGGGGAGGAGAGCTAGAAAAGACGCATCTGGAAGGTGTGACTGATATCTTAAGAAAAGAGAGTGTGAAAGTGCCTAGGGAAAAGTTTAATTTATTAGAACAGCTGTCCTAGTTATGCCTCTTTCATGGCTACTGATGTACGCTTTATGTTGATCTCCCTCAACTGCAGTAAGCAAAGCTTTCACGCTGTGGTGGGTTGACCTCAGCTGGCTGCCAAACCTCCACCCAGCTGCTCTCTCACTCCCCCTCCTCAACAGGGCAGGAGGAGGACAAAATCATATGGAAGAGCTCATGGACTGAGATAAAGACAGGGAGCACTTACCAGTTACCACCACAGGCAAAACAGGCTCAACTTGAAAATTAATTTAATTGATTGCCAATTAAAAATAGAGTTGGATAGCAAGAAACAAAGACAAAAAACTAAAACATCTTCCCCCCTGCTTCCCAAGCTCAACTTCACTCCTTCATCCCCAACTCCTCTACCCCACCTCCATCCCTGAGCAATACAGGAGCCATGGGGAATGGAGATCAGGACCCGTGGGGGTTGGGAGCCATGGGGATATGGGACACCATATCTCTTGCCAGACTACATATTACATTTGTCTCCCTTAGTTCTGATGTCAGTTTTTAGCAAGAAGATACTGGATGGATATAGCAATAGCTTAAGACGTACACAAGTATGTCACGTCCAATACTCTTCAAATGTATGCCTTTGCCTCTGTTAGGAAGTCTGGAATAAATGCAACTGGTAGCAAAATAGGGCTCCTTATAACATTTTTGTCTAGAATTTCTGAGGCTTTAAAGCATAATTTCTTGTTACTCAATGGGGGAAAAAAAAAAAACTTTCTCCCTCTGATCAACAAAGTTACTAAGGAAAAATCCAGGTTTGGGAGTTGGGCGTTGACTATTCTCCTAAGGAAGTTAAGCTGAGAGACTTGTAATATAATTGCACTGGTAACACAAAGAAAAGCAAAGCAAGTGAAGAAAATTAAACTAAATTTAGTCCACCACAGAACAACCCATTCAGGAAAAAAACATTGGATATCATGTACTCCTTTGTTGTCCTTAACTAAGCAGTATGTTCTGCTCTCTATCTAGCAACTACCCCCCTAATCCCCCAAACCAAGAACCAAAGGGGGGGGGGGGGGGGGAAGCTCTTTTCCCCTCACTTTAGTCATCCCATATGTATTCTTTACTATCTTTTGTTAATCTGGAAGGCACCATTCAGTACAGCACTTCAAAGTCACCACCCTGTAGTGATTGCAAGTCCAGCAGTGATACAGTTAATAAGGATCTGCAGATACAACTTTTTCTAAAGAAGTGCCATGTTTACCGCTACACATTTGGTTTTCAGAAAGTAATTTGGTGGAATCAACACTAAGCTTTAAACAATCCTCATAACACTTCAAAGTGTCAATAGTTCCCTTTATTTAAAAAAAGGCAACATGATATAAACACCAGCCTAAGCCTTCTCGCCCATCTTGGTTGCTCTTGAGCTTTCTTGGATGGAATGTCCACATAACTCTTATAAGGCTGTAGTTTAATGCACCTCACTGAGCAATATCTAAATGTAAAAGGCCTTTATAGGGTTCAAGCTCCTGTTCCCAGGGCAGAACAGGGCAGAAGGAGAAAGAAATGTTTTTTCACTTTGCGGAAGTGTGTGTGTTGGGAGAGGAAGGGCTCATTTGTGTTGTAAGGTTTTAGTTAAATGAGTACACAGCTTAATTTTACCCTTTATTGTAAAATAAGTAGATTACTTGAGAGAGAAATATTTCTGTGTATTTAGACAAGAGATGGGAAGTGCTTTTCAGTGCTCTCAAGTAACCCATGACACTGCTTGAAAAAAACAAAAAAACCCACACAACCAACACACAACCCACCCCCCCACCCCTGAAACACCCATTATTTCCCAGTGTATGAGGAAATCTGAACAAGTGAAGAACTTAACAGCTCCAGAGAGATATGCGCATTTGGTTTACCTTTGATGAGTTTAGTCTGACAGTCAGTTATACAGAACTAACATCAGGATATAGGAGATATAGGACTGAAGAAAAGAGACAGAGGTCAGAAGTAGAGCACTAAGTTACTGTCAGAGATTTAGTAATACCGCATGTGGACATGAGATTTCCCACAAAGATTATTAAGGAAGATACGTGAACCTGAAACCTTACAATTTACAAGAACCTACACAGAAAAAAAAATGATTAGAGAAGTTGAAGGGGAATAGAGGGAAATAAGTTTAAAAAAAAAAAAAATCAGAAAGAGCTAACAATATAAGTTTAAGGAATCTGCCATCAAGAATTGCACAAGCAGAGAAGGTATGGATATAGGCTAGCACATGCTTTGGGAAAAGGCTGTTAGAAAGTGTTTTGCAATGGGTATAAGAGCAGGTAACTTGAATAGAAATTGAAAAGAAGCTCCAAGCAAATGCTTTAAGCACTGAATTCAAAGGACAAAAGTAAAGAGACAGGAAAAGTTGTTATTTTGCAACAGCAGACAAGTGTGTTATGACGAAGGGAAACACAGACCGTGCTTGTCCAGTTTGTGAGGCAGTTTGAAATGGTAGTGAGAAATCAGTGACTCAAAGAAGCAACTGGATTTAGAGATGAGATTTTCAAATTAGATTTCACTACTTTTAATAATTCTTCAGCATTGGTATATGTAACAAGCAGAAATACAAGCATACCTACTGGATAAGCCTCAACCGATGTGTTAAGAATTGACCTCTTTAGAAGACTTTTCTGAGTAAAGTTTATATGCTTACATAATAACATTTCATCATAAAATTTTGCTAACGGTACAAATTAGTTCTACTATACTAGTCTTTAATATTCTTTCTAGAAAGAACTTTATATTCTGAAAGAAAAGTAAAAAAACATGCTATTAAGTAGCTGCTAAGAAAGAGATATCTTCACGATGTCATTTTCAAATGAAATAATTTTTCTGTCTGTCTTAAACGTAAAAGGAACCACAATCCTGGTGTTTTATGAATCAAATAGAAGGCAAAAAAAATATCTAGCTTGACACTTGTGTGGGATAGCTTTTTGCTCTACAAACGCACACGAACAATGAATTCAAAGAGCTTTTTATCTTGTTTCAATCAGAAACCTGATGTAGACAAAAAACTGCATTTAAATAGCATTATGGCTCAGATATATGCTGACAAAACCCTGCAAATTCAAAAGCAAGAGCATCTTTCAGATTACATATTTAAATTTGAAAGCTCTGGCTTTTGTGGTTTACCTTGTTTGTATGCTCTAAGCATGGCTTTTCTCTTTTGTCCAAAGTTAATATATAGAACGTACTTTACACAATCTCAAAAGGTTGTGAAACAAACATTCAGTGTCAGCCATTCTAGCCTCCCTGGATGACAGACAGATAAGTGATTCACAATAGTTGAATTCATACTGAGGATTTTTTAAAGGTTTACAATTCAACTGGTTAACATGAGTTTTGCAACATATGATTTAAACAATCTTCAGGGCTCTTGAGTATATGTATTTTGATAAACTGACCAATTACATAAAAGCATTTACTACTATGGACAATAGCAGCTCCTATCCTTGGTCTATATTCTTTCATTTTGTGTATTATAAATCCAGAGACCAACTGTTCCAAAGGCAATATTAAGGTCTTTAATGCTGATTCAGTTACTAGGCACATGTCCTAAACTGATGCGCCTAAATATCATTATGAAATTTTAATTGCATAGAAAAGAGCATTTCTAAAATGAAACAGTGTTTTTCATTTCTATAATACCCAGGGGCAATAATTCACATATAGACTAATAGCCTGTAAAATTCTGCTTGTTGACTGTTAACTGCAAAATTTAAGCAGTGTGTAAGGACATGAAATGCTTCCAGTATAGTACTGGCTTTAAGTCAGTTTATTTAGTTCTTCAGCCTTAGTAGATCAATATATGTTCACCAGCTTACTTCCTAGATTTACCTTGACATTAAAAGTAGTAGTAGATACCACAACTCGCATTAAGAACCTCACCTTTCTGCCTACAGCAGCCTGTAGACATCATCCTTGAGATAAACTTTGGTTAGTTAGGGTTCGTATCTGACACTGCGAATGTACATACTGCTTCAGGACTTTTGTGAACAGCAAAACAGAAGATAATTTTTCTGGCCGTGAAAAATTCATGTTCTTGCTTGCAAGTATAGAGGATGCATGCACATGTAGAGAATATGTACTAGATTGTAAGTGCTTCCTTCCCAGACAACTTGCTGCTATAGAAAAAAACTAAATACCCTGTCACCTCAGACTGTGCCCATATGCAATATCAATGTTATGCCTGACGTATTTTCTCATCAGTTGACCTCCTTCTATCAGTTGATGTTCTTAAAAGTCATATAGGCAGGGAAGTTTCAGCAGAGCTCTGTAGAAGGGCAAAAAAGCATGGCATGTATTATGGCAAAACTTTTGCTTAGTTGTTCACTTCATTAATGCACTGTATTGGGTTTGCGTGGCAAGGTTTTGGTAGCGGGGGGGGGCTACAGGGGTGGCTTCTGTGAGAAACTGCTAGAAGCTTCCCCTATGTCCGATAAAGTTAATGCTAGCGGGTTCCAAGACGGACCCGCCGCTTGCCAAGGCCGAGCCAATCAGTAACAGTGGTAGCGCCTCTGTGATAACATATTTAAGAAAAGCAAAAAAAGTTACAGGGGGTGGCAGTTGCAGCCAGAGAGAGCGGAGTGAGAAGATGTGAGAGAAACAACTCCGCAGACACCAAGGTCAGTGAAGAAGGAGGGGGAGGAGGTGCTCCAGGCGCCGGAGCAGAGAGAGAGATTCCCCTGCAGCCCGTGGGGAAGACCATGGTGAGGCAGGCTGTCCCCCTGCAGCCCATGGAGGTCCATGGTGGAGCAGATATCCACCTGCAGCCCGTGGAGGACCCCACGCCGGAGCAGGTGGATGCCCAAAGGACGCTGTGACCCCGTGGGAAGCCCGCGCTGGAGCAGGCTCCTGGCAGGACCTACGGACCCGTGGCCCCATGGAGAGAGGAGCCCACGCTGAAGCAGGTTGGCTGGCAGGACTTGTGACCCCGCGGGGGACCCATGCTGGAGCAGTTTGTTCCTGAAGGACTGCACCCTGTGGATGGGACCCACGCTGGAGCAGTTCGTGAAGAACTGTAGCCCGTGGGAAGGACTCACCTTGGAGAAGTTCGTGAAGGACTGTCTCCCGTGGGAGGGACCCCACGCTGGAGCAGGGGAAGAGTGTGAGGAGTCCTCCCCCTGAGGAGGAAGGAGCGGCAGAAACAACGTGTGATGAACTGACCCAAACCCCCATTCCCCGTCCCCCTGCGCCGCTCAGGGATGGAGGAGGTAGAGAAAATCAGGAGTAAAGTTAAGCCTGGGAAGAAGGGAGGGGTGGGGGGAAGGTGTTTTAAGATTTGGTTTTATTTCTCATTATCCTGCTCTAATTTGACTAGCAATAAATTAAACTAATTTTTCCCCAAGTTGAGTCTGTTTTGCCCGTGACGGTAATTGGTGAGTGATCTCCCTGTCCTTATCTCGACCCACGAGCCTTTCGTTTTATTTTCTCCCCCTGTCCAGCTGAGGAGGGGGAGTGATAGAGCGGCTTTGGTGGGCACCTGGCATCTGGCCAGGGTCAACCCACTACATGCACAGAACGTCACTTGTGGATGTGGGAAGTGTAGCACTGAGTGGATTTAGAATAGAAGTGCTAATAGACAAATTATGGTTTACCACCACCACCACCATTCCACTGTGGAATAACACCTCAGGTCCAAGATCAGGGGTGAGCCTGGATACAGAACCTGCAGCTACTAAAGTTCACTGAAGAGTCACAGCCTGGGAAATGAAGACTACTTCCTTCATGTGACCAGGGAAATCTACCCCTTACTCAAACAGGGCTACGTAGTGGATTAGAGACTGCATGCTAATGTTTTGCCTTTCATATATATTTGCACAGATGTGTTTTCTACGCATGTAGGTTCATAGGTTCTTTAAACAATCTGTGAGCGTAACTGCTTATGTAAGGAGACCTTTACAGTCTATCTTAAACTCACAAGCATGTTTTTTTGATTAAAAAAATCCCTGAATATATAGCATAGCAATGTTACTATTTTTTTTTTTAAATAACCATGTGTTCACACAAATCATTACTTTTCTTTTTTTTCAGATTTAGAATTGCAAAGGTATACATCTAAGTCATGGTCTCCTATTGGACAGTTTGATTCAGTTAATCACCTTCAAATACGAAGTGTACACTATAACTGCAAAGACAGTTCAACTAGGGAGTTCCAAAAATAATACCCCCCCCCCAAACACCAAACCGCAAGCAAAAAACTTATTACTAAAACACAGAAACTAAACCAAGAAAGCCTAATTTCCCATGTTGAAAGTGCAGAAAATTAAGCTTTCTAATAATTGTGATTTCTAGCTATCGATTAAATCTGTAATCAGGATCTAATGTGCTTGCATACATAACTAAAAACATGGAATGGTATCATGGATTTGAGGTATGTGGGTTTTGATCTTGTTTTTCTTGGTGGAGAGTTTGCTTTTCTAGAGTATGATTAGCAAGTGAAATGAAAGGTAGAGCTTAATTCAAGTACTTTGGGGTTATTCTTGGGTTTTTTTTCCATTTAGGTACATATTAAAAAAAAAAGTAGTTAAAAAGTTCTCCTTTCTTAATTCCACTACTTGTGCTTGCATAATCCTTTTGACACTTGACCTGTCCACATACCCACCAAACATCATGAGGCTTGCCTAGTGTTATGGAAATTTTACATGCCAGCAACCATAACAGGGTTCAACTCTAGGATTCCGCTGAGTCAGCGAGCCAAAAGAGAGATTCTTCTATAAAGTTCTCTTTATTAATAGCGCTACAGCTCGAGCTGTGTGCCTCCAAAGAGGGACCTCGAACAAAGAAATCCCTGGGTGGTTATACCCTTACAATCTAAGTTTCCCATCGTCATGCGGTAGTTCGGACCAACGGTAATATTAAGGTCTGAGGTCTTCTTATTATTGGTTTGATTTGTTTGTTGTTTCGTAACTAGGCAGTTATCTTTTTATGCAATATACAGTGGTTCTATATCCTGTTTCACATCCTCTTAGGTCAGTTTCCACAGGTTCTGTGGTTAGCTCTTTGGTATGTTGCAATATGGTTGTTACAGTTCATGTACCGCAGCCTACAGGTTTTGTCTACTAATGTTAAACTACTATTGCTAAGTTTTAAACCATATAATGGTCTTTTCCAGAACAGTCCTGCCTTTGTTTTTATTAACATTGCTGTTATTTATTATATGGGAGCAGAATATTTGTAGCCTTTAAGATGTGAGCACAGTTGAGTGTATTCAATGTTGTAACATTTGCTGTAAACAAACAGTATTACAAAGATTATTATAAAAATCAATAACCCATAAAGAATTCATTTTGCCCAGGCTCCTAAATCTGGTATCCAAGAGGTGAGCCAAGATCATACTTCTTGGAAGCCTGCTTAAGTATTATCCAATTGTACCTTATGCATTAATTTTATTTGTTCCCACAGCTTCCAGACATTGGCTGAAATCCTCCCACTCTGGTCAACGTACATGCAACAACTGGTATTAATAATTGTACACACTCCCCCTTGTGAGGCTAACAAAGTATCTAATACCGTTTTGCAGTGTAATTTTGGAGAGTTGTGAACCCTCTTTTTGTAATGCTGTAATTGCATCAGCAGTATTATTGCCAAGAATTTCTATTGCCACTGAAATGTTAACTACGGAATTTTCTAATTCACTCACTCCCAACCAGGGAAGAAACCATCTAGTGAAGGAGTGGAATGTGGTTGTCCTTTCTACTAGTGGATTACTATGTTTGGTCCTATGAACAAATATTTGTAACCATGATCCTGACTCCATAGTTAAATTTGAGAACACAGAAATATTAGGAGTAATGGCTTCTAAGATACAAGGTCCCAACCAATCTCCTGGTAATGTTTTGTGAGCTCTCTTAGTACATATCCAAAACCACCCTTTCCCCTCTGGTACAGGCCAAGGTGTGTTGGAAAAGTCCCCAAGTATTCCTGCTATTCCTATATTCACTGTTTGGTTACAATTATTAAAGGTGCCTACAGGAGCTTAATTTGACCGGAGTGAGCATGATGTTTTACACGTCGCACATTTGTTCTTTGCTTCTGGGATTACCACCTCCCATTGTTGTGAGTCAATGTGGTCTCAATGGAAAGTAGTATCTGTCCATAAGGTAGTCCATGATATGTTATTTGGTATAGGGATTCCTAACAAGGGAATGCTCGAAGCTGAATACATATCCAACAGTTAGTTTTATTAGTAATTTGGACTATGGTTTGTGATAGGTTGAAATAGAGATTTTTCCCTCCACTCAGAATAAGACTGTATAGATTTAGACACTCCCTCTACCTGTGTAATAAGCATGGTGAAGGTTAGTAACTTTACCCATAGAATTTCCATAATTTCCTCAGGCACTTGGAAATCTCATGTCCAAGTAGCTCTGGAAAAGAAATTCAAATGGCTTCAGTTTCTAAAACAGTGGCCATGGTAGATTCTTCCTCCACTAGTCATTGTTCATCCACTGAATGATCCTCTGGCAACCATTTAACATGTGAGTAGTAGATCCAAGCTTCTTTTCCTGTAACTTTTACAGCAAAGTAAGAACTTCATAAGACAGTATACAGCCCCTCCCACCTGGGTTCCAATTTAGATTTACAGGAAAATACTTATATTAAAACTCTATCCCCAGGCTGCAAATCATGTACCTGTATCTCCGGATGGGTGGGTTGGTACCACTGAGCATGATCCCTTTTAATTTTGAAACTTTCTTGTAAATTTAGAACAGTGTGTTAAACACTCATCTCCATTCAAGAAGCTGGTTTTGGCTGGGATATAAGTCCCCGGTATAGCTGTCTCCCAAAAAGGACTTCAGTGGGCAATAGTCCTAAGGGTTGTCTTGGGGCATTTCAAATATCCCATAAGGCCAAATTTAATGTTTCTGGCCATTTTAACCCTGTATGTGTGCAAATTTCAGCTATTGTCTCCTTAATAGTTCGATTCATCCTTTCTACTGGCCCAGATACTTGAGGGTGATAAGGGGCATACAATCTTTTTTCTATTCCTAAATTTTTATAACGTCAGTTGATTATTTCTGCTGTGAAATGCAACCCTCTAACTGATTCAATAGATTCTGGTACTCCATACCTAGGAATAATTTCTTTAAGGAGAGCTTTTATTACTCCTCCAGTATCTGCTTTTCTTGTTGCAAAAGCCTCTACCCATCCTGATAATTGGTCTACTATCACTCGCAAACATTTATATCCACATACTGCAGGCATATCAGCATAATCTACTTGCAATCTTTGGAGTGGGAAAAAAGCCCATGGTCGACTTCCCAATTCACATGCAGGTTTTATATTTGAGAATTTCTGACAGGTAGGACAGGCATTAATAATTCTTTTAGCTGCTGCATAGACACCCAGTGCTGCCCATACTTGCTGTACTTGATTAGCCACTGCTTCCACTCCTCCATGAGCTCTATCATGGAACCATCTGGTTATACTCATCAGGCTTTTTTTTTTTTCAGTAAGACAGGTTTTCCCGCTATTGTTCATATTCTGTCCTCATCTTCTACTGCTTCCCATTTTCTCCACTGTTCTTTTTCTTCATTTGTCACATTTGATTGATATAATTTTCTTGGCTGGTCAACACTGGGCCATGAGCTCTTGTCTGAAGCAACTACATAATCTTTACCGCAGGTTGGCGAGCCACGGCTTTTGCTGCTGCATCAGCTAAGACATTCCCTTTGCTGATTACAGTAGTGTCCCTTGTATGGGCTGGACAGTGAACCACAGCGATCTCTTTGGGAAGCTGGAAAAACTGTTGCATCGCTTCTCAGTAAATTGCTTGGAGCTACTGATCTCAAAGGACTTTGACTGAATTGAGTCTTATCACTCAATCCCTTTTGAGAAATTCCCCCAACTCTATAAGGACTTTTCATCACTTCTATCCAAGTCTCTTCCACGTATTACAGTGCCTAGTACATCACAGGTCTAGAAAGACAGACCTCTTCTGTAATAGATACCTGCAGTCTCCATATTGAAACTTAGCCCATTTTTTGTGGCTACAGCGTAAGACAAATGCATTTCTAATCTGTTACTTGTTTGAACCATCCAAATAGTTACCCAGCTGCAAGTGCTGACATTTCCTTAGGGGATAATTATTTAAGAATTAGTATTTTCAGTATTCAGCCAGCTTTACTGTTCACCACCAGTCTGCATCTCTATTAGAGCACATTTTTCATCTCCTGCCTCCTTTGTACATTTTAGTTTACATTTAAGTCACTTGGATTGCATTTCTGTTAGTTTCTTTGTTATCATCTTCTCAGTTGGCACTACCAACTCTTCTCAATTTATGACAAGCTGTGAATTCATTAACGCTATATCCCCCTCCCACCTCCAAAGCAATAATAATAATGATGAAATGCAAATGACTAATTCTATCCTACTGAAGTAAATAAGGGTCTTAACTCTGATTTACATAGATTGGGATCAAGTCCCTGGAGAACACTTGACAAGTTTTTCTCCTTTGATACAGGTACTCAAACCCACTATTTACTTTTCCAGACAATTCTAATACAGATCACCATTCCAGAATGACTTGCGTTAGAGTTTAAGAGGATGTTTCCCCCACCCTCCCAAACAAACTGTTTCATTAAAAAATTCAAACAAAAATGAAACATTTCTTCTAAATATTCAAACATTGTGTTGGTATTTATGGAAGTTTAATTTACAAATGCAAGTGTTTACTGTACATGTGCAAATCAGTGTTGCATGTTAAGGACACTTGCAATTCTGTCAGCATATCTTTGAAAATCTAGTTTATTATATCTGCTGTGGTAATTTCTGCACTTTGTTGTTGGTTCAGGAAGGACTATGAAGTTTTGTGGGTTTGATTTTTTTTGCTTGTGAGGGTATTTTTGTTGTTCTTTTTAAAACAAAGTCCATTCTTTATTATCCTATGACTATTATGTGACAGAAAAAAAAAAAAAGTATTGTTTTGTAGTGGCACATAGAAACTGCTACTCATGCATCAGACAAATAGCATGCAAAAAGGGGAGAATTTGTCCATGCTCACTTCTTTGGGGGATTTATCCACCGTAACTTACAGACAAGAAACACCCTAACCTAAGCCTGGAATTATCAACCTTTATTCCAGCTTTGACATGATGCCAAATCTCAGGTAAATTACAGTTTCTGTTGCCCAGTTAGACCATGATAGGTTAGTCATCTGCCTGACAATACATTAACTCATACATAGAGATCTGTAATGTGATCATACGGGATATATAACTAGGGAAGAGAAACTGGAGTATCATGGGCATGATTCACATAATTTCGGATGAGAATGCTAAAATAGGCTGAGAAGAGCTTCACTCTGAAGACCTGTTTACTGACCATAACAGGAACCCAGCATGACTCACTCAGACTTAGATATCCATTGTATAATGCTATAGCCAGGTAGGACAGAACAAATCCTGCCCTCCTTCCCTCCACCTTTCCAGAAGTTAAATTGCTAAGAGGAGCTATGACTTAATCTGAGACTTGGCAGCATGGCATAGGAGTTTCAGGCTCTTTTTCCAACTCTAAGTCACCTGCCTATCTCTATCTACCAGACCTCACTGCGATGCAGATATAAGTTAATTGTTTCAACTAGCTTACCTGATCTGAAATCAAAGCATATTGCTCAAAATTGTCTTGGCTTGCCCAGCACAATTAAAAAGACAGTACAGTAGAATTTTTATAATCTGAACACATTGTGTATTTACCATTTGATGAAAGAAATTTCATGCTACTGCACTAGCAGTCACAACAGTGTGAAGACTATCCATAATTTTTACCTCTCTGAAAATGACTGCTTTGTCAAAAATGCAATGTAATAAGAAGATAAAAAGTGTATGTATTTTTGTATACACCAAATATTTTAATTGTCCTGGTAGACAAGAAAGTGAGCATTTGATAAATTCAGACATTTAAATAAATTCTGGAGTAATAAGTGTTTGCCATCACTGGATCTCCAACAGAATATTTTACTGAAATACATATTTTGATGATTTGAATTTCTGTGTTCTATTTCTACTTACACATCATTTTATTCAGCCCTTTTTACACCCCACCTTCTCTACTAGAAAAAACCCTAAGTCTCTAGACAGCAGAGAAAGCAAGAAAAAGATTGAGTTCTTTTCCTTTCTTAGCTCATTGAACCCACCTATACTATATCTTGATTTTTTTCCTCTTTATATTCTTATTGATGAATTCCTTTCGAGCAGGGTTTTTATTTTCTGGACTCCATTGTTCATCCTAAGTTCCAGACATTTCAGTTAGTCTCAAAGCTTCTTGTAGTATTTCCAAGACATCTGCAGTTCATTATGATCATTTGCACAGATCTTGTACTAGAGGTTTATCTCAGTGCCTGTACTGTTATAGAACAAGACCCAGGATGAGCGGACAGTTGCCCAGAATGAGGAGGAAAAACAGCAGCCTGCTCCTCTAAAGGCTGTGCAGCCAGAACTGCTCACTTCTCTTCCCTAAAGTCCCTTTCCCCATTTCTAGCTTCACTCATCCCTCTCCACTCTTTTTCCATCTACAAAGTGGTATCTCCACTAACCCCTTCCTGCTTTATTCTCAACCTACAGCCTCCATAACTCCATCTGCTCATGTCTCTCAGTTCCTCCTAGCTCTCTGCCTCTTTTTCCTTGTGCCCAAGGACCCTGTCCCACCCTCCTCCCAGTTTCCAGAACTTATTTTCTTGTTTTTATAAAATTGAGTTTTGACCTATCCTTGAGACATATCAGCATTGTCTGTACTGCCAAGAAGCCTTTAGCCAGCAGTGTCTCTGAGACCAAGGTTAAGATAGTGCCACCCATCTTTAAACACAGTAATATTTATCCAGAACAACAGCATGGGAGAGAGAGTGAGCAAGCTCAGAAGGGCTGTTTTCCATGCAATACCTCCCTCTTGTACCTGTTGCAAAAGCCTTCTCTCTCCTTCCTGCTCCAGATCTTCAGGTCATTCTCTGACCAGGTCTCTGGGTCTTCGCTTTCTCAGGATGGAGGAGAAAGAAGGGAAACCACTCAACCCCCCCACCCCCCAAGAAAAAACAAAAATCCACAGACTTACATCCCAAACCCAACATCTCAAAATGTTCCAGAATCAGCCATGTTTACCATGGAGGGTACAGTCTTCAAAGGCCTGGGGCAGCCAGCATTAGAAATCAGAGATTATTGTCTTTTAGTTACTTTAGAATTTTATTCTCTGTGGCTATTCCACATCCCCCAGTCTGCATTGGATACAGTCACTAGTAAGCCCAACACAGACAATAGCTTAGAAGAAAGAACAGAAAGGGAGGAGGCAAGAAGCTGTGCTTCTGCAGCATCTGCACTTGACATAATAGTGTTGAAATATTCTATGCATGCACCTCTATGCAATAATCACTAGATAATCCCTGTTGCCATCCACAGGAGTCATGCTTCTGCAGAGCTGAAATCACAGTAACGGGAAGATGAAAATGATTCATTCAGACAAAAAAGGAGTTTATTCTACCCAGAAGGAAAGCAAGCCTCTTCTTCCAGTACATTTAGAAAATTATTTTCTGAAAGAAAAAAAAAGTATGGTTTTCTTTGCCTTGAGCATATTATTCCATCTCAGGTGATAAACGTAATCTACACAACAGAGATAAGTAGATAACATATCCAGAATGTTACATACTGTATTATCATCTTCATTGAATGTATATTCTCAGTAGTAACACTTTGAAATGTTGTTGTTTGGCTATGGGGGGAAAAAAAAAAAATCTACAAGGACAAGCTACTGCTGCCAGGAGTGGGTGTTCAGCTCCACTGACTCCAGGCAAGCTGTACCTGCTGATGCCAGCAAGGACTATGACCCCCAGTCACTCTTCTCTCTCAAAAGAGTAAGGGTGCAGGATACAGGACATGCTGCATACTTCTATTTCTGTAACGGCTTTAGCACAATCTGCATGCAGTGTATGAAATGCAGCAAAATTGTAGCATACTGAAAGGTTGACAATGTCCTTTTGCTAACCTACTTCTTCAAAGCAATATTCTCTCATCAGCTTATCCTTCTTCTGGCCCTCTGCTTGAGGTCTTTGTCCTCTTCCCCTCCTCTCTACTGTGCATTAGAATTGAGCTCTGTAGCTAAGCAGACTTCTCCAGAAGCCAACTGTACAGGCTAATTTTATATTCTTCTGAAAATCCACACCCCAGTGAAGTGTGTTTTGAGGTAAATTTGAGGTACTTTTATGTAGTTTTACTCCTACAGGTCTTTTACTGTTTCCACCACTTCCTTCTGTACTAAATACTTCATTAGGTTGCTGGTGAGTGTGCAGGCTTTTTTCCTTTCCTTTCTTTCCTGTTTCTTAACTCCTTATTCTGGAAATTAAAAATTCTATCCTAGGACTCTGACATACTGGAAAGAGGCAATGATATGCAGAGCTTAGGGCAGGCAACAAGGAGAATATTGTCAATATAAAAACAATACTATTAAAAGTACAGCAACAAAAAAAAACCCAGATGCGAGTATTGCTGCTAACACTGGTGCACTGTGGCTGCAAATACTTAGCTTTTCCCCAGACTTAGATACTTGTGTTTAAGGCCTTATTCCAGAATCCTTGCTGACATTATGCAGATGACCATAGATATCATTCATATGTGTAAGGATTATTAAAATTTACAGAGCTTGAACTACCCTTATCACAGATCTTAACATTGTAGTTCATTGCTTTTTGGCAAGAATTGGTCTTCTCTGCTGGACCTCTCGAGGCCTTTGAACTCCTTTATTCCATGTGTGGCTAAAGGGTGGCAGTTTTCTCACTTTTCCTTCCCAGACTCTTTTGTCTTTTTCAGTTAATACATTTTCCATTTTCTTCCCTTCTCCCTTCTTTAACAGAGGCATGGCTTTTATTCATTTCTCCTCAGACTTCCTCACTCACCTCTCTCAGCTGTCAGTTTCCCTACCCAACAAGAAGCTGCATGCTGGTGAAAAGCATCTGTTGATGATAGCTGAGTGCTGTGGGAATGCAGAACTGAGGATGAAGCATTGCAAGTTGCTACTTTAGACTGCACATCTATACTTGTTAGCTGTTTTTTTTCCTCCACTACATAAAAGACCAGATCAACAGCAGGGCAGAGAGAGATGTTGCTTTCAAGGGATCACCTGCCATTTCACCTACAGATATAACAGCAGGTTTTCAGCATACGTGAGGATTCTGCAGCTTTCTTCACCTCTATCTTTGCTTCTGTGAAAAAGCAATGAACTATACTGTAATAACAAAGTACATAGATACACTCCCCACTGCCCCTTAAGGAGCTTTAGGAAAAGATGCCAGGAATAGCTCAGATCCAAACCGAATCCTCATGTGGAGCCAAGGACAGAACATTTCAAAGCAGAAAACCCTCAGAAGCACAGTGCTTCTATATAGCCCTAGTGTCTTGCATGAGAAGTCCCTGAAGTCAGAAACATTCTTTGGCTTGGTACTGTTTCCAGCTTTAGAACCAATGATTAGAGTAGGAAGCAAGCTGCTTCTGAAGAGGGCAAAACCATGATGCTCACACAGTGAGTAAGGAAGTACACTCACTTCTATTAACACTGCTAGACATGCTGGTGTTCCCATCCAGAGACGGGAAAGGATACAGTAGAATTCAAACCTATTTTTAGTTTTAAATGCATTTTGTCAAGGAAAAATGAGTTTAGAAAGCATTAGAACATAAGGGTTTATTCCACAAAGAAATGACCGCTGTATTTTTCCTCCCTTTTGCAACTCAAGTATTTCACTAGACAGTTACCAGTACAAACACGCACTACAGCAGCCTGCTGCTGATAACACAAAAACTGGATACCAAACACTACTTCCCCTAATATATGATAGGCACTGCAAATGAACTCTATGTACCTGTGTTACCTCTTTTGAAAGAGGCTGGAGACTGATAATAAGCAGAGCAGTAGACTGAGAAAACAAAAAAGCCAGCTTCTCACGTCGTCACCTTTCAGAGTACCACCCCAGCCATGCAGCTTAAACACAATCCTGAGTAGCAGTACAAGTAGGACTGCACAACTCAGAGGAACAGCCCACAAGCCCCATACTTTTCAGATATATTCCATTATAGCAGTCCCCTTGAAAGGCTTGCACAGACTGGGTTTTTTTGTAACTAGATTTTCAGATGTTTATAAAATATATGCTAAACCCTCAGTACAATTGTCAGACATGCAGGAAAAGACTTAAATCTCCTCAAATTAGCTGTCAATGTTAATTGGATAGTTAGAGCAAATGATTTACTTGAAGCAGGTTATCTAGTTTCCTCCTGTGTCTTGAGCTGATTATCTTCCCTCATTGACTGCAGGGGAATCCTAGAATGGTTTGGGTTGGAAGGGACCTTAAAGACCATCTAGTTCCAACGCCCCTGTCGTGGGCAGGGACACCTTCCACTAGACCAGGTTGCTCAAAGCCCCATCCAACCTGGCCTTGAACACTTCCAGGGATGGGGCATCCACAACCTCCCTGGGCAACCCGTTCCAGTGCCTCACCACCCTCACAGTGAAGAACTTCTTCCTTACATCTAGTCTAAATCTACCTTCTTTCAGTTTAAAGCCATTACCCTTTGTGCTATCACTATATGCCCTTGTAAAAAGTCCCTCTCCAGCTCTCTTGTAGGCCCCCTTTAGGTACTGGAAGGCCGCTATAAGGTCTCCCCAGAGCCTTCTCTTCTCCAGGCTGAACAACCCCAACTCTCTCAGCCTGTCTTCATAGGAGAGGTGCTCCAGCCCTCTGATCATCTCTGTGGCCCTCCTCTGGACTCCCTCCAACAGATCCATGTCCTTCTTATGTCAGGGGCCCCAGAGCTGAATGCAGTACTCCAGGTGAGGTCTCACAAGAGCAGAGTAGAGGGGGAGAATCACCTCCCTTGACCTGCTGGTCACACTTCTTTTGATGCAGCCCAGGATACGGTTGGCCTTCTGGGCTGCAAGCATACATTGCCGGCTCATGTTGAGCTCCTCGTCAACCAACACCCCCAAGTCCTTCTTCTCAGGGCTGCTCTCAATCCACTCGTTGCCCAGCCTGTGTTTGTGCTTGGGATTGCCCTGAACCAGGTGCAGGACCTTGCACTTGGCCTTGTTTAACTTCATGAGGTTTGCACGGGCCCACCACTCAAGCCTGTCAAGGGCCTTCTGGATGGCATCCCTTCCCTCCAGCGTGTTGACCACACCACACAGCTTGGTGTTGTCGGCAAACTTGCTGAGGGTGCACTCGGTTCCACTGTCCATGTCGCCGACAAAGATGTTTAACAACGCTGGACCCAATACGGACCCCTGAGGAATGCCACTCATCACTGGTCTCCACTTGGAGATCGAGCCATTGACTGCAACTTTCTGAGTGTGATCATCCAGCCAATTCCTTATCCACTGAGTGGTCCACCCATCAAATCCATGTCTCTCCAATTTAAAGACAAGGATGTTGTGCAGGACAGTGTCAAATGCTTTGGACAAGTCCAGGTAGATGACATCAGTTGGTCTTCTCTTATCTACCAATGCTGTAACCCCATCGTAAAAGGCCACCTGATTTGTCAGGCACAATTTGCCCTTAGTGAAGCCATGTTGGCTGTCACCAATCACCTCCTTATTTTCCATGTGCCTTAGCATAGTTTCCAGGAGGAAAATCTAAAGGAAACAGAACAACTTGGAGCACGCATCTGTTTTTTAGATATCTGGGTTATTATTTGCCTCAAGAAGTAAACTGTAATTTCACATAACTATCAATATTGCATGCACATTTTTACTCTGCTTGCGTTACAAGACAGGTAAACAAGTTCGGTTTGGAAGAGCACCCAAGCATGAATCATTCTAGATCTAGATGTCTACCTTTCCTAATGTGATTTGATTTCCTTAAAAGGAAGCTGGAGCCATGTTGTATGCTACAACAGTACCCTGAGATGGGGCAACTGGAAGAGTAGAACTGCATAAAACACCACACATCACACCTGCCACTGAGCATAACACTCCATCTTATTTTGCACAATTTACCAGATGAAAGCAAAGTGGGAAAACCTGTCCACCACCTCTCTTCCAGAATGTGGTGAGTGTGCTGTTTTGCAGAAGGTGTGATCATGCTTTCACAGTAATATAGCATCTGACAGTGATAATTTACAAATGCTTCTGGGGAAAAAAAAAAACAAACCAAAACCAAAAAAAAGCAACCCACAAAAAACCCCCAAAGAAACAAAACAAAGAAAAACAAAACCACTAGAATTTGTGAAACAAAGTTCTGCAAGTGATGAAACTAGGAAAAAAATGTCAAAGCTGAGTTTCAGTTTGTATTCCACAATATTTAGTAAAGTATAAGCTTCAGGTATAGCTTTCTCCTCCTTGACAGTGCTAAACAGGTACACTTTCTACCACTTGTCCACCTCTTGTCAGGAAACTTAGAGAAGAGCACTTGATGCTTCCATTCTCCTGTCAAATTTGTTCAGAATTTGCTAACTCGGTCAAAAGTAACTTAAGACTGATTTGCAGCCAGAAAGACAGACATACTTTGATTACAGACTTCTTTTCCCAAGGAAACCAGGCTAAAAATTTAAAGCTGTTTAGGATGACAGGAGCATTGTTGATGCTTGAAGCTTTAAGGCTGCTGATGGTCAGGAGCTTGAGAGACTCTTGTCCATCTGACAAGACTTTACACCCTGTTAATTCTTTTCGCAGGAAGAGCTACTGTTCAAGATTTATCTTTTTAGTGCAAGAAGTTCAATACTTTGAAAAACTTCAGAACAGTACATTTAAAAGAAATAAGACACCATACAGACAATATAGGAGATTCTAGAAAGTTATAATAGTACTCTGTTAATACAAACCAAGTCTGGTCTTCAAGATTGAAATTCAGACTTTTCCTATTGTATCTTGTACTATATCTGCAATGTTTTCCCAATCTGTAATGGAATCATTACTCATTTGATATTTCTTAAAGCACAAGTTTCTGCTGTCATACAAATAACCCAGAAACCACTTTTTCAAAAGAGGAAATTTCAAACATAGCCTGTGTGTAAACAACAAGGTTGACACCATCAAGTGTAAAGGTTCAAGAGTCTAAAAGTAAGCCTAAACTCCCACTGAACTTGGTATTTTTAAATTCTTCTGGATTTTTTCTTATCATGATCTTTGAGGCTTGCAATATACAAATATTTTGACCTAATACTATATTCCCTAATGCATGAATTTCTGTACATGGCACTTTAGCACTGAATCTTTACATAAAAATTATCCCTTCCATGACTGTCAAGTAAACCTACTAATTAGTTCAGGAGTTGGGTTCAGTTGTTGTTAAAAGAAAAACCAAACCAACAACAAAACAAAACACAAACCAGACACACCATTCTGAATTACCCCCAACTGCCATGATTTTGGTGGTCTGTGGATATTTGAGCTTTTAATTAAAGCCCAAGCTCCTAAAGACAAGAATTTTAATGTTCCTTTTTACAAGTGAATCAAGCTTTCCTTGTTGCAGAGAAGAGTTTGAAAGTGTGTGCCAAATATATCCTAAAGGCTCAGAAGCTAGTAGGTTTGTAAAGAGATTCTTCCTCCCTCAGATTAGTATTTTTTAAACATTTATCTTTAAAGCCAGTCACAGGATTTTGGACCATTTTGGACTGTCTTTGCAATAGGTTTCTCTAGAGCTTCTTTTACTTCCTTTTGAAAGTTAACACCTACCATCTTATTCTGTATGCTTTAAAAAAAAAATACAGCTTGTTGTAGGCTAGTTATTGATTTACTCAGATAATTAGATAAGTATTATAGCTACAGAAGTGTCTTTTCCTCTCCACCTTTCCTGTCACAGCTACATGCCCAAATTAGAAAGAAACCTGAAACAAATCTGTTTAGACTATGTCCTATAGGCATCTTCTCAAGATGATAAAATGCTTTTAAAGTTAAAGCCAAGTTTTGTTAGGCTATGAACAAAAGAGTTGTTTTAAGAAGATGGACATTTTGAGGTGACAAGGCCAGAAAGAAAAGAAATACATAGTTTAAATACATGATCCTTTGCTCTGCCTATTCCATCCTTGCAGGCAGGTTCTTGTTTCCAGCTTGATGTCAGCCAACTCACCAGTGCTCAGCTGTGGTGAGAAACAGTGCAATATCCCATTCAAGCACCAGGAAGCTTTTCTTTCCCTTACACCTGAGGCCTGGGTGTCTGATCTCTGCACTTCCCAGCTGTTTTTCAGGCTCTGCAACCTGAAAGGACCCCATGTCCTTGACTCTTTCCAGCTGCCCCTACAGACTTTTGAAGCTTTCTGCTCTGCCTGAGCAGGCTCAACTTGAACAGGAGTGCAGGAACAGCCCCTTCTTCCTGCAAAGGAGTGCTGCCTATTTGTGTGTCTCTACTCCATGAGGCATAGCACACCACTTAAAACAACAACAACAACAAAACCCCAAACACACACACACTGCAAAAGTGTGTGGAGTCCATAACAACATTATAACCATGTTTACAATAAACCAAACCAACACCCAGAATTGTTGATATTGCTCACAACTTACAGGTGTGAAAGTCTAACTATTGTCTTCAATGCAGATGACCATGCTGGTGTTGAATGTGAGCTGCATCACTTTCCCCATTGTTACCTCCTTAGTGCTAAACACGCAAATGAAAAGGGGAAATGATAGTTTTATGTCTTAACAAAAAAAGAAAAAAAATTAGAAGTACCTAAAAAATTGGAAACAAGTATTCTTTTTGTTTTCAGAACTCACCCAGAGCATAAGGACTTGAAAAGTAGGCTTTTTTCCTCTTTATTTTTATATTATTCATTTTATATTATTATTTTTATATATTTAAATATCAGTTTAATTCAGAATTATGAGATACTGGGACATGCCACGATTTTGTAGTGTCATGCGCTCAGAGGTTCGAGGCACATTTAAATATGAAGAACCTATCAAGAAAGAGTGCCAAAGTTTACTGAATGGTAACTATCATGCAGAAATGTAAGTCAAAAGGCATTTGCATGTTGTCCTTTTTTTAAGAGGAATATATATTAAAAAAAAAGCTTTGTAAGAGTGCTAATCTTGAGTATTGTCAATAATCCCATTCCAGTCAAGCATCCTTTTGAGGATCAAAGGACTAGGAGAACCTGCCCTATGAGTAAAGGCTGAAGGAGTCAAGTCTTTTCTCCCTGGAGAAGAGAATGCTCAGGCAGGACCTCATCACAGTATTCCAGTACTTAAAGGGCAGCTACAAAAAGGACAGAAGCTCTCTCTTCACAGAGAGCCACATGGAGAAGACAAGGGGCAACAGGGACAAGTTGCACCAGGAGAGATTTCATCTCAGTATAGGAAAGAAATTTAGTTATTTTTACAGTGAGAACAGTCAATCACTGGAACAACCTCCCATGGGACATTATAGAGTCCTATCACACTGGATGTTTTCAAGATGTGACTGGACAGGGTGCTAGATAATCTCATCTTAGCTCCCTTTCCCACAAAAGCTTGGTCCAGATGATCTTTTGAGGTCCCTTCCTGTCTGAGCTATTCTATGATCCCAGTTAGTGAAACTATTCCAACTGTTGCTGCGAGTGTCAAGGCCCATTAATAATCAAGTCTTGGCTCTCCAACTAGTAAAAGCATAGCTTAGTTTAGCATGTTGTTTAATGGACATATTTATAACACACCCACACACGGGTGTGTGTACACATATATACCCACATGTATGTTACACAGCTATAGTTAGTACAAGTTTTGCTCAATAGCATATGCAGCAAAAGGTTGCTAACATTTAGGTCTATTCACTACTTTGCTTTGAGTAAGCAGACATAATCCACATAAAACTCACTGGAAAGATGTGGAATTTCAAAAGCTGTTGTAAACAGTCTGCGGAGTGCAGTTTCTTTGATTAGAGTAGAACAAAGGGTCACAATTCCTATCTAGAAATACTTCGTGTATTGTCAGAGACTTATGATTACATTTTCCCAGCTGTGATCTTCCTTATTTCAGACAGGTTTCAGGTATACGTTACCTGCTGTTTCTCTAGTATTTAACCTGTGTTTTGTGGTCACAATTACACAATCATTGCAGAAATTTCTTGCAAGAATGATGTTTAAAGGTTAAGATAGCAGAACTGCAGAAGAGAGGCACCACAAGACTGGCAATTTAAAACCAGTAAAAATAGAAGCTGAAGGGAACAGCAGCAAACACTGTGCTGGCAGGCAGGGCTCCACCATTAGAGAACATTAGTTTTCTTTTAAGAATAGTTCTCTTCCCACCTTCCCCCTCCCACCCCTCCTCACTAGCACTTTCAGTGGGTCTGGTTATGCAGTTTCTTCTCCTTCAGCATATAAGTTGCCCAAAGCAAACAAATTATTGCAGTTCATACATATAAAAGGGGAAAGCAGAATATTTTTTGGATTAGACAGGTTTTCATCGCAGACGTTTTCTCCTTAAGCAGTTTTCAAAATCTCCTTAGCATATTGGGCTTTTTCGTGGTATCACGTACCTCAAGCACAGCATTCAATTCTGTAGCCTGTTCTGAAGAATGCTTTTGTTGCTTTTTTTTTTTAAATCCAAAAATCTACTCTGTAGAAACTAATTCCAAAAACAGTGTTCTGCAACAAACTCTGGAGAAAACTAAACTCTACAAGACACTTAGCGAAGGACCATAAAAGCTGTGTTCTCAGCAAGAGGGGAGGGCAAAGAAAAAAAAATAAAAAGGAAAAAACCCAACACACCACTTTTAAACTCTATGCATGAATAGGAGATATTTTGAAACAGATCACAAAGACAGCTGTCTACTGGACCAGTATCCAGACATATGATGTTTTAAGCAAAACCACCTTTGACAGAGTTTTCTGACACGTTCTATGCCATAAACATCTTCCTACAGATCCACCTTCTAGATGATTAATTCATTACAGCTCCAAAGAAGAGAGTGAAGAATTGAGTGGTGTGCTGGTTTTGGCTGGGATAGAGTTAATTTTCTTCATAGTAGCTAGTACTGGGCTGTGTTTTGGATTTGTGCTAGAAACAGTGTTGATAATACAGGGATGTTTTCATTATTGCGGAGCAGTGCTTACACAGAGTCAAGGCCTTCTCTGCTCCTCACCCCACCCCACCAGCAAGGAGGCTGGGGGTGCACAAGAAGCTGGGAGGGGACACAGCCAGGACAACTGAGCCCAACTGACCAAAGGGATATTTCATACCATATGACATCATGCTCAGCAATAAAAGCTAGGGGAAGGAGGAAGGGGTGGACACTTAGAATTACGACGTGTCTTCCCAAGGAACTGTTACGCATGATGGAGCCGTGGTTTCCTGGAGATGGCTGAACACCTGCCTGCCGATGGGAAGTGGTGAATGAATTCCTTGTTTTGCTTTGCTTGTGTTGCACAGCTTTTGCTTTACCTATTAAACTGTCTTTATGTCAACCCACAAGTTTTCTCACTTTTCCTGATTCTCTCCCCCATCCTACTGGGGAGGGGAGAGAGCTAGCATCTGTGTGGTGCTTAGTTCCTGGCTGGGGTTAAACCACAACGAGTGGAAAGGGAAAAAACAAACAAGTTTGAACAGAGCACTGTTGAAGTATTCCTTTGTCAAAATACTTGATATCATACTTCATAACAAAATAACAGTTTAACAGATAAATGCACAGCCAACAAGAGATGAGCCTTTGCATAGTAGGTGAAGATATCTTCCCCCCATCCCCTACACACAGATAGGAGATTACCCGATGAGTACATGCCTTGAACTTGTACTATTAAGGCTCAGACATTTTATTTTTCACCTAAACAGGAGACTACTATACAGATAAAGCATCCACATAAATCTCCAGACTACCGCCAAAACCCTCCAAACCACTAAAGATGACAAATTAGTTCTCACAATGTAAGTCTCGGACTTAAATGTAGAGTACTTAAAAACTTTCCTTCCACTTTAAATCCTTGCCTATTTCATCTGTCACTGATAATCCTGGAGATCATATCACTTTATCCTCTTTTAAATCCTTCCTTAAAACCTACCTCTCCTGTCATACCTACAAATCTCTGCCAGATGGGACTGTTTAGACTAATGGCCATTTGTGACTAGCTTTAGCAAATGCATCTTTCTAAACGTTCTCATTACCTTCTTTTCCCACTCTCAATCTGCTTGTCTATTTATTATCTACATAATCTTAAATTCAGATATTACAAAAGTTTCTTTTACAAATATAACTGCCCTAAAGATTTCATATCTTACACTAACTAGCATCTGGAGGCCTGAAAGAGTGCCTTGGAAAAAGGAAAGAGCAGAGAGGCAGAATTCCTGTTTAAAGCATTAGATAAGAAAAAAAATACTTCTAGTTTCACACTTTTAATGGAATTTACACTTAAAGATAATCAAGAACTCAAAAATAAATGAACACAGAACAGCATTTTTGTTCTGGAAATTTTAGGTAGTAGTTTTTCATTTTTATACCCTCATTCCTTTTCCTGAAGAATAGGCAGATAAAACAACATGAGAAGAGCAGTGTTTAATATGAAAAACTAAAACTGACAAGGGCTTCTCTCATAACTTTAAATAAGTCACACAGAGTAGCTTCTGCATCATAAAACATTGACACTCACAATTCTAAAAACAAGTCAAAGAACTCACAAGTTTTTTTTTTCCTACCTTATACAGAGTTCAGTAAAAAACATGAGAAGATACTTAGAGCAGCTACGTGCTACCAGTTATATCTTTCTCAAAACAAGGAATCTTTGTGACTTTTCTAAGTTTTAAAGTCTTTTGTAACACTGTTTTATTTAAAAAAAACCCACAACTTAATAAAAAGATTATTATCCCCTGATGTGTTCATCCAAGTAGTTAGCAGCCCTCATCTATGCAGTTCCTCAGAAAGATATTCACCACCTTCTTTCCCCCCCCCCCCCCAGCTACTAAAAACAGATAAATTTTTCACCTTTAAAAGTACTGGTCTCTTTCAGCCACAGATCAGGAATCCAGTGCACTAGCAGCTATTCAAACTCTTCTTAGGTCTTGCTGGGAGAGCAACAGGTGCTAGGGCTAAACTTTCAGGTGGATCCAGTTGAGTTCATTTCAAAATGCTGCCTGTGATGTAGGTGCTTTTACCATTGCAGGCTGCAAGTTCTAGCCTCAAAGAATTATTACTTTGTACCAGTGTCAGTGAAGGACGTTGAAAGCAAGAGCCCTGTTTTATGTGTGCAAGAGCAATAGGAGAGATTTACTGCGTGTGTTCAGAAACAGCCTCTATCACAGGTGTGGAAAGACTGGGCTCTATGGGTTACGTGTGGTAAATCTACCCTTCCCTCTGCATGTCCAGGGCACTTATTCTGGAGTGGTGGATAGATGTGCCTGGTGTTGGATTTACAGCAACAGGGGCAGGCTCAGGGTTGGAGACAGGCATGTCAGAAGGGCACACCGCATCCCTCTAAGAAGCACAGTGAGGCTAAGCAGGCAGCGAGGAACTCCTCTTCTAGTTCTGCCTGCACTACTGATCCAGCTGCAGCCCTCATACACGACTAGCTCTTAGAATCATAGAATCATAAAATCATAGAATTGTTTAGATTGGAAAAGGCCTGTAAGATCATCGAGTCCAACTGTAAACCTAACACTGCCAAGTCCACCACTAAACCATGTCCCTAAGTGCCACATCTACACATCTTTTAAATACCTCCAGGGATGGTGACTCAACCACTTCCCTGGGCAGCCTGTTCCAGTGCTTGACAACCCTTTCAGTGAAGAAATTTTTCCTAATATCCAATCTAAACATCCCCTGGTGCAACTTGAGGCCGTTTCCTCTTGTCCTATTGCTTGTTACTTGGGAGAAGAGACCGACACCCACCTCACTACAAACCTCCCTTCAGGTAGTTATAGAGAGCAATGAGATCTCCCCTCAGACTCCTTTTCTCCAGGCTAAACAACCCCAGTTTCCTCAGCTGCTCCTTGTAAGACTTGTTCTCTAGACCCTTCACCATCTTTGTTGCCCTTCTTTGGACATGGTCCAGCACCTCAATGTCTTTCTTGTAGTGAGGGGCCCAAAACTGAACACAGTCTTCAAGGTGTGGCCTCACCAGTGCCAAGTACAGGGGGACGATCATTTCCCTAGTCTTGCTGGCCACACTATTTCTGATACAAGCCAGGATGCTGTTGGCCGCCTTGGCCACCTGGGCACACTGCTGGCTCACATTCAGCCGGTTGTCTTCTTCTGAACCCCTCCTAATATGAAAATATGCTAATATTACTCATTTTCCTAATGCTTGCAAGACACTGCCTAAGTGCTAAATATTTGATAGTGACAAGAGCAACAAAAATAGGCATTTGCAGAAAATGAAACACAGCACATAGATCAATTTTGTGAGCTTTTGTTGTACATTTTCATGATCTAAAGTGTTCAATGCTGTTGTTTTTCCCTGAAGCTACAGTTCTTCACAACTCAAGTCATGAAGTGAGAGTAAGAAGAGAGGAAGTA
Source organism: Gymnogyps californianus (assembly GCF_018139145.2). Lineage (NCBI taxonomy): Eukaryota > Metazoa > Chordata > Aves > Accipitriformes > Cathartidae > Gymnogyps > Gymnogyps californianus. The sequence goes on from NC_059471.1 coordinate 107,763,063, forward strand.
ATTTCTGAACTCTCTGGGTACTGCTAATAATTTGAAATTGACTTAAAAGCTCTGAAGACAAATTTTCAGGAAAAATGTATCTAGACTAACGACAACAAAAAAACCAACCCAAACTCTAGTTCTTATGCATTTGTTAGTTTAAGGTTGTTTTTGTTTGGATTTTTTTTTTAGGTGCAGGGGGGTTTAAGTCAATCTTTTCCTTTGGAGAATGAGGGTAGGGAAAGGAGATTTTATGCTTTATAATAACTCCACATTATCAATACAGCGAGACCTGTATGAAGATTTAGAATTCCATGGAGGCAGAGAACAGAAGGAAGAGAAATAATATGAAAGAGAGAATAAAGATTAGCGCAAATATTGTAAGGAATTGGCTGGTTCCTTTCTGTGTACTCTGTCAACATCCAGCTGGCAAAAAGCCTTCTAGCATATGAATGGGAAATTCTGCTAGAGGAAGGACTTTGCAACCTGAGTGAAAGAAGCCAGAGGCTGTATTAAGTACAATAGGCTGAAGGCAACAGACTTGAGAACCATTTGTAGAAAGAAGATTTTAATCCTCTATATAGGGACATATTAAAACAGTTCAACAACAATTTTCAGTTGAAAATGCAGTTCCAGCAATATTAAAATATTTTACTTTGTTCCTCCTTGAGTTGCATATACTCAGGTGAATACAGTATGCTATTAGTTTGCATTACATTTCCATGTTATGGATATGTTTTTGAGTCTAAAGACTTCTGAATATTTCACTCCACACAATAGTGAGCTTGTGACTGTTCATCATAATTTAGTACTAAAGCAAATTTAGAAATGTTGGAGTTATCTCCAGTTACCATTTGGGTAACTAAAAAGGCTAGAGGACTACAGATAGAGGGACAGATTAATGTTGGAGTCCAGTCTGTGTTTTCTGTCCCAGTGAACTTCCCAGTTTCTCTCCCTCCCTCCCTCTGACCTCACCAACTCCTGGTCCTAATTTGTCTCTTTGTGTGATTTGCCCTGGGGACAAGGTGTGATACTCCTGCTCATGGGACTCGGACCTGCATGGTGCTCCAGCAGTGGCGCAGAAGCAGCAAGTGTTGAAACACAGGTCAAATGCTGAAGTGGGAGTCTTGACAGCCTGGGAATTGTTATGCCAAATTTATGAAATCTGTGGGAGGTATAACTGCTGCAGGACGGATGGACAGGTGAAACAGCATGTTCCTCTTTTCTTTGAAATTGCTAAACTCTTCTGTGTGAAATTTTCTGACACGCTTGTGTGAGCATGATATCCAACAAGAGAAAAAATATGTCTGAGTAGACATTTGCCAAAATTACAAACAACTGAAAACATGATCTTTTAAAGGAAAGTGTCAAATATCAATAGATATGTAGCAATGATATTAAATAACTCTAGTGACTCTACATCTGTTTGCAGAGACCAGGATGGATTTTCCTTTTTGATTTAAAGGGACCACATTTCAAATGCTGAGTAGAAATTTTTTTAAAGGTATAAGAGAGCTTGCAAAAAGTATGGAGAGTTTGTAAGAGCAATTGGATATTTTGTTTCAGATGAGGGGGAGAGCATTGGATTGAAGTTGTTCTAGACAATAAAGTTGCTTTGGATGCTGATTAATTGATTTCTAGAGACTGTATTAATAAGAAATTCAATTGAGCACTTAGTGGCAAGTGAGAGTTATATGGGTTAGGTATAAAAATGTCTCTACCTTTCCTTCCAGCCCCAATTAGTGGATAACTTCCATGCTCATGGCTTAATTTCAAGGAGTCTTTGAAAAGATCTGCTTGCTTATTGAATTTCTACTACTTGTACAGATTCAACATCTAATTTGTTCTGAGGACTCAGGGGACCTGATCTTGTCTAGTCTTTTTTCTGTCTTAACAGTATTTATGACAGTAGGGACTGTTTTGGCAGCAGGCAATGTTTTCCCAGTTATGGAGTATGACCTGCAGGCAGTGGATGTAACAATAATCTGGTGAAGTAAAAGTTAGACTCACAGTGATGTGTTTTGTATCAAAAGAGAAAAGCACCATGTGATTGTTTCACAGAGGGGAAATCACTAGTCAAAAAGTTAATCACAACCTGTAACGTTTATTGTAATAGTCACAGTACATGATATGACAAGTGCTGACATGCTACTTTTTACATATGGTAAATGTAAGAGAATGAGTTAGGCTGAAACAATCTGTTTTAAAAGGCTGACAACTATATAACCTTCAGCCCAGGGACGGAGTTGCCTGTTATACAGAGTTTAGTTTGTTGCAGCACAACTTTGTGACTGGTGCGGTTTTACTGAGAAATTGTTGTTGAAAAATAGGTGTGTCAGAGCCACACAACATAAGGAAAGTTAAAACCTAGACAGACAATTGAGACGACAACAGTTAGCAGCTCAATGGTTTGAAAGGAAAAACACTAACATGAAAACTTATTTAAAAAACTCTTATAAAACACTAAGAAAAAGAAATGCAGGGAAGTAGTATGTAGCAGCATCAAGAGCCAACCCTTTCCAAGGGACAGTGGAAGATGACCCTTGCCCACTTGACCAAAATCAACCGGGGCAGTAGAAGCTCACCAGATATCTCACTGGTGGTGGTGAGCCCATTAATGCTTAGCTTGTTACACAGACAGCAGATAGCTTGGACTATTAATGGAAAAATAATGTTTTGTGCTCTAAATTGTATATCTTTCTTGCAAAGTGTTTTTGTACATGGTAAAAGTTTCCTCCACATATTGAAAGTGACCCAAAGAAGGAGAGTTAGAGCTGAGCCCTGTAATTACGAGAATACACTGATCAAAACTGTTGGCTAAATGCTAAAAATATACCTCTTAAAAGTACAGGTGTAATACATGTATACTGCTTAATTGTTCAATTGCTTTTTTATGAGTCATTAATCTGAAGAAAAAAAAAAGACTTCATGTCTGTAAAAAGTCATATAAGGAATTGCTTGATGGTATTAACCCAGTATTAGATTTATCATCCTATTGAATGTATGTAAAAACAGAGTTTCCTTTCAGGATGCGAAAATTTAAGTTTAGTAGTAGGAAGGAAAAAGAGCCTTTGACTGTGAATATAGTTAGGCAGTTGGACAGCCTGCCAAGGCATGTTTTACAGTTGTCAACAGTGGATTGTTCAGTGCTAGACGAGACACCACGCACCAGGCATGTGTGTAAGCCACCAATCAATCCCTCTGCTGTGCTGAGCTGGACTAGATGACTCACTAGAATGGTTTTCTAACTGAAATTATTCTTGATTAAACAATAAAATTCATGAAAAGGAAAAAAAAAAAAATCAAACACTGGTCCATACCTGTAGTCCTCTAGTAGCAAAGCAGGTATATATATGTGGTGAAAGAATAAAGTGGCAAATAAACAATCCTGCAGGGAATTAATTTCAGTTTTCTCAAAGGATTCTGTTTATTTTTTTAAATTTATTTTGTTTTGCCATTCTCCATTTAGTAAACATTATTTAGATAAGTAATTAGCTGAAGTTTGGCTTAAACAAAAACACGTTTATCAAAACGTACCACAAAAGAAAGCTATAAGACAGAGGATAATGGAATAAGGAGAGAGTGAGAAATAGCATAATGTGCAAGAAATGTCCCTACAGAAGTTCAAGATAAACTTAATTAATAAAATGCATATATTTTACAGCCATATAAAAGAAGTGATCTCCATCCAGCTCTTCTAGACAAATGTTCAAATCATTGAAAGCAAAACAGAAGTGGTTTTTTTCCTCTTTTTATCTTTTTTTTTCTTTTTTTTTGGGGAAATGTAATTATTGGCAGAGTCAAAGCTAAATAAAGAGTTTTTATGAAAATTGAAGACTTCCCAGGAAAATATCTCTGTATTAAGAGTAAAGCTTATATCTCATCTTCCCTCTGGAAACTGTGAACTCAGTCCCAAGGGCAGTCTATTGACTTTTTACATGGGTATTAATAAGTTCTTCGTCTTAATGACTTAGTTAAATGTATCAGAAAAACTATATAAAGGGTTTTTTTTTAAAAAAAGGTAAATATTTTCTTGTATTGTGAATTCACTGGATACTACAAGCCCTAGTCTCACTCTCACAAGCGAGGAAGGGTGGCAAAAAATTTAGTGGCACCTTTAAGCTTTGTGTTGTTTACTTTTACCAGAAGATGCAGAAAGTAGTAAACTGTTATTTAAATATTGAAAAGTCTCATAGGGCCTTTTCTTTTATCATTCACAATAACTTCAACTTCCAGAACACCCTTCCTTTTCTTACAGTTCTCCCAGAGAATCCTAAGCACTATTTATCAACTAGGTAATGTTTTCATAACAGAAATAGAAAGATCAAAAAAACCTTTCAAAAGCAGAAACAGTAATATATGCTAATATGTGCTAATTCAGATCTTTATACATAGAGACAATCTCAGCTGAAGAAATTTAGCAATTTTCCAGTTAAATTTTGAATATTGTTCACTGTTGATGTTTAATCAAGAATTCTCTTGATATTTCTTGTCTTTCAAAGATTTGGTTCCCATATGCATGTCTTACTGTCAAACTTATTAAAAAAATCAAATTTTAAGCCAGAACCTGAACACAGTTTAATGCCTTAAAAAGTATTAAAGAAAAAAAGAAAAAATATTTTTCCATAAGTAGTATTATTGATTGATTTAGTTTATTTTTAATGCTTAGCATTAGCCAGATAGGCTTTCACAAACCAGTTTTAACTGTACAAACAACCTGGTTCTCCTATTCCTCTCCGGGAGAACTTCTGTACTATTATTCAAATGATATCAGAAGGAAATTTTACTTTAAAAATTCTTAGTTATATTAGAAATCAGTGTACTGGTTTAACTCCAGCCAGCAACTAAGCACCACGCAGCTGCTTCCCCCTTCCCCCACAGAGGGATGGGGAGGAGGGAAAAAAAAAAAAGGTAAAATTCATGGGTTGAGATAAGAACAGTTTAATAGCTAAAGTGAAATAAAATATACTACTAAATAATAATAATAATAATAATAGTAATGAAAAGGAATATAACAACAACAACAAAAAAGAGAAATAAGCCCCCAAAAAAGACAAGTGGTGCACAATGCAATTGCTCACCACCTGCTGACCGATGCCCGAGCAACAATCCAGCCCTCCCGGCCAACTCCCCCCAGTTTATATACTGAGCATGATGTTCCATGGTATGGAATACCCCTTTGGCTAGTTCGGGTCAGCTGCCCTGGCCATGCTCCCTCCCAGCTTCTTGCACACCTGCTTGCTGGCAGAGCATGGGAAACTGAAAAATCCTTGGCTTAGGATAAGTGCTACTTAGCAACAACTAAAACATCAGCGTGTTATCAACATTATTCTCACACTAAATCCAAAACACAGCACTGCACCAGCTACTAAGAAGAGAATTAACTCTATCCCAGCTGAAACCAGGACAATCAGGAATACTGATAAAAATTATTCCTTTAAAGTCTCAGCTAGTTTCTTGTTTCCCAGCTAGTTTCATGTCTCTCTACTTCAGTAATGAAAACAGATAAATCTTTTTTAATGTTGTTTGCAATTCGTTTAAAGTTTGTCTCAGCTTTCTACCCCATTTACTCAGGTCTTTGCAAGCACTTTGGGAAAACAAATGAGAAATGTTTTCATTAATCTTAGTTTCTGATTACCTTTGCAAAAGCTAAATTCTAGACTCGTAAGTCCACAGATGTCTATTCTTTTATATGCATGATGTATAGGAAGATAAGTATAGTTGAAAGCAAGTCAATATGACTAAAAGAGCGATTTGCTTGAGAGCTAAGAATTAGTTTTAAGAACAATGAATGCTTTCTCTGATATTAGCTAGATCATTTGACTGTGTTATCTCCTTTCACTTTCTCACCAATAAAATGAAAATAATGCATCGACAAGGCTATGCTAAAAAAGCACGACTGTTTCTAAAACGCTGTTGTTGCAGCCCCTTTTAAACCCCCTGTGGCTCAGGCGCTGTCTGCACTGCCTGTTATCTGGGGGCTGCGGGATGGGGCTAGCTGGGGAGGGAGGACACTGCACCGCCCTGACTGCCCCATGGCCCCTGCTGTCCTGGCACCCGGGCCACCCTTGCCTGTGCTGTACCCTGTCACTGTGTAAGACTATTAATTTCTGTTGTTCTTATCCTCGCAGGCTGTTGAATGCCTTGATTAGCACTTACCTGGATTCTTGCTAATTTTTGGACATGCCCAAAATGTAATACATTATGAGAAATGTGAAAACCACAGGTTGTTTTAGTTGTTATGCCACTCAGACTGTCTTCTACTTTGAGGGGACTTGATTGCAAGTACACTAAATTAATGCGAAATACAATATTGTTGCAGAGAAATTGTTTCTAAGTGGAGCGTTACCCCAGGAGATTTTTAGATTAAAACCTGAAAATAAACTTGGAAATATTTTAATATCTGTAAACGGGACAGGACTGTGTTAGAAAGGGTAAAAGCATGATGATTTATGCACCTGGACAAGACTTGAGATGTACTTTTATGCAACATTTCTGTTCAAAGACCTACAACTTGGTTACTCTCAAATTTTCTGAAACTAGCTCCGATATCAGCAAATTCCACTCAAGACAAAATTTAGCTTCAGATGAGTTTCTTTCTTTCCACTGTAGAATTTTGGCAGGATCACCAAAATAAGCTAGGATTAGCATTAGACTTTGGGTTTCAAATGCCATAATATATATTAAACATCTGCCTCCTCGACATGATGGTCCAGATGCTATGTCCAGCTCAGGAAGCCTCTCACCCATTAGTTGCTCAAAAGCCACAGGAAGCATTAGTCTCTATGCCCAGTATAGTATTATACACTTTCCCTAAGCATCGGCTGCCAGCCCCTGATTCAGACCTGCTTCTGACGTATCTCAGTTGCAGATCTCACGTTCTAGAAAGAATATTGTACTCCTAAACTAATTAGAAATTCTAAAAACTCTCAGGTTCCGACAAAGCTGCCACTAACGACCTTATGGAAGACCACAAGCTGTTGTGAAAACTTACAGTCCTCGTAATGCCTAAAATAAAAGCTAGCTGTACATATTTCAGGTACATGGAAATGTACATACAGACATGGATATGTAAAGCTTTATAAGCATCTGATATTGCCCAGGGTATGAAAGTTAGGTATGTTTCATGCACTGAAAAGTAAGTTAATGATACTCTGTTTCATAAGGACATTTTTAACTGATTTTTACTACCACGTTGCTACTTGTAGATCTGGAGAGCAGTAGCACTGCGAAAGGCTGAAATGTACTAAGGCTGTTTCAGGGGTGAGTGATTTTATTTGGCTGGCAAATTTAATTTATTTTTCTCTGGGTGGTGGATTTGTGATGTAACATAAGTTCAGTCATCTCCGTCAAATACAGCTATGCTGAGAATGAAACTTATTAGGTATTTCATGTAATATATGCTGGCTTAGGTCTGATATGTCATTTATCTTCACTTGTGAGGAGACCTTAGAACTCACTTGTGGTAATGTCATTGATGATTTATTAGTCTCCTCACTTGTGAAGATAAATGTCATATCAGACCTCAGTCATCATGCCTTTCCTCTACATATAAATCCAGATTTAGAAAAGAGAGTGAGAAAGAGAATAAGAGAATATTCCCGGATGGTTTGTGGTTAAGGGATGTCAAGCTTTCTGTGGTAGAAATTGGACATTTACTTTAATAAATCTTGTTGTTCGAACATTTCTTCTTTGACATATCCCTTCAGGCAGATGCCACTGAAACATTCAAGTCCTTCCCTTCGTGCTGCACAGAACTTTTTTTCTAGGAACACCAGCAGTGATTGGTAAAAGCCCTTTTAAAAGCTTTACCAGAGGAAATGGCTGGCAGACAGAGAGGTACATTTGTCAGATTCACAGAAGGGCAAAGTCCCCATTTAGAAATGAAACCTGAATGCCACTTACGTGTATCTTCTGTCCAATTTTATGGGCTTTCATATATCACTCAAAACTCGAAGAAAAAACTGTGCACAAAGTAGAATAAAACAAGACTGAAGATTGAACACCATTCTGGTTCATTTCTAAGCTTCCATGGATACTGTGTTACAAAGGATCACAAATCAGGTGAATCTGATTTTCTCCTTTGAATCCTAGAGACTGGGATCGTTCCTTTAATTTGCAGGATACAATACCCAGAATGAAGTTAAGCAGTTGTGTGACAGGTTGAATTAGAATTATTACAGATACACCACTTGCCATGATGCATTGTAATTTAAATCTTCATGAATTACTCTTAACAGCTGAAGATGTTTAGATTGTCAGAACATCTGCTTTGCAGAGTGACTTTCTGATAAACAAATTAACCTTCTTGAGTCTGTAGTCTTTCTTCATGCTGGTAAAGGGCGTTTAGAGTTGGTCCACTTTACTTGGCCTGAAAGGAATACATCATGAAATCTGTACCACAAAGCAGCTTGATTTCTGTACAGAAACAATCAAATTGCCTTCCAGAAAAATGTTTGTTATGTTGAAAGCTATCACGTAACATCATGACAGCTAAGCTCAGTGAGGGCAGTCACGCCTGCAACCTAGATGTTGCCTGTAAGTGGGACGGTTCTTAAAGCTTTAGTTTTCCTGCATTCATTCCTCCTGCAGATCCAACAGATCCCAAGTTTGATGAACTTCTGGCCATGCTTCTCTGCTCTTAACTATTTTTCAGAGGGAAAGAAGACAAGAAAAGAATCCTTTTTTGGCATCTCTTTCTTATGAAATCGACAAGGAACATTTTAAATGTATATGTTTGTGTGCTTACATACAGATATATGCACACCATGTCATATAGCATAATGAAACATCTGTCCCACGTATTGCAATAATATCTTTCTAGGACCAGTAGATGTCATCCCAATAGGAAGAGTACCCTGTGTATACAGGGTATATAGGGTATATAGTTGACTTTGAGTTAACATTAAAAATTTCTAAAGAAAAAAACACAACACACAAATGTAAATGCCTTATACCATATGTCTGTCTCACTGGTATTATGATTTACAGTTCTTTTTGACCATAATGTACAGGTCCTTCACAAACTTTTCATGTCAGAGAAACATGCATGAGTTATATTTCTCCATTTAATGCTGTTGGCCCAAAAGGGAGAGAAACACGAGATGACGATGGATTTTATTTGGAGTACATGAGATATGCCTAGAATTACTGTGCTGAGCTTTATAAAACTTGGCCCTCGTTTCTCACTGTCCCTTTAGAGGAGTTTATGGCTAGCTGCCATAGCTCCCTTCAGACATAGTTAGATGTTTACTCCAGGAAAGCCTGATATGAGAGACAGATTATGTGCTAAACCAGGAGCTAGGAGTGTCTATGTCTAGAGACTGTCTTCATTTCTTTGCAAACATGCAGACATGTAGAGTATGTGGCAGGGTACCCTGGTGAGAAAGGCTTGGGGAAACTGCTAAAACTGGTGGAACTGGTATGGGAGCTGCTAGGCTAGGACTTGCTTCTGAAGCCGTACAGAAATTTTTCACTGTGGGCAAGCCAGCTGGCCCGTCACACTTAACCACATCCTGAGAATGAAGGTGGAATGGAAATGCGCTAAACCAATGGCTGCTTCTTACAGAAAAGCAGACAAACAAACAAACCCAAGGATAATCACCTAGCAGAATTTCAGATTATTTTAGCATAAAATCAGCTCTACTTCCAAATGTAAGATTTAATGTCAGATCCCCGGGTTTGCCAAATAATATCTGAATGAAAAATTTGCTGCTAGAATCAAGTCGCAGGATTTGTCTTGCTTTAGGTACAGTCAAGAGATTTCTGTTTCACAAACAACTGATGATCAATCAGTTCATCACAAGCTCAGGCAAGATATACTATTTATATTATATGCATTATAGAGGTTCTTTAAAGAGCAACTGTGAAGCGGAACTATGCCATTATTAAGAAATTGAAAGGTACTTTGTTTATGAAAGTTTAGAAGGACACCTGAACACCTAAGTTTTACAGATAATATCTTCATGGTTTAATTCTGTACAATGTTTTTAGCAAATCAGGAATCTGGTCTGTGCTTCAGCAGAGTTAAGCTGAATAGCTGAAGGAAAAGCATAATGGCGGTTATTCATAATATTGCCTCAGCAGTCTACTATTGCGTTACACCATTGTGCTCTTTATACAGATATGTTAGAAACGGTGCAAGAGAACCAAACAGAATGCAAGCATAGGTTCAGATAGAAAATCTCATTTCTTTTTGTCCTGTCTTGTAGACCTTCCTAAGAGTAGCCTGAAAAAATTCTTCCAAATCAAATCTGTCCCCATAATGCTGTCATTTAACTAAGTCACCACCTGATGAAGTACCCCAGCAACATAGCACCAATTATGTTATGATTAAAAGTTAGTCCTTGTTACAGCATAGGCCGAGTCAAATCCTGATACTATGAATGTATAACTGATTTTTTAAGCTTAAGGGGATTTAGGCAATGCTTAAATCATTATACATTTTTTACATATAATGCCATCTTATTTCTAAAATAATTTTAATGTGATATTCTATGACACAAAATTAGTTTCAGTGCAAAAGGAGAAGTCACATTCATGCTTTAGTCTTTGTAACAGGAAAAAAATTTGCTTGTTTCTTTGATATGATGTGATTCATAACACCTACAACCTCTAATGAGACACAATGTACGTCAATATTCCTTCCACAGTACTAAAATATATCCAGAGTTTGCACAGTAGAAGTTAATCTGGACTGAATATTTTAGTGAACACATAGGTAGGTGGGTACTGTATGTATTAATGCCAGGGAGATTGTCCAGCACTGTGTGTTAGTACCATGCATTTGAATAGCTATTAAGAAAAAAAGAAAACTTGTAGAAGAAAATAAACCTCTCTTCCAAGCTTTTCAGGCAGTGAGTTTGGCTGAGGAATCAAAGCATGCATGTCTGAAAATTTCCAGATGAGAGTAACTTTTTTTTTCTGGGATGAAATTATTAGTACTAAATACTTCACAGCATGAAAGGCCAAGAAAAAAGAAATTATTTCCACTTTGTGGAAACATTCTTTCAAACAGAATTTTCTCAGCCCACATCCAACCCTGCTTGTATAGACACAAGAGAAAGGGAGGGAAACATCTTCTTGTCCCCTCTTGTTGTTCAATTACCCAACTCATCAGAAATGTTAATGAAGCACCACTACTGAGATACCTCCAATTGTTGCTTCATTAAGACCGGAGTTTAATAAACAGCTTGTCTGCAATGCTAGCTAAAACTCTAATAGAGTTCTTATATTACATTACTGGCTTGCATATAATGCTCTGTGTTCTGTTTGAGTTTTTTTTCAGAGAATCGTTAGATTTCATCTGGCAAAGCAATGCAACTAATGATAGTAGCATGTATCTTCTCATGCCCAACAGGGCAGTACTTGGAATGCCCACTCACGTGGAGTTTTTGTTTCCTGTCTCTGAATATGTCTATTTTATCTCAGAAAACATGTTTCCGTTTGTATACCTATTCTAAGTGCTAATTATTTATTCTGTATGGAATGGTAAATTCAGTCTGGTTTCTGTATAATTGACTAGATGAAGTCAAATTCACAGCTACTTCAACTATACAATGTCAGGGATGAATTACACCACAAATACATACTGCACTATGGCTATATTGATAGAAATAAATGACTATTCAAGACTTCGGTGCACTTTTTTTTTCTTCTTGCTGAGATTTATCTGGTAGACTGAAATCTCTAGATTAGATTTTGCTATATCTTAAGTTATCTATCCCTCAATAATTTAACATTTCAGATGTTGTCTTGGAGTTGATTGCTGCATTGCGAAATGAATCTATGCCTTTGCTGACTAGGTAACATGAAGGTATCATCACACAGGTTACTACAGCCAATTGAAAAAGCAGCTATTTGATCAGACAACTGGAATTGCAAAGAGGCTGACACAGATGAGATAGGTTCTTTCTTTTTTTCTGGAAGGATTAAGTGAAGTTAGAAATCCTTCAAACATAACAAAGGCTCAGAAGCGGCAAAATAAGGTGTTTAAAAATGATTCCCAGAAAAAACAAGACTGAGTTTTAACTTGCGGTATGCAAGAAGGTTTCTAGTATCTGGTGTATCTATGAGATGAGCAAGGTCAGAGCAGGTGCACCAAGAGGGAAGCCAGCTGATGGCTAAACAGAAAAAAAAAAAATAATAAAGAACAAGTTTTCAGCTGGAGTAATTCCCTGAATTGGCTCAGGACACGATTGCTGGCCTGGATGAAAGAGAATTGTGGGGATGAATGGGTCAGTATGGGACTACTCTTTTCAGCATGAGCAGGTACATATACCAACCTAAAGTGATGGTAGGATCACAGCCCTGAAGGGATACTCCCATAGTACTGACTGTGGGTGAATCTTTCAGTATTGCTTTCCTCTGAGTCACTAAGGCTGTGTTTACAGCAGTGTGAGTTTGATGGTTGACCCTCCTGCTCCCATACCCTAGGCTGGACCAAAAGGAAGTTGCAAGACATTCTGTTTAGGTCATCGATCTGTTAAAAATGCTGCAGAATGTGTCTTCTCCTTGTTTTAGGGGTGGCCCTATATAACCAGTATCTCAATATAGTGAATCATTGACCATATGCAGTTATTAACCTATACCATTGCTTTAAGAATGAAGTTGCTCTCCCTACTGTTAATTCTGAATTGCAAGTAATTATTCTCTTCCCATCTAAATTCTGACTGGTAGTTAACTCTTTGCTAGTATATATCGCAACTGAGTTTTGGTGGTGGTCAGTGTATCTGACAGAACTTCAGTAGCTCAAAGGGCATGGACAAGGTGATCCTTCTCTATATTTCAGCTTTATTGCTATCAAAAGATTATAGCCAATGAGAGGTGCTGATTATAGGGTATACTCTCCCAGCAACTGTTTTAGTAATTTGAACCAATCATTCCCAATGATATTTTAAATCTTCCCCTAGATATTTTAAATGCAGTCCTCTAGAGAGAAGCAATTAATATTCTAAATGTAGTTGCCTCCTCTAAATAAGATTTGGCATTCCATGGTCTGGTGGTCCTCTTAGCTGGGAAGCACAACACTCTTCGAGATCCGGCAGCTTTCCCAGGATTATTCCTGAGAAGCACGAGGGATCACTAAGATACTGTAGCACATATGGATCTTTGATGCATCTGTTTTGATGGGAAGGTACACACATTATAGGTGTTTTTTCTTTGGTTTAGCTTTGTTATTTTTTAACATAGCAATTTGCCAGTGAGGGACGACAAACAGTAATATTTAGGGTTGTTTTTTTGTTTGTTTCTTTTTTATAAATTAAATGTGTAAACCAGTGTCAAAATTATTTTCTCTTTGTTTTCTGTGGTAATTTCAGAAAGTAATTGTTGTTTGTATTTTGCAATGGCTTCAGATTAATAGCAAATATGCACCATCAATTTGCATTGAAACCATTGTTAGATAAATAATAATTACTTGGCAAAGTGCTTGCTGAAAATGCAAAGTCAATTAACTTGAGCATTGTTTTACATTCAGCTGTAATTTATAAAGGATCAGTCAGTGGTTTTAATGGTGTTTATGTCTTTTCAAGCAGCTATGGCATAGAGCTAACATTAAGTACTTAAAGAACACTTTTAACTCCTGTCATTAATTTCATTTCTTTCAAATGGTAAATATCAGCAGTTTGATGACATCCAGTAAGTGGAACTACTGCCACCAAAACGCTCTGCTTATTTTGATCTGCTTATAAATGTATAAAGAGATACATCTGCTGTTTTAATAGCACTGGGACAGATCCTATTCACCCTTAAAGTAAATTTTTCACTTAGCAGGACAATGTTTGTCATGGCCTGAGAATGAGACAGTGCAAATTCATACCAAGAGGAGTACCAAGACATAAAAATTTTTAAAATGGTATTTTATTTCAGAGTTATATTCAGGTCAAATCAAAGTGTTATTAATTCATAGCATCTTTCTTTATAGCAAACATGCGGTGCCATTATCCCTCATAACTATGTGTGTGTCACTAAGTTCTGCTTATTGAAGGGGGGGGGGTTTAGCTTTACTGTGTTTATATCTTCAGGTTTTTGTGCTCTCTGTGGTGGGGAGAGAAAGGGGAAGCAATAGGAACACAAAGAAGGTAGGGAGGAAGCTTCTAGTTTATGAAATCAATCCCTTGCAGGCACTATACTCTTCAACTGCTTTAAAAACTTACTGACTTTCCTTATAAGCATTTAGGCTCTTTTTGTCTCCATTATTTTCAATAAAAGACTGTTTCAAAATCTGATAGGCAGGAAGGCTCAGAGCCCGTTTCCAAATTAGATCTAAATTTATTCATGTTCAGCTTATGTCCATTTGTTCTTGTGCCAACGTTCTCCTTTAGCTCAAGTGGTTGTTTTCTCTCCCTTGTGTTCATTTCCTTGTGCTTAAAGACAGCAATCCTATTCCTCTTCATCCTTTGATTTTCTGGTCTAATGAAACAAGCTTTTTGTTCATCTTTCATGAGAACAAAATCTTTTGTGGATCATCCTTTGCTGTACCTTTTCCTCTTCAAATTCATTGATCCATTTATACACATTTATATCACTTCAATGGTGACAGAGCATTTTTTTCATCGTCCTTTAGGTAGCAGAATGGGGAGAAAGTTCTTACATGCTTTCCCTTACTTCCTACCTCTACTGTCTTCAGGTAGAAGTTGGCCTTTAGTTTGCCTGCAAAAATTGCTAACCGCATTTGAAATCTAGAATGATTTCAGCTGAAAAGCTCACTAAATCTTGTTAAAGGGCATAGAAAAACACCCACTGATTTTTGCTGTTTTAGAAACATTATCTCATTAAGTTACTAAACAATTATGGGTATCAGAAGGCACAAGTAGAGACATTTATCCTCCCCTTGATGCATATGCAGGACTGCAATAAGCCCATTAGAGTTGGTGAGATTTATGGATGTTTATAATGGGAATAACAGGCCCCAGTGGGTGGCAAAGAGGGAGCAGGAGTCTGAACTCAAGATTGGAAGCCAACAGCTTGAGTTCTAATTAATGCTGAGTGAACATTTTGAAACAAATAACATGTTCAAAAAATGCTGTGCTTTTGCCTGTTTTGTACATTACCTTCCAGACAGTCCGTAATACCAAAAATTTATTTTCAGTTTACTTCTGTTGGGAGATCTCATTTTTTATATGAAGAAAACGTTGCCAAAACCATTTCTGAAATACTCAGTGGTTTTCTGCTTTGCCAGATGTACAGAATTCTTTCTAGGCTATTATTAAGGAACATAAACTTGGTAAACGAAAGGGTACCCTGAGTCTTTCATGTAAAGTGGACAGAGGGAAGAAAAGGAGCTGGAGATTTAAGGGCATAAGGGACTTAAGGACATTTAGAAATCTTCATCTTGCCACCTTAAGACAAAAATGAGCTTTTGGCTAAGGACCATAGGAGGACGCTAGATTTACTTATACTTGTGTTCTTTCCACAGGTATTCTGAAAGGTGTTGATTCACTGGCTGTCCAGCAGACTTTGCATTCACTCATGTCACATTTTCACCAAGTAATTGTATGTGTGTATGAATGTGACTTTACTTCTGTAAGTTCTTGTCTGATCCTTTCTTGGATGATGTGATTGCCTGTGGAGACCCGAACGCATTCCCATATACAGCACTACTTATCGTTTTATACGTTTGCTGAGAGTGTAAGTTTTAACCCAACATTCACATCTGTTCCATTTTCTGTAATCATGATTTGTGTGTGTGGTGCACTGCTATTTGCAAAGAATTATACTAAACTCTTCTAATCTTCTTTTGCATTTTGGAAGGTTGTTGCAATTGGAAGATTGTTGATTTAAATGGTTTGCCCTGAATTTCAATCATGTTTTGTGTGTATTAACTAAATTGATCTCTATTTTGTCTGTTTTGTCCCTATTATGGCAATTTCTTCTTATTTTGAAGTCAACAAACGTATACTGTTTGGCACTTTTCCTCTGTTACATTTCCAGGGCAAGGGCTGAATAGTTGCAGAATTGCTCCCCATGGCTCACTGTCCTCCTTACCTCCCTATATATGTGACGTTATTTCCTCTACAGCATCTACCAGTTATACTTGACAAAAACATGCTCTTCCTATATTCCATCTTCAGTCGTTGTAAGCGATGCACTTGTGTGCTTGTGACCGCTTGGCCCTGTTTGCAAGGGCGGTGGTAGACATCTTACAGCTCTCTTAGTCTACCTTGCAGAAAGTGAACAGGTGTGCTTTCTCCCCAGCACAGTTTGCTTCTCTGTTTCCAGCAGCTGATTTCAATGTTATGCCTGTAAAGAAAAATATCTTGCTAATATTTTGCTTAATAACATCTTTTCAGCTTGTACAGTATCTAGCAACAAATAAGAAATAAAAATAATTTACTTTTGGCTCACATTGTGATTACAAGCTGTTATATCAGCATTTGCATATTTCTTTACACTTACAGCATCCTCTTAGGCCTTACTACCGTTATCTATCCCTTCCTGTCAGGGCAGGAAAGTGTAACTGTGACAATTATTTGCCATTTTACTTCAAATCTGCCATTTTAACTTTCTGAAGCTGCTAAATACTATGAAAATAAAATTTCTTCCACCAGAATAAATTAACCAGTATGTATGCAGCTACTCCTCAGGGACATGAAGTTACAATACGAGATATCTCTTTAAAGCAAGGTATATGCAAGTTAGAACTGTATCTTGTAAGTTGTTTTTCATTCTATCAGGTTCCTAAGGTGTTTTTTTAGATGAGATTTAAACTGTTCCTGTTTTTAAACACCTTGTTACAATTATAGATTTCATCCTATCAAAGCTGTTGAGCATTATATTAATGCTATCTAGCATGATCTACAGAATCATAAATATCAATGATGCCTGACATATGTGTTTCTTCTACAAGAGCGCAGGGAAACCAGGGACCTCTGGGTGGATTATGTGTTGGTCTAATATTTTAAGTTCAATTCAAGTCAAAGGGAAAATGCATTCCCCATTCTGTTATAGTCAAAATGTGTATGCATTCATTAGTAAGCATGAATGTTCCTAAGGAACTTCTGGAACAATTGCACCTTAACAAGGCACTTTAGGAAGCCTACCTGAACACCACTTTCAACTGACACACCGTTTGAGCTCATAAAGTAAAAATTATTCTCAGAAATGTATGCTATTTAGCTTGTACCTTATTGCACAGGCCTTGCTTATTTGGTGAGGAAATGATAGGGTTTGCATGGTGAATTAAAAAAATCCTGAAAACTGTATCAAATAGCTGCTGATTACAACCTGATCTATGTGACTGCAATTCAAATGGTCTGTAAGGAAAAATGTGTGTATCGTCTAGTTGTTTGTAACCTGAAGTACAGATATTGTATCTATAGTATTAAAGATCTAGCTTTTCATCGTTTCGTCTTTTGCTACAGAGAGTAAAAAACATCTTGAGAGAGCAGGGAGTATGTAACACAGTGGAGAAAGTGACTTGGCCTTTCAGTGGTATGGATAACAACTGAAGTGAAAGTGAGTTTGATTGTAACACTCTGGATTTGATTAATCTGCAATACCCCCCCCCAGACATTGACACCGTTTAGCTGGTAATCAGCCTCTGCTCAGGGGAGGTCTAGAGTTGGATCACTGGCAGTGCTAATAGTCAGGTACTTGGTAAAATCTCTCTAGGGCTTGTCTGTGCTTTGATTTAGCTCAGTGATAGTGATCCCTCAAAAATATTTTTCCAGTGTTTAAATTAAGACATGCCTACTGTGAGGGAGGTGTTCCAACACTGCAGGCCACAGTGCTGGTTCTGGTTCTGTACAGGCTTATCTTGTTACCTGCTGTATTTAGTCAATCACCAGTAAACAAAAAGCTGTCTTTCCACTTATCTTTGAAATTTTTGTATAATTGGTTCTAAAGTTAAATAGTAAAGAAATAAGCCTTGAACTTGGATGAAGTCAGATGTGATACAGTTCTTCACCAACACATTTATCAAAAAAAGATTCATTTTCATGTCTGAGTGGATGTCTAATTAGTTGGGTGTTAACAGTGTTTGGCCTCCGAAGATTAAAATGGCATTTCAGAAACCTCTCTGCTCTGCAAAATCTATGCCATGTCAGACAGCTTTACATTCATAAAAGGAACATAAGTTAATATTCTAATTAAAAGAAATTATGAATAAGTTACAGGAAGTCCCCCGGGTGCTTTATGCACGGTGGAATTCTCTCTGTATGAAGGAGTTCATAAGGAAGTTTCTCCAAATTAGAGATTCCCATTTGGGAATTATACTACAGAAGAAGTCACTACTCTGAAAAAATGGCATGCAGCTCTAAGAATATGGAAGTGTCTTTGTCAGTTCTTAGCTCAATAAAATATGGAAGACATGCTGGAAATCAGTTCAAAAAGGCAAAGCATATCATTCTTCTTTCTTTATTTTATTCTAAATCTTGTAATTAGTTATTTGATTTTGCATTTTAGCAGGCTGAAATATATCCTGTGCTCCATCCAAATCTTGTCTGCTAGTATGAATGAATTTAGGTTAATCTGGCAAATATTGATATCCCACTCCACGGGATATGATGGACATAACAAAAGTGTGTAAAATTAATGAAAGCGTGCCTTTCACCCAACACAGTGTTGATGATTGACAAGCTCTGCAGGTTTTCCCCTCACTAAACTGCAAGGGACTCATTCAGAGAGGCAAACCATGAAAGCCAAGTCATGAGTCAGAGTATCACGAGAAAGTGCCTGACAGAAATCTTGTGGCAGGCACAGAGCAGCAGAAATGAACTTGAGGACTGAAGGTTTCATGGCAGATATGCCTGCCCATCTCTTAGTTTACTACATTTCTGACTTCCTCAGTCTTGTAATGTGTTCTCCCCAGAGGTCCCACAAGAGGCAAAAAACTGCCAAGAGCTTTTAAGCTTAATCATAAGACTGAGTTGGCACGGCTGGGTGATGGACAGTAGTCTCTGACCAGGAACAGAGAAGACAATCTGGTGCAGGAGCAACTTGAAGTGCCACAGCTGGATCTTCAGGAGCTTGTCTGGTAGAGCGATACCAACTAGCTCCAAAAGGCATTCAGGTGCCTAATGTCCTGCTGACACTCACCTTTCCTTCTGCCAAGATAATTTTTTTTTTCTCTGCTGCTGTGCTTTGCACTCATTGAGAGGTTCAATTACTTTGTCTCTAACATTGACATTCTTTCAGCGGTGAATAGCAAAATATCTTCTGCTTAAGATGAAAAATAGGAAAGTGCAAACCTGTGAATATAAATGAGTTTGTAAATTCCTAGAAAAATATCCTATTTTAACCTTCTTTTTCCACTTCATAATATGTCATAGAATCACATTATAATTGAACCTCTGATTGAAAGTCAATACTTCATAAAACTAAGAGACATAAGGTAATAATTAAAGTAATTAAGCCGGCAATTGTTGCTGAACTTTTAAACTTTCACAAGGAGAAAAGCTATAACATAAGAAGCCTGAAAAAGGAGGGTACAGTAGAATTACTGGAAATGTTAAGGATACCATTAAAAACTAGTCGACCTAAAGAAAGACGACAGGCATAATTAAGCATACATTAGTTTCTGTGTGCATACTGTTAAGAATACAGTAGGACTGGCTTGAAAAGAATTACTTAATGATAGTTTAAGGAATATGCTTCACCTCCCATGGCAAAATTTTGCAGTAGCTTCTGACTGCCCTCTGTCCAATTCCAATCTAATTGTATGTAGCTCTCTTTTTCCTACTTGCCTTTGATCTATAGATACAGCAAGAGGAATCACTTTGTCTTTAATGTGCCAGAAACCTATCCCTTTTGTACTGTATGCATTTCTTTAATGTAGCTACGATCCAAAACGGCCATTGGTGTAAAGTGCAAGAAGACATGACACAAGCAAATGAATGCAAATAATCACTAATAAAAAAATGTTCCGTTGTAAATTAATATTAGCTTATCTTTACATTACATTGTAAGAGAAAGAAAAGAAATGAAGGGAAAGGAAGATAGGAAGGAATGTGACTACAGCACTTTGGCCAGAGGCTTGTAAGTGTCACTGATCACATTTTAATGTTGAGATTTTTATGCATTCAGAATATTAAAACTTCTATTACATTTTCAATTAAAAACTCATATGGAATACATGTTGTAGTAATAGCATGCTCTCCAAAGAAATTGATCTATGCATATTCTGAGGAAACGGGAATGTTTTAAATTTATAAACTGAGAGGTTTGCTTAGAGAATTAGCTATATGAACACCTTCTGCAAACATCCTGGGACAGTGCAGACTCTCATTACATTTTCTGTACTAAATTCCATTTCGTGAATAATCTCTGTCTCCTGGGCAATTATTCATCACCATTTAAGAAGAAAAGACATGTGCTCAACATCAAATAAACATCCAGTCTCTTTGGAGAGGGAGCAGTGCACACTGAACAAGTGGTAAATGCTGATCTAGAAAAAGATGAGGTTTGGGCAGAACTTGCGTGAAATTCCACTTATGCTGAAATCTCAGAAAATTTCTCATGAGTCCTAATGGAGTACTGAGTATTGTAGCTAAGACACTGAAGTATCTCAGTTGTGCTGCATTTCCTACTCAGGTGTTTTTGACAACTTGATTGCCAAATGAACTTATGAATTATTGGGATGATGTTTGACATGAACAATGTCTTTTTTTTAAATAGTTGGAGGGTCCAGTTGCTGAATCAGTGATCCTGTTTAGCTCCTCAGCAGTTTAACATCTCCCCATTAAGCATTCTTCTGTCACCTTCTTTATGAATCTCAATGATTTGTTCAGATTGTATCCAGCAGAATTAGACAGAGGAATTATTTATCCTAAATGGAAAAATTAATTACATGTTTTCAAACACCACCCTTTTCCATAACTGGACAACCCCAAAACTTTCTTAACTTTTATGGGAAAAGGGAAGACCTAGAATAACAAGTAGCTTGGTCAGGTCACTACCTTTTGTAGGTGAAATCAAGTCTTGGGTCCCTGTTCTGGTGTTCTCTTAAATCCGAGGTGAGTAACTTAAAATGCTAGATGACTGTGCTGGATGAGGCTGCCTTTCTCTGAAGACATCTGCTTTAGGCATACATAACTGTTCATTTGATCAGATTATAAAGTTTCTTCTAGGATCAGTGTTAGGACCTTCCTCTAGTTCTCCAGGAACTACCTGTGTCATGTCTTCATGGCTTTGTAAGTCCATCAGTCTGTGACTGACGTACGTCTGTGTTAGTGTGTGAATGACAATGGCTTTAGATGGATTAAACAAAAGATGTCTTGCACCAGTTGCTTAGTCAGGTTGCCCGGCAGCGCTTACAGCACGATGATTTCGACCAGCAGCACTCTCCAAGGCAGTCTCTGTGAAAGGCGTAGCAAGCTCCTGACATCTCCTAAACCAAAGACTCAAACCCCACAGTGACAGTGTGGTAGATTTGTAGCTAAAAAGTTCAACGTAACAGATACCTTTCTAAGTAATATTCCTCCCCGCGGGCAGAGCATGGTAGTGCGGTGCATGTGAAGGGATGCAGACAGACATACTCTCAGAGGAAATAGCGAGATGAGCTACTGGTTGTGACATAAAACTCATTAAGTTAGCAAGCTGAACCAGGAGTAACCGAAAATACTGGTACTGTAGAAGGAAGTGGTTCATTTAATAGGTTCACCTAGTAGGGACCAGTGAGCGTGATTCTTATTCCAAGTGGACTAAAGTTTCACTTGCATAGGGGAGTTCAGTTTCCCTTAAGGGCTGGAGCAGTACCCAGGCAGTGGAGAGGACATAAGTTAGAGGCTGAAATACCCTGTTTCGCGTATTTGTGAAAATAGCAACCATTCTTCTTGTGACTCAGGTTTGAACAGAGGCTCTCCAGAGTGAAAACCATAACGCTCCACAGAAACCATTTCCATTCTTTCCTATTATGCCTGCTACTCTCATCAGCTCTGCAATCTGAAATGCTGACATGAACCATTGAATTTCTGTCAGGCTGGCGACTCCACTTGCCACTGCCATGACCTCCATCTTGGGAAGTGCTGCCCTACAGCTTGAACTAAGAGCCTAGCTCCATAGCTGGGGTTTGGAAAATACTTCTAATCTCTGTAAGTGTAGCAGCCTTTGAACAGTACATTGCTTTCTCAGTGCACTGAGGGTGTGAAAGGGAGAAAGCAGAGAAATGCCTGGGCAGGGAGGAGAGCATCAGGGAGCACTAGGAGCAGGGCTGCTCCCCAGGGTGACCTGGTGCAGGTCGAGCCGGGCCCTCTCCCCACAGGGCACAGCCCCATGTGGGGCTGGGGGTGGTGACAATGACAGGCACCAAAAACTCAGAGACAGTGAAGGTTTGGTACCCCACAGCCCCCCGCTAACCCCAGGGCCATTTGTCCGGCAGGGACTGCCTGGGGCTGTCAGCCCCTTCCCCGGCGGCACTGACAGAGCTGGAGCTCAGACAGGCTGGGCAATGGGCACTTGGCCATGGGGCGCCTGCTAAACCCAGCTCAGCCCCGCTCAGACCAAGGGCAGCCCAGCCACCCCCTGGGACCCGACACAGCCTGATGCCTGCTCCCAGCAGCGGCAAACATAACCATTCTTGCTGGGCTGTAAGACTCTCCTTTGTAGAAATTTCCAGCATTGAGATTTTGTACCTTCATTTAGGACAGAACATCACTAATGTGTGAGGGCAAGGAATCTGTGAACGCACTGGATGTCTATGGAGTGTAATGACTCACCTTCCTGGAAAGTAAAAGACAAAAACAAAAAGCTTCAATTCCAGGAAATCTGGCCTTTTGCAATGTGAAAAGCCAATTTACTGTGTTAACAAGTTTTAAAAAGAATATTTTAACCTTCAGTAATGGAGGAAATGGATACTTCTGGTACTGTGAGAATCAGAAAGGAAAAAACTTAGAAATTCAAGTGAGGATTTTGTGTAGAGAAGTGGAGAAAAAGTTAATCAACTTGTGAAAGAGACAGTATGTGAGAGGGAACCTATTTATAGAATTTCTGCTAATACAAGTCTGTAAGCTTTTAGGAAGAAATCATTAATTTCTATTAATTATGCCATTCTGTAGAGATACCTTAGGACATAGTAGATCTCAGCACAAGGTTTCAAATCAGTTTGTGCGACAGAGAGGTTTTCCTGGCTCTTGTTACATTTGTCCCACTTATTGTTCAAGGCATTTGAACTGTAGTTTGGATGTACAGACTAGTGCCTGGTTTGCCTGAGGCTTCAGTTCTCACTAATAAGGAACTAAGTTTATAAAGGCAATTGCATGTATTTCATGAGGTTGTTTATTATATCATAACTTTAAGAGTGAAAGAAGACTGTAGGGCTTCACCTGACTAGAAGCTAGTTATAGTTATAAACTATAGAATTAGTAGGGAATTATTCTGAATTCAATTTTATATATCACATCTTTTGACAAGAGATAAATAGAACTCAGTAGACTATGATGAATAAACTGCAAAGAATAGAAAATTTTAATGAAAAGTGGTCACAGCCAGGCCTGATGCCTCTGACTGGTAGCACCTATTCCCAGTTACAACATGTATCATAGCAATGTGTTTACATGAACTTACTTACACATAATGAATCACTATGCCTGAGATAAGTAAGACAATGAAAGATAGCACACATTATAGTAACACATGTAAGTGTGTGAGAGGTTGCAAGAAAAATTTAAAATATTAAAATACACTTGTTGGTTGATACTTTGACAAAGAGGAAAAAAATTCCCTGAGCTGAAATTATTCTGGTGCACAGCCTACGTCATACCAGTAGAGATTAGCTTAACAGAAGTGTAATTATATTCAGAGATAGTAACTCATGGAGTCTGTTTTATTTTCTATTTTGACACAGCATTTGTTTAAATGGGACAATAGTAAACTGTAATTGCATAATCCCTGAGACTTTTCCATATTTTAAAATCAAACTCTCTCATATCGCTCCTCCTCTGCTTTAACTGTCCACTAGGACTAATGAAAAAGGAAACTGCAATACATCTGGCCTCAATCAGTATTGCTGTTTGCTTGATTAAACAAGAGGTTGAAGGAGTTTTGTTTATATTTAAAACCTACTGCTGGAGGAACCTGTGGATACTAGTGCTGACAAGTTAATGTGACTGTTCCTAGTCCTGCAAACAAACAGCTGGACTGCAAAATCCCTTTGGGCTACCCAATAAGAGTGAGTGCAAAGGGGTGCAAAGACAACGAATAGGAGAGAGGCAAACGGGGCTTAGAGGAAAACCAGGGAAAACTTAGGTTTTGTTTAGCTTCCTACCACCAAATTGTTTTTTTCACTTTTTCTTGTGTTTGTCTCTGGGGTTAATTAGTGCAGCTGTGACAGAAGTGCTTGAATTAAGAAAAATTTACTTTAATTAAACTGTGAAAAGACTACTCACTTGTGTCTTCACTCTCCCTTTCTTTAGCAGAAGAATAGGGTATATAATTAACACCCAGAACAGGTTGCATTCAGAGTTAGAAAAACTCCGGTGCTGGGGCCGGACTTACTGTTTATTAAAAATAGAGCCTATTATCCTGACAGGATATCTGTCAAAAATCCAAATTAGTTCATTAAAAACAACAGAATATTAGTAACATCTAATTCTTTGTTTGTATTTCTACTTATGCTGCAGCTCTGTCAGCTGACTCCCCTCTTCTACGGCCACTGCAATTGCTCCTACTTCTCTTCTGCATAAAATAACCACATGAGATATATTAAATGCTGTTGGAAGACATACTCATGATTCCTCCCTTTGCTGGTCTACTGCTCTGCTTTTTAGCCTTTCAGTGATATTGCTGTCACAGTTTCCTAGTCCCAACCTACTGATTTGACAAAAACAAAACACCTCCCCCAAAAAAACAGTACAAGAAAGTCGTATTTCCCTTCTAATTTCAAAATAAAAAACTCTCTGGAGTGTAAATAGTCTATGTTGTACCTTTTCTTTCTTCAGACCTGGTATCTTTATCAGTTGATTGACTTTTCCACAAAACACAAATAAAGAAGCACCTGCTTCAACCATTTCTTGAGACTGTGACTGGAGTTTATTAAGGTAGTGGTACTTCAGATAGCAAAGACAGCGAGGAGTATTCTGTGCTTTTCATTTGTCCTGATACAGATAAAATATTGCCTAAGGACATACGTTTTTGACTATAACAATGATAATTGAAAAACAAAAAAACCTTCTCCTATTCCATTTTCTAATAATAATTAACAAACTAACCCATCAGCTTATTTTTTTTCAAACATCAGCTGAAACTAAGTTTCAAATGTGATATGAAAAATTGAGTCTGATGTAGCCCTCTGTTGGATTTTTCTTATTTATAACATAAAAGTCTTTGCCTTTCTTAATACTTATATTTCAACCTTTTAAATCTACTTATCTTTGAACAATGGAATTATACAAACAATTAGGTAAATTCAGATATAATGAAAGTGAATGCAGCTCAGTTGTAATGAATGGATCTTACTTTGCATTTGATTGCAGTTTGTTTCAGACTGTAAATAAGCTAATTCTGTTTATGTTATTCTCTCTAAAAGCATCCATATTGAGTCAGATTTTCAAGACAGCTCAAATCTCACAGTCTGTCTATGGCCAGATAAAGTTCTTTAGAAAGTAGGCCAAAGCATTATGTGGAAATCTGACACTCACTGTTAAACCATAGCTGTATTAATCTTTGCAGTATAATGTGCACTAACAGACTATGATTTTTTTTGGAACATAACTGATAGTTTTCATCATCTTCACTAGGTCTGTGCTTCTCAGAGACAGTCTCAACCTGCCTATGGAAAGTACTGCATGTAAGGCATCAGTAATATATTTTTATTTCTTGACATACTAAGTTTCCCCAAATTGTGTAAAAATGGAATAGGGGGGTCTTAGAAGTCAGATGGGAGATGATATGTGGGCCTGTCCTTTGTTTCTGAAATAACACAGCATAGGACATGTATACAATGTGTCCTAAACTCTCCTCCAGCCTCGAGGCTACCTGGTACTATGGCTCTCAGTTTTTATTTATTTGTCTTTTTTGAATAGACCCCAAATTGTTTATCATTTACCAAAAGCTGTTTTTGCAGCTGGACTGAAAGGTGTATTAGTCTAAACCACTGGGTGGCACAAAGAAGCCAACGTACACGAGTCTGATTCTACCTTTGCTTTCAGTGATTTATGGAAGATACACTCTTTCTCTGAAAAATCTGAGTGCCTTTTAGGCTTAAAGTACTATATCAATAAGTGAAGTACAGCTATTTGCTTTTATTTGCATAAGCAGGTTGTTGTCATGAGATGCAGGGAGTCTGCTTCATGACTGGAAGTGTCAATGTGTCTGTGCTTTAGGACAATTTTGGAGGGAGGGAGGAGGAACACATGGGTAGTATTCATTATTTTAATATATCTCTAAATGATCCCTGCTCACTTTGCTTACTGATTTATACTACTTTTTTTTATTTAGCTGATTTAGTCGTATTTCTCCCTATAGCTGTTTGTCCCCATTTTTGTCTTCTTTATTCCTCATTCACCTATTCTCATAGTAAGTAATTTGTATTGCATTCTGATGGGCTGCTTGCTATAGCATGCTTAAAGACAGCAATACTTTGTGTTACTTTGTAGCTTCCAAGTACTTTCACAGTGTTAATTATATTATCATAACTTTTTTAATCCCTGAAATGGAGGCATTTATTTTCTCATTTAAGGAGTGGAGAACTGAGGCATGACTTACTCAAGCAACCTGCCCAAATCTGACATAAATCCTTATAGTGGACTAGGGATTTATAATGAGATTGTCTTTCACCTCATTGATCCCATTGACTGGTCCAGGCTGTGTTTGCTGTCTTCCATGTTCTCATCAGATTAATTTTCTTATCTTTCCTCTGGTCCTTTTTAATTTCTTTTGTCTGGGTTTCAGCATTTCTTTCAAAAGATTGAAGGTATTATTTGTAGAAGAGATTGAAGATATCCTTTTAAATTTTAAATATCTTGCAATGCTCTGATAATACAATTGGAGTGCTGGGCTTACAATTTTCATTTTGTGTTTTGTATTTAAACAGAATTGAGACCAAAAGTATCAGAAATAGATAACCATATAGCTATGTTTGCTGCCTCTGAATTTGTTTTAAGGTATTATGAGAAGCACCTGATTCAGATAAATAGTTTTCTGTTTTGTATTATTTTTTTCATATTTTATTCCCATTAGGAAGACATCAATTCTCTTTTCTGAGTGGATCGTATATTTGATGAAGTTCTGTCTCTTGGTGATCACTTCATTTTGTATTTCAGAAAAATCTTTCTCTGCAGTAAATTCTTATAAGAAGCAATTTAGTGATGACATCCTTCTCCTATTCTTCCTTCTGCCTGTTTAAAACTGGTTTTATGAAAACATTCAAGCTATTCTAGTTTGTTCACTCATTTATATTTGGGTACAATAAAGAAATTATCATACAGAGTATGCTTAAGGTGGAATTCTTTTAATTCAATTCAAAGTCATGATGTGAAGGAAGGGGATTAAACTATGGTTTGGTTTGTTTGCCTTTTCAGGCTCTTGTGTTCTGGTTTTGGTCTTACTTTTTCTATACCACATACTGTGAAGTTTTAATAAGTTATTAATTTTCTGTTACTGAAGTTGTGAAGAATAACTTCCTAGACTTCCTGTTATTGATGATACTTGGAACAGAGTATTTACGATTTATTAGAGTTGGACAGTTCACACTCAGTGTGAACACAATGGACACTTTGGTCTCAGTCAGAGTTATTTCAAGAAGGAACTGGAGAATATCTGGTCTTTGCTTTCCTCTTTATCTTCCTAGCTGGCTTCTCAGAAATGGTACCAAGTCACAGGAATAAGTTCTGTATTCCTTACAGCTTTTGGACGATGAAACCCCTCTGCTATGCAATTGGTGGGATAATAGGCAGCTAGCCTATGTGGTAAAAAGAGGAACGGAAACCATGGTGGACTTTTGCCCTGTTTTCCCATTGCCTCATTGGAAAGAGAAAATGTCAAGTGTATTCAGAAAGCCACCAATGTGAACAAACATTGTATAAACACTATGCAATGAACGGTAGTCGTGACAGAGAGCAACTTTTGTTATTGTGAGGAAATTTTGCTATGTACAAGAAAAGGAAGATGAAGGGATGGCTTTCAAGAGCATAGATCTAATTCTTAATCAATGTGCAACACCAATGTAAGAAAAATTGTTCACAAAGTATCCCTCCAGTATCTACTCCAGTGTCCAAATCAAGTAAGCAAGTAATGTGGCGACCAAAGGGGTGTGTGTACTGTCTTGTAGATAATTTTTTCTGTCACTTTTGCTAACAAATATTTCATTCTTTCCTTCTGTCTTCATAAATCCCACAAACTTCCCTAGGATCCTGTAGTTTTAGGTTCCTCCATTAACCTTGCCAGAGGATAGCAATTTTCTTTTTACTGTTGCTTACTTTAACACTCTTGACATTCCAGATCTCAAACCAGCCTGTGCATCTTCTGTAGGAGTAACACTTTCTGTTGATGAAGAGGATTTCCAGGAGAAACATGCTGGAGGAGTAGATTCTGCAAGAGTGACCCAGGGTCCTGTTATATGAAGCATCATGTCTTTAAGTATAGACCATCTTAAAATTATGGAGGGGTTTTGAGGGATAAACCTTTGTTTAAATCAGACTGGTGAAGAAGTAGAAGGAAAACTTACTAAATTAATTTGCATTAAACTTTAATAAGAAAAACAAGTGTTTCTCTTGGCCTGTGTGCTTTGGCAGAGGTCAGTTGCTTTCACTGGAGATCTTAATGATGAAACAGGACAGCATATTTACTTCTTGGAGTCCTTTATTCTCCAAACTCTAATCTTCCCCAACTTACTCATGAGGTAGTTTGTACATTCCTCTCGATAACTCATGGACTTTCTCACCTCTTTGAAGATGCAAATGTTGCTTCTGGAGTTCAGATGCTCTGTGTATCTTTGCAGTCCCAAACACACAGGTTATGAAACTAAAGGAGCCCAGTGAAGACTGTTGAACCCGTGCTCTTTGGTTTTGATAGTGAAAAACAAAGACTGTTGCAATCTGAGGAAATGTGTTATATTTATTTGCTCTGACTTGTAAATTGGTTTAGTTTACTTTTTAAAATAGCTTGTGTTATAGAATCTCTGGAGCAAAGGTCCTCTTTTTTATACAAATTTTGGCACAGAAACCGTATGAATTGTTTTTTCTCTATGTAAACACTACATAATGATGACAAAGAAACTGTGCACATCTAAATTTCAGCTGAGCATTGCTCAGATGATTACAATTGAGTAGAACTCACAAGGTAGTGCAGCCATACATTTTTTTGAGCCCATAAAGCAAATGATGAATAGTTAAAAAAAATTATATTCATATTAAAATGTGTCTATATCCTATAAATTTTAGCAATTTACCATAAGGGACAGTTATTTTGAAGAAAAATGGGGTAATGCTACAGCAATATTTTTCACCTTTGATTTTCACTAGCCTGGGTTCAGCTGAAACAGTTCATCCTTCTCCTGGGGGTAGCAGATGGAGTAGGACTGTGGTTGGACCTTCTGCAGGTTCAAACCCCTGACTTTGCTTTGTCACTCCTTGTTCTGCGTAACCTTTGGTTCAGGAATCTAATTCCTTACAGTGCTATGAAGTTTAAAAATCCTGATCTTAGGAACTGTTGTTTTTAAGGTTTATTGCTCTTGTTTAGTTTGGTTTGGTTTGGTTTGGTTGTTGCTTTTTTCGGGTTCAATCATTTTCTAACTTGGAATAAGGCTGGCAGTTTCAAGATTAGGACCCGATACTTCTCCCTTAATTGATTCAAAACAATTTTATTTTTTTTCCTCAACTATAGAATAAGCTTCTGGTTTAGGTCACTGACTTCTATGACTCTGCAACAAGAACATTGAAATCCAGTAGTAGGCAGTGAAATGTCTCTAATAAAAAGGAGAATATCTATTTAGAGACCAATGATGAAGGTGTCCAAAATACTTAGTCTAGACTTTTTGCCTCAGTTTGAATTCCCACCTTATCTGTGTTTAGGACTTCCTATCTAATCTTCATATATGTGCGTTTAAGATACATTAGCCCAACTATCACAGGGAAAAGCTCCTCATTTTACGTAATTAAAGCAAATCAGGATGGAAGTGGTTTTATTGACTTACTAATGACATGCAATTAGCTGGCAAACAGTGAACTATACCTTCAGGATCAATATAAGTAACAGAACGAATAGACCGCAGTCCTGGCTGCTTACAAAGTGTTAATAAACACCCAAGTCCCAAAGAGTTCTCTCTCTCTCTCTCACACACAGGTGCACAAAACGATATACACATACATGGATGCGCATACAGACAATTAGGGACATCCCCACCCCCTGAGCGATGTGGATAACAAGCACACACACCCTTTCTGGGGCTGTAGAATATGTGGGTGACCCAGCTTTGTGTGTAATTGTCCTGTTCTCTAAAACCTGCTTATCCATGAGCCACTGAAAAAGTACCCCAAGAATCTGCATATGCATACCTGAGGTGTAGGTACTACCTGTGTCACCCTCGATGTTGGTCCCCCCAACTGGAGTGCAGAGGCTGCTCATTGCATTCAGGGCCCAGCGGTGAGGCTGCAAAGTCTGGCCAAGGCAGAGGTCCCCAGGATCAGTGGTGTGTGTGTGTCCCCAGGATCAGTGGTGGGTGTGTGTGTGTGTGTGTGTGTGTGTGTGTGTGTGACTTCTGGCAGTGTCAAACTGGGGCTCGACTTCCACTCCCAGGTCTCTTCCCTCACTTACTTATAAATTTGCCTGCTTCTTTTAGATGTCTTTTCAGGCCAAACCCTTCACTGTTGCAGAAGTCTCATTGTAGTTCCTTGGTTACTCTCTAATTTACCTGATGGTCCTCCTCTTCAATATGATCAGCTTTGGGCAGACACTCCCCCAGACAATTTTGGTTACTTGATTCACTGATGTTGTTGACACACATATTCCTCCTGTCTTAGCAGCGGTTGTTATCCAGGCCATTTTGCCAAGGGTGGGCTGTAATAACACTCCCTTGTACAGCCTGCTTGTCTTAAATTAATCTTTTCAGTAGTAGATTTGTAAGTGATCAGAGGTTACCTTGCTTTTAAAACTTGACTTTTTGTCTCCTGTGCTTTCAGAATATGAAATGTTATTGCAAACCATTTTTCTATGATGTACTCCAATAAAAGCTCATTTTCCAAAAAATTCAAATTTGTCAATTAAGGTATTGTTTAACGGTTGTATAATCTTTGCTTTTATGGACTAGATATCCAGTAGCCACTTGCCAGTTGAAGTTATAATCATCCAATAATTACAATTTCAATTACAAAGCAATGAACACTGAATTTCAGGGCTCCAATTTAAAGAAACCAAAAAAACAAACAGGCAAACAAACAAACAAAAAAAACCCCACATGAGCTACTGGCACAACTGGCACTTAGGCACCAAATTCTGTTGATAACTAGTGTAAATTTTGAGAATCTAGCATGGGTGCTATGTGATACTTCGGGCTATCAGAAACTGTAGGCAGTAGTTTTCAAGCTTTGATGGAAACATCAAGGTAACAAAATTCAAATCAGTTTTGAAGAGAAAACTAATTTCCTCATGAGGAACTCAGGTTTAGGATTGAAGAAGTTTCAGCTGTGGTTTTAGACTTATTCTGAACATTATAGGAGCATGGATGTTTGCTCAAAAAGGGGAAGGCATCTGTTCGTTGCAAAATACTGAATGGATTTACAAAAGTGTTT
Organism: Gymnogyps californianus; assembly: GCF_018139145.2. NCBI lineage: Eukaryota > Metazoa > Chordata > Aves > Accipitriformes > Cathartidae > Gymnogyps > Gymnogyps californianus. The sequence continues at coordinate 107,794,703 of NC_059471.1, forward strand.
GGAGATATTTTTCCCAATTAGTCACTTTGTCCTATAGAATACATATTTTCTGATATTTACGCTCCTTCACTCCAGTTTAAAAAATGCTGTAACCCAGGATTTTGAGAAACCTTAGCAATTAAGAGCTTGCTTGTGTTTCAAAGGACTTTCAAAAGTATTTTGTTGACTGCTATTTTGTAGAGATTAGTATTTTTTAATTAATTACTATCACTGCCTGAAATAATTTAATACTAATCCTTCTTTTCTTTTGTCTTCCATCTTCAGTCCCCAATCTGTGTCTATGTCAGATGTTGTATGGGTCTGTTTATGTTTATCCAGTTCCTTATGGGCTTATTTTCTATTGTTTTGCTTTTTTGGAAGATGAGTAAAAGAGCTTTTTTGGGTTTTTTTTTAGTTTACAGCTGGGATTTTATGTGGCACAGAACTCCGTAATAGCATCTGTGCATATCAGCCCACCATATGGGTGGGAGGGAAATAGCTTAATTTAGTGCATATGCATGAAGTAAATGAAGACTTGACTATTGCTGGGCTACAAATCACTAAACACTACAGAGAATAGTAGGTTGGGGAAGGGTTACGAGAAACCAAAGGGCAAATATTATCTCAGTGGTGTGATATGGTTTCTGCTAGATGTTTCTTCAGCATTTATCCAAAGCAGTGACTCAGCAAGCACGTCTAGTCAGAAAATCATTAAAGGTTAAAGCTTGACCAATATGAATGAAATGACATTGACTGAAAGTACAGCTGAGGGCTCACAGGCTTACTTTTGTTCCAGTGAGACAGAGTATCAGCTTCACTGATTCAGCTAAAGGCACCAGTAGTCCCAAAGTAGTTTCACTGATAATATATAGCCAGAAGTCTAAATCTTCTCTGACTTCTTTTTTTAAACTGCCTTTGACCATTACTCCTTTTTAAGTCCTCTCATCTGTTATTGCAATAGGTCAGCTTTATATCTAATATTTCTGACATAAGGGACTTGTCTAAGTATACAGTGACTTTTACACAGATTTGGAGAGGCAGATATGTATAGGGTCGGAAGAAAAAACTCCATGACCTCTGAGTTTTAGCTAATTTCATTTGCTCAAGTGCTAGAAGTGTTGAAAGAATTTTTTGTTTATGGCTATAACATAGCTGGTGAAAAGACAGATGCATCACTGGAGAAGATAATTACTTCTTACGGAGTTCAATTGACACCATTTGATGTGAAATTGTTACGCCACTGCTGGTTCTTTAGCAAAGATATGGCAATAGTCAAAGTCTAAGTAATCTGCCATCTCAAATAAATAACAGGTCAGAGAGAGCTTGTGAGCAACCTGACAGCTGATCTTGGTCAGGCCAGGGAAAAGCGCAGAGGAGATGTTCATTTCTGTAGCTCATACTGTATCTCCAAATATTAGCCAAAAGTGGCTTCCTGAGTAAGAACAGAATATGGTTGTGTGAGATGGGAATAGCTACAATTGTCTAGAAAATGTGGAAAGCACCATATGGTTGAGGTCTGCCCATGTCACTAAAATGCATGCCTATCTGTTGTTTGGTTTTTTGTTTTCAATGGGACCTTTACCTGTGTTATTAGCCTTACAGAGGGGACTTGAAAAACTCAAGCCTGCTGACTTCTGGTTGTGCATTGGGTGAGTTAATAGTTAGTTTTTAAGGTTTTTGTTCAAACCTACAGAAATAGACAGTCATATTTAACAAAGCTGAGATGAATTATAAATATAAGTTTTCAGATTGTGATTGGATGATGTCTAGTACTAGTCACTGGGGAAAATACATAAATGGTTCTTGGATGAGGGATGAAAACCCTCAATCTCCTTCTTCCAAGCCAGCATCACACAACTGGACCAGAGTCAGATACATCCTTTCCTCTCATCTCTATTCAATTTTGAATTATTTTCTACACAGTGGAAGATGTATTTTAAATTACATGAGCTACATAAAGAATTTAAAGTGATTGTCAGTCTTCCAGCAAAAACACTTAAACAAAAGGCTGTGCCTCTTTCTGTGGGTTGTGTATAAAAGGACTAGGTCTCATCTCTAGGGAATGTCAATAATAACAACATCAGCAAAGTGCTTATTTTCTGGGATATGTTGGATTCTTCTTAACATGCCTATTCCTCAAGATAATGCTTTGCATATAACACCAAATGAAGTGTTTTATTAAAGGTGTGTAACGCATGGCACCATGTAGCACAGTGTGGAGGTCAATTCCTAAAAGAACCTTATAAAGCTGTAAATAAACTGATAATTCAAGCTCTGTGCTAATGTAGCTATATTACTTGCCATTCTGGAGTTACTGTGCTTAGTGGTGTATATGGGAGCTTTTAATTTTGTTATATGGGCATACTTTTGTATTTCCAGGAGTATGTACCTGAATGTGCACGCAGTGCAGTGTTGGAAGGCTTTTGGTCTGCTAAATTCTAAATTAATGAGTCCATGGTGAGTTTTGGAACGTTAGCCGTAAGTAGTGCTGAATGGAAAATCCCCTCTTGAATAAGTCTTTGGTGCACAGGGAAAAATCAAAACCTAAAAAAACCTTTGACTGAAAACCTTTCAGGAGGAGAGTGTAGAGTATTTCAATTTAAAAAAAAAAAAAAGAAAAAAGAAAGAAAGAAAGAAAGAAAGAAAAGGAAATCTCATATAGTCAAAACAACAGTATTTATTATACATAGAATTTGATTTTGATGAACTCGTCATGATATTGTAATACGTAATGTGACAAGGTAGTTGATAGTGAAACATAAAAGCTGCAGACATTTTAAGGTGTGTATGCTAAAACTGATGGTGAGTTTTCCTTTGAACTGACTTTCATGTTTTTCTCTGGAATTGGCATGAAGTTTCTAAGTTCACTTATATCTTGTGAAATGCAAAGAAATTGTGAAGATATCTTTGTTCATGTTTATCCTCTTATGTTTTGGCTCATAGTCTGAAATTTATTTGTAATTTTTAAAACAAAACCAAAGTGTCTTGGTGTTCCTAAAATAAGATTTTCATAGGAAAGATGAACAACAGTAAACTTAGTGGAAAATTCTCCTAATGGCAGGATGAAGCAATAACATCCCTTGACTTCTGCAGTGCTGCCCAACAGAATCTGACAGATGAGTAATCTGTAAGCTTTACTTCTTAGCATATAAAACACAATAAAGTCATGTGAGGTGTGAATAACAGTAGAACAAGCAAACAACTGGTTTTCATTGAGGCATGATGCAGTGGTCATACAAAGTATTAATCTAGTCTATTATTTCATAGCAGATGGACTTTGTTACTTCTTATTCAGTATCTTCAAAGTTATTTTAAGGTTGCACACTTCAAAGCCTAAAGTCTCGTTTCACAACTGGATTACACAAACATCCCAGACAGAAGACACAGTGGGGTGTGTGTATTAAATATTCACACTGGTTCATTTTTTAATTTGCTTTGCACTGGCCTATCTAGGTGAAACAGATTTTTGTCTAAATATACCAAGACCATCCCTTAACAAAAAAGACAATACAGAAGTTTCTTTCAAAAATTAACATTATTACAGGGATTAAAAGAACAAAAAATATTTAATGAAAATTCAATTGAAAATAATAGATAAATAGGTTTGGTCTATATACCCTTCACTCAAATTCTCTTTCAAAAGCACTTGTGTAAGTACAAATAGTGGAAATCCACAGGAGACTTTTCTGTAGTATCTGTGGACACTAACCATTTCACTACTGCTACTAACAAAGAAGTTTAGGGACAAATATATTTACCTACATTCTTTTCCTGCAAGTATGAACAGATTTATGGTAGAAACCCAATGTAGGTTTGTACATGTGAAGCCAGAGACAATGTTTGAAGAAGACTCAAGTTCAGAGAGCTAAAGTAATCCATACATCTGTACAGTCAAAGATTTGCAGTGTCAAAGATGCTTGATTCAGACAAATTTGCTGTCAATGAAATGTGCTTCAGACAGCAGCCAGAGTTTTGAAAATTTGAAGCTGTTCATTTCCAAATTGCCTTCTCCATGTTTGTGTGTGTTTTTTAAGGTGTATAAAGTATGTATTATAGAAATGTATTTAGTACTTAAACACACACAATTACATGAACTTCTGAAAAATGCATGTATAAAACACAAGTGCAAATGCAGGCCATGAGCCTCATCTACAGCCTCCTTGTTATATATCTTATCATAGATCCACCCTGTCATGTTCAAACCTCTCATGTTGGGTAAGTACAGCTAATGCAGTGCCAGCAGCCCCTTCTCCAGCTGAAAACATGTTCAGCCTTCATCTTCCTTGTTGCACACCTGCCTTTTTTATCTTAAAATATAGGAAGGTAATTTGGGAGATGGTCAGTTTCTGTTCAAACGGGGAAGAGTTTCACTGGGAGTTGCTGCACACCATGCATGTGAAATTCAGCCTTTACTCCATCATTGCTACTGGTGGTACAGCATCAGTGCTTGTGCAGGGGTAAAGGGGGATGCAGTGCAGGACTGGCAGGGCTGGGCAGTCTCACAGAGCCTGAGGATCAGTGTGGGCCGCCTAGCCCAGAGTGGCTCTGAGGGACTGCAGAAGCCAGCCTCAGGAGTTGCACTGGCCTCTTTGCTCTATAACTCCAGGCACTGTTAACAGCAACTGGATGAACTGACTAAACTTCTTATTGGTTCACTTCTGGTTCATTTCCCACACCTTATTTTTCATGTCTTCCTTTTTTCAGGCTACTGAATACCATCTCATCTTGGTTTTTCTTTTTTTTTGAAAACAATAGCAAAACTTTCCTGTACACTTCTTTCACAGCCTTAGTGTGAGGAGGTAGAAGAAAGAGAGACTAGCTAGATCATTTGTAAGCCTCAACTTTACAGCAGAAAATAAGGTGGAATATAGATGCTGTAGCTTGGTTAAACCAGTGGGCATAACAACTTTGATAATTTTGCTTGTTGCAAAATAGAATTATTTTGAATTAGACTGTTGTTGTGGGTTAATCCTGGTAGGCAGCTAAGTACCACGCAGCTGCTCTCTCATTCCTCCCCCTGCCCAGTGGGATGGGGGAAGAGGGCAGGGAAAGTAAAAGCAAGAAAACTTGTGGGTCAAGAAAAAATGGCTTAATAAGTGAAGGAAAAGTAGAAGAAGAGAGAATAATAGGCTAATATAATTTAGGCTAATAATTTAGGCTAATTTTCTTTTAGGTTTTCCTACTTGAGGACAAGATCTCTTCAACTCCCAGCTATTGCAAAGTACTTTTATCTAAGACAGGAATAGGCTAATCTTTCATCTGGAAAAGTAATTTCGGCTGATCTTTGCCAAAAGCCATCAGGTAAGACATTGAGCAAAAACTGTCACCAGTAGAGAGGAGGGAGTGACATCACAGATTTATTACTAAGAATCCAAGGATAACTTTATTAAACTCAGTGGAATGGATATAAACCAAAATTCCTGAGTATCGTGTTCTAATCTTGTAGATACCCGTTAGCAGCTAGGTCCAGACACTACTGAGGCTGTAAGTGGTATTGTGTACCATACCTCTGTTATGGGTGTTATCTAGTTCTGTTTTGTAGGACTCATCCAAGCACTGCCCTCTGGAACAAGAGCCATCATATAAGGGAAGTTGGCAGTTATGTGGTAGCTACCATTTTTTCCAAACTGGGTCTGAGGACCCTTCTGTTCCCAAAGCATACTCCCCTACCGAATGCTGTTAAGATTTTGTCCTTGTCTGACTGTGCCTGAGGGGGAGTGCAGCGTATGTTGTTGATACTATCCCCGTTAGAGCATGACAGTTACTGTTGCCTGTTCTCTTGGCTTTGATTTCCGATTCCTTTGGTTCAGTGATTTCTGAATTAAATATGTCCAGATGCTGTGTTTCATTTATTGTGGAGGCATGTGTACACAAATAAATAAGTGTTTGTGTTACTAACCTTTATGCATTGTAGGAATAATGGAAACATTTAAAGGTAGCAAAACCAAGGTAAAACCCTCTAAATGACCCAGTATGATTCTAAAAGTAAAAAGTGTAATAACATGTGTTCTTATTCTAGAATACATATGTATCTTCTAAAATGTAAAAACAAATTCATACTTGTAGGCAATGTATACAGCAGTTCTCTACATTCACTGTCACTGCAAGTATCGTCATGTGTATCTGTTAATTTTTCTTTTTTTTAATAATCTATTTCTACATTTCCAGCATCCTATGTAGCTTTCTTTAAAGCTAAATATATGCTGAATCTATTTTTTACCCCCTTACACCAGAAAAGAAAGATGGAAAGGATGTGTGTTTGAATAGTTCAGCACTTTTTTTTTTTTTTGAATGATGTTTCAAGTCCTTAGACACTGTATTACTGTTAAATTTAGTCTCTTGGAAATGCTGCAGTCTGGTAAAATTGACACAAATATACTATTAACAAAGAATTTATTGATTCACTTACCAGAATATACATTAATAAAAATAAGTCCTTGTTGCAGCTTGAGAAGTATTTTGTGAAAGAGGGGGCACATTGTTAGAAGGACTTTAAAGCTAATTGGTATGATTGTAATGATTTCAAAAGGCTGTTTCACAAAATCATTAAGGCTAGAAATTAATCTTTGAGCTATATTAGCTCAGAGACTTGCACTTTCTTCACACTTTGCAAGCACAACCAAACTGCCATTAAGTTCAAGGTGCCCTCCATGATGCTTCATCGGAAAAGTGAATTCATTTAAGAGTTTTGTTTCAGCAGTATGTAGCTACAGACAGAATAGTACTCTATCATGACTGGCAGAGTAAGTGGCTTCACGATGGATGTGCATCCGCAGGAGTCAGAAGATTTGCAAGTCATAGCAGGGTTTAAGGTCACCCAGCTAACTTTGTTATTGTAGCAATGTACTTATCTCTGACTTCAAACAGTTCTTCTTAAGCATGATTAAAATGAATATACATGCCTTAATTATGGATTTGGAGTTATTGCACTGTACCTAGGGCAAACACCAGTCCTTTGAATTCCTCTTTGTGTTTGCAGTTCTTTCTTATCTGCCTCCTCAGATACATTTTAAGACCTGGTTCCAGGACCACTGTTTTACCTGTTTCTAGCCAATGCTACTTTATTCCCTTCTGTATACATTTCCTTAAAGATGCACAGGAGTTGATATAGCACCTTTTTGCTTGGCAACTGCTAGAGAGATAGGCAGCTGTAGCAACTGATTCTGTAGATAGATAGTGGCCTCGTGTTATCTCCATTCCGGCAGCAAATTATCTAGACTTCCCCTGTTGGCTTTTCTTCACTGGTAAACTAGAAATGTCTTTGAAATAAAGATAAGTAACTCTGTTGTTAGATAAAATAGAGGCAGAACCAGAAGTAGAAGTAGAGAAAGGTGTAACACAGTCAGAATACTGGGCTAGGAAAATAATACCTGAACAGCTGTAGAAGAGGAGGGCAGTTTAATTATTCTTGTAAATAGACACAGTTGTTAAGATTGTCTATTTTAATTTGATTTAGATGTGTCCAAAAATCCTTTTTAGTCCTTAACCACTAGCCTTATTTTTTTCCCCTACTGTTGCTGTAGGAATACAATCTTGTACTTTCCTCCCACGTTGGAATTTTCTCCCATCTGAAAGAAGCCATGTGATGGTCTGGGAAGGCTTAGGAACTGAGGGAGTCCTTTGAGCCACCCTCTCTTTGTGTCAATAGCTTACAATATTGATGCAAAAATGTATTTATTTTCCCTGCACTTTCTGTCCTCTGTGACAGTTGTACTTGATCAAAAGAGTTTTCTAGGACTTTAGGAGAAGTATGGATTTTGCCATATGCAACCCCGCAGAACTACTAGTTTTGTTCTTCCATGCTGTTTTTGCTAGCAAATATTGCCATTTTTTTAGTGTCATCCTTTTTTTTCTGAATTCTTCATGTCTAAAATTTCCTCCTGGATATCTGTCAAAAATTCAACAGGTTTCATAGTAAGACTTGGCACCATGGGAGCGTGCTTAACAGGAAGTTCTAGATAGCAGTGAGGGTGACTTGGTATTTTATTATCAGAGGATACAAGAGCTGAGAACAGGGCTGATCTAACTTGCTTTGTTTGCCATTCCTTCGAAGATTCTTTTACAGAACTGTCTGTTCCAGAGGGAGTTCAATAAATGGGAAGAATCAAGCCCAAATAGGCTGAATTAACCAAAATGTGCAACATAAATCTCCCACCCCACCAGATTTTGTCCCCTGTTAATCCTCCTTAAAACAACAGCAAACAAATGTTCTGTGTGATTGACATGTGGCCCTGGGTGCTTGTAATTTATCATATGCACTGAGTTGACACTACTGTCGAGATCTTACATAAGCACACAATTTTGCCTTTATATTTTTCTTATAGTATCTCTTTCAAATAGTATTTACAAAATGCATTCAAACAATACTGACTGAATATAATACAAATTACAGATGTAATTCTGCGTAGTCACTGAACATAGTGATCATCAGGCTAGCTCAGGCATGCACCAGTGCTGAACTAGTTGTCTGACAGACAGTGATGTGAAAAGGGCAGAGTGATGGACAAGTTTGGAATAACCTTCTCACTGAGGAACATTCTTCATTACACAGTCAGTTAGCAGAAGGTTTGTCCTTGAAAGTAAAAACAGCTTGTGCTTTCTAACTCTTTACTGTCCAATTTAAAGCTTTTGTACATTTTGCTAGTCTGCCATAATGTGGATTGGCTCATTTGTTGTTTGGATATAGGTCACCCAGTCAGTGGGGTTCTTTTTATAGGCCTATCATGGGATTAGATTGCTGTGGGATGGGCCTTACTCTGTTCTGCAAGGTTCAAAAGCGGGCTACATGACCTCAGTATCTGTCAGTAGGTTTGTGGGATCAGTAATCTAGAATTCAAATATATCCTTGCATAATATCTTTAGCCTGAGAAGTTTTTTTTTTTTTTTTTGGCTCTTCCGTTCTTTAAAATACAACAGAGGAGAATTTCAGCAAGAACACCTCTTTTTTCCTTTTTTTAAAACTTTGCACAGGTATCTCAACTCATTCTTGATCAATGCGCCTGCTGGCTATAAGTTTTTCTTTAACACAGGTGGAAACAAACGTGTTTTCCCCAGTTGCTTTTAAGATACCAATCCTTACAGCAGAAAATCATGCATGCAAACTCTCCTGATAAGATAAAATCAAAATGTAGGACTGGCATGCATATATGATGATAGATTTGTCAAAGTCATCAAAGTGCATGCTGGCACAGAAACTACAGCACTTACTAAAAACACTAACAGTGTATAAACTAACTAAAATCCCATAAATTCTGTCTGGCATGCACTCTTTTAAGAAACTATTATGTTATATAACAGTTTTTATATTTATAAAAAATAATATACAATTATAAATAGAATTATAAAATTGTTATATATAATTGTTACATATATATGTTATATTGTTCATTTCTCAGTAGAAATTATCTTTTTTAGGGCAATGCCTGTCATATCAAAATATCATCTGTGGTTCTAACATGAACTTTTTGACACAAAACAACTTTTTTATCTTGCTTAGTACTTTCCACTACTCTGCAATTGCAGTTCTGATTATTTATCTGGATAGAGTCTTTTTTTTTTTTCTTTTCAATGCTGATTAAAAACAGCAAAAAAAAATTAAGTCTTAAGAAACTAGCTTATGTTATAATTCTCTTTACTTTTCTTGGAGCTATATTAAAATCTGTCTTCTGAAAATTCATATGATGCAAATACACTACCTGGATATTCATTTCACTGAACTCTAGATCCAGAAAATGTGGAGCTATGAAAGAGACATGTTTTTTCTATATTTCAACGTGCAACCAAGTTTCTTCTGGAACAAATATTATTTTATATGATTTATGTATGTCTTTAAACTCTAATCTGAAAGTTGAATTATTCTGGGAGCAAATACTATTCTTCTGTTCCTTTGCTTTAGGTGCTTAATTTCTAGATATTAAATTTTGGTTGTTTCTGTAAGCCTATAGTTGTTCTACATAGTGTACAAATAGAAGCACTGGCTGTGCGGATTTAAAAGACACTCATACTATTGAGATGAATGTTAAATTTTGCTATCTTTTCATCTGATTCCATAGATCTTTATTTGGACTCCTACATGAGTAAGGACTGTTGGAGTAGACCCAATATATAATATACACAGAATTACAGTGTGCTATTAATCATAATTTTGTTTCTCGCTAGCTCTAATTACAGTCATTATACTGTAGTGACATATTCATAATTACATAACCCAAGAAGGTTAGTGAGAATCTTCAAAAATCTGTGGTGGTGCCTCTGGTTTTGGATGTCCATTTTGATTTACCATATGGTTCAGTGTTTAGAAAGCACTTAATATCCTTCGAACTTAATTTTGTCTCTTTGTATGTGAACATTACAATGGAGTCTTAAATTACACAGTTGCATGCTTTTTTAATGGAACCTCTGCCTCATTCTTTCTGTGGTCCAGAAACCCTGGCAATCAGTGGAAAGCCCCCTTAGTCAACTGGAAGCAGCATGACCTTATGTGATGCTTCCTAGCATTTGAGAGTATGCTTGGCAAACACAAATACTTTTGCCATATATATCTTCCTCTAAAAAGACAACCCTTTTCCACATTCTTCGATATTTTATGATTAGTATAAAGATTACTGAGTAGATTACCGATTTTAACATCAACCTATATTAGCTCCAAATGTGAGTTTTGAGAAGTAAAGTTTGCTTACATATGTTATACCATGAGTAAAGCAAGTTTTTTTTTTCTGACAATAATCTGTTTCTGAACCAAATCTTAATTACATTTTCTTTTCTGTATGGCTCAAATTCTGTGTTCAAATTTCCATGTGTTGCAGCATGCAATGCTGTAAATTGAAGGCAACTGTCGTCTTATTTTGGGAGGGAAATACAGTCATTTGTTTGAGTAAGGATGATAAGGGGGAAAGATTCCTATTTCAGAGCATGAAGATATGTGTTTAGTTGGGTTTGAAAGCCTTACAAGTAGCTACTGTGTAGAGTTTCTCAAGGACAGGACAGTCCTAACATTCTCAATGGCAATAAGGTGCTGCACTGTGACCCAGGCCATAGCCAAACATAGGTATATTGGATGGATATTTCCAGGTAGCCATCCATTCTTGTTTTGGTGTCTGCCATTTCAGACAGTCCATGACATACTTACATGACAAAGCTTGCTCAAATGGACAAAAATACTTCAAATTATGTGTCTGGAATGTATAAGTAGGAGAGTGCCTGGCAATTAGATTTCTGCTGACTAAGGCTGTGTTTCCAGTGGCTAATATTTATAGCCAAATTCTTACTTTTTGGAGTATATTCATAAACAATAAGTTCATTGAAATAATTTGGATCAGTTTATAACAGAGTTCTTGCTATTAAAAACATTTTTCTAACTGCTACTGGATTCTACTATTGAACAATGGATTATCAAGAAAGTGTTTTTCAGTCCTCCTTTTATAGAGAAGTATTAATACCTATAAAATTATTACTCTTGTTTAAGTTTGGCAGACTGTATGTAGTGATGAGGAGAATTCTGTGGGAAAAGTAGAGCACTCACGTTTCATACCAGTATGCCTTTAAATGCATGGAGTTTTTTTCTTGAAATATGGGTTCTTATAATCCTATTCTCCTAGGTTATCTTCACCTAGCTATGGGATTACGTGTAGACAGTCATTTCAGGAAATCTAATATTAATCTGACTTTTTCTTCTGGGATTTGAAGATTAGGTAAAAAGTACTGACAGAGTGAACTACTGACATTTCGATTTAAATTCACTTCTACAAAATATTTTGTCTAGAATGGTTTGGAAGAGTACCATGATGGCTGATACATATCATTGTATAAACAACAACGAAGAGAGAATCTGAGATCCCTGTCATTAAAATCTTTCCTAATGAAAACTGTCTTTTACACCAAAAACCCTAACTCAACCTGGAACTATTTAAAGAGCAGTGCTGCAACATAAGGAGGAAAGCTAAGTCACTAGTAACCAAGACAATAACATGAAGTATGGGGTTTGGGATTATTTTTTTTTTTTAAATTGAAGTTAACTAGTGCTTTTAATTACTTTCAGTATTGGATGGACCCAGTATATGGAGGGTTTGTGTCATAAACTTGTGAAAACCATCAGTAGACAGTATTATGGCCACATGCTTTTCTATCTGATCTTTTAAAGTGTTGGGTTTTTTTTTTAATTTGTTTATATGAACTCCTATTTTTTGACATTACAGTATAAAATTCCCAGTAACTCTGACTTTGACTACTTCTTTTCTGGGAGAGTATGTTGTCTTGTGTGCTTAAAGTATCTTGGCATCCTACTTCACTTGAGGGAACTCCTACAACAGGACTTTGCAGGGTTGTTCTTTGGGGTTTTGCCCCCATCCCCTCAGAACCAGGGGAATGATGCATGGAATTTTCTGAGCATTCAGAAACTTTTCAATTAAGTCTGAAACCTGAACAAATGGAATTGCTGTGACAAGAACAGATGTACTTGGCTTTCCTGCCTTGAACAGTCTCCACAACAGCAGCCGATTTGGCCCTAGTGCAGTCAGTTTTGTTTGAGACTTATGTGGTAATCTTTTTGCGGAAGAAACATTCAACACAGTATCTGAGCAGAGGTGACTCAGATTCACTGAGCTGCCAAACAGGGAAGCAATTTCGGTGGTTTTCTTTATGATGGAAAGAGAAAACTGTTTCTGAAGTCATGTGATTTGACTTTTATGTCTTAATCAGTCTTACTCTCAACATAACTACTGTTTTCACTCTAAGTTTACTTGAATATTTTAGAAATATCATTAGATGAACATGAGAAGGCAAAGTATGTTTTATTTGTAGCTATATTTATTGGAACTATGTGGATGGTACAGATCTCTTCAATGTATAGACTTGTTACCTAATAACTGTATTGTAATGCGTGGACAACAGTATGTGGGGAGGTATTTTGTCTTATTTGCTTATTTGCTTATTTGCTCATCCAGTAGCTGGATGAGCTTACTGTCTTGTCAGAATTTGTAATTTTTAACGAATTTTTAAGTTTTCACGGATGTAATCACTAGTCTTTCAACATTTAACAAAATTGATTGAAACTTAATTGTTTAGTTTTTATTCTTTCTTTTCAAAATGCTTTCATATATCCTACACAAATTTATTTTAGTTTTGGAGATATGATAGGGCTTAGCAATATTCTCTGATAGGGATAAGGACTGCTACTGAATGCAGTATTACATTTTTAATAGGAAAATGAACTTTATAGGCTGTCTATTGTGGGTTGGTATAAGTGACATGAATAAACAACAGCTTCTTACAATTTCTAATAGAAAATCATAGACCAGAAACTATTAAAATCTAAAACACTTCATTTATTTGAAGAAATTGAAAAAAACGAGATGCAATATCAACAAATTCTTAAAAATATGGTCATGTTTCGGTCTTCTTTTGCTTCATCTCACTAGTGTGAAACAAAGCTAAATATAGTTAAATCATTTTCTGGGATGGCCTAAAGCTGCTTTAGACAACTATAATCCACTCCCAAACTGACAATTCCTAATATGCCCTCAATGAGCAACTGAGTACCATTTAAAAATTTTTTAGGGCAAAAAATGTAAAGATGGAGTTGGCTACCTCTACCTCCTGAAGCATTAGATGCATTTTATGAAAGAATTGTGTGACAAATGAAGGAGGGGCCATAGTAGGTAATCAGTTTTCTGTGGTAGATAACCATAGTGGAGTAGAATTGAGTTTTGTAGAATAGCTAGCTGATTCTAATTACATTTGTTTTTCATTACAAGTATATGTCAGAACTCTAACCTGTGTTGCACTCATGTAGTTAAATTTCTAGGCCTGGACCTGGACCTTAAACTCTGCTGTGGTTCCACATGCTGTGTGCAGAAATCCTCTTTATTCTTTCTGTAATAAAACTTAGAAAACTCAGACATTTCTGCTGCAGCTTTTGAATCCAAACATCATTGCAACTGTCCAACTACAGCTAGCTTTTGCCTTTTTTTTTTTTTTTCCCCAAATGTTATCCAGGTAGCTGTTGAAAGCACCAAGGGTAAGTTACTCAGTGCTGGATATGTAACAAGCTGAAGATATGGATGTCACACTTCTCATGTGCTGCAGACAATGAATTCAGAGCTGTGTGCAACTGTGGTTGATCTAAGCTATGGCTATTGATAAATGGAAAGGCTTCTGGTAGGCAAGGTAACGGAAAGCACTTTGCTTCCCAAACAGGCCAGCTGCTCACAAACAAGTAAGTGCTCCATGGGGAAAATAATTCAATTCATATAATCATCACTGGCTCAGGAGTGGAAATAAAAGAAGCGAACAAAGAGGTGATGAAAGTTAGAATTTGGAGGGATTGACAGGAGGTTGGGTGGCTTTGCTAACACCCACAAAGCATTGATGGCACTTGTACATTAGTCTTTTGCTTTATTCATAATGTTATTAATTTTTAAAGAACCATTAATATATTCATTTATAGCAGTGAAATGTGCTGTCATATTCACTCTGAATATGTTTCCTGTATTTTTTTAGCTTTAACCTTGATCTGCATGTTCACCACATATGGGTATAAAATTGGAAGTCATGAAGTTGTTGTCTAAGGTAGCTGAAAATGGCCCAAGAGTTTGTGAAGCACCTTTGCTCATAAGAAATGCTGTTTGTCTACCCTAGAAGAAAAATTTCTGGGAGGGTGTAGAAAGAGAAGGATAAAGAAGGAAACTTGACATAAAAGAGCAAAACAGTCCAAGCAAAGGCTATTCAAGAGTCTGACAGCAGAATAAAATAGATGAAACCCTCGAGAGTTCCTTCCACACAATTCGGAAGGCTGGGACACAGAGACAATCTTTCGGATTTTCTATGGTTTTGTCCTGCTGCACAGAATTCAGATGTTTCTTGAATCTTTTAAGGTTGCTTCCCTGACTTTGATTTTTTCCTTTTTTTGAATACCTTCATACAAAATAAATATCAGACCATATCAAGAAATCTCTGTAGTTCATTCAGCTGGGCTTTTCATTTGATCATCTACTTTAGACATGACTATTAATGTCTCTCTCCCATGGATTTTTTCAATAGGGCAAATGTCATCAGTGACATTAAGGAATCCACAATGATTAAATTTGAAGGAATGCTGTCATATTGCAGAAAGAGGTAACATAACTGAGTAGCTCACACTCTTCTTGACAATATATTACTTAGATATTGTTCCTAACTGGTATCAAAAAAGCTAGTGGTGTCATGATACTATGGCCATCAGCTTATGCTGCAAGTCTTGAACACATTCTGTCAGCAAACTTTGACCAGCAGTCAGTAGGTAGAGAGTAGAGCTGAAATCTGAGAGATAGGATGTGTTAAGAAAGCTAAGAGCAACAGACATTTCTGCTTCCTTGTATGTTGTGAAGTCATCAGGAACTGGGAACCATTATCCTGCATTGAAACAAGATACATATCATTGCTTCATGCACACCATCTTGCCTTTTGTTGAGTGGCAATGTCTCTCAATTCATGTTTGGTTTTCTCAGCATAGATAGCTTCTAGTCTAGGCAAGAATAAAGACAGGCTAATCCACTGCTCCTGAAAGGCTGATGACACCTGAAATGAAATGTGGAGACTGCAGAACTTGTGGTCCTAGAACAGCTCCAGGTTGTTCTCTAAGAGTGAGTTGACATCAGGTAAAATTCACTAGAATAATGAATAAATGCTTAGTTGCTTATTTAATTTACCTTCACCCATTTCAGTTGCATACATCTTTCACTTCTGCTATTTTCTCCTCTCTAAATGCTTATGATGAACTGGAAAATTGTTTCTACTATTTCTTATGAATATTTGTGCAACAAGTAAGTGAGAAAAACCACTTTTGTTTACTTATACTCAAAGAGATAAAATGAACTGGTGATTGGCAGAAACAGCAACCAAAATCAAGCAGTTCAAGCAATTGAGAATGGACCTTCAAAGGAGTTAAGAGAAGAAAAAAATGGAGACATTGCTAGGAGATGTTACTTCCAGGTCTGCACTGAATGTTTAGCTCTTGTTTTACTGAGGCTAAGGTGAGGCACTAAAGGAACAAAGATCCCAATCTACTTGATTGCCAACGCTGTAGGTAGAGATGGGAGATGGCTGCAACTTGACCCCTAGAGAGTAGGCTGGGAAGTGTCTGAAGATCACAAACACAGTAGAAAATAGCACTGTAGTCAAAACTGTTGACCCACTATGCAATGTCAATACTTTCCTATATTTATATACTTCAGGATATGTTTCCCCCTGTAGAAGTGGACATGAAATGAATTTTCCTTTCCCTGATTGGCTAACTGTTTTGTAGGGGATTGCATAATGAGATGTGGGGAAAAAAAAACACTTTAAACATATATATGTGTGTGTGTACATATGAGACTCCAGGTACGTGGGAGCTTTATTTTATAAAGCAGCTCTCTTGACCTTATGTCCTGGTTTCGGCTGGGACAGAGTTAACTCTCTTCTTAGTAGCTGGTGCAGTGCTGTGTTTTGGATTTAGTGTGAGAATAATGTGGATAACACTCCGATGTTTCAGTTGTTGCTAAGTCGTGCTTATCTTAAGCCAAGGACTTTTCAGTTTCCCATGCTTTGCCAGCAAGCAGGTGTGCAAGAAGCTGGGAAGGAGCATAGCTGGGGCAGCTGACCTGAACTGGCCAAAGGGGTATTCCATACCATGGAACGTCATGCCCAGTACATAAATAGGGGGGAGTTGGCCGGGAGGCATGGATTGCTGCTTGGGCATCGGTCAGCAGGTGGTGCATCACTGGGTTTTTTTTTCCTTCCCCCCCTTTTTTTGTTATATTCCTTTTTGTTACTAGTATTAGTATTAGTATATTTCATTATTATTATTGTTACTTTTATATTTTACTTCAGTTATTAAACTGTTCTTATCTCAACCCACAAGTTCTGCCTTCTTTCCCGATTCTCCTCCCCATCCCACTGGGAGCAGGGGGAGGGGGACAGGGAGCAAGGGAGCAGCTGTGTGGTGCTTGGCTTCTGACTGGGGTTAAACCACGACACCTTAGCTGTTTAATTAGGAATAGTAGAGGTCAAGATCAAAAGCAACATAACTACCTTCCCTCTACTTTAGTACTCTTCAGTGTTTCTCAAGAGTCTGATGCAAAAAACCTCAAACCAAAACAAATTAAAAAAGAATAAACCATAATAACTCCAAAGCAAATATTCTCCAGAATATTTCCTCACAGATGTTATAATAGCCCCGTTATTCTGACTGCAGCTGTGGATGTAGCAAGAAGTTTTCTAATAGGAAGAAAATGCCTGGAGCTTTAGTGAAATGCCTGCTGAATAAGTGTTTTAATAACATTTTACATTTGGTTTACTTACTGACAAACTGAACATGGGGGGGGGGAATAAATTAGAATAAAGTACTGCTTTCTTTCCAAATTGTGATAAAATGTGTTCATTTTGGAAAAAAAAAAAAAGATATAAACTAAAATTTCTACTTTGCAACAGAAGAAAAAGAAAGAAAGGTCTACCTTTGGAAAAAACACTGCATCTATACTTTCTTTAGTTTGGTGTAAGAGTGACCACCCAGAGTGGGAGAACTCTACATACTACTTCTTTCTAAGGGTATTTCAACACCCAACTTGCAATCTTCAGTTTCACTGTATACTCTCATATTTAGGTTGACATTATACTCTGAAATTATTTTTTGCTTAGCTGGTCTTGAAGCTTTTTCATTTTGTATAAATAAATTTGCTTTTATTTGGCTTCTCCTCTCAGTCAATAGAATCACTACATTATTTATATAATTATGACCTCTAAGCTCTGCCTCAAACCTCTTTAAAAAACAGTCATACTCCAAAGGTGCCGGGGGAAGCCACCCACTTGCTGGGTGGTTGCACAGCAATGCTGACATGTTATTTGCATTCGGCTGTCATTCAGGAGGTTATGTTTTGAGGAATCTGAACTCTTACAGCCTCGTGAATCAGATAGATAGAGAAGTGACTGAGGTGGATAGACTCATTCACACAGGCTTCTTCTGCATTCAGCTGAGTGGGAACATCATACCTAAGAGTTTGCTTTTTGGGATAAATAGATTAGCTGGTTTGCAGCCAAGAACTGTGACCTTCTGTAGTACCTACAACCATGATTTTTTTCTGATGAAATCTAGGTATTAACCCTGAAATACTGTATTTGGTATTTTAATTATTTCTCATGTCTTAGAAACAAGATCTCACAGTTAAAGGGATTTATGCTCTATTTGGTAGTCTGCTCTTGCTGTTACATTAAATAGCTAAAGCTAGGAATCTAATTCTTGCCTAAGTACTGAAAAGGTGACCTATTTACACGGCTGTGGAGTGCATATGTCTTCCACTAAAGTCAGTAGGGAACTGTTAGTGTTCAACACCTGAACTTGTGTCCATCTGCTTGATTCCTGGAAGATATCTTTAGACATGTACCGCCTCACAAACATAGCCTGAGATAACTCAGTTGTTAGTATTGCTGTGATTGCAAAATAAAGTAGTAAAAATGAAGTATCTTGGTTTTAGTTACCTTTATTGATATTGATTAAAGCATGGGCTTTTTTCAGAGGCTCAGTGAGTTCTAACAGTTCTTCTGCTGATTGCTCTGAAGGCAGGTATTTCCCTGCATTCAGCCATCTAGTTAGGACATCATATACGAGAGTCTGCTTTTCAGGATAAACTGGATAGTTGGGTTTGTAGCTGAATGAGTACACATACACATTGTATCATATTTAGAAAGAGTTTCTGTTATTTTTTTTCTTCTCTTAAACCAATCTCTTACTTTGAATGGTAGCTTGCCATTCAGATAGTCTTTAAAATTAAGTCAAAATTTCCTTTTGACAAACATTTTTTGCATATTTAGGGTATACAGAGCAGAGATATTTAAAATTATTGTTGTTCTGAAAGTTATTTCACTGTTCTCTCAATAAAATAAAGAGTCATTTCAGAGAACACTGAAACAAATTTGACCGTCGAAGTATTTCACAATAACCATTGGCTCAGCATAAGAATTTGCTATGGACTGCTAATGATGAGATCTTAAAAAGCCAAGTTAGAAAAGTAGTTTTCTTCTTCTTACCTGGTAACAAAGTAGTGTTTGAATAATGCAGTTTGTCACCTTCTTCCATATTTCTGCTTGACCTTATTCTAACTGCTGAATTGAGTATCAGTTACAGAAACATGTATTCAGGGATATCTGTGATGACTAACATGACATTAGGAGCAGAGAAATGAGTCTCCACAGGTTGAACTGAACTAACACCTATAGTAAACCTAAAATATTATATTCATATGGGAGACACGATCAGAATGGTATAAATTTCACACTGGGAATTATAAGAGTGGTTCTTCCTAATAAACGTGCCAGTCAAATCAATATTGTACAGCCTGTTGTGCATAATTTGGACCAGATATTAGCTAAGATCAATTTCAGAAATTATAATTTCAGAGAATTTCTAAACAGGAAGAAGGGCAGCAGGCTGGAATCTATGCACAGCAGTCTGTGCAGGTTTAATTTGGCTTTTAGAGTTCCTAAGTGATTTCTTTGAAACTGTCTGCCAAAACCTAGCCACTAGGGTGCAGATATGCAGCACAAACCGCAGTGGGGAATACGTGTAAACATGTCTCACCACTTCAAAAGACATTTTTTTCTTTAAATGCTACTAACATTTTTACAGTATTTCAAACTCTGAAAGTATTTATTAGTTCTCAGAAACCAAAACCTTCAAGCTTTCATTCTGTAAGTTAATATTTGAATAGGTTTCTATTGTATTCTGTATTTGCTAACAAATACAACAAATAGATACATCTTATTAATGTAATGATACTGAAAAGCTTTTAAAGCATCTGGACTTAAAGCAAAGGCATGAAAGGTCAGGTGCATTGTATGTGACCTTGCAGTTAAAACTGTAGTGTTACAATTGTAGCGTTACAAAGTCCTGCTTGAAGCAGGACTGTTGTGTATAACAGCATGAGAAAGAGGATGCTGTTGCAGCTTTACTGGTAAAAGCAGGGCTGAGGATTTGTAAAATGGTCATTGGAAGTAAGAACTGATAACTAGCGAACCTCCCACCTACAGACACAATTTTGCTCTGAATCAGTGTTTCATACTTACAACTTTTACTTTTTGCTCATTAACATTAAAACAAAAGTACTTTCTTTATTGTATTATTTTTAAGATGGGGACATTTTTATTTCTTCATAAAGAACCATTATTGGTGCTGCAGAAAATAAAATTAGACAGCCATTTTGTGCATTGACAAACTTGCAGGTAGCAAACATATTTTTGTCATTTGTAATTTTATTAGAGGTAATAAACATTGTCATTGATGCCCAGCACTACTTTTTTCTTGCAAGAAAGAGGGCAATATTTCTAGTATAAATGGTGCGATTGGCTTGCACTGTGGATGTGAAATAACATGTCTGGCCTTGAGATAAGTATACATATGTTCCTCGAATGCTAATCCTTTCCATCAGACTAACATTCTCTTTTGCAGTACATATTATCCAAACTGTTCCATCTTCTTTTTCATCCTGCAACACATCAGTTGCTATTTTAATGCATTGTTATTCCTTCTCTTTCAAACTGTTTTCATTTTTACAGACCACATTTGCTGCAGTGTTCTTTTCAGTTGCAGCTCATGCACACTGAACCCAGAAAGGTGCATGCTTGCTGTTCCATAGACAGCCTGCCTTGATTGGACCTCCGGATGCCATGCAGTCATGCATTTTCTCCTCATGTGCTTTCTGTGAGGCTTTCTGCCACCTTGTCTTGTTGTCTTTTTAATGACACACAGTATTTGAAGCAGGAAAAATAAGAATTTTATCTTTCCAAGACCCAGTAACACTGCACTTCAGCTGGCTAAAGAAATACCCTAAAAAGCCAAGGCATCCCTTTACATATGTTTTACCCTTGACATCTTTTAGTCTTACTGATTTGGGGACATACCTTTTCTTAGTTTTCCTTCATTGCTGTTTATTTGTTCCTTGACTGGTCTGCTTAGAAAACATACCTGTTCATTTCCCTTCCTGTGTCCTTGTGAACAGTCATCCAAAGTTTTTTTCAGACTTAGACCCAGCAGTAATGTCTGTTGATGTCTGGTCTTTGGTTTGGATTTTTTTTTTTTTTTCCCTGTCATCTTCTCTCTTTTCAGGGATTCTGTTAACTCCAAATCCTGCTGAAAAGTTGAAGGAACCCCTTTTCACATAGGTTTGGTCTTGGTGACTATTTTTTGTTCTGAGATGTTCAGATTTGAGTACTATCCAGTAAGTTGAGTAGGATGGCCTTGGCAGTGTATAACTCACCCTATTTTTGCTGAGATCACTGTTATATCATATCCATACATTAACAAATTACTTGATTGTGCATAATTGGACTGTCAAAAACAACTACCCAGCTGAAAATTTCTTTTCAAATAGCCAGGCATACAGCATAAGCATTGTATCAGCTGGTGCCAAGAGAAAGATGTTTTGGTATCCAGAAGAGAGAAATGCCTGTTAATGCCTATGCAATTGCTCAATAATGGAACTAATGGAGTGATTAAGAGTTTAGGATGGGGTGCTGCATTGTGCAGTCTTTTAGTATTTGCTTTGATTGTGTGTCTGTGTTCCCCTGTAGTTGGAGAGAAAATTGGAGTTTAAGATTTTCATCCCCATTGGTTCTTCCAGCCGAATCAGTGACATTTCAGTGATGTTGCACTCAGTCCAGTGTAAAGACATAGTGTAAAATGAGTTAAAGCTACCCCCAAAAGTAAGCTATTATAAGTTTTCTGGAGGCAGTGAAACAATCAAAATTATAATCTAGACCTATAATAGCAGTCTGGGAAAAGTCGTGTAAAGGGTATACAAAAAATATTGTACAGTTTAAGCTGATCCTTAACTATTACAACATTTAACAATACTTTGTAGAGAAAGTCACATTATTCTTTGCCTCCTGCAAGGTATCTTTCACTATAATAATCAGGTCCTGAGACTGAATGGAAAATCAGGTTATTTCATTACAATGATGCCCATGTTCCTAATGTGTAAACACATTTTTTCCTGCCTCCTTTTTTGCTCTGATATAAGAAGTGATGAGCTGTTGCTTTCAATGTCATAAATATGTTTGGAATTAACATCAATTGAAATAAAAGACTTTGTTTTCCTGATTATTTTTTGGATCTCCACAAATTAATGTAAAATCATTCATTATTTGTAGCTCTTGTTTTCAATGTTTTCTTTACAGTGCTGAAGGTTAAAATAATAAATAACTTTTGGGTAGCCAAAAATAACAATCAGGTAACAGCTTTTCTTGATTATTCAAGTCTTTGAGGTTTTCTGGTGGTGATGTGTGCTTTCCTCTGGATGTAGTTCCCAATGAACTGAATATCAGACAAGGATATATCTGTATCAGGGAGCAGCTGGGAAAAAAAAAAAAGTTGGGGAAAGACATTAATGGAAAGATCTATTTCATCATGACTATCTAAATGCTTCTTCTGCACTAAACGTGTCTGTGGTGGTTTAGTTTGGAACAGTTTAGATATAGGTTACCCTGAGTAATAAACCTGCTTAGTGCAGAATATGTTTCTAATGGGAAAGGTATTGTGGAAGAGCTCATGTGCTTGACATATAGCTCTTCCAATCTTTCTTTAACACCCTTGTGTGGCTACAGACTTTATCCATACAAATCCTGGGAAAGCCTAGATGAGAAGCCAGTGTAACAGAGTTACTCCTCTCTTTCATCCTTTCATCATCTTAAATGGATCTATAGGGAATATATAGACTCAGCAACTGTATTGGCATATGTAGAAATAATCTACATTTCTACATTTTTCTACATTTCAAATATCCTACATTTTTCAAAAATTGCAAAATAAAGATGGCTAATTTTATTGTGATATTTCAATCCCCATAATGAATTTTCAAACACCTAAAAGAAAGAAGCCACCTCATGCCCATAAATGAAACAAAACTAGTTACAATTTGGTTTTGTGATAGAGGAATGTTTTTATTTTATTTATTTTCCCTCACTGCACTTCAGGGGTTTTTTTTAGAGTTATAAATTGGGATAATCCCAGTAAATTATTTGGCACTGCTCTTTGATGTAAGTTTGCTTGCTTGCTTTGTTATAGATTCCTTTTAATCTCTCTGTCTCTCTCTATACATATACCTCCCTCCCCACTTCTTTTTTTTTTTATAAATTGTGTTGATATTTGTTGTAAAATGCCTTGTGCAGTGATATTTTGAGCAGGATATGTGACTTTCTGTTTGCTTGGGTTATTTAGATTTATATATTGTTCTTTCTGGATCCTGAGTTCATTTCAAATCCTTACTCTCCATGATTATTTTCATGTTGTTTCTTTCATGTCTTTCCCTCTAATCATGTTGCAGTTATATGTTACTGACTTATTTATTGACTTCTCTATTTTTTTTCTAAATTAGATTTTTTTCCCCTCTGTTTAGGATCTATCCCTATGCAGCCAGTTAAAAGCTGCCATAGCATACCTGATAGGGAAAGGACAAATGTTTCCTTTACGTGAATACTGAAAACAACAAAATCTATGTACGGATTACTTCCACTTGGAGTAGATTCTAACTGAGTGACCTTAGAGTGTAGAACCATTACAGCTTAAAGCATTTGTTGGTGTGTCTACAATGTCGTGCCATGTTTCTTGGGAAGACATTTTACTGTTTTTCAGCTTTGCTTAAGCAAAACATGATTCAAATTTTGTGATTTCACTGGGATTATTTATGCTGTAGTTCAATGGTCTCTTTCACGTATCAATAATATCAACAGGGATTTACACCTTTCTCTCTTTTATGCTACTTTAGTTGCTTGTGGCTGTGCTAAGAGAACTAACTTGCAGAATTGATTGGAGTTGAATATTATCTTTTAAAAATAACCAAATCTCTAAATTCAACTTAAACTGATTTCCTGATCTAGTTTATCCTTATTTAGTTGCCTGATCAATGCTTTTACTTGCACAAAAGAAGCAACAATATAATAGTACAATAGTGAGGAAAAAAGAAGCAGAGGGAGAGTAAGTGCCCTTTTAAACATGTCAATGCCATGTTTAAAGCATTTCTGTATTATAGACATATTATCAGACAGACATTCCTGCTTCATGGTGCCCTGCCAGAGTTATATGGATCCATGCACTGCTATAATTACCATCAGGGATTTTAGTAGGTTGTCGTAATATAACTGAATAACAAGAAAGTTCACTGTTATGATTCATATATGGAAAATTTGTTCCTGGATAGTCCTGTTCCAGAGTCTTTCTGTATCCTTTTTTTATGTGCTCCCAAACTGCAGGTTGTAAGTGCAAATTCACCCCCCACTCCACACCCCCACCTCACCCCCTTGAACCCAGGAGCATTTGAGCAAGTAGCCATTGTGGGCATGGGGCCCTTGGATAGCTAGCTTGTTCATGTCTACAGCAGAAACAAGGGAGGGAACTGCAGCTCAGTCTGTGAGTCACTAGTTTACCCATAGAAACACATTTACTGTAAACAGTCAATTGACATTTTCACCATTCAAGAAATAAAAAAATAATCCATTGCCAATGGATTCAGAAATAGTGATTTAAGATATAGTCACCAAAGAACTGTTGGAAGGTTTTGGGTTTCACTACAAATTAAAGTTTTATTACTTTTAAAGGCTTATGCAACTGGAGGTTGGCTGATGCAAGTATTTAACCTCACTAGAAAGCTAAATATCTCACCATGAATCTGAACATTTAACTCTGAATTCTATATTTAGGTTGATGTTAAGTAAGTGGCTAAAATGCCCACACTTGAGTTTTCTCAGAAGGGATTTCTCTCTATCAGAAAGTTTACCTATAGGTTCCATCATCATTTTTCAAATCTCTCTAGCTTGGCTTCCTAGATTTTTAATGCAATTCCTCATGCTATAGAAGATAACCTATTTCTATAAGATATAATGTGTTGTTAATGCCTTTAGTAGCTTAAAATGGAATTAAAAATAGTTTAGATAGGGAAGTGGTGGAGCTAATTTATGCTCAGAAACCAGAAAATATCTGAAAAGAAAAGTCTGTGTTCCAGAGCTGATATGCTGGATCCCGCCATGTAGCCATCAACTTAGCAGCTGTGATGGCTTGGAGAAGTTGTTTCGGTGTCTGATATGGAGTTATTCGTATAGCATATACAAACTCCAGCAAAGCTTCAAGAGAAAATTTAAATGGGTTGTATCGTGATCCCTATATTTTAATACAGTCTCCTATGCCACATACGGAATAATCATCATCAGAAGTTCTGATACTACAAAGTCAAACAGTATATTGGTGTATATACGTTGTCCTTACTTTTGGATTTTTCAAAGCTAAATATTTAATATTGTAATACACCATTGCAAGTGTTCATCATGGATTCCAGTAAGAAAGGCGCTCAGACCCATAATATATTGATTAAAAGATCATTTCTTGGAGATAAAATGAGAAAGGAAAAGAGGATAACATAGATAAACTTACATCCCTTCAGATGCTGGGAAGCCTGAGTTGTGCAGCATCAGATGGACTCCAATCAGGACATGGCACACTGCACCGTGCAGATCCTGTCTGTGGAAAGGTTCACCAGCATTGTAGTCTTGAGAACTTTTATAGGATGTTCTCAGAAGTAAGCAATTCTATTAATCATTTCTACTGTCAAACAAATGGATGGTATCCGAAAACATGCTGCTTTATTTCAAGATAAGATGAGATATGCAGGTAGCTTAATCACCAGGTACTAAGTGGGAGCCATATCCAGGCTTCTCTGTTACAATCAATGCACTAAAGTTCATCCAGCAGCCAGGTGGTATGTGCAGCACAGCACAGCCTGCACCTACTCAGCTGTAAGGTGGATCCTTAAATCCTCTATGTAGAAAAGCCTTCCGGTTAGGACCACTACTAATATATTAGTATTCTGTATGACAGAGAATATGTTATCCAAAGAAGATGGAAATATATCAGTACAACTCTCAGAGTGGATTGCCTTCTTAGTTCTAGTGAGTACTCGTTAGTGTTAAATGGTAATGAAATAACAGATGTATAATGCTAGGTTAGACCACCTGGAAGTCCCTTAATCTTTTTCCTGTCTTAGCATCCATCGTAGGTTGCTCAGGAAAAAGGCTTCAATTCCTTTCTTCCTGCTAATTTGCCCCTTAGTACAATATTTTAATGTCCAAACACTGGGAAAGATTCTGGGTTACAAGCTAAAAGAAAAAAGTAAATTGGGAAATGTGTAATGAATCGATAAAATACTCTGTCTGTAACTGTCATCTCTTTGAGTCAAGTGATACTCAGTCTGTAGCTCTAATGACTGATGTATCTGACTTAGCTAATCATCAAGAACATTATAATTTTTATTAATACCACTCCATAGTTTTCATAAATCAGTTAACTCTCAAGACAAAGAAGTTTAAAATCAAAGGTTATTAGTTATATCCCTTAATATACTATTTCTTACACATATTGTCAGAAGCATTCATCCACACATAAGCTTAGAAAGCTTCACATTTACATTGCCAAAGGACTATTTGAAGTTAAAGTCTAAAGAAATTTCAGGTGTTTTTCTTTGGATCACACTTGAGATGAGACCAGTAAAATTATCTGTATTATGTCACAGTATTACATTATATATCAGATCTATGAAAACATTTTTTATATTATATTTACCTTTAATTGATACTAAGCTATGTATGAATGTTTAGTGTTAAAGTTTTGCTACACAAAACATGTATTCACTAAAAAAGGGGAGTTTACTGAACTTAAGCTAGTCCAATTATCTTAAATATGAACACACTTATTCTAGTAACAATTCCAAACTGAATTTTGTGTTTACTTTGTATGCTAAAAGGAGAGGTAAGCATAGAAAGCATACTTACTGTGCTTTGTAAATATAGACTTCAGATTACAAAAATATTTCAGCCGTAGAATTACTTTGGTTGAAAGCAACTTTTGGAGGGTGTCTGGTTCAAATCCCTGCTCAAAGCATGGACAGCTTAGACCAGGTTACTCAGAGCTCTTGTGTCTGGATATTTGCAGTCCCTTATGCTGCTGCTTCTTTATCTTGCGACCTTTTGTTACTTGCATGGCTCCTACATGCAACTACATATCTCTGGTGGTCCCATACTTGTGTAAAATGCTCATACATTTTGTCTGGCTACACCATCACAGTGTTGCAGAATACCTACGTACTGCTGTTTAGTATGCCTATATTTGGATTCAAGGCAAACTAATATTAGCTATATCCTGACAAATACTTTTATAATTTATAGGAGTTGTAAGCCTCTGCTTTGGCTACAGGGCCTTGTTCAATCAAAAATCAAGTATCTCCAAGGATGGAGTTTCCATAACCTCTCTGGAAAACCTGCGCCAGTGTTTGACCTCCCTCATGGTGAAAACGTTTTTCCTAATAGCTGTTCATTGCCTCTTGTGCCTTTACTCCAAAGGGCTGCTAAACTCCCAGATGAGTCTAATCTTCTTGTATTCATATTTAAATAAAACCTTGAAAGAAAAAGCAAAAAATGTGGCCCATGTTTATAAAGAAGGGACTCCACCATTGGAATCACACTGTGATATCTGCCGTGTTGTATGCTTATTCATATGTTTAGAAACAATCACAAAAAAAGGTGAACAGTTTCTGAATGGTTTACAGTTATTCTGGGCAGAACACAGATCCATCAGCAAGGAGATGCAGCAGGATACTGAGCGGATGGGGCATAGGATGCAGATGAAATCTAGTGTCAGTAAACACAAAGTAATGCTTGTGGACCAAACTACCCTATAAATCTGCTTTGATATAGACTCCAAATTAGCTATTACCACCAAGGAAAATGATCCCAGACGGAGCTGATAAATTCTATGAAAACATGAGCTACCAGTAAGAAAAAAAAAATAAATAGAGAAGATAGGAGGGAAAGAATGGAACACAAAATATAAATAGCAAAATGCCTCTCTGGAAGTCTATGCTGTACCTGTATCTTTGATGTTGATGGCACTGCAGTTTACCCTCCCCAGTGGAAAAAAAAAAAAAAAAATGGGCAGGGAAAGTAACAAAGGTAGAAAATAAATGTATAGAATTATTTCACTACTAATGGGATTAAGTAGGTGATTATATTAAATAGACAATAATACAAATCAATGGAGACTGCTAGTTACCAGCACAGAAGACACAGCAGTGAGAATACTGTTAGGCTCAGAGCATTCTAACAGTCCCTAACTGTGTGTATTGTGTGATTTTGCTTGTTTGATTTTGGTTTTCCTTCAATTTCTGTGTATCTTGGCTAGTATCTTTTTTTCCTTTTCCTTGTGTTGATGAGAGCAAAGTTTATGAGGAAGAACTGAAAGAAGGAAGAAGTAGACAATGTGAGATGGGAAGGGGGTTCACATGAATGGAGAGGAGGCTCATTTCTTGGCAGGGAAGAAGGGAAGATATTCCTTTGGCTGCTCTGCATAAGGTGGTAAGGTAAATGTGCTGTGCATGCACAGGTTTAGTAAGACAGTAAGCATGGTCATATTGTAAGAGGGAAGTTTTAAGCAGATGCAGATGGGGTACAGATGAGGAGGCAGCCAGCCTACAGCAGGCAGAGGTATAGAGAGTACCAAAGGTAGAAAATACCCTGATAAATCCTGGGGGAAACAGATGGACAAAGAAGGGCTGAACTCAGGAAGAATTCTGGAGTAAGAAGAAAAAAGGAGGAAGTAGTTAAACACAATGTTAAAATATCTATCCATTAAATAGCTGGAGAGGAAAGAATGCTGAGTCAGCTTGGTAAATTGAAGAGATGTGAGGATGCAGACTAGAAAGAAAAAGTGTTAAGGATGGCAGAGTAGTAAGGAAGATGTTGATTCTTCCTCTTCCTCCCTTTACTCCTTCTCCTTCTTTTGCATATTTGATGATAGCAATGTTCACACAAGCAGTCGAAGGCTCAGCAGTTCATGTGGTGCTGATAGCAGAAGAAAGCTTTTTTCAGGAGCCAGACTGCATAGTCCTTCCTGGGCGGCAGGAAATAATCTCACAAAGCACTTGGTCAGCTCTTCTCAGGAAAACAACAAGGCAGTTTTATCCCTTACCGCTCACTTTTGGTTAGGTAGATAGTTTAACCTCATACAACAATTTTATGTTGGTTAGCAAAGAGTTTGAAATGCAGCATGGAGAGCCTCCAGGGCATCGACTAAACAGATTAAACAAGGCAATTTCAGTGTTTGAACTAGTCTGGCAAAATCAAGCTGATATAAATAAAAGACAAATGCTTTTCTAGACCTGCCTTTGGCCTTTATGTTCATCGTAGCTGGGGATCATCCTTAAAGCGAACTAAAACTATGATTCATGACAGTGAAAACTAAACGACCAATGTAACTTGAAACTGGTTGCAAGTAACCCAATAAATGTTGCGACAAGTTTTCCGATCTGCATACATTATTCAGGGATGACTATTTTCCGGTGATGTGACAAGATGGCAAGTTTTCTGGGTGTGCTATCATGAATTATTTTGTTATACAGAGAAAGAAGGATATCAGGAGTTGGTATTACTATTTCAGAGCATAATTGCAGCCTATGACATTGGGTAAGCTTTATTTATTTATTAAGGCATGGCCTTCTGAAAAGTATGATTCAGACTTGATAACATAGAAGAATAGCGCAATCATGTAAGAGGATAGTTTTGTACAAAAGAAACTATTCTCCTGAGCTTAAACCCCTCTCCCTCAAAAAACAGTATTGAACACTCAAACCCTTCCCATCCCCTCCTCAAGAAAAGCAGTCAGCATTTTGCTCCATATAATGCAAATGACTTTAAAAAATCTTTCCTTTCTTATTCCCTTTTTCTCAATACTGTCAATCAGAAAATGAAATATAACAGAATCATTTAAAAAACCTGTGGAGCTTAACCCTGATTTCACTTAGCACTTATGCCGATGTAAAACTAGTGTGATTTTGGTAGAGGGATTCTTGATACACGTTCGCTGAAAAGTAGTACAAAACCTATAAAGTCTTACAGTAATTTCCAGCTTTTTAAAATTAAACTTCTCCCATTCATAAGGGGAGGAAAAGTTGAGGGTAGACTTTTAAAAAGACCTTATGTCAGAGCTTAGCGAAATCTGAATTACTCCTTAAAATCACTCATGCTGTTGAACTACTGTTCAAACAATAGAATTTTGACAATTGGTGATTGCTATGATGGTCTTTTCACAGAGTAATCATTTTATTACATTCTAATAACTACGATGATTGAGGTTCTTAAAAATTAAAAGCAAAAAAACCTAAAAATAAAGAATTTTTATCATATATATCTCATATACATGAGATTAATGATAATTCAAAAGTATTTGAGTTTTCTCTCCTTTTAGCAACTGTTCTGTAAGTCTAGGATACTTCATATAACTCTTAAAACTAACAATGTGCATGAAATTTTCATAGATTATTTGGTGTTGATGTTCAGAAAATGTTTAAACTCTAAAACTCAGTCAGAATATTGTCAGAGAAGGAGGTGTTTGGAAACATGGTATTGTCATTGTACTATTTTATTAGCTGCAAAACCACACTTCAAGAATAATTCTCTCGGCTATTATTTGCCGTAGTTACATGTCAGAGTTTGGCTTTATAAAATAGATTATTTAAAATAGATTATTTAAGAGGAGATAGTTATTTCTTATAATAAAGGCAGTAAATAAATTTAATTAGTTCATAATTCTGTGTGTAACATGAAATTTAGCTGACTAAAAAAGTTATGGATAATCTTTTCTAGCTGTGGATCTATCTCTAGCAAGCTAAGAGTATGTAATATCTTCTTTAGACCTGGTTTTGTATGTGTTTTCACATTCAAGCTGTTTGCCTGCAGTGCACATGAAATGACAGGTATTTACTCCAAGACTGTGTGAAGGAGGAAGATTCCCTGTGTGTTTGTGTATATATACATATAAAATATAGAAATATGCATGTATGTATGTATATTTCATCTAGGAATATTAAGCAAGCCAAAAATACTACAATCCTGTGTTATTTATGAGGCACAATTAGCAGTAAGAATTTCTGTTGGTTTGACTTTGTTCTGTTTTGTAGTTTAGTCTAGAGTTGGCTTTCATATGTATTCTTGCTCTCAATCAATATTTTGGTGTACTGTTTTAGTTTTTTCATCTGTAGGGCTGGGGATGGAGAACTGATAAATAGTGGTGCCAGCTGAGAAGGGAGGAAATGCTTCTCAGGACTTGGGTCTTGAATTGGACCTAGAGCAAGGGACCAGGACTTAGAATGACAGGAGGCTGAATAGATTGCTTTCTCTTGTCAGTAAGTATCAGTGAAACCAACTGTCAAAATACATAGTTCATTCCCCTCTAGTTGTGGTACATCTAGAAGATGGCAACCTATTGCTCCTGCAGATTACTGGGTTAGCTTGAGGTGAAGTTTGCCTACGACTCTCACTGACGATCTACCAAGAGATGCTGGAGTTTGCATGGCAGGTCTTCTGGATTTGAGTGATTATTTTCTTATCCTTTTTTTTTTTTTTTTAATCCCAGAAAACAGAGTGAAAAAACAGTATGTGGTGGTGTATTTAAGGTTTTGTCATAATATAAAAAAAAAAAAAAAAGGAAGCCTAAATTAAGTTTGGAAAGGATTTATGATACTAGTATTTTTAAAAATAATTTGTTAAGTAACTTTTTTTTTTTAAGACAGAGCTTTTTGTGTTGTTTAAAAAAGCATGATGAACTTTGCATTTCATTTAGTCACCCTGGATACATTAGTTTATATATAGGTTTTAAAAAGAGGCTAAACTGAAATGTTAATAAAAATGTTATAAAAAAAGTGAGTATTTCAGCAAACATTTTTCTGTAATTTGGATGAGCTGAATTTTATAATTATGTATTGTTCTAAAACAACTTATCTTTTCCCTTAATCTTATAATAAGGATCTCACTTTATAGGCAAGAAAATTCACCTGAAAAATTGCAAGAGAATTTTCTATCAACTAAAAGAGAGGGTGGTTAACTGGGCTGTCCTGGTAAATCTAGACACAGCTCTATAATCAGTTCCAGCTTGAAGGCACAGTCCTTTTATGTCTGCAGTGTTTCCCTTTCATTTGATACTGTAAGAGCATACCATGTCCTGGTTTGGGATGAAAACAGATCACATAATAAGTCCAACGAAATCAGGAATTTTAGTTTCTGCAGTGGTCTGATTAGCATGCAGATATAAAACCTTAAGAACAATCCCAGTAGCTGTCTTTTTCCTTGCAATCACCATACTCTAATGTTAGTGAAGAAAACACAACAACAATAGAATAATTAATGCCCACTTTCTCACCAGTAAACTGAATAAATCTTCACATCTGAAGGAACTATAGATTTCTTCCCCAGTCAATGAACATAATTGTCCATGTCTAATTTGCAAGGCATAACAACACTGCACTTTCAGGTATAAAAAATAACATTCCCACTTTTTTTTCCTGGTAGTCTCATACATTTCCTTTAATTTTTTTCACAACTGTGTATTTTTAATGTAGGTTCTCAAATGACTAATCAGCTGAGAGCAGTCCTAAAACCAAACAGATTTGTTTAATCTTTATCACTTGCAAGTTATAATAGCTAGAGATCTAATGACGCTTTATTTGGCTTTATCATCTTAAAAATTGGACATGCTGATGATGACTAACCATTGTCATGACAGTTCATAACACATCAAGAGACCAAGTTATTTAATTAACTGGTCCTGTACACAAAAGAACAGTCTGTGTTAGGCAGCAACTTTACCAACTATTTTGTCTTTGATAGTGGCCGGAGGTAGATGCCTCAGAGGATGAGGCATATGAACCATATGAGAATGTAGGACTGAGGTGGTACGGAATATCCTTCTGTTTCCAGCAATCTGTTAATTAGGAAGTTTACAATTTTATGAAGGACAGGTATCTATTATTAAAACTGCAAAAAAAAGCAAGCAAAAACCCCAATAAAAAATCCAGTTTAAAAATATCTGTGTATCCTTCCATTCATTGCAGATGCGATGTGGTGTAAACAAAAATGTGAAGAAAAGCTGAACTTGCTCTTACTTTTTTGAGGAAGCAGATTCCTTTATGCTGAATTTTTATTTCTGAAAGGCGTTGCCATCTCACAGAAACTTGTATGATTTCATTACAATAGGACCTGACATTAAATTAGAAGGATTCTTTTGTTGGTTTTGCTATTGTTCTTCTTCATCTTGCGTATGTGTGTGGTTTTGTATTTTGTTTTGCTTCGTTTGGGATTTTGTTTCCCTCTTCTCCCTCTACACTCTTCAGAAATCACCTGGACTATACATTCCATCCAGACACATGGGACTTTAAAATCTGCTTCTAACTCAGCTACTGAGTTATCCTCCAGTAGAAAAACAGGGTTTAGATAACCAATGAACACAAAACTATTTAACTGGATACAGAACTATTAAGCTCACATCCATTGTTATTTTCTGTTAAAATTCAGCCATACTCCTAATGATATCAGTTTCTGTATAAACTGGCAGGTACAGTGTAAATGGGAAAACTAGATTTTTTTCTCTCTAAATTTACTTAAAACCAGTTCAGAATATTGACCTGTAGAAGCACTTATGGAAACAGAAAAATAGTCTCTAGGCATCAAAATTATGAAACTAAGAAGCCTTTGCCAAGCATGGCATACATATCACCAAAATGTCAGTATTACAAATTTTTGCACAGAATGTGATCTGTTAAAAACAACAAAAAACCCCAGACCTGCCAGGTTTAATATCAAATACATCAATCTGTTTAAAAATCAATGAGTTTGAATAAAATTCATGAAAATGCTTAGGTACTGTTTTGTTCTCTCTGCTCGGAATGCTTTTAAATAGTATCTGAAGATGTGGCAGAATAATTGGAAATTACCAATTTGATGTATATTTAGATCTAGCGTGCTAGAAGTTTGGGACATAACTTACATTTAAATGTATGTAGAAATTAAGATGCATTTAAAACCTGTGGTTCAGTCATCTAGCTGCAGTTCATAGTGGCTTTCCTCTACTAGCTGTAAAGACCAAAGGCTTTTTGAAGTATCAGCATAACATACTCAAGGTATGTTACTTCACGTATACTAATTATTATTACATGTATATTAATTACTAAATATTAATTACGTCATCTAGAGCATACATGAATGATGGGTAGAAACATGTTAATAAGATGGTCCTGTTCTATATTTCTTATTTAGACAAAATGGGGAAATCTGAGGTAAGACCCTAGATATGCTGTTGTTACATTGTCCTTTTTGCTTATTGATGGAAGTAATATTATTCATGACAAAGATCTTTTTGTGTGAGAGAGTTCAGACTGAACTCTGTATTCCTCATTTTTGAGATGAGGCCTATTTAAGTTGCAAGTGTGAGTTGATACACCATCCTGCTATTTTTTAAGCAAAAGATAGATCTTGGATAGCTGCGAGAACTCGGACAGAACCAGAAACAGCTGTCTTGCACAAGTATACTGCTCCCTGTGAGGCAGTAACTCCTGATCCTATTGACTTCAGGCTGTCTTGCACTGTGGTGAGTAGCTTCATCTTGTTTGAAACAGTGACTACCAGGTCAACCACGCTGCTTGAAGCAACTCTATAGGAGCTGAGAGCAGCAGCAAGGCCAGGAGCAGCTGTCTGACCAGGGCTTGCCTCTCTGTGAGATAGCCTCTCTTGGCACCCCTGAATTCAAAACTCTGCAGGAACTGCTGCCTTACCAAAGAGATTAGTCTAACATGTCTTTTTCTTGCAAATCAGAATCTCCCATTATATAATGGGAGAGAGCCACGAGATCCTTACATAAAATATCTTCCTTCGGGGGTGCTGGAGATGTTGGCTTTTGCACTCCTAATGACTCATGGACTTAGTGCGAGTTGGGGGAGTCACGTCTTACACAGGAGCAGGGCTACAAGCTGTTGTTGTGGAGGATGTCTGTTCAGGAATGGAGTAGGAGCAGCAGTCTTTCCATGGGTGAAACACCAAGTTACAGCTCATTAGCTGATGACTAGTGTATTTCCTTTGTGCAAGCTACAAATTTTCAGGGGGATTTGACACTGTAGCCTTCATTTTAGTTTTCTTTTATCTCAAGCACAAAGCAATATATTTGAATTTTCAGCTATTTTGTCAATAAGAATGTCATTAAAAAACCTACAGAAACTGGACAAACTTACAGCACACTATCAACAACAAGGAATATCAAAAAAGGTGAAATAACAATGTCTAGAAAAGGTCTCACCAGACCAAAATTACCTTTGACAAAACAAGAGAGAAATTGTATCAGAGGTAATGATGTCCAACTGTCCTGGGCTCGGCTGGGATAGGGTTAATTTTCACAAGAAGCTGGGAGGGCGCATGGCTGGGATGTCTGACCCGAACTAGCCAAGGGTGTATTCGATACCATACTGACATCATGCTCAGTATGTAACTGGGGGAGCTGGCCAGGGGGAGGAGAATCGTGGCTCGGGAATGGGCTGAGCATCGGGTTCCAGGTGGTGAGCAATTGCATTGTGCATCACTGCTTTATACACTCTTTTATTAGTATTATTGTTATTATTACTTCTTCTCTCCTTGTGTTGTCCTATTAAACTGTTCTTATCTCAATCCACGAAGTTTTACCTTTTTCTTTCAATTCTCCTCCCCATCCCCCAGGAGCGGGGCTGGGCGGGGAGCGAGCGAGCGGATGCATGGTGCTTTGTTGCTGGCTGGGCCTAAACCACAACACCAACTCTTCTAAAAGCTCCCTACTGGAATATAACACGTCTTCACAGGGAAGAAAGGCTGTGACATTCCTGAATGAATCCGATTCACAGGCTAAGTCTTCTATAAAATTCTACACAAGTTCATTCTTATAAAATGAAAATGAACTATAGGAAATAACTTTGACAGTTGAAGTATTTTTTAACTGTTCTCTGTGCTACATGTATTCCTCCTACCCATGATGAAACAGTGTCACTAATGGCTATGAACAAGTAACTCTCCTACTGAAGCTCAAATCTCTGGGTATTCTGCTGTAGTGGGGAGGAATTTGCAGAATCAACATAATGTTCTGTTGTATGTTTTGTAAGCACTTTTGACATCTAAACAATAGTTGTGAATTGTTACTGTTTTGTCTCACAGACAATGCTTCATTTTCATCTAATTTTTGTAGTGAGCAGCACTACTGTCTTTTAAGGCTCTGTGGTAAGTTTTATGCAGTTCTTTATATTTTTGTAAACAACTGGTCAGGCAGGAATTGTATCCGGTGCTATTATACATGTAAAGACAGCTTCCAATTGAAAAAAAAACAAAACAAAGCAAAAAACCCAACCCAAACCTATTATCAGTCAAAATAAAATGTTACTTGAACTTTCTTATTTGCTATGTGCAGATAATTAGCGTAAGTTTCTTAATTCTATCCAAGAGATGTAGACTAGTGACCCAGGAGGAAAATAAAGATACTGTCTGAGCATGGACGATTGGGATTAAGAAAGCCAAAACCCATCTAGAGTTGAATCTGAATGGCAACAAGAAGGGCTTCCACAGGTACGTCAGCAGCAAAAGGAAGACCATGGAAACCATGGACCCATGGCTGAGTGAGGGAGTGGACCTGGTGACAAAGGACATTGAAAAGTACGAGGTACTCAATGCCTTCTTCACCTCAGTCTTTACTGCTAAGATCTGACCTCAGGAGTCCCAGGCCCCTGAGACCTGAGGAAAAATCTGGACAAAGAAAAACTTACTCTTTGGTGGGAGAGGATCAGGTTGTGGCACATTTAAACAAACTGGATGTACCCATGTCACCCCTATCTTCAAGAAAGCCCAGAAAGAGGATCCACTGAACTACAAACTGGTCAGCCTCAACTCGATCCCTGGGAAACTGATAGAGCAAATAATCCTTGTAACTATTTCCAAATGTATCAAGTATCGTATGAAGTGCAAGAAGGTGATAGGGAGTAATCAGCATGGATTTATGAAGGAGAAATCATGTCGGACCAGTCTGATGGCCTTCTATCAAGAGGTGACTGGCTTGGTTGATGAGTGGAGAACAGTGTACATTGCTTATTTTGACTTTAGCAAGGCTTTTGACACTGTCTCCCGTAACATCCTCATAGACACCTGGTGAAGTATGGACTGGGTAAGCAGACAGTGAGATGGACTGAAAGCTGACTGAACTTCTAGGCTCAAAGACTTGTTATCAGTGGTACCAAGTCCATCTGGATGCCAGTCCCTAGTGGTATATCTCAGTGATTGACACCAAGGCCAATATTTTTTAGTGCCTTCATTAATGACCTGGATGACGGGACAGAGTGTGCCCTCAGCAAGTTTGCAGATGATAAAAACTGGGAGAAGCGACAAAGTGGTGGATAGACTAGATAGTTGTGCTGCCCTTCGTAGGGACCTTGACAGGCTGGAGAAATGGCTGACAGGCATATCATGAAGTTCAAAAATGCAAATGCCAAGTCTTGCACCCAGAAAGGCACAGCTCCATGCAGCAGTACAGGCTGGAGACTTAATGGCTGGAAGGCAATTTTGCAGAGGAAGCCCTGGGAGTCCTGGTGGACCTGTATGTCGTGGTTTAACCCCAGCCGGCAGCTAAGCACCACGCAGCTGCTCACTCACTGCCCCCCCACCCCTGGGATGGGGGAGAGAATCAGGAAAAAAAAAAAACCTCGTGAGTTGAGATAAAGACAGTTTAATAGGACAGAAAGGAAGGAAAAACAATGATAATGATAATAATAATATGACAATAGTAATACTAAAAGAATTAAACTATACAAAGCAAGTGGTACACAATGCAATTGCTCACCACTCATTGACCGATGCTCAGTTACTTCCCAAGCCGCAATCCGCCCCTCCCAGCCAGCTCCCCCAGTTTATATACTGGGCATGATGTCATATGGTATGGAATAGCTCTTTGGCCAGTTTGGGTCAGCTGTCCTGATGGTGTCCCCTCCCAGCTTCTTGTGCCCCTCCAGCCTTCTTGCTGGCTGGGCATGAGAAGCTGAAAAATCCTTGACTTAGTATAAACACTACTTAGCAACAACTAAAAACATCAGTGTGTTATCAACATTATTTTCCTACTAAATCCAAAACACAGCACTATACCAGCTACTAGGAAGAAAATTAACTCTGTCCTAGCCAAAACCAGGACACTGTATTTGGCCATGAGCCAGCAGTGCAAAGAGGGAAAACAGTGACCTGGACTGTATTAGGAAGAATGTTGCCAGCAGGTCAAGGGAGGTGATCCTTCCTCTCTGCTCAGCCTTGATGAGACACATCTGGAGTGCTGGGTCCAGTGCTGGGCTCCCCAGCACAAGAGAGACAGGGATATACTGCAACGTGTCTAATGAAGGGTCACAAAGATGATTAAGGGCTTGGATCATCTGTCGTATGAGGAGAGGCTGAGAGAGCTGGGACTGTTCATTCTGGAGCAGAGAAGGCTACAGGGGATCTTATCAATGTGTATAAATATCTGATGGGGGAGTAAAGAAGAAGAAGGTACTAGGCTCTTCTCAGTGGTATCCAATGACAGGACAAGGGCAATGGGCACACACTGAAATACAGAAAATTCCATGTAAATACATTTTAAATTTTTTTTACATGATCATGATTGCAATGTTATGTGTTGCTCAAAGAAGTTGTGGAACCTCCATTATTGGAGATACCCAAAACGCAGCTGGACATGGTCCTGAGCAACGTTCTCTGGCTGACCCTGCTCTGAGCAGGCGGTTGGACTAGATGATGCCTCTGATGATCCAGAGGTGTCTTCCTGTTCTGTGATTCTGTGACTTTGTAGAGCATGTCCTCATACCAAGATGAACACAGTTGATTGATAAAATATGCTTGGAATAACAGCATACAAGCTAGTAAACATAAACTTAATTTCATTCGTGGCATGCTTTGTGAAGGTAAAATGTCTCAGAAAACCTGGGAGATAAACAGATTTGCAGAATGAGTATTAACCTTCCCAGATTTTCTGTCATTGCCACAATAGTATTTTCAGTTATATAGATAAAGAAAGGGTTTTACCCCTTCCAGTTCTACTTATATTATAGCTTTCTGGTTTTAATTGTAATATTTCAGAAATTAGAAAGTTACATTTTTCAGACTGTAAAGGAAATTATCACTACATAAGCCTTATTAGTAAGATTGTAGAATGGATGGAGATAATGGAGTATTTTTCCTACTCAGGGGAATGCCTTGTTTTTTAATCCTTGTCTCCTTGCAATGACAATCCTATTGTAAGGAGGAGTGGTATTCTGGGGACAGTGAAGTAACAGAGCAGTGAAATCGAACAAATCATATTCTCCATTAACATAATGGGATTTAACGTGATGCTTAGGAACATAACCACTTTCAATCCTCCCTCCCATGTCCAGTTTGTATACAGTGATTTTCAGTAGTGTGAAATATTTCTGACACCTTGTTTAGAGCTTTTAGACTTTATTACACCAGATCCCTATAATGTTTCACAAATGAATTTGTTTTATTTTATAAACTTTTTAAAAGGTCTTCCCATCTGGAAATACACTTGATGATAACCTTTTCAGGCTAAATTAAGATGAGTTCATTTTGATAATTTTTTATTTCACTGGTAATGTGCTGTTTAGTCACCAGATAATGGGGCTTTTCATAGATGATGAGAACTCATTATCCCAATCTTCTAATAGAAATGCATCTTATCACAGGTGCGTGACTGCTATTCTTGATTTCATTTGAGATCATGTCTGAAAAAGTACATAAAATATGGTATCTTCATTGTCCATAGGGCAGCTTGTTAATAGACAATGTCCAAATCATTCACTGTGAAGTCCAGATGTGTCCTGTTTGTCCTCTACTGAGAACATAACTTTTAATAGTCTGCAATACAAGTTTAAATATCTAATAATAAGAATGAAGAAGTCAGACCTTATCCCTTACTCATCTCTGTGCTATTACAGGACCAGAAGAAGACATTTTGTTGGAGGTTTATCTCTAATCGTAGTTATTCTTAACTACCCAGGGCCTTTAGCGCTTTGTTAGCAGCAATTCAAAGTTAGCCAGCAATTCAAGACAGAAAGATGTGTTTTAAACTTTGATTTGTTGATAGAAGGATTTGAAGCCATTCTAATTTCTGAAAAGGATTTCATATAGTGAATATAGCTGAAAAAAAGATCTGTCCTCATATGTCATACATGAGATAGATCTGTTCTTCCTGAGCAAAGGCAGTTGTTTTGATGAAGAAAGCAGACTTTCTCTAGAATAAAGGTCAGACTGAAATTAGATTTTTGGGGGGATGGCTGTAGATACAAGAGACTTAGTTTTGTCCTTCCCTACTGGTATTGCACAATACACAATTCTTAGCATTCTGGACCTTCAAGAGTTCCTTGAGGACTTTTTATATTTCCCAAGTTTATGATGCTGTGGGAAGTAACTCTACAGATCTGGAAAAAACAAGGGATATTGTAATTATATCTATTCCAGTGAGTGCGCATTGTGGTTTCTACAATCTTATTTCCCTTCACGATATTTTCAAAAACTTCAGGAAAATATTTTTTAGAGGCAGTCTTCCTCCCTTATCATTTGCTTAGAATTGCACCAGCTTGAATTTCAATCGAAACCTCTTCCGTTACAAAGAATGACAAGCATATTGTTGTGACTGTTTGCAGTGCCATTAACTTCCAGTTGCTTCAGCTCTCTTGAGTATTGAATTGGAGTTGTATATGCTCAGTCAATTGGAAAACATTTCTGGGGCTCTATGTTTAAAACCAAGCTCATTTTTAACACATATGATAGATATCAACAAGCAGAGATCTATGAAGAACAAACAAAAATTTTGAGGGAGCCATGGTATTTTAAATACGTCAGTTAAGTATACATACATTTAATTAAGAAGCTTATCAAGATTTTTAACTCAGAAAATTGCTTAGTCTAGAGTATTTATTGGTCTTTTCAAAGTAATGGCTTTCTGTTTTTTCTTTGCCACTATTTCTCAGTATGGTTTTTTTTTTTCTTTTTTTTCCCTTTAACTTTTCCAAGAGTAAAAAGCCACCTCTACTTTATCCTCAGTGGATATAGATAATTTATATAGATGTCCACTGCTTGCTAAGCATTCTATCACAGTAAGTATGTAATAGGTGATGGACTATTTGTAATTTGTAATTGTAATATTCACCACTCTGAGTAAGTGTTTTGGCCAGATGACTCTAGAGGTCCTTTTCAGCCTAAATTACTCCATTTACTGTGAGCGTGGTAAGACACTGGAACAGGTTGCCCAGAGAAGTTGTGCATGCCCCCTCCCTGGAAGTGTTCAAGGCCAGGTTGGATGGGGCTTTGAGCACCCTGATCTAGTGAAAGATGTCCCTGCCCAAGGCAGGGGTGTTGGAACTAGGTGACCTTTAAGGTCCCCTCCAATCCAAACCATTCTATGATTCTATGATTCTATCATCAGAACAAGCCGTACATAATACAGGGTACCAGGCACGATTCAGATGCAAGACCCTGAATTTATTCTTAAAGCCATTTCTCATTTGCCCAGTGTGTCTTTCTCCAATAGCCCAGCCAAATCCACATTTGTATCTCTACTTTCCTGTTCTTATCCTGATCCCTCTCTGTAGACCGGGTCCCCAACCTCATGCTCACCTGCCACACATACTCCTCACGCTCATCTTTCCTACCTTTTAGAGCAATCAGCAGCCTCCTCCATTCTGGGCCTGTAGCTGTTTTGTCAGAGCTTTGCCCTCTGCAACATGAGCTCACTTGAAAGAGGAATAAACTCCCTCCCACATACTTCGGTGCAGATGCCTCTGTGGAGGCTGTTTCCTTGCAACAGAAATTGGAAGGCTTGGTGAGAAGGGAAGCAGAGGGCACCAAGTATGTGATATGGCCTGCCATAGTGAATCTCTCTGTGCAAACTCATGACACTTAGGATCTCATTTTGTAAGCAGGAACACCAGTGTAACAGTGGAGAGGTACATCTCAATTTGCAGTCGCAAGTTGGTGGGACACTGTAGGAGATTCTCTTACTTACACAAAACAAAAGTTTTCTTTGCCCTGAGGAACTTACAATTTCAAATACACTGTTTACTGCTCCTTATACAGAAATAAAGATGCTCTTGGTAATATGCAGGTTAGATTTAATATGAGCTTTGCCATCTGTCAGTTTTTCCATCTTTTATCTCCAGAAAAGATATGCTTTTGTGCTACATTGTGGGAAGATTCGGTTTTCTGGGCCAGTCCTGGCATCAAGAGGCCATTTTATCGCTCACAGTGCTGCACTAGTTGATGGCTTCTTTGTGTGCATACAGGTATGTCTAAAAGATAGGATTTCACAAATCATATATGCCAACAGCATTTAATGTAATTTGTTCCATGGGCAGGAATCCATTTACTTTCATTCAACTCAAATTTTAACTCCTTAGAGATTTAAGCTTTTTCACAGTTCTGCAAACTTTGCAAGTTTCTCATCCTCTTTTTGGAATACAAATCTAAAGTGTTGATTTGGTGCTAATGGAAAGAATTACTGCTTTTTTTCTGCATATAGTATGGTTTAATCCATTGAGACACTAAAGCGTTTTTAATAAATTGAGAAGACATCGATACCTTCCTACTAAAACTGCAATATTCTTTACTGGCAAGCTATGACTTAGTAAACAGGACTCAAAAATAGAGTCAATGAAGCATGAAGGAGCTGGTTACTTCATCACTTAAGGAGCTGGTTATTTGGTTAAGCAAAATTAGTGTTCGCTTAATGTAAGACCGGAAAAAATCTAAATGCATGTCTCTAATTTAAGTGGTATTTCACTTCTGTAGGTATCCTTGTGTTTATTCTTTTCTGGGGTATGTAAGGGCTATTAGTTCCCAGAATATCCTAAGCGGATAGGAATTGCCAATGTAAATAGAAAGCTTTGAGTGAGGTATAAAAGGTAAACATCTGGATGGGGGTTCACAGCTCTGTGACAGGAGCTGTATCCTGTAATACAGAACACATAAAATGGTGTGCTTGGTGCTATTAGTGGAGGATCCAAAGCACCCATAACTTGCCCTGAGCACCTGCATTTGCCTTCCATAATACCACAGGCATGTCATAAAGCTATAGAAATATTAACTTTCACTTTAGGTTAACTAGAATGTGTGTCTCTAGGAGACAAAAAGAAACTGAAGAAGCTCAACAGTTTTAGGGAAACACATTTTGTACTTTACTATAGGCATCTTGCTCACTTTTATATCAACAGATACATTCAGCATTTTCCCCTACAACTACAAACTTACCTTCTAATTATAATCTTCTTCCAATTCAGTGACAATGCTTTAAAACAAAGGATTAAAAAGTCCACCTTTGAAGTCTTTTAATTTTATCTCCTCTTCTATTTGATTTAAAAATATATAAGATCTCCATAAATAATTTCTATTTTTTAATAGAATGATTTTTTAATATGTAAAAGCATCTTACAATCAGCGAGATTCTGTCATGCTTCTTAATTGTAGTTTGACAGGTAATAGCTGAATTCAAGGTCTTGTATTCTCTGCATATAGCTAGACATGCAAACATTTTAGTGATAACATGATATTGTCATTTTTAACGACTTAATTAAAAAATTTAACCTTAATATTGTAAGTCTATATTTTCTTATTTCTTCTTGAATTCTATGAAACAAAAGGCAAATATATCCTTTTGAAAAAATAAATTAATCCTTCAAATGTTTTAGCTATCTTTCTATTTGATCCCTGACTCACTACCTTTCTAGCTTGCTTTCTATCTGTCTTTCAGGTTGCCCAGAGAGGTTGTGGAGTCTCCATCCTTGGAGACATTCAAAAGCCATCTGGACATGGTCTGGGAAATTGGTTGTAGGTGGCTGTGCCTGAGCAGAGCATTGTACTAGCTGATCTCCAGAGCTCCCTTCCAACCTCAAACATTCTGTGGTTCTACTAGTGGTTCACTGTTACAGTATTTGGAGCAGTAAGGACTACTCATGCTTCTATTCTTCGGACATTTTGAAACCATTTTATCCATCTTTTCCATAATAGAAATTTAGCAATTGATGTGTTCCTAAATCTTTTATATTTGTCCAGTTTTATAACCTGATCTATCCATTTAACAGTTTTTGGTCTTCACAGATATTTAGTAAAAAAGCATGCAGAGTTGCCTCAAGAATTGTTACTGTTGGATAGGTTTCTGTAGTCCAGATGTTATGTAACTTGTTCATTGGAGATACTCTACCGATTCTTACTCTTTCTGCTTTTGGATTATTGTCCATCGTTACCCAGTTCTATAGAGAAAAAAATGCCTAGTGTTTACTTAATGGGAATTTCGGGTTTCCTGTTAAAAACACTGATCACAAAAGCAATAGTTGTAATGTTGAAAACTTCTGTTCTGTCTCCTTAGAGCTACCCTTTGTGCTTTCTAAAAGTGCAGAAACTGGGAGAAAGTTTATTCAGTATTTGACTTCAATATCTAGGTCTTTACATTTCTGACTCACAGTCCAAAGCATTCCATATTTTTTCCTTCAAGTCTTGTTCTCACAATGTAGTCAACAAGTAAGAACAATTGCACGGTTTGCTTTTTATTCTCGTCAATAAATAATACATTGGTTTTGGCTTGAGAGTGGACAAAATATGCTGTTTTAACACAGACTTTCTTTCTTGCTGTATTGGGTGTGGATGGCAAGGTGTTGGTAGTTTCCCACTACCCAAATCAGTAATTAAATATTTATTTTAATTGGCAATAAATTAAGCTAATTTTCC
Organism: Gymnogyps californianus; assembly: GCF_018139145.2. Taxonomy (NCBI): domain Eukaryota; kingdom Metazoa; phylum Chordata; class Aves; order Accipitriformes; family Cathartidae; genus Gymnogyps; species Gymnogyps californianus. The sequence continues at coordinate 107,839,310 of NC_059471.1, forward strand.
ACAAGTCAAGTCTGCTTTGTCTGTGATGGTAATTGGTAAGTGATCTCCCTGTCTTTATCTCTGCCCACGGACATTCTCGGTCTTCCTATTTTCTCCCCACATCCCACTGAGGGGGAAAGTAAATGAGTGGCTGGGTGGCTGCTAGCCAAAGTGAACACACCATGCTCAATAACTTCATTTCTGTTCCACAGCCAGCCATTATCCTCTGTGCATTTTCTGCAAGAATAACAAGATTTTTCAGAATGACACAGGTTAATAGTGATTAACATTTTGCATTTCAATATATCTTCCTAGGACTCTTCAAAACACTGTATTTGTTCAGTACATAACGTCCTTTCTCTGACACCTGTAGATTCTTTTCTTACCTTCTTTTTTCTTTTAGATTTCCTTTGCTGTAATATCAATCTGCTATGAACATTTCCTGGAAGTGACAGTAATGTTCTGCTGAACTGCTTAATACATTTTGGCTCATCTTCCTTCTGTGGCACTGTGACAATTAAGGTTGATATGTTTTTGTATTCAATGCATTATTGCAGATGCTTGGTCGTTTCTTTCAGATTCTGCAGTCAGATTCTGCCTGATATTTTGCCTTGGCCATGCAGCTTCCTGCATACTTTTTTACCAGCTTCAGTTGTTTCCTATTTAGTGGAAGGTCACAGCTAATTAGTGAAGTTTCAGGCTTTTCTATGAGTACTTAGGTTTAACCCGAGGTTTTATTCTACTCAGAATCTCTTGGAAATGCTCTTACCACCTTTTTAGTTTATCCTCATCAATTTTTAGTAAGTCCTGTTTAATCCTCTCACACAAAGATTAGTTGTGCTTAAAAAGTTTTTGAGGATTTTGTAGATAGTTTTAAAATTGACTTTTTGGACAATATCTTCTACTTTCTTGACTTTATTGTTTCTAAATATTTCTTCTCTATGTCTTCATTTTGTAATGAGGTTTTTCATATCCTTGACATTATGGTTATGACATAAATCCTTTCTGTTGAAAGAATACAAAGGCTGTTGTAAGAAAATGAAGGATCAAACCAGGCATCATGCTCCTAACAGTGACTAGTAAATATTTTCAGAATGAGTAGGTAGAGTGATCTTTTCTCCAGTATTGCAATTCAGCAATCAACAATTTGGGAATTAAGGACTAGGTGATCCAACTGTCACAATTATAACAGCTACTAGTGGACTTAAAATCTATGAATTCACCTAAATCTGCTCTGAACATACATATTCCTTTGGCCTCCATTAAATACGGTGATAATATTTTCTGCAGTTGAATTACCCGCTGCATAAGAAAGTACTTTGTGTTAAAAAGCTGCCAGGTAATTTCAGTGGCTGTCTCTGAGAAACAGTCACTTCCTCCCTACTCATATTCCTGCCCTGGCTATGTTGTAGGTGAGCTTGCCCCCTGCCCTGTTCTTGAAATTTCTGTGTGTCCTGGGTTGACCTTGCATTTGACTTGTTATTTTGCCTTTGCATGATGCTTGCTGGACTGGTGGTAGGACCCTTTGCAGTCCTCACCATGCTCTGCTGGCCTGGCTCTGGTGTTGTGGGACTGTCACTTGTCACTGAGGGCATTGCCGTCATGGTTGCCATCAGGTCCAAGCTTGCCTTCCATTAGGTAACACCCTGCTCTTGCTATTCTCTGGCAGTGTGTACAATTAAATGGTTTGCATTACATGATTCAGTATAACAGTGTGCATTATTTTGTATTTATCACCATTGAATATTTCTTTCGAAGTCATTCAGGAGGAGGATGCTCCACTCATTCTAACGACAATCAAGAGGCTGCTTCTTGTTGATCATCATTTTTCAATTGTTGTTTTAGAGTAAGCTGTCAACAAGCATGTCTCAGGGTCCGGATTCGTGCATGAGGAAGGTAGCAGTTTCATGTTAGAACAAGCCTGCAGAATCAGTCCTCTTTCTTAAGCGCTGTGGGGGCTGAGTTATCAGGTTTTAACTCAATTTTAACGTCAAGTCATCTTTGCTTTCTCATCAACCTTAGCATTCCCCATTAAGAAAACACACATAAAGACAAATACGTGGCTTTCTGGGATGGAACAGGAGAAAGGAAGTCACACTTAACAGATACTATTTTCTTAATTTAATATGAATTTGTAAAAGTATATTAAGCACCACAGCAATGATAGTAAGTGATAATAAGGCCTAAAGTGCAAGAGAATGGGAAGAACTAGATTATGTATTCCCATGAAGCTCTCAGGAATAAAGGGCAAGGGACAGTTTTAGTGTTAGATAAGAAGCTGAGAAAATCAAGTGGTGTACGGCATAAAGATGTGTAAATTCTTCAAAGGTGTATGAGACTTTCCCTGAAGTCCATCTACCTTAAAGGATATAGCACTGTCAGGATTCTAAGGGGAGGCTGGGGGGGTTAAATTCCCCAAATGAAGGGAACTTTAATTTTCAAACACCTGAACAATAGTAGCATAAAAGAGACAGAAAAGCCAACTCATTTCTGATTGTGACTCTTGCAAAACCAGAACAGAAACCAAACAGAAACTGCATACTGCATTCCTTATTTTTATTTGTATTGTGCTTTTTTCCCCCTCCACTTGCTCCACATATTTTTTCCTCCTACTTGTTTGGATAATGACTATCTAGTGAAAGCCTTATATGTCTGTGCCAACTGTTCCCTAGTGTCTATTCTCTAGTTCCTCTTATTCTTTACATGACAGCTGCAATCTGTCCTCTTTAAACTGTTTAACTAGCACAACTCAAGTAACCATTTTTACCCCTTCAAAAAATATGAAATATGGGTGCAGATGCATAGCAACACAGGCAGCTAGCAAATAAAAAGAAAAACTGCTGGATCTCACAAACCCAAACATTTTCATATTTAATATTGCATCCCAAATAACTAGAGTAGCATTAAATGGAAGCATGAATGTTTATCTCCTAATACCAAGTACCAAAGATTTGTCTGTGATGGGTATCCCTGGAATCACAATCATAATCAAAACCTGCCACTGTGAACAGAGTTAGAGCGCCACTCATTTTAAGTGGCTTTGTGCTGTCAGCCTGGGACATTTAAATGATCATAAGCCCAAATACCTCATTTCTAATACACAGAAGCAGGAGAAAATGCAGTCTTGAGGGGATGAATAATAATACATTCCTTCTGGTAATGCAATAGGACAAGGACAAACCCTGGAAAGCTTACAGTATATGCTTCTGGCTCTTAAGTTCTATTATTTGAAGTTTAAGGAGTTAATAAGTCAAAGGTAATGGGCAAAAAAAGTGAAAATGTAAAGAGGTAGTGAGACAGAATTACAAAGGTGAAGAAAAGAAGGAAATAACAAGTGTTAATTAATATCTTATTCAAATCCTGCTGTTATTTTCTTTCCTTTAGCAATTCCGTTCAATGGATGTTTAACGACCATTTACTTTTCATGCTCTCTAGACAAAATGGCCATAGTGTGGAGGGTTGTTCTAGTACAGGTCCTAAGATTGCACTGCCTGTATTTTGATCAAATTGCTCAATAAATTTTATTTGTATTCCTGTGCTAGGTAGATTTCTTTCCTATCAGTAGTGTCTCAAACTGACTTTCTTATTTTAAATAACAAATTTAGCTGAGATTAAGGAAGTGGAGCTTAACTTAAAAAAAAAAAAGAAGTGGCTGTAAAACCCAATCTGTCATCTGGATCTGTTATAAGCAGCAATAACTCTAATGGCATTAAAAATCTTATGAACATATTTATTTTCCAAAAAGTTCCATGATATTTTGTAAAATGTTTGATAGGAAAAAGAAATGTCTTTTTTAGTTAACTTGGTCTTAGGAGATCATAAAAAATGAGTTGAGTAAGTTCTCACTAATGGTAGCAAAATGTCGAGAGTTTAAAAAAAATCAATTGAGTGTTTTAATCCTTTTGAAGACAACATTTTATGCTATGGTAGGAGTAATCTATAATCTCTTGGTCCCTAGTATAACAGATCAGATATGACTTTCAAATACAAGTAAGAACACTGTGAGGAAGTGTCTGTTTTGATATAGCAGTGCTGTTTTGCTGGACACTGAAGGCATATGAACGTTCAGTAGCCATTGTAGCTAGCAGAAAATAATTTCAACTATGACCTTCATAAATTTAAAATGTACATAAGTGGTAAACAAATATATCAGTCATGATAAAATATGTTGGATTTTATGACCCTTTCTGGGTCTGACATGGGTGGTAGTGACAGAATTGAGACAAATAGTATTTAGGTATTTGTGAAGTAGTAGATGTGCTGTTGCACACTTTAAACACATAACATCCTCTGTTTTGCTCTTGTCTTTTAATGAGTGTCATATTTTATACCCCAATCAGCAGGACTAAAAAGTAGTTACTATTTATGAACATTTCTGCTTACAGTGACGATTATAATTCACAGTGAAGTAAATAAACACTTGTGTGGGGAGTGCTCCTCAGAGCTTTAATATAATAAACATGAGAAAGCAAATTATACCTCTCTTTTATACGTGGGGTACCAAAAATATGGAAAGTATAACTTCATAAACTTACATTTGAAGCTTGATACCAAAAAGAGGGCAGAAGTAGGAAAGTAAACCAGTCCTTCAGGTAGGAAACAAATTTTCTTCAACACATAACCACCCTACCTTTCTCAAGGCAGAACATAAGATTCATAATCTCTGACTACATTTGCCTAAATTACATAGAAGTCTCATTAAGGCAAATTTTTTTCCTTGCTGGAACAAATAGGACATTCAGCTCATTCAGGAGCACTCCCATCACAGCGGTGCTTGACAGAAATGTAGGTATATACTAAAGTGAGCTATTTGAAACATCCAGAACTTTGGGATAGGGAAGAAAAGGATGAGATCATGATCCTTCATGCGGTAGCCCCAGACTCTTCTCTAATTTACAGCCAAGAGTCTTGCAATTCAGTACATAATATTTTGATGATACACTAATAAACTAGGGAAGGGCTACCACTTGATGGTAATTAAATCAAAAGTTAGCTATATCCATTCCAACCCGTGAATGGGTGCTACTTACCTCACAGTGGGTGCACAGTCATAATACATTGCAGAATTTTGACCAGTTTTTTAGATATGAAAATACTGCCTAGTTTTATGTCACTCATCATTGAATGCTAAGCATAAAACAAGCTTAAAGTACACACATTTAATGGCAAGACATTTGTCTCTAGAAGCCAGATTTGGTGTGAGATTTCAAAGCATAAAAACTGAGTTTACAATCTACTTATGGTTTTCTTGTAATAAGATTTTCAATCTTTCTCTCCTCTTACCTTCTTAATTTCTAACTACCTTCAGACAGTGCTTCTTTAACCTCTACCTCTTCTTTTTATCAGATTCAAGTACTACGAGATAATTCAGGAGAGTAATGTCTGAGTGAGAAACATCTAATATGTTATTTATTGACCTCTTTTCCTTTGTTTCAGTTGCTTCAATCACTTCTGATAGTTTTACTTTTCCACCTCCGCATCCCAAAAGAGTAAATCATCAGACCATCAGCACAATTTGTGGTACTTATCAGCACCGACTAAGACCACCTGGATCATCTGTCTCAGCTGAGATATTCCTTCTCTAATTCTGATTTTCATCAGAAACTGTCATGCTCTTATCAAAGTGCCACAAGTGCTCTTCAGAATAAATGTGATGTTGTTAATATACAGGTCTTTTCATCAGCTATGGAGGGTCAAACTTGATAGTCTGTAAAATACTTCGGTCTCTGTGTTTATGAATAGGTTTCTTGCTCAATTCTCAACTTTAGGGCTTAGAATCAGAGCATTTACGAGGCCAGAGGGACTGCTAAATTATCTTCTCTGACCTCCTGTGATCCTATTCCACAAACAGTAATTTTTGTTGAAAATAAAATTCAAGGAATCCAAATACGTTTTCAAAGCTAGGAAATAGCTGCAGACTTTTTTTTTTTTATCATTTTTTTACAAAGATAAAATGTTCATTTTAAATATTTTAAAAAGAAAATATTTAGACTTTTAATTTCAAAATTGAAAAATCCTTAAATAAGGTAAGAACAGAAGGAAAAAGATAAAGGGTTCACAAAAAGCAAAATATTTTGTACTGGGTTGAATTACACACTTTGAATTGTCCCAAATCTACGTTTCTAAAGGGGCAGGGGGAGGATGCAGGAGAGAGGAAATCTGTTTAGTTTCTGATAGGAACTCAAGTCAAATCACAGACAATTATACTCTATCTCATTTAATTTAGGTTAACTAAATGACAGATTAAAAGATGACCAATGTTTGATTACTATTCTGGGAGATGTAGTTTGCCTATTGTATATTTGAGACATCAAAGAAGAGCATTCACAGCTTTCTTGTAGTTTGTTACAGTGATTAATCACCCTCACTGTAGTGAAATTTGGACCCAGCATATTATTCTTGTTCATTTGAATGTATGTGTGTCTGTATGTGTCTATGTAACCTACATAAATACAGTAACTTAGTATGCTTAGTTGGTTTCTGAGATAGCCTGTGCAGTTGTACAGCCTTGAAACTATTTACCAATCACAACACTTTTATCCATTAGTTCTTTATTTGGTTCTTAATCATCTCATCTTAGTATACTTGTTGTCTGTTAGGAATCATTTCAGCCAGAGAGTTTACTCAGTATCCCATTCTATTCCCTCTTTATAGGTATAATTCCTATTTTACTGTAGCATTTATCTGTCCAAAACAATAAGGCCCTTAAGATTTTCTCTAGAAATATGACTGCTAATTATACCTTACTTATATCTTACCCTGAGAAAGTTCCAATGCATACTTCATTTAATAGTACTCAAACTGATCAAAAACTGAGTCTGAATTCCAATTTTTCATTACTCCGTCTTCTATCCCTTTCCAACTTGTTTATGGCAAGATCAATTCTTGTATTGGGTTTGCGAGGCAAGGTTTTGGTAGCTGGGGGGGGCTACAGGGGTGGCTTCTGTGAGAAGCTGCTAGAAGCTTCCCCTATGTCCGATAAAGCCAATGCCAGCGGGTTCCAAGATGGACCTGCCGCTGGCCAAGGCCGAGCCCATCAGCAACAGTGGTAGCGCCTCTGGGATAACATATTTAAGAAAGGGAAAAGAAGTTACAGGGGAGTAGCAGTTGCAGCCAGAGAGGAGTGAGAAGATGTGAGAGGAACAACTCTGCAGACACCAAGGTCAGTGAGGAAGGAGGGGGAGGAGGTGCTCCAGGCGCCGGAGCAGAGAGAGAGATTCCCCTGCAGCCCGTGGGGAAGACCATGGTGAGGCAGGCTGTCCCCCTGCAGCCCATGGAGGTCCATGGTGGAGCAGATATCCACCTGCAGCCCGTGGAGGACCCCACGCCGGAGCAGGTGGATGCCCAAAGGACGCTGTGACCCCGTGGGAAGCCCGCGCTGGAGCAGGCTCCTGGCAGGACCTGCGGACCCGTGGCCCCATGGAGAGAGGAGCCCACGCTGGAGCAGGTTTGCTGGCAGGACTTGTGACCCCGGAGGGGACCCATGCTGGAGCAGTCTGTTCCTGAAGGACTGCACCATGTGGAAGGGACCCACACTGGAGCAGTTCATGAAGAACTGTAGCCCATGGGAAGGACTCATGTTGGAGAAGTTTGTGAAGGACTGTCTCCTGTGGGAGGGACCCCATGCTGGAGCAGGGGAAGAGTGTGAGTCCTCCTCCCCCTGAGGAGGAAGGAGTGGCAGAAACAACGTGTGATGAACTGACCCAAACCCCCATTCCCTGTCCCCCTGCGCCGCTCGGGGGGGGGAGGAGGTAGAGAAAATAAGGAGTAAAGTTAAGCCTGGAAGAAGGGAGGGGTGGGGCGAAGGTGTTTTAAGATTTGGTTTTATTTCTCATTATCCTGCTCTAATTTGACTAGCAATAAATTAAACTAATTTTTCCCCAAGTCGAGTCTGTTTTGCCCGTGACAGTAATTGGTGAGTGATCTCCCTGTCCTTATCTCGACCCACAAGCCTTTCATTTTATTTTCTCTCCCCTGTCCAGTTGAGGAGGGGGAGTGATAGAGCGGCTTTGGTGGGCACCTGGCATCTAGCCAGGGTCAACCCACCACAATTCTTCATACTTAGATTATATACAGGTTCTACGTTTCCACTTTCTTTCTGCGTCTTCTGTTTAAAAATTTCCACTCACAATACAGTAGTTCACAACTATCTATACTTGTTTACTCAGCTAAGATTTATGGCAGTCTATTCATGGCATATACTGTTGCACCCAGGGCTGTATAGTAGCAAGCTGAGCATTGCTTAGATGTGATCAACGGCAAACAGAATTTCAAGAGAAATCCTAAGTATGGTACTATCAAATTATTGCATATTATTTGCTGGACTTGAAGATGTACAGCAAGAACAGAAGAAGGGTTATCTCTGAAGCAACCATGCCTATTCCAGGAGTCAACAGCTTGGAAATAACCACAATGAGAGATGGCAGAGGTTTTTTTTTATCTGAATCCCACTGTCACAAGGATGTTCTGAGACAGCAGTACTGTATTCCAAGCAGATTCTCTACCTCATTTTCAGGTAAGAGCAAGTTTACTGTTCCCTTTAGGAAAGGCAAAAATTGGCGAATTGAATTAGATTAGGAATTGTCTGAGCTTTTCACTCACTACACTTCCCAGGCAATGCAAATTCATCAAGTGAAATGCTTCATACAAAGGATGTTTTTGGATATTGTGGGTGTCCATATAGCAGTTGATGATATAATGGTATCAGCCAAGGCAGAATGTGATCAGAAAGATGAGACAACGTCAGGTTGAAAATATTAAAACTGTTCATCAAAAAAGAAGTCTAACAAATATCAGTTATTTTCATTAGAAGGAGTTAAACCCAGTGAAATACAATTGAGACATCACATAATAAAGTGCTGCAACAGCAAAAGGCAAAGCTCTGTAATCTGCCCAGCTCTATCCCTCAAAAAATTTGTCATCTCACAGACAAATGCAGTCAAAAACTGAACAAAATAATGCTTGAACAAGAAGGATCTATTGATTGAAGCGCAGAGTACAGAAGCACCTTCTATTTGCAGCACCATATTGTTTCACTCTTGATAGTACCTGTGAGAGGGCAACATATATTGCATCAATTGGAGAAAAATTATAAACCCACATTCATCCTCGGACTAGGAAGCATTAGCAAGCACGTCAAGGAGTGATATGTGAAGCATGCAATAGGATCAGAAGGGGAGGTCACCGACAGAAATGTGTCTTTAAACAATCAGAAAAGAATAGATAGATCCTGTAATTTGAGAATAACACCAATGGCACGTAAGGGTTGTCTGTGCAGAGGTAAACAAAATAAATTATGCCTATTTTGGTTTCTGAAAGACACTGTTTCACTGCAACAAGATTTATTGATGTTGGAAGGCAGGAACATTTTTCCTAACAATACAAAGCAGAATGCGTTACCTGTTTAAAAGAGCCCCTAGAAGACTTTCAGCGAAAAAGATCTAAGTTGGTTGAGGGAATACATTGACTAGATATGAATCTCCATATACAGAATTTTATAGATGGATGCAAAGTGTGTCAAAATCTATTAAGATCAATTTAATGAGATTCCATGTCTAAGATATCAAAATAGTGACTGTTTTACTGCTGCAGATATCCTTATTTACTGATCTTCAAATTTTTTTTCCCTCTTGAAAAGAAATCCATCTTTGTTACTTGTGAGCTTGAAATCTATTTCTATAAGACTAATTCCTTAAAGAATTGGTCAGTGGCATATCCCATGTGGAAGCAGAAAAATGAGTTGGGTTATTTCAGATGAGTTATAGGAAAAACTGATAAATTAAAAATTATTAAATCAAAGTTTTGTGAGACGGATATGCCAGGGGTAGGGATGGTCCTTTCACTCACACTTATGATATTTCTGACATTTAGAAATTCAAAATTGTCGTCTCCAAATGACAATAATGATACATTCAGAGAGATGCTCCACAGTTCCTCAGAAGATTCATGACAGATGAAGACGAAGAAGGTAATACTATATGTAATAGGACACCCAAATTCCTGTGTGTGTTCCATCTTGAAAATCTAGTATACCTGAAGACAAAGGAAGATTGGTAAACAGAGTTACTTTAATGTCATATTTTTTGTTTTCAACTTGTTTTTTGCAATAATGGCATGATATTAACAGATATTGATTGTCCTTTTGTATCATTTCAGAATTAATTTTAATTTCTTTTTCATTTTTATTATTCTATTCCTTTTCTTTCATAAATTGTAACTGATAATTTCCAAACCTTGATGAGTTCTGAATGTTTGAATATTTTATATTCTACAAAGACAGAATGATGTAGGGTCTGTTGATAGTCTTATGGATGCAGAAAGATCCATGATATGCTGTCTGTGGTCTAAGTTGCCTAGAAGTCAAACAGCTCTTACCTGGTAACAATATTGCTGTGTGAGAACAACACTGTGGTCTCAGCAGGGCGTGTTAGTTTCATCACTGTGCAGTTACATATCCGTATGGTTTTGAGTTTGCAGCACCTGCCATGAAGAATACTCGGGCCATGGTGGCTGAGCCTGCCTTTAATCGTTTTGTGTAGATACGTCCTTTGACTCTGCACACCACTAGTCCCTTTAAATCAGTACAGACATGTATCATCCTGCTGCTTCCAAATGTATACTTGTGAAACAGCTTTGGTGCTTTTTAGCTGAACAATTCTGTATGGTCGAGAAATTGCTTCTATTCTATTGCTTCCTCTTTAAGTTGACCTCCTGCCTCTGAAATGTGCCCCTCTTTAGAAAGACGGTGTATTGCAGCATTGGATGAGGTATTTGCAGTTTCTGTAAGGTAATTGCATCCCACCCTCCTTAGCTCCCAAACTGCAAAACCAGTCCCTTCCCGTTCCCCCAAAAAATCAGGAAAGAAAAAGGTATGTTTTTGACTTCTGTGTTATTTGAGATGACACAAGGGATAGAAACAAACTGTGTTTAAGTGTTTCCTCAAGTTTGCAGACATATAATAAGTACTATAGTCCCATAGGAGCTTGACAGACCAAATATTAAATGTTTCTGGATTAGGGAATGGTAAAGTACATAAAAATTGACATTTTCTTCCATTCTTTATAATTTGTTTGTACACCAGCTGTTCTTGAAAGAGTGAGCATTTGGTCCTCTAAACATGTCTCTCAGCTGCTCATTTTCTGGTTACAGGGCTTTACAGACAACTTAAAAAAAAAAAGAGAGAAGAACTCTAACTATATCAAACTCTTTAGCTCTCAGATTGCCAGCCTGACTAAAACGTGCTCTCAGTGTTTAGTATCATTGCTTTAAAGGGCAGTTGTCATGGTTCAACGCCAGCAGGCAGCTAAACCCCCCCCAGCCACTTGCTCATTCTCCCCCAGCAGGATGGGGAAGAGAAATGGGAGGGTAGAAGTGTGAAAACTTGTCGGTTGAGATAAAGACAGTTTAATAGGTAAAACAAAAGCCACGCATGCAAGCAAAGCAAAACAAGGAATTAATTCCCTACTTCCCGTCGGCAGGCAGGTGTTCAGCCATCTCCAGGAAAGCAGGGCTCCATCACATGTAACAGTTACTTGGGAAGACAAAAGCCATCACTCCGAATGTCCCCCCCTTCCTCTCTCTTCCCCAGTTTTTATTGCTGAGCATGATGTCATATGGTGTGGGACATCCCTTTGGTCATTGGAGTCAGCTGTTCCGGCTGTCTCCACTTACAACTCCTTGTGCACGCCCAGCCTATTCACTGGTGGGGTGGTGTAAGAAGCAGAAAAGGCCTTGACTCTGTGTGAGCACTGCTCAGCAGTAGCTAAAACATCCCTGTGTTATCAACACTGTGTTCCCCACAAATCTCAAACATAGCACCATACAAGCTACTATGAAGAAAATGATCTCTTTCCCAGCCAAAACCAGTACAACAGTGTACTACCAAAATCTAAAGGAACATAAGTTTCCTATTGATCTGTGAATTAAGTGCATTTTTTCCGGTAATTGATGAGGAATTTTTACCTTTCTCTCTTCATTTTTTTCTAAGTGTTCTGTGTCCAATTGTACTTCCAATGTTCATATATCTTTTTCCGTGTTCAGTTAATTATCTAGCATTATATCTTTCTTAGTAAGAAAAAAAAGTGGTTTATAAGAGAAATTTTGAAGGGAAAGTAACAGCTGAAGACGCCTACTATATAATGTGTTCTTTAATTGACAAATTTTTTTTGCTTATCATTGGGAGAAACATCCTCAACGAGACAGTAATTCACACGTGCACACGCACAAACATATAACTCCTAGTTAATTGTTAAGATAAGCCATGATTCTGCACTTCATTGTATGAGTTCTGAATCTTTTGAGATCCACGCATAAAATTAAAAGCACCTAAGATGCTGATAGAGAAAGTGTAATATATGGGAAAGAGACTATGTTTACTGGGCAACATTTTATGCACAACTATTTTAATAGGCATGTCAATAATGAAAGTTGGCAGTATATTTTACCTTTTTCTTACTTAACTTTCTAAACAATATGTGACACAGGTAAGAAAAGGAAAGCACTTATCAGATGATGTGTATTGGAAGAACACTAACAAAATCCAATTGTATTTTTTAGTTTTCATTCCAGCATTTTTCTTGTCACTTTTATGGTCTTAACTGTGTTTTTGTCCTTTCACTGGAGTGAAATGTTGCAATTTGTTCCTTCACGCTGCAATTCATGAACATGCGCCCATGTGAACCAATTGTTTACTTCCTCGAGGGTGTGAGTATTTCAGGAATCTGCTTCATCCCTTGAGATAACTGTGACTAGTGGCATAGTGACTGACAGCTGTCTTGACAATATATTTTATTTAACAGTAGGAAAAAAACCCAGAGAAAGGAGGATTTTAAAATATCTATATTTATGTGTCTCCATCATACCTGAGGTATTACGATCACAAGAGTGAACCTGACAGGCTTAGCATTTTGTGCATGATCCCATGGGTTCCTGTGTCCTGTGCTTTCTTTTCCTGCTGACTTCCCTCAGGAAAATTTGTGTTTTTAATAGCTGTGTATGAATTTATTCATCCACCTAGGAGTATTTTAATCCTGAACTTTTTCTGACTTACTTCCTCCAGCATATTGAACTAGTCTGCAGGCTTCTTAGAAGAGCAGAGTAAACCCATTAAATTCTTTTTTCTGGCAGTGTCTCAGAACAGTCCTAAAGCATTGGCACCAGATGACTATCAGAAAACAAACCTGCTGCCTAGTAGGGATGTTGCTACCTTGGTGGATCCCAGCAGTGGTTCTTCTGAACACCTCACTGATAACAGCTCTGAATATACATTAATAATTTTGAGCTTTCCTTGAGTGATACATGAATAACATGTCTAGGATGAGTACCTGTGTTTGCAACTAATGTAATTAAAAAGATCAGTAACAAAATTCAGAGGAACCTTGACTACAGTGTCATGAGCAACTCATCGTTTTACTTACTAGTGTTACAAAATAAAACAGGAATAAAAGTAACAGAAGAATGCAGCATAAAGTGCCATTGCAGACGGGAATTGTGAATGTTCTCATCTAAAACCTTTATGTGCCTACAGTCCAATGTCTGGACCAGCAGCCATTTGTCTCCACAGTTGCTTCAGGTTTAATCCACAAATGATGGCTGAACTCCTGCTTGACTCATTGCGAATGTCCATAAAGTTTCTTTTTATTACAATGATGAGTAACACATTGCTGCTATGCTATCTTTTTTTTTGTAAATAGAACAAAACATTGATGTTTTTATTAAATAGTTCAATACTTTACTTAACAATAAAAACCTAAAAGGAAGTTCAATGAGCCTCTATTTTAGGATCATGCACTATGATTTAATAAATCAGCAAATATAAAACATAGAATAATGATTAATATTGAGATATTAATCTATTTTTATGTGACAAATAGCTTATTACAGGGTGTAAGCCTCAAACTGAGGTCTTTGCCTGAGTAATATGAATCAATTATGAGATCTTAATTGTCCGTAATCTGTCAACTCATTCTCGCCCCTATGTATTGTGAGAAGTGGTACCCATCTATAATTAAGGTTACAAGAGATTTGCATTATTAAGATAAATTACCGTAAAGATTTTTTCCAGATAGAACTAAGGGAGGTACTGGGGTCACTTTGGACAATTAGATAATCCTAATTAGATAATAGATAATATATATACACAAGAATTCAGCCTCTCTATTAATTTGGAAAGCTGAGGATAGATTTCACTGTGAAGAGCAACTGAGCCAAAGGCTTCTAACTCCAAACAACTTAGAAAGATTGCTTCAGAAAGCTATTGATCTTGTAATTTTTACAGTATTGTTATTTTAGTCTGAAGTACTTAGTGAGGAAGGAGAGGAAGGCAAGGAAAGCACCAGTCTCGGGAGACGGATTCCATGGAGGAAATTGGAAGTTCACAGGCAACTTCTGAAGAAAACACAGAACTTTCTATAGAAGATGTTGAAGTATTGTTACATCACAAATACCTTTTTACACATTATAGGGCATGAAATGAGGCTATTCCCTTTCAGTGTGAAACATAGAGAAGGAAGAATGAAACCCAAACAAACAGGATCTAGTACATTTAGAGGATTCAATATGTAGGATACGATAACCTGTTCTTCTCTATTTAAAAAATTCCTTGATCCAAAATAAACGTAACATACAACAGTCTGAGAGCTGATGTCTGGCACAGATATCCTTAAATCTCTGTTTAATGTAGAAGATCCAGAGATTTCAGTAAGGGCCCTAAATATCTTAAGAAAATGGTTGTAGAAAAAATTCACCTGAAAAGCTGAAAATTACCTTTGTGCTCAGAAACTTGTTTATTTTTCCTCCAGCTGGTCTTAAAAAAGTTACTACATTGTATTACAAAAGTTATCTGTCTTGTGTCCCTAGCACTGCTGTAATCATGATGGACCAGTATTACAACAATATGAGAAAGATCTCAAGGTTTACTTGGAATAGAGGGGAAATGGGAGGGATGGCATGCTAAATTGAAAATGTAATCTGTTTTGGAAACAGACAGGAACTGCCTACTCTGGGCTGCTTTGCAGGTAGCTTGTTGCTTGTAAGAGAATGAGACATGAAGCTCCGTTTCAGGGGTTATAAATTCTGCTTAAAAAAAAAAAAAAGAATTCGTACAGTCTTTGTTGTTAGCGCATCTGTGTGTGATGAAAAAACCTGCAACCCTGACTTCTGAAGGTATCTTAGCTTCCTCCGCTTTAAAGTCTGGCAGAGCCTGGAAGCTAAACAATAGCATTATAAATCTGACAAATTTGACAGGCTCTTTACAGAGCTCACGTGCTACCACCAGAGTTGATGGTAGACAAGAAAAGCAAACGTGTACCATTCACCTATGTCCAGAGAGTCAGTCTGAGGATTTTGGATGACTTTCTTCAGATGCACATTGAAAACTTAGGTAAAGAGTTGGAAGAGGGTTGTTTTTTGGTTTGTTGCTGTTGTTGGGATTCTTTTGTCATTTTTCAGGTTCCTTTTTCTTCCAATATATAGTAAAATATCTGGAAACTGAGTTGCAGGATGTTTAAAACCATTTATAGTCTCAAAATTAGATCAAAACCAATGAATTATTTTAGCTGGAATAAATAGGAGGATGGTGTATTTTGAAACATAGAATTCCTCTGTTCTGAAATATTCTGTTCTGTTGTTTTCACAGAAAAATATACTATTTAGTATGGGATAAAATCTTTACATAGGCTTCTGGAAATTAAACATTTCACGTTTTCCTTTTGAAAGGACCTCTCTTTAAACAACAAAAAACATGACTTGCATTAAGAGTATAGGAAAAGGATGAATAATCCGAAAGAACGTACAACATTGTTTGAGGCTTAACCAACTATTACTTCTTTTTTTTTTCCTTTACCAACAGTTCTGAAAATTGTCTGATTCAGTACAAATTATTATTTCTTTGTGCTCTGTTCTGCTACAGAACAGAAAAAAATCCATGTGGCCTGTATTTCCAGGTTTGACTCTACTAATGGGTAATAAAGACCTGAGAATTTGGAATGTGTGAGTGTCCTGGTTTCAGCTGAGACAGAGTTAACTCTCTTCTTAGTAGCTGGTACAGTGCTGTTTTGGATTTAGTGTGAGAATGATGTTGATAACACTCTGATGTTTTAGTTGTTGCTAAGTAGCGCTTATCTTAAGCCAAGGACTTTTCAGTTTCCCATGCTCTGCCAGCAAGCAGGTGTGCAAAAAGCTGGGAGGGAGCATAGCCAGGGCAGCTGACCTGAACCAGCCAAAGGGATATTCCATACCATGGAACGTCATCCCAGTACATAAACAGGGGGGAGCTGGCCAGGAGGCGCGGATCGTGGCTCTGGCATCGATCAGTGGGTGGTAAGCAATTGCATTGTGCATCACTGTTCCCCCCCCCCGCCTTTTTGTTATATTCCTTTTCATTACTATTATTATTATTATATTTCATTATTACTATTGTTAGTATTATATTTTACTTTAGTTATTAAACTGTTCTTATCTCAACCCACAAGTTTTACTTTTTTTTCCTTTCCTCCTCCTCACCCCACTGGGAGAGGGGAGGGGGAAACGGCTGCGTGGTGCTTAGTTGCTGGCTGGGGTTAAACCACGACAGTGAGTAAATTCCAAATCCATGGCAGAAAAGCTCATGTCAAATGCATGAATGCTTTCAGTCACTGAAATTCAGCTAAATTTCTTGTAAGATTCAACTGGGCTTAGATCTTAAGAGCTATATCACCTCTTAAGTTAAAATTTTATTGTGACCTTAAACATCGCAGTAGACTTAGCTTCGGTGCTACAGCTGAGTTTTGCCTGACATTGACACACACATCTTTTCAAAAGAATAACTAATAGAATCTTTCCAGCCACAGACACTTTTAATGTACTTTAGTAAAAAATGGTGGCATGATTATGTTTGGAGCCAAAGTCACCTTTTTTTTCAGCCATTTCATTATAAAAGGTACTTCTTACTTCTCTTTCTTATCTGTTTCTTGATTTCACAACAGGTGGTAACAGGAATTGTCATAACGCTCTTTGCATGTAATTTTATAGTTCATTTCCTCAAGTAGTTGAGGCTTATAGAAAGCAAGTGACTACGAGAAACTCCTCTGAGTAAAGTGCAGATGTTGCTCTGTGTTAGGAAGAAAGTAAGCTTATAAAATTTCTTGCAAACTCTTAGCAGCAGTATTTTTTTATGCTTTCTCTCTGTAGACAAATACAGGCAGGTTTGAGTTCAAAAAGACTACAGACAGGGAGTGGAAGGGGTTTTTGAGCACAGAAGCCTGCATATGTGGCTTCTTCCACACGTGTGGAACTTCCATGTGTTTTGAAGAAATATTCTGGAGAAATTTTTCTGTTTGTGGACTAGTTGTGTTGAAAGTGAAGTCTGAAAGAACAAAAATTGATGTGCATGATGAATAGGGGAATGCAGAAGGTAACGAAGAAGACCAAGAAACTGATGAGTGAATCAGAGATGTAAGTGTCTGCAAAGGGGAAAGGAGAGAAAGGGAAGGTAGCAAGACAACTGCAGACTAAGATAACTTTGGAGACAGTCTAGTAATTTTATGGCTCATTGATTAAGGCTTAAGTATTACTTCATATGTGATTTGGTAGTACATACTTGGATAGTAAGTCCGATGTTTTGTCACTGCTAGCAGTTGGTCACTTGCTTACCAAATACAAACAGATGGCATTTATGGGTTTTTTTTTTTTTCAATTCATGAAGTAAACACAGATATGTTTTGTTTATTATTATATAAAAATAGCTCTGCAGAAATTTTCCCTGGGATCATTTCTCTTCCGAAAAACATGGTGACATTCTCAGAGAGTGCTCAGAAAGTAGATGAGAAAAGAAAATTATATAGATATATGTGTATATAATGATATACCACATGATAAGCTATTTTTAGGTATACTATGCAGGTCATTTTCTATAGATTGCATGCCTGCAAATTGTTAGAATCATGGTGAGCTTTCCTGCACTGTAAGGACAACTGATGTAAGAGTTTGCAAAGCTGGGTAGCTACAACAGGGAAAACTGTACAGTAATTACAAAGTCAACACATTTTGCATTATTAAAAAACCTGTTTTGAAAAACTAGGATGATAAGAACTGATGTTCAAGCACAAATATGCATAGTATACAACAGACAACATCTGTAAAAATACACTTAAAATTTATTTTAAAATATTGTAAACTTATGTGACTTTTAGAAGATAGTTTTTTCAACATCCATATTTCTAAGTGATCACATGCTTTAAAAAAAAAAAAAAAAAGCCTTACCTGAAGAAAAACATTAACTTTATTACTCTCCCCTTCCTCAGTCTGAGAAAGAAAAAGCATGTTTCCTTTTCTGCTGTTGTGGCATGAAGGTATGATAGATATGTAGCTATATATTGTCAAATTATCCAACTGATTATCCCGTACATGGCTTATATGTACATGCATGTGGTGGCAGTCCCATGCAAGAAATTTGCAGAGCCATATGATAAACAAGTGTTTATACGACATCACAATTTATCACCTTAGCAAGAGATTAAGTACTGCTATACCTTCCATTTGTGTTATGACTCTGATTGGATTGGAACTGAAATAAAGATGATGTGACATCCTCAAAGTCATCGAGGAAGGATCAGAGAATATTAAATTTAAATTTTACAGTTTCTTTTCACCATCATCTTGTATATTTTTATTTTAAACAAAAATTAAAAATGCGTTTTTTTAAAAGGCTAATAAGTCTAATACATCTGTATTTGAAAATAGAATATATGTAATTCAGTAGGACATTTTACCATAGAGCTTGGAGGGCATGAAAATCTTCATTTGTTTTGGGTTCATTTCTTCCCACCAAAATTAGAATGCTTAAATGAGGAACCAACAAAAGATAGCTCAGCAAATCCTCCACCCTAACATTTCAACAATTCAAAATGAGGATCAATTTTTTTCAATTTTACTTGACTTACTTGATTTTTCCATAGAAGGTCTCAGAGCTTTCCCAAGCCTTTCAACCTTAGAAATTTTGAGGATCACCAGCCCAAAATAAAAAAAAAAAAATTAAAAAAGAGTTTTGCAGAGACTTTTCAGGGCTATCAGTCATGTTAGCATCATTATTATCAATGTAAGGTGCAAAAACACAGGCTATCAGGAAACAAGGTACAGAATTTGATATTTTGAACAATATCCAGTAAAATACAAAAAAAGGCTGTACAGAGAAATTACGGTCCCTTGTCTTAAATGCTGGGAAGATGTAACTGGGAAAATGTATTGTTTTCCCTGCAAAGCCAGAGGATCTATATTTTTATTCAGGATTGCTGGCATGGACAGAAAGGTGTACAGAATGAACTACTCTGTAAAGGATTTCAGTAGATCAACTTTATTAGCAGTTACTCCTGGGTTTAAGCAGATAATATTTGTCCATATGCTATATTGGAATTTCTGTGACCCTCAGACATGTTGTCTCAACCTGTCTTCTCATCCTGATTGGAGCCAACAATGTAGAATTGCAGATACTTTGAAGAGAATGTAAAACCCATCTCAGACAAGTTAGTCATATTCACTGTGCTGACAGCCTCCAGCTGAGGTGGTATCACTGGAGCAGAAAAATTCTGGTGCTGGTAATGATGATCAGGAACTAGCAAAAGAGAGGATATTAGGCAAGATTCTTACCCTCATGGATGAGGGAAACAGAGGAGTGAGGAAGAAAAAAAAAGGGGAAAAATATATTAAAACAAAAGCCTTTTTTTCTTTTTTGAGAGGCAACTTCTCTGGTTTTTGAGGGATAAAATTGACTTCCCCACACAAAGAATAAAAGACAAGAATGCAATATTTACCTCCTATAATTGAGCCTCCCCTTATTGATGAGGAATAAAAGAGAAATTGAGTCATAAGTGGAGACTCAGGGAATACAACAATTTTTATATATATATGTATACATATACTTACATCTTTTTAATATGGCTTTCTGGAATCTTTTTGCATGGACTCCTTACATCTTTATTCTTCCTATACAGTAGAAACACAAAATCTTCATTGCACTCTGATACCTGGAACAGCCACGTACAGAAAAATAGAATTTTTTACACATTTGGAACAGGTGAAACAAATTAAAAAATAAGTTTCCAAATATTTTGCAGAAAATATGTTTGAAAAATTCTAAGATAGGATAATATATGTTGCATTTATTACAGGTGTTTGAATGGTCTTACTGTCTCTTTTTGTCTTAGATTAAGCACTTTTAAAATTTGCATAGACAAGATTTTCCTGTAGTATTTGGACCTTTTCAGCATCTTATACTTGTCTTAGTCTTTGTATACATAATACAAGACACTGAAATGCCTCTGATTTCCAGAACATACACATTGCTTGAGCTTAAAGCAAAAGAGTGGTGCATGGTCCCTGCAACAATTATTTAAAAATAAGCACCATATCATGAGATTGAAAGGGGAAAAAAAAAATCATATATCAATATTTCAGTAGAAAGGCTTGGGAATCTGAAAACCAAATAAGAAAAAAAGAAAAACACATGAGAAAAAGATTAACTTGTGTTGTGTGCCATCAGCTGGAGAAGAGCTGAGATGTGGGCAGTCTGATAAACTAGGAACATTATAGAAGTAGTCATGTTTGTGGGTTGGTGTTGGGTTTTTTTTCTTTTCTTCTGGTTTTGCATGGGGTGAGAAATACCTGCCGGTTTTCTTGCTCAGTATTCTGAATTTCAATAAGTAAGTAAATAAGTAAATACGCAAAAGACGGTGTTTCACCAAGAAAAGCTGCCCAGTCACTAAGTGAAACCCATGTGTGTCCCTGTCTCAGGTCCTGAGCTGTGTCACAAAGGGAAGGAGAACAGCAGAGATAGTGCAGAGAAGAGCTTACAGCTGAATTGCTAATGCATTTCATTAAAAACCTCAAATTTTAAACAGGATTTCATTGTCACATGGTGAACAAGTAATAGACATTGCCCTGGGCATAATTTTAATCATTTTTCATTTGTTCTATATTGCAGATTGAGTCAGCGAACTGGCTCACTTCTAATAGTACTTTTGCAGCAGTGGCATGAGTTATTGACTTTGCTTATTTATTTAGAACATTATGTGCCAGAAAAATCTCATTATAATGAATGTATATCAATTCCATCACCAATATGGGAGGTAACATAATCAGTAGGAGTAGAAAGAATATTACAGAAATCGCAGTTTACAAACAGAGCAACATGTATTGACATATATATTAAAAAACATTCAATTTTCCACAACAAAAAAGTGAAATATAAACAAGTAAATCATGTATTAATAAACATGAACTGTTAAGAACAAGCCACCTATCTTCAAAAATTATTTGTGTCTACACTTGCAGTCTGACTATCGACTGGCTCGTCTGGGTTTTGATTCAGAAACAGGATTTACCTAATGGTGTGAAGTAACTGCTTCAGCTGGCTTTTGTGGGGAAGGTATGGTGGCAGAGGCTTTCTAAATGGATATTATCTTCTTTTTTTCCACAGAGACATGTGAAGTTGTCCTGAATGACAACCCTATTATTTGGCATAGGTAAAAAGAAAGGAGAGCTGGTCTGAAATTTTCTCACATAAAGCTTTCTCATTAGATATGATAACTTAGGAAAAACTTTTTTTTGTGCATCATGTATGCAACTTTTACAAACAGAACTTTAGAGAGAATTTCTGGTCAAAGCAAGAGAGAGAGAAAGATCAGCTAGTCTGTTCAAAGATGGCAACAGTGGGGAGCTTTCCTAGGGTGTACAAACAAAGCTGCTTTTTTGTATGTTAATTAAATAAGCATAGGAAGAGAGAACTGAACTTTGGTATTATGCCTCTGATGTAGCTATTCATGTCTCTGGACTATGGAGTAAAAATGTTTGTCTTAATTAATATGTACTTAATTAAATATTTCAAATCTCACTAATTAAGTTTTCTGAGTGGGACTCTTTTCAATGGGAGTGATAAAAAGAATCTCTTTTCTCTCTGCAGACTAGTCAGCTACCCAGTGGTTAAGGTAGTTACTTATTCCTTATAAGATACTTACTTAAGGTATGAGAAAAATTGCGTTTTATTTCCTGGTATGAAGATGAAAGGTTTGACTTCCACTCTATTTCGTCAGGACTCTGACAGACCAAACAGAACAAGTTGTACAAAGTGTGCCTTCCCCTCCCCCACCACCTTTTTTAGGGGAATTTTTTAAGAGCTCTTGATTTCATGTCAATAGGAACTGAAGAAAAAAAAATAAATTCAGGATGTTCTGTAGGATGAGAAAGTGTCTTCCACTGATCTCTAAGAGTAAGTCTTCTGAGCTCTTCAAAACGAGTGAAAATTATTCTTGTGCAACCTGTGTAGCATTCCCTTACCATTCTTATATCCACAGGTATTGCAGGATGACAATGACGATTTTTAATAGGATAGTTTTTCAACTTTGAGGTTGAAAGGAAAGAAGGACACCCATTTTACTTCTCAATCAATGTGGAAGACAATGTAAAAGCCAAATCATCTGCTTGTTATCACAGCTTCATGAACAAGAAAATTAATCATTACTATCAGCTACAGGTAGCCCAAGAAAGGGCAGTGAACCAAAGGTGGAAACTAATACAATTAGAAAAAAATTGACACAATTGTCGTTTTACTCAACCAGGCGAATGCATTCAATTAAACAGTTAATTTGATGTAATCAGTAGTAAGCATCTCTGTTTATGGCAACCTTAGTAGCTACTAATTTACTTTTGCTCTGGGGCATTTGTTTATGAGGCATTAATATTATGTAGAGATAAGAAGAGTTGTAAATTTTCTGTATACAGCTGTATAATAGAGACATCAGGCTTCATACAAAAAGCCCTCATATTTTTACAGCACTCATCTGAAATAGATCAGATTGCTTAAGTACGGACTACACTAGAAATTTTTGACGTTTCCAGTACTACAGAAACAACATGAGGTTTCTATGTTGACGTGTATTTCGGAAGACTGTCTAGCACTAGGAACTCATGACTTTAAATAAATCTTTTCAGGATCTTCAGTCACACCCATAGAAACAAAAATAATACTTCCCATGGAAACATAAGTCATGCTCTTTAGGTTTACTTAACTATTTCTTTCCAAATATATTGCTTTTATTCTGCTATTCTTTCTCTTTCTTCACTTGATTGGTTAAATATGTTTAACATACCAGAAAGAGGGAGTAGGAATAAAGGGCAGGTCTCATAACTGAGGAATGTCACTATCGGAGTTCCAAAGGGGTTTGTGGTGGAACACATTCATAGTCAGGGAAAGAGGTAAGCAATAAAGTGACAAAATTCGCTGATGAAATTAAGTTATTGAGGAGTCTAAAGACCAATGCTGACTATGAAAAATTGTCAAGACACCTTATAATACTGAGTGGCTGGGCAATAAATGGCAGATGAAATTCAGTGTGTATAAATGTGATACACATAGGGAAGAGCAATCTTTATTTTACGTATGAATGATATGTAAAGCTCTAAGCTGACTGTTACTACTCAGAAGCAAGATCTTGATGTTATGGAATAAAATTCTATGAAAATGTCAGCTCAATGCACAGTAGCAGACAAAAAAGGAAATCAAATATTATGACTTACCAGGACTTCATAAAGAAAAATACAGAGAACATTATCAATACATTGTAGAATTCCTAGTTTGCCCATACCTTGAATACAAAAGTATGGGAATTCCCCTTATCCTGATTCCTTCACCTCTAAAAGAGAATAATTGAACTGGAAAATGTTCAGAGAAAGCTAACAAAGATACTTGACCAAAGGTAAAGAATATCTTCTGTATGAGGGAAGACTGAATAGGCTAGGGCTGTAAAAGAGATGACTTGGTATTATAGAGGCTAAGATAAAGGTCTACATAATCGTAAATGGTATTAGGAAATAGGGATTAGTTGTTCACATTCCCTTCCAATTCAAGCAGTGAGACTCAAAAGAAACTATTCAGAGCTGATTCAAAATATACAAGAGGTGGTTCTTCACATAGCAGAGAACTGTGCAACTCATTACAACAGTGTAACATGGATGCTCAATTTAATGAAGATTGCAGCCGAGACTGGATAAATACATGTAAGACTAATCCACAAAGACTTGCTAAATGAGTAAAACTACTCCTGGTCTGGGAGAACGTTCTAAAATGAAGACAGTTGGAGGTAAATAACATTTTTACCAGAAACATCAGTTATCCCTGCATACTCTTGTTCTTCCCTTAGCATCCCTTGTTAGGTATTACTGGGGAAACACATGGGACTGGATAGACCCTTTATGTGATCCAGAGTTGGTCTTAAGTTTTTGTTAAGAACGTTGAAGCGTATCATTTCCTAGTTTGTGTCCATCCTTGAATTTTTAGTTCAGCCTGGTAGACAGGTATTTTTAGGTATTTGTTGGCTGTAAACCTTTCCTCAGCTTCCAAAAATGTAATGGGGAGGTGTCTGGTGGTTACATGTAATGTTTAGGCTATTCAAGGCATCTAGTTTTAACAGGATTTAGATGATCAAAGCTAAGCTGACTAAACATTGTGGAACACATCTTACCCTGAAGCAGCTAGTATTTCTCTGTCTCTCTCACCTGTGGGGCTTGGGAGTATTACTGATGGTAGAGCACTTTCTGAAAACTGTAGTTGCATCCTGACTCTGTATGTGTACAGTATTTTCCATGATGTTTTGGTTACCAAGGGAAGGAAACCTTGGGCATATAGATTAAAAGGTCAGTAAAAGAGGATATAAGGAGGTACCCTGTCATACATCTGCTGCACAATCAATGCATAGCTTTAGTCTCTGTTTTCTTTTCCAACAGATGTCTAGGAAGCTTCAGGACCATTAAAACCAAATTCTGTTCTTTTCTTGATTGGTTCCGATGAAATCATATTGGTTTTCCATTCACATAGCATATATTTGCTATCAATGTCTGACAGCACTAATCATTAAAGACTGAATTTCTAGGCCTCAAGACATTAATTTTGACAGAATGTGGGGAGAGAATTGATTTAAGTTATAGAAGCATGAGTTATTGAGAAAAGTTCTATTACACTGGAGGCACCTCACATTTGGCTTAGAAAACACATGAGTAGCTATGGCAAATACAAGGAGTTAGTACAACTTGTCTCATCAAGAATGTTTGCCTGTCTGTTTTTATGTTTAGCGTTTCTACTCCAGCATTTGTAAATCTTCTCAGAAATCATTTATTTAGCACACCTGTGACATGCTTCTGCTCAATGTTCAGTTCATAAAACTGCTTCTGTACTGGGCTGGTGATATAGTGCCTGGGAGTTTATATCTTGCTATCAGTTTTATGTTTCAGACTACACAGAGCATCTATCAAAGGACTTCTACATATTTTAAGGCATGTAGAGATTCTGCTACATTTTTGAAATCACTTAAGTTTCACCCTATTTTGTCTACACAGATTCAGAGATTAAACAACAAGTTGACATGTTGAGCTCAACATGTTGTTGACATGTTGAGCCCTTCAAAATGCTCCTACTCCTTGTCATAGGCAGAGATCCCATAGTATTGCTTTATTAACCGTCTTCTGTTTGGGAACCTTTTACTGTATAGAAGCAGGAATATAGAAAAGGTGTCTTTACACAGCAATTATTTCTAGGCTAATATGCACAGTAGATTGCCTGGGCTAATATAATAGGCTAAGCACTTGTATGTTTGTTACTTCTGAGGCAGGCACCTGATGAGTCACTGCATACAGCTGGTGACAGTCAAGTGGGGAAGGTGAGCTCTGTTGCACCTTGGTGCAGGCTGATCCTTAGTCTTGCTGAGTTGTTGTCTTCCAATTTCCTTCACTTTTATTGGGACTTTTAACTTTTCCCTGGAGTCCTTGACTATTGCACGGTCTTATCTTTAGTTTATGTAATTTCTTACACCTTGAAAGCTTTTTTTTTTTTTTTTTTCCAATCAGCTGGGCCAAAGTCACGCAGCAATGCTTCACAAAGCTGGGTCTTGGCTTACAGGCAGCTGGGCTATGGGTTGTCCTCATCCCGGGCATGGGGTATGTCACTTCTTTCTGGCTACAGCTGTAATAATAAGCTGTGCTGGTTTTGGCTAGGATAGAGCTAATTTTCTTCACAGTAGCTTGTGTGGGACTACGTTTTGGATTTGTGCTGAAAACAGTGTTGATAACGCAGGGATGTTTTCATTGTTGCTGAGCAGCGCTTACACAGAGTCAAGGCCTTTTCTTCTCACACCACCCCACCAGCAAGTAGGCTGGGGGTGCACAAGGAGTTGGGAGGGGACACAGCTGGGACAGCTGACCCCAACTGACCAAAGGGATATCCCGTACCATAGGATGCCATGCTCAGCATATAAAGCTGGGGAAGAGAGAGGAAGGAGGGGATGTTTGGAGTTATGATGTTTGTCTTCCTAAGTAACCGTTATGCATGATAGAGCCCTGCTTTCATGGAGATGGCTGAACACCTGCCTGCCGATGAGAAGTAGGGAATGAATTCCTTGCTTTGCTTTGCTTGTGTGCACGGCTTTTGCTTTACCTATTAAAGTGTCTTTATCTCAGCCCACGAGTTTTCTCACTTTTACTCTTTTGATTCTCTCCTCCATCCTACTAGGGAGGAGTGAGCGAGGGTCTGTGTGGTGCTTAGTTGCCAGCTGGGGTTAAACCACGACAGTCCTTTTTGGTGCCTAATGTGGGGCTCAAAGGGTTCAAGGTAACAACAGATTTGATTGGAATATGCTAGACCAAATTTATAGCTGTTATTGCTGTTTAGCTATTAATTGGCAGGCTCCTGTGCTTGCCATGGGCCTTGATTGCCTTACTGTGTATTAGAGTCTAGTGCTTGTTAGTGGCTGCTTTTTGCTTTCGCTGCTTGCTGTACTGCTTATCATCTCACTCTGCTGTGCCTGGGAACCTTTTGATAACACAAATAACATTTGTGATGCACCTGGGCTGGCAGACAACCAGGGCATTGCTGCTGTTTCCGTGCTACTGTACTGGACATGCTGGAACTCCAACGTGAACTCGAGTCGAAGGGACTGTGACCTGTGGATGAGTCCACGTGGGAGTAGGATACCCTGAAGCATGTGTGGCCGTGGATAAGCCCATGCCAAAGCAGGTACATCTCGAAGCATCTGTGGCTGTGGTTATATCTATGCCACAGCAGGTACACCTTGAAGCATCAGTGGCTGCGTATGAGGTCATGCTGGAGCACCTCAAAGTGTGTGGTCATGGATAGGCCCACAACAGAGCAGGTACTCCCCTGGAGGGACTGCAGCCATGGGTAAGGCCACGTTGACACAGCTTTACTTCTGAAGGGACTGCGGCTGTGGGTAAGGCCACACTGGAGCAGGTATATCTCTGAAGGCATTGTGGTCCACGGAGAAGGCCACGCTGGAACAGGCGCACCTCAAAGCGACTGTGGCTGTGGATAAGTCTATGCTGCAGAAGGTATACCCCTGAAGAGATTGTGGTGCATAGATAAGGCTCCGCTTGGAGCAGGTACTCCCCTGGAGGGACTGCAGTCTGTGGATAAGTCCAAGCTGGAGCAGGGGCAAGTGGAGGAGTTCTTTGCAATGTTAAACCCTATGGCCTGGCCCAAAGGGACCGGGGTGGACATTGTAATGGAAATACCTTTAAATTGTTGGAACCCGGGATTTGAGTTGCATGTTATAGGAATTACTGTAGCAGGAACCGCCTGAACCAATGGAGGACAAGAAGCAGTGCAAGTGCAGCAGTGACCTGACCTGAGCTGGCTTTGGTGTCCAGTGACTCCACACAACAGACCACCTCAGCTGTCCTGAGTGACCACCATAACAGATGGGGCCCAAAGTCATGGACTAAATGAACTCAATGGACATTTTGTGGACATTTATGGACATTTTACAGATGTTTCACAGGGGTGGTCCATAGACTAGGGGAATGATATCTGTGTATTATATCAAAGGATGGGAAGGGGTGTGGGGGTTAATGAGGATGTATTGGATTGTGTGGGACCTGAGCATGACATAAATGGTATGGAATAAGTGGTGGAGAATGTGCTGCTTGTGGCTAGGATAGAGTTAATTTTCTTCATAGTAGCTGGTATGGGGCTGTGTTTTGGATTTGTGCTGAAAAAACGTTGATAATACAGGGATGTTTTCATTATTGTTGAGCAGTGCTTACACAGAGTCAAGGCCTTTTCTACTTCTCACCCCACCCCACCAGTGAGGAGGCTGGGGGTGCACAAGAAGTTGGGAGGGGACACAGCTGGGACAGCTGACCCCAACTGACCAAAGGGATATCCCATACCATAGGATGTCATGCCCAAGCATGGAGGAAGAAGGAAGGGGGGAACGTTCGGAGTTATGACATTTGTCTTCCCAAGTAACGGTTATGTGTGGTGGAGCCCTGCTTTCCTGGAGATGGCTGAACACCTGCCTGCCAATGGGAAGTGGTGAATGAATTCCTTGTTTTGCTTTGCTTGTGCATGCAGCTTTTACTTTACCTATTAAACTGTCTTTATCTCAACCCACGAGTTTTCTCACTTTTACTCTTCTGATTCTCTCCCCCATCCCACTGAGGGGGAAGTGAGTGAGGGGCTGTGTGGTGCTGAGTTGCCAGCTGGGGTTAAACCACGACATAAGCTTTCTGAGTCAGTGCTACAACCTACGTACAGCTTAAATAAAATGCATCATGTATACTAAAATACATTAAAACCAGACGTATTCTCACCGTATTAAGTGCTGAGTGTAGACGTTTTCCTCTGTGACTGGGCTTTTGGGCTATTACATTTTCTTGACTAAGGATCATATCTCTTTAGTGGTGATACGCAATCAAGAAGCGATTATAAATCACTGAGGACAGTGTGTTTTCAGAATAAGGTGGAGATCTTTGCTTACAAGATTCTTTAGTTAATGTAGCTAAGTGTAGCTTAACTCAGGGTCAGTCCTTGCAAAGCTGTCTCCCCGTGTTGTGAAGTAGGACTAGGCTTTTCTCCATGTCGCCATTTAGATTCCCATCTCTAAATGGCATCATTAAAAGCTAAATTGTTTCCTCAGATTTTTTTCTCTTGATTTCATACTCTTTCAAAAGTTAATGTGCTGTTCTTCACAAACTTTCTGTTCTTTGGTAGAATGCTCAGGTATCATTTCACAGGCTGGTCCAAAATAGGCTGGAGAAGAAAATCAGCCTGGCTGAACAGAGAGCTTTGGCTGGAACTCAGGGAAAAAAATAGAGAGTTTATGACCTTTGGAAGAAGGGACAGAGAGCTCAAGAGGACTACAAAGATGTCGTGAGGTTATGCAGGGAGAAAATTAGAAGGGCCAAAGCCCAGCTAGAACTTAATCTGGCTACTGCCATAAAGGACAGTAAAAAATGATTCTATAAATACATTAGGAACAAAAGGAGGGCTAAAGAGAATCTCCATCCTTTATTGGATACAAGGGGAAACATAGTGACAAAGGCTGAGGAAAAGGCTGAGGTACTTAATGCCTTCTTTGCCTCAGTCTTTAATAGTAAGATCAGATGTTCTTAGGGCACCCAGCCCCTTGAGCTGGAAGACAGGGATGGGGAGCAGAATGAAGCCTCTGTAATCCAAGAGGAAATGGTTAGTGACCTGCTACACCACTTAGACACACACAAGTGTATGGGGCCAGATAGGATCCACCCAAGGGTACTGAGGGAGCTGGCGGAAGTGCTCACCAAGCCACTTTCCATCATTTTTCAGCAGTCCTGGCTAAACGGGTAGGTCCCAGTTGACTGGAGGTTAGCAAATGTGATGCCCATCTACAAGAAGGGCTGGAAGGCAGATCCGAGGAACTACAGGCCTGTCAGTCTGTCCTTGGTGCCAGGGAAGGTTATGGAGCAGATCGTCTTGAGTGCCATCACACAGCACGTACAGGACAACGAGGTAATCAGGCCCAGTCAGCATGGGTTTATGAAAGTCAGGTCCTGCTTGACTAAGCTGATCTCCTTCTATGACAAGGTGACCTGCTTAGTGGATGAAGGAAAGGCTGTGGATGTTGTTTACCTGGACTTTAGTAAAGCCTTTGACACAGTTTCCCACAGCATTCTCCTGGAGAAACTGGCTGCTCATGGCTTGAACGGGTGTACACTTTGCTGGGTAAAAAACTGTCTGGATGCCTGGGCCCAAGGAGTGGTGGTGAATGGAGTTAAATCCAGGTGGTGGCCAGTCACAAGTGGTGTTCCCCACGGCTCAGTATTGGGGCCAGTTCTGTTTAATACCTTTATCAATGATCTGGACGAGGGGATCCAGTGCACCCTCAGTAAGTTTGCAGATGACACCAAGTTGGGCAGGAGTGTTGATCTGCTTGAGGGTAGAAAGGTTCTACAGAGGGATCTGGACAAGCTGGATCGAGGGGCTGAGGCCAATTGTATGAGGTTCAGCAAAGCTAAATACCGGGTCCTGCACTTGGGTCACCACAACCCCATGCAACGCTACAGGCTTGGGGAAGAGTGGCTGGAAAGCTGCCCACTGGAAAAGGTCCTGGGGATGCTGGTTGACAGCCAGTTGAATGTGAGCCAGCAGTGTGCCCAGGTGGCCAAGAAGGCCAACAGCATCCTGGCTTGTATCAGAAATAGTGTGGCCAGCAGGACTAGGGAGGTGATTGTCCCCTTGTACTCTGCACTGGTGAGGTCACACCTTGAATACTGTGTTCAGTTTTGGGCCCCTCACTACAAGCAAGACATTGAGGTGCTGGAACATGCCCAAAGAAGAGCAACGAAGCTGGTGAAGGGTCTAGAGAACAAGTCTTATGAGGAGCAGCTGAGGAAACTGTGGTTGTTTAGTCTGGAGAAAAGGAGGCTCGGGGAGACCTTATCACTCTCTACAACTACCTGAAAGGAGGTTGTAGGGAGGTGGGTGTCGGTCTCTTTTCCCAAGTAACAGCGACAGGACAAGAGGAGATGGCCTAAAGTTGCGCCAGGGGAGGTTTAGATTGGCTATTAGGAAAAATTTCTTCACTGAAAGGGTTATCAAGCACTGAAACAGGCTGCCCAGGGAAGTGGTTGAGTCACCATCCCTGGAGGTATTTAAAAGATGTGTAGATGTGGCGGTTAGGGACATGGTTTAGTGGTGGACTTGGCAGTGTTAGGTCCATCAAGTTTGACTCGATGATCTTAAAGGTCTTTTCCAACCTAAATGATTCTATGATTCTAAAACCAGCCCAGGAATATATTTCCTAAATACTCACATTTCATTTCACATATTCCAAAATAGAGATTAACCAATACAACTCCATTAAGAAAAAAAAATTAAAGGAGGTGTCATTGAGTTTTTAAATTTGTCATTTGTCTTAGATGTCAGGGAAAGCATGTATCTGTTCAATAAAACTGTTGCAAAAATTTGCATGTTGTCTATATCTACATAAAAGACCAAACCTGTGAAGTCTGTATGAATGTGTCTTTTGACTTTGTACCCTGCAAGTATTAACAAAACATGAATTAATAATCTTTGATTATCAGCTCAGTTAATACCTAGACACATCACCATACTTGGGAGAATTGAAAAATGAGTACTTGAGTAAATTCTCAGCTGATGATAGATGAACATATGACTGTAGAGTCCAGGCTACGTCATGGTTTGACTTCAAGATTTGGGTACATGTCTTTTTTTTTTTTTTTTTTTTTTTTTTTTTTTTCTTTTTTTTTTCTTTTTTTTTTTTTTTTTTTTTTTTTTTGTAACATGGCTGGACAATTTAATCCCATGCTATGTATAAAAACTTCTTGGGAAGTTTTTTCCATACTGTCTGTCATTGGAAGCACGTTAGCTAAGCGTACAACATCTTTATAGCTTGTGGCAATTTTCCAGTGGGCATAAATAGTTCAGTTTTGATCCTTAAGGTGAATTGGGAACTATTGGTATAAGAACTTGCTTCTGCTTCCCTGCCATTTTACTGAAAATGCTGTTATAATAAATGTTTGTATTAAATGGTTTTGTAATTAAGCCAAAGGTGTTTACGGTGTTTACTATGAGTGTCCTGAAGTTTTGGAATTCAAGAGGATTATTTTTTGTCCAATAGTACACATATTCAATATATATGACAAGCCTTACACTTATAGTAGTGTTGTAAATAAGAATGAGAAATGCTAGTAATTCAGTTTGCTGAGGTATTACAAGTGTTTTTTTAATTTTTGTTTGTTTCAGGAAAATAGGTGGATCATTATATCTGTACATTCTTGGTAGATACTTAATTTCTAAAAGTCTGAATGAACAGGGAAATAATATTTTGTCATTTAAAGTACTTTATATTTTTGCTTGCTCTTTATATATTGCTGTATTTTAACTCTGTGTAGTTTAGAAAGATGCATTTTATTTAAATGTTTATAGTTTAGATTATTAGTACACTTATTAACTTGAAGGATATCTTTTAAATTATTTTATAGCCATTAATTGCATTGCTGCTAATAAGTAGATACTAATGGTACATGTAAAAATGTACATAAATTTAACTAAAATGTAATTTATGTAAACTCAAACCTTCCAAGATAATTTTCTATCCAATTAAAAAGAAGAAATATTTAATGATACAAAATTCAGCTCTTATTTTGGATTTTCTTATGTTTTTAAAATGAAGAGAAGGGTAATTGAACTCTAGAAAAAGCTGATCTAATCATTTGTTCCGCATCTCTGATTTATCACTGAAGAGAATTTCCTAATTAGCATTTTGACCTTTATGAAGATAATTTAGTGAATCTTTCATTAGTAGTAGACCAGGCAGGAGTTGTGGATTAAAACACTAACTTTTTCTGATGATACAAAACCTTCTTTAAAAAGTTTTTGGAAGTTCCCATATTCACTTAATTTGGTGTTTGATTCACAGCAATCCTTTTTAGGTCAAGCTAGCATTGCTAATAGAATGCAAGTTAACAGACCATGGGCAAAATTTCAGTCTGATTCTTAAGGAGGGTTTTTCAAATCAGATTTCCTAGCTCAGTTGGACTGCCATTGTTTCTTGCAATACTTTTTGAAATTATTGTTAAAATCAAGAGCATTAAGAATTAATGAGAAATGTCACCACATACCAAAAGCCTCTGATCACTGTGCATGTGTCCCACTGAAGACTTCATGAGTGGTGAGTTCTGTCTTTATACGTACCATACACAGAATAGAGGATGCCAGCTAATTATTTACAGATATTTTCTCTCTCTTTTCATGTTCTAGGCAAAAATCAGCATGTTTCTGACCATTTCTCCCAATGAGCAGTCTGTGTAAACTAATTGTTGTGATGCTAGGTTCTCAGAGGCTTCAACCTCACTCAGTATACTTTTCCACAGAAACACACTGACATTTGCTTGGAATGACTTATTCTGCAAGAATTTTGAGGGGCAGTAAATAACAGGCTATATTGGGGCACTACTGTAGGTATAACTCTAATGAGTTACTGCTGGAGCTTGGTGCTTGGTTGTTGTGCCAAGAGAATATTAACATTAGTGAAGGCTCTTCAGCTGGCAATACTTGTCTCCGCTCTAGGTCGGCAGTGCCTTTAAGCACATGCTCTATTCATTCCTATTCAATGAAGCACACAGGAATTAATGCTTAGGTCTTGTTGAATGTAGTGGGATATCTGTTTGTTCAGGTTGTGGAATTAAGACCTTTTGGCAATCAATATAGTATTCTTTTGTTGCTATAGGCTTAAGAGGCTCTTTGTGTGTATCTTGCCACTCCTGAGCTCTAGAGAGGGTCCTGGGAACCACAGACCAGTGAGCCTGGCTTCTGTCACAGGTAAGATGGCAGAGTCTGTCATATGAATTAAGAAGACTGAGTGCATGCAGAAACAGTCTGTTGGGAAAGTGACAATATGGCTTCTGTAAAGGGGAAATACTGGCTCAGCCTGCCAAAATTGGGGCGGGGCAGGCACAGTGAAATCTCCAAATTTGCAAGTTGCTGGAGTTTGTAAGGTCATGAGGCAGCATATAAACTGGATGTGGATTTGCCTTTCAATACCTACAATACAAAAACTAGGAAGCACTTGATGAAACTAGTGAGATTGATTTGAGACAGATAGTTTACACAATAGACAATAAACGTGTGCGACTTGCTGCCACAGGAAATTGTGGGGGCGAAACAGCATCAGCAGGTTCAAGGGATTAGATAAATTCCTGGACAGCAGGTCCAGAAACGAATACTAACAGGACTAGGCAGAAACATACTAACAACCCTACTACAATTATGGCTGCACAGGGAGTATGAGGAGAATAGACAGCAGAAGATGATTGATTTTGCATGCTCTGCATATTTCTAAATAGCATCTCCTAATGCCAGCTGAATAGACAAAATAGATGGCCCATGCTTCTGAGATAGCAGGACATTTCTTACATTCGTATTTTGCAGGTAGCACTGCTCTGCATTCTTTCATTTGGTGTTCAGGTAGTTTGGAGTTCAATCTATTATTTCCTGAGTAACTCTGCTTTGCTGAGGGCCATTTTGTGCCACCTTCCAGAGAGCACTCATTACTCTAAGAAACTTCACTGATTTTGGCCTGTAAAAATTCCTTAATTCTGGTAGGGTATGGTATAGCTGAGTCCCTGGAGACTTTCTGTTCTCACTTAAAATATAGAAAAACCTTACTGAGTTAAAGGAAAAGCACAATAAGTGTCAAGACATTTCCAGTGCAGCGTCCTTGACTTTGTGTGTTTCTGACTCTGTAGTCCTCAGCCAAGTGCAATTCTTTTCTTTCAGTGATGGAACATAATCTGTAGTGCACATAATCTATAGGCTTAGGCTCCTGATGTATAGAAAAAAATCTGTATATTGACAAACCGCACTATGTTTTACATTGGAGCTAGGTAGTTGTTAGCATGCGTTAAGACGTTACTCAAAAGGTCTGCAGGCAGTGTAAAGTATGAGTTACCTGGTGGGAAAGCCAGGTGAGGAAAGTGTAGAATCAGCCATTAGTATGTAGCTGGTGTACAATTTCTTTGAAAACTGAAACTGCCCAGAGGACACTTTAATGACCAGAGTCATATATCCCATATAAAGACTCATAGCCGTAGCAGCCAGACATACTTTTCAGCAAACAACCCAGCGTTGACTCCTGATGAAAGAGCCACTTTCTGATTACTGATACATCATGCAGCATGATAATGCTTATTTATTTATTTTACAATGACACCTCAGGGAAGAAAGCTAATACCTCTGTAAGTGCCCAAAGTGCAGGAGGCCGTGGGAACTGATACATATATTGTGAGTTAAAGTATATCGTTACTAACTTGGTTGTGGCATGTATTTGCAATTTATCATGGAGGGTCACATGGTAAGATCTTAACACAATGGCATATTTACTTTTCCTGACAGTTTGACTTGCAGCTAAAAATGACATGTTTCCAATTTTTTGATAATTCTTTACTGATAATATAAAAAAAAAAAAGTACCCACAAAATGACGAAATATCATTGTAGGATAGAACAAAAGATTTCAGTGAAAACAGAATCGAAGACCTCATGAAAATTGGTCTTCCTTTCTCAATTACATGTTCCTGTATGTATAAAAAATGCTTGTGTTTATGGAGATAGCTGAGTTCAGATAGTGATATTAAATAATCTGGTTAATGTTGGCAAAGGTCTGATATTCAATCAACTCTTCTGCCAGTTTTCTTCTCCCAGCTTTTCATCCATTCCTGCATTTTCTGATGGAGATTAGGCTTTTTAGGCTTTTAAAGATACAGTTCAGAGAGTCTTTGCCTATTTCTTTCTTCCTCTCACACTTTCTCTTCCCTTTTCCCTCCCCCATATCCCCACATTACTCATATGGACAGGGTGACCGAACACAGGCGTGATATCTTTAAAGTCCGAAAGTAATGGAAAATGCATTACGGAAAAGTTCCACAGTTAGAATAAACAGTGAGGGAATAAACTCTACTATAACTCAGCAGATCAATGAGATAAAAAGAATTAACAAGAGGATCTTAGAGCATTTTCCTCATAAATTTGTTTAGACTACTGTAAGACCCTTATGTTTTTCAGCAAGAAAGTGGAAGCAACAAAAAAGGATCTTGTCATAAACTCTGGGATTGGAAAAACTTTCTCTTACTGTAGAAATGTTACACAGAAATAATGATATATTTTCTTTATACTTGATAGGCTGCTTCAAACAGTAGGTCAAAGAGTAACAGTTAATATAAATATATTTGTATATATGTGTACGTTTTACATATGTCATTAAAAAATATTTTAAAATGAAGGAATGGAGATTGTTTTTGCAAAATTACTTATACTTCCTTCTTTTACAATGGTTTGTGACTGGTTTCACCTG
This sequence comes from Gymnogyps californianus, assembly GCF_018139145.2. Classification (NCBI taxonomy): domain Eukaryota; kingdom Metazoa; phylum Chordata; class Aves; order Accipitriformes; family Cathartidae; genus Gymnogyps; species Gymnogyps californianus. The sequence continues at coordinate 107,875,455 of NC_059471.1, forward strand.
ACAGGACAGACTGAAAGGATCTCTGAGGAAGGGTTCTGCATTATTATCTCTCTGATAAATGCATAGGGGAAGGTAAAGGCTGCAAATATAATGTGTTGTAATGAATGTTAGTAATCCATTTTAGTGGAATCTCAAGCCTGGGAGAAGTGGAGCAAGTTCTAGTAAACAAACTCCAGATGGAGATAGTAGAAAATGTGAAGAGAAATGGCACTCAGAGGGAATACCTCCAAAATATAATTAAGGGGGCAAAATGACTCAAACAAGACGAATGAGCTAGTATTTCACTTGCAGTCTTGAGACTGTTTTGATGTTCGGGGTTTTTGAGGATTTGAGATTATATATGTTTCTCAAAATAAAATTCAACTGCTGTTTTAGCACTACATTTAGATTTGAGATCTGTTGACACTTTAAGTGCTAGTCTTTATGACAGTATTCTTACATCTTCCACTTTTTATTTTTCTGTTGATTAGGTAATACTAATTTGCATATAAAACCATGCTCTCCCTAGTTACAATACCAGAATTGTAAACCGTTGCATTGCATTGGGTTTTTTTGACACTGCCAGCCAAGTATGATGAAGATTAGTGAAATAAGATCTATTAATGGCCCAATGATGAACCTAGCTATTCCTTTTAAACCTGTATATTTGCTCCTCGTTGTGTATTTTCCTCTTTTCAGCCTTATTTGATCACTGTGGAACTTGCAGCTACAGCATAGGAAAAATTTACAGCTGAGCTCAAAAAACCATAGACAAATTCATGGATGTAGAACCCATTGAAGGCAATTAAACACAAAGATAACACATGTAACTCAGGAAGTGTCTAAGCCTCACAGTGACTGAAGACACAGCTTGCTGTAGTAAAAGCTTTCTCTTGCTTACACTCTTCTTTAAATATGTATTACTGACCATGGGATTAGAATTTTGACCCTGTGTGTCTATTCCAAAAATAGACAAAAATCACTCCAAAATGTGCACTCAGCTGACAAAACCAGGGTGGAGTTACTGAAGGTGAACTTTGTAGACTTGGGGGCTTAGGAAGAGGCAGAATTGTTTGCTGCAATTTTCCTTCTGATTATGGTGCTTCTGAATAAATAAAAATACAGACTCTTTGGCAAGTAGCATTTTTTTCCCAGTGAGCAACTGACTGTGATTTACCCATGTTGTAAGATCTTTCACCAGCAGTGCCATTGCATGTATGTAATACAGAGGAAAAGTAATTTTGTGCACTTTGAGACACCCTGAGCTACACTTTATTAGAATGAATCCTACCTCATAAAAATCTTTTATCCATAGATGTAACTTATTTCAATTTATTTTAATAATCAGGTGAATATTAGAAAAAAAGAAACACTCCAAAATTCAAACCCCAAACCAAATGGAAACAAAAACCCTCAAATAATAATCAAAAAAAGCAAAACAGTAGGTCCTAGCAAAATCTTAAACCTCATTCTGCAACACTTGGATTTTCATTTTCATCTGCAGAGTAAGCAGGATCACAGCTGTTTTGGAAGACAGGATCTACAATCAGCACAATCTTGCTAAATTAGATAAATTGATTGAATTCTGAAAAATGAGCAGACAAGCAGAAGAAAGTGAGATGGTTTAAGTAATAGGTTAGTGTCAAATGCACAAAGGTAGAAGAGAGAAGTTGTCTAGATAGTTGTATCACAGAGTAACATTCAAGGATTAAAATGAATGAAGACATTTATTCAGATACGCTGCATTAGGATTATCACATAAGAAAATGAAGGAAGATTGCTCTGACCTATTACTGGCTCTGCCAGAAGCTAGGTATGTTATATATGTTTTCTGAAAGGAAAAAAAAAGAAGAAAAAAGCAGTTCAATACAGGTCAGAAGACACCTAAAATATTAGAAGTCTTGGAAAATAAAATCATAGAATAGTTTGGAAGGGACTTTTAAAGGTCATCTAGTCCAACCCCCCTGCAATGAGCAGGGACATCTTCAACTAGACCAGGTTGCTCAGAGCCCCGTCCAGCCTCACCTTGAACCATCTTTGTGATGGGTTGTCATGGTTTAACCCCCTCCAGCAGCTAAGCACCACACAGCCGCTTCCCCCTCCCCCATCCCAGTGGGGTGGAGAGGAGGAAAGGAAAAAAAAGTAAAATTCATGGGTTGAGATAAGAACAGTTTAATAACTAAAGTAAAAATAAAAATACACTACTAGCTAATAATAATAATAATTGTAATGAAAAAGAATACAACAAAAAAAAGAAATAAGAAAAGACAAGTGATGCACAATGCAATTGCTCACCATCCACTGACCGATGCCCGAGCAGCGATCCACACCTCCCGGCCAACTCCCCCCTGTTTATATACTGGGCATGACGTTCCGTGGTATGGAATACCCCTGTGGCTAGTTCAGGTCAGCTGCCCCGGCTCTGCTCCCTCCCAGCTTCTTGCACACCTGCTTGCTGGCAGAGCATGGGAAACTGAAAAGTCCTTGGCTTAAGGTAAGTGCTACTTAGCAACAACCAAAACATCAGCGTGTTATACACATTATTCTCACACTAAATCCAAAACACAGCACTGTACCAGCTACTAAGAAGAAAATTAACTCTGTCCCAGCCAAAACCAGGACATGGGTTTATGCCACAAAATAAACCCTAGTTCTAAATCTGCTTTTAAATAAAGAATCTGAATTTATCTATAGATTTCAACTTTATTTTTATCTAAAATATAAGAGATTGACCTGTATTTACCATTTTGGATTTAGTATGGAGAAAGCAAGACAGAAAATGAGAAAGCAAACTTTTTTTTTTAGTAGCAAGTGCCTGCTATAGTAGAAACAAAGTGTTTTGGATGTCCCACAAGAACCTGTCAAGTGAAGACTGAAATAAAACACTCTGTAATAAATGGCTCTTTCCCATTAAAAAATGCATAGACTTAAAAAAGAAAAAAAAAAAAAGAGGGACAGTATGAGCTTAAAGGGTATGGAAAGTGAATACTGAGTTCTGATTTTCTTGAAATATCTGATAAGTCTGAAAATGCAAGACTTCTGAGGAAGTTATGGAGTTTGTGATTTTGTGATTGCTTTGTCTGAAAATAGCAAAAATAGTACAATCTCTCTCTGTATTTGGCTTGCATGTTTAACAAAAGCTAGTGTGAGAGGTGGAAGGCCAATGAATTAGAGATAGTACTGTAATCTTCCCCTTGGTGCCCATCTTTCATATCTCTTTGAACTGAGTACTTTTCTTTTTGACAGTTTTTGAGCAAATAAAGCTTTTTTGTGGCCTGAACTCTCCTGAGTGAATAAATGGAAAATCAACATTCTGCTGGATTTTATAGATTATTTAAACAGACTTAATGGGATACTCTTATATAACAAAAAAGAATATAAAAGAAAGGTAATGAGGTGAAGATACTGTACAGTATCATTAAATAGAAATAATATTTAATCAGGAAAATGACATTGCTATGATGGCTATTTTTTCTGAAATAATACAGTCTGAAAACAAACTGGATATAGTGTATGACCTACTGTCTGCAGCCTTTTGAGCAGTTTGGCAAATTCATATCAGAAATTCATTTGTACTGAAAATATACCCCTCCAACACTTCTGTGTCATAAAAAATGCACTTTTTAAAGAGCAAGTACTTAACTAATAAGGTTCATGGTCTTTTGAAGCCAGTTTTATGATGCTCTTTCTCTAAAGAACAATTTAATTAGATATCAAAAAGTCTCCTGCAGTGAATAAAATCCCTAAATACTTAAGTTAGAGCTATGTGTTACCTGCAGATCTGAAAGGCAGTGATACTTCTATTTTACCCTGTTGCTTTAGAGACTAAGAGGAAAAGTCACAACACTTGTTTACCACCAGAGGAAACCTGTTGTCTAACCTAAGATCTGAGTCATTATCCATTCATGGAAGAATTTCCATGGACTGCACTGAGTTTTGGATATAATTTCAGGGTTTTTGTTTTAGCAGAAAATATGGGATAATGTTCAGCAATTAATGTTATTAATGATTATTAATGATTAATGTTATTAAGGCAATTTCTAAGACTATGCAGAAAATTACTTTGAATATACACAAAGTTGTAATTTTTTTCAGCCAATAATGATAATCCCAGTAGGGGAGGGAAGCCACATCTTCTTTGTTAACTCATTCTGCTATGATTACGTTGTTGGTTTGTTTTTTTTTTTTATTACAGTAAATAATCAACATTAGGGTCTGCTACTGGACATTGCAAGAACTGCATGAAATCAAATGATTGTGGGGGATACTGGTGTCAATGTAGTTCTACAGTAAACCAGCACAAAAAGCTATTCAAGCAGTAGAAGTAGTTAACTAACATGTTTTCTCTTATGCTTTAAAAATTAAAGCTGAAATCTCACTTTATTCATCTGAGGGGGCCAGGGGAAATCCAGATACCGTTCCACTAAGGGCAGTAGTCTCATTATGCATGCCCAGTATATAAACTATAGTATGCCCCCCAATTATTTAGTACAGAGAAGGCAACTGACTCTTAGGGTTGTTGAAAAATGAAAATTCTTTAGAAACAAGTCAGTGAGTGTTTGCTCTTCAATCTTGAGATGTGTTCTAGTGTCAAAATTTGTGGAAATCACGTATCTGTCTCAATAGAGCCTCAAGACATATTTTAATAAAACAAACAGATTTGTAATAAAACAGAATAAGAATGTAATTTGAAATGCATGTTAAATTTTCTGCCACTTCAAACAAATGCTGACATTTTTAATCTTATTCACATTTTCTGTGTGTATTAATTATAGATGTAATTTAACAGCTACTAAATATAGAGTCCAATAGAATTTTGGTTGGGCTATGAGTGCAGAATAGGTTTCATTGTTAATTAGAGGACTTGACTTAAAAGAAAATATTAACATTTTTAAAGATCCAGAATATTTTTCTCCCTCTTGACAAGTTCTAACCTGTTTTAATTGATTTTTTTTTCTCGTTTTGAAACTTTCTAGATAAAAGCCGCATTTCAGACCAAAACCTGTGGCTTAGTTTTCACATAGCTGAAAAGGAGACAGCAAGTACTAGCAACACATCGTTAAACATTTAAATTACTCTTCCACACACTGCAGCAGGAGTGTGGGGATTGATGTGTCTGGTGCTGAGCATCAAGGTCTCCCTTGTGGCAGAAAGAGAGACCAATGCCTCCCTACCACTGCTAAGTAATTCAGTACAACTGGCCTGTAACAGTATACGATTGGAAAAGTAAAAGTCCATCAAATCATCCTGGAAACTAGGTGAGGAGGAGGCAGACATGACCCAGCATGGAGGCCAGGAAATGGAAGATATAGGATGTGCTTCCTTCCTCTGATATTTTTTTTAAATACATTTCAGCCTGTCATTTGCATTGTTTTATTGCAGCTGTTATATGGATACACCTCCAACAGATTTCCTGTGCCCTTTCTATTTTTTGTTTTTCATTTTTCTTCCATTCTAGAAATTTAATTTATGTGTGGGCAGGCTTAAGCAGTGTTCCCAAATCCATTGCGTGTTCCGTATCAGCCGGGGCTGGACAGGCAGGAACAAGGACTGATATCCCCACAGCTTGTCTGTGATGCTCGACAACTTGAAATGCCCCCAAATCTGCTTGCTTTCCCCTGCTCTCAGAAGCATGTGAACCACATTGCTGTGCTAATCAACTGCAAACTGCCGGTTGATTTCATTGGATGTAGGACTGGACCCATAACGTTAAAATGTGGGTGGAGTATTCAGTGAAATTACCTGTCAAAATCTATTTGTAAACAATCATTCAGTCTGTAGGGTGACTTTGCAACCCTTAGGCATGATTAAATAGATTGAGCTCTTCTCTTGCATTTCATGCTGCCTTTTTAAATTCTCCAGCAATTGCTTTGTTTAGAGCTTGTGGCTTGGCACAAAGTACCTTTTTATTCTGTGCTAAAAATAATTTAATGCAAACGCCGCCTAAGCAAGGAGAAACTAAATTTTCTTTTTGGTCGTTCACTCTTCACAGTGAATTACAAAAGAAGTTAATAGTGTCAGAACATGTACGCAAAATCTTTAAAATGAACCCACCCAACTTGTCTGTTTAGTTGATATTCTTTCCTCTCCATCTGTTTTGGGTTTTTTTTTTTGCAAATCCTCTAACTGTCAATATTTTAATGAGGCTGTTTATAGCTGAAGGAAAGCACAGATTAGATCAGATACCACAGGGAGTTTGTAAGATCAAAGCTTACCCTTTCATAAGTCTAATACTGCTAGGTTGTGCTGAAAAGCAGAGTTCCAGTTAAATAAAAATATTGACTTATCGTTAAGGAACAATATTTCCTATCTGTATTACATAAAACTTTTAAGCATTTTCTGTAATGAATGTTATATTGATTTCTATAAAGGATATCACGGACACATTTTAGTGAAAATTTTTGTCTACGTTTTGTTTATTGACAAAGAGCTAACAGTCCCCTGGCTGAGAGTACACTGTTTAAAAGTATGATGAAATCTGTATTTGTAGTAGATTAATAGAGCTTCTCTGTATTTTCAGAAGTGAAATAGCAAATCAAATATTCAATCACTTTCATTCTTATTAGTGTCAATGTGTTTCTAGAAGGTTTAATCTGCATCTTCTTAAAAGTAACCTAACATAGCCCTCAATTCTTATAACTAATTTTAAGTATACACTAAAAGAATCGTAGGAAGTCCTCTTGTATTGTAATAAGTTTGGTTTTCTTAAATGGATTTTTCAAGTCACATACTTTAGAATAGTTATTTGAAAATTTTGGATTGTCCATCCAGGACCATGAAAAAGTAATTCAGTAAAGTGAAGAAAATTCTCAGAGCTACTCAAACTGTGAAATGCAAATGTTCTTTCATACTATAAAAGGCCATTATAATTTCAACAATCTGCAGCAAGTAAAAATATGACAGAAATAATTACAAGTTTTATGTATAGGGGACAATCTGAAATAGTAACACTGAAATGTGATTCAAAAGCAATTGTATTATATCATTCAGCAGTATTTTAACAAAATGTAGAAACAGAATAGAGTGTTAAAAAAGTATTCACAGAAGGGAAAGACATAGTAAAAAAAACCCTCTTTTCACTCTTTTCTGTCATTTTGCAGTGTATTTCTTTTTTCCTACCTCTCTCTATTTTATTTGAAATAAATTAGATGTTTGTGTATATAAAGTTAGGCTTACAAGGTGAAATAGACTTTCTACAGGCAAGAAAACTGACCATTCTCAGCAAATTAGTTAAATAAACATGTTACAAAAGGAAATGCTTGTAGAAAACGTTTCCTATTTCACACTGCATCTTTTGAAGAGTTTCAATGCCAAAGCAGAATAAAAAAATTAGATGCGTCATCTTTTTTTTTCAAAAATTTTAACCACTTTGGGATCTGAAGTAAGATAATCTTTGATTTCTTTTAATACAAGGAATATTTTTAAATTCTTTGTTCATGTTTGAAATCTGTGGGAAGTATTAAAGTTATTGTCAATGTAACTACACGTTACGCTTTGCTTTTTTTTGTTTTAATCAAAGTCCTTATAAAAATCTCTATCTTAGAGTGTTTCCTTCTAGAAGTACCCTAGATAATTACCTGTAAAAATAGTGAAATCAGTAGACTGATTAGGGAAATTAGCTAGGATGGATCCCAGAAACAGCAGTTCTCTATTCATCTCCTGTAGGGATCCAGCAGAATCCTTCCCACCACAACACATCTCAGTTCTAGTTTGAAAGTATCACATTTGCTTTATGACTTTTCTGCTACTGACTTTGACCAACAGCTGTAGCAGTAGATTGATAGCACAATGGGCATTTGAACATTTAAAAATTACAGATGTAACCAACATACTTCATGCAGACTGTAAACTGGTGATAGTAATTTTTAGCAATCATTGAAACTACTTAACATGAAACTACATGCAGAATGGAACTATATGTAATTTAAGATACTATTTTTCACTTAAGCTATCCTATTAGCTGACTGAAAATCCTGACTATTCCCAAGACTGTTTTATCCAAGAACCCACTGATAAAAAAATGCATGCAATCATATAGGAAATCAATAGGCCTGTGGCAGATTCCACTTTTTTTTTTTTTTTTTAAACTCTGTGTATTGGATGGCTAAGGCAGAAGCATTAGGATACTTTTCCAAAGTCATAAAAAAAAGCTTTTACAAATTTTGGGGAGAGGCTTTATTTATGACCACCAAATAGTTCACTAGTAAGAAGGGACAATTATCCTTTCAACTATCTACTCCTCCTTCAGTTTGTTTCAAATTTACTATATGGGCAATCCATTTATTTACTGGCTGTTTTTTTCTTTTTGTAAGGTCATGTTCCATGCTAAATTGCTGAAGTCACTCAACCAAATCAAATGTAGCACTATCAAGCTGTTTGGAGGATCAATGTTGTAATGCACCTAGCTTGACAGCATTAACCCCTTACTCTGTAATACCAAGAGTTTGACTTCCCTTTACAAATTCAAACTCACAAAAAATGACAATGTGTTTCAATATTGTAAATCAGTAATAGTGCACTGAGGACCTTTGTCCTTAATGACTGTGGCAAGAAAGTGAAAGGTTTTGGATGTTATAAAATGTTTCATCTAATTCCAGCCTAGCAGTTTGGAAATAAAATTAGTTACCCTCTGCTTGCTTTCCTGAGACCCCAAGTCCTATATAACACCAGGGTGGGGGTGGGGCAGAGAGGTAAAACATTGATTTATGGCAGTAACTGGCAGAACTGTGTAGAAGGAATAGAAGAGCTCTCTCTATGTATATGTGCATCTTGATGAAGCGGTAAGTAAGGAGTGAAAGATTCCTGATAAATTGAGCTGTACAGCTACTACAAAAATAGGGTTAAGTGAACATTTGTTTCAGTACTGCACAGCTGTTTCTGCAGATCATGTTCCTGCTCCTTAATATTCATTGCTAGCAAACACTCATGCAGAGAAGTTTTTGTTCAACATGAATATTTAGGAAATTACTGTTCTATGTATGAATATTTAGTTTTGCATGCAAAACCCCAGCATTCATGAACAATTTTATGGATTTGTTATTCATCATTTACTGTTCTTTTCATTCATAAGTTTCATTCCTTTATCCAAAAAACAATGAATCTATATCTTTTTGGCAATCACATGCCAAAAAAAATGCAATGGGTTAATCTTTGTCTAATCTTGACAAAACATTGTTTACAACAAACTTATTCGCAAACCTAAGATTTTTGCTTTTGAAAGCAAATGGTTGAAAAATACAAAATTTCATTTCATTAAATTAAATACATTTACTTTAATACTGAATGACATGCACAGGGAATATATAAAAAAGAGGATTTTTTTTTTTTTTGAGAACTTACAAGGCCAAAGGTAAGCATAAAAGGGTTCAGTTAACCTATTTAATCCTCTTAAAATCCAGAGGTTTTAGATTTAGTACGAAGAAACATCTCAAAGGTCAGGTATTGATGTTAACTATTGATTAATAAAATTACCAGATTTGTCTCCCAGGGAAGTGGAAATTTTCATGAAAAAAATAACTAGGAAATAATGTAGAGAATTATTGTGCCAATTGATATCAATGGATGGAAAAAATAATCTAACCTGTTTCTTTCTTCACTGTTTAAAACACATAATGCAAACATAATTTTAGGAATGTCTTTAGATTGGGCTATTAGACACTTGATACTCATAATTACAGCTTTTTAATTTTCCAGGGTCACCTCCTCCAAGCTCAAGAACAGTCCATTCCTGTGTGCAAGAAGCCAAACAAAAGTGGCAGGAGGCCTGCATAGATGAACAAGTGGCTCCTGACAAAACTCAAACATAGAAAGGAAGCATACAGTATGTGGAAGCAGGGACAGGTGATCCAGGAAGAATACAGAGACACTGTCCAACCATGCAGGGATGGGGCTAGGAAAACTAAAGTCCCTAATAGTGTCTCTCACAGGCTGATACTGGGGCCATTATTGTTTAGCATCTCAAGTAATGACCTGGATGATGGAGAGTCCACCATCAGCAAGTTTGCAGAAAACTGGGAGAAGTGGTTGATAGACCAGAAGGTTGTGCTGCTCTTCATAGGAACCTTGACAGGCTGGAGAAATGGGCTGACAGGAATCTCATGAAGTTCAACAAAGGGAAATGCAAGGTCCTGTACCTGGGCTCCTCGTGGACATCGAGTTGACCATGATCCGGCAGTGACAAATAAGGTCAACAGCCTCCTGGGCTCCATTAGACAGAGTATTGCCAGCAGGTTGAGGGAGATGATCTTTCCCCTCTACTCAGCCCTGGTAAGACATATCTGGTGTGCTGGGTCCAGTGCTGGGCTGCCCTGTACAAGAGACAGGGAGACACTGAAGTGAGTCCGGTAAATGGCTACAAAGACGATTAAGGGCTTGGAGCACGTGATACATGAGGAGCACAGAAGGCTTAGGGAGGATTTTATCAATGTGTATAAATACCTGATCAGGGAAGTAAAGAGGGAGCCAGACTCTTCTCCATGGTGCCCAGTGACAGGACAAGAGGCAACGGGCATACACTGAAATACAGAAAAATCCATTTATACGTAAGAAACACTTTTTAACTGTGAGGGTGATCGAACAGTGGAGCAGGTTGCTCAGAGAGGTTGTGGAGTCTTTATCCTTGGAGATATTGAAAACCCAACTGGAGCAACCTGCTCTGGCTGACCCTGCTTTGAGGAGCGGGTTGGACTAGATGGTCTCCAGAAGTACTTTGCAGCCTCAGTAATGTTTAGAGAGCAACATATTTTGCTCTCATAAGAATCAATCATCACTTCAGTTGCTAAAACTGGGCTAGTCTGATGAGTCTAAGACACGCAAGAGGTGATTTGAAGCTTTATCTATCCTTCATGCTAAACCTTATTAATGCAGATTTAGATTAATTTTGATAAAAGTAATTAACTCCCCCATTGGAGTGAGGAAGATCCAGCATCACTCTCAGTGATAAGACTGTGCAGCAGTGCAACTGTACCGTGTACCGTGGACGTTCCTGCTATGCGAACCTATGGTAATGGAAAGTGATGCTGAAAGCCCCTGTAAGTCCTCCTTTCTGGACTTGATGTTCTTATCTCCCAATGTACCAATGGGTTCGGCACTCCCTCCTCTTGTTTTTGTTGTGCATTCTCCTGAAACAGTGGTACAACAGTACCAAATAACACATAAAGTAAATCGCTCCAAGCCAGCAACTAACTATCCATTTACTATTATTTTACTTTATCAATTGTTTCTAATACCTTACTTGTAACAAATGGATTGAATATTTCTGTTTCTCTACTTCTTCTTCCAAAAGGCTACCCTTTCCCACACATGCAACTGAGAGAAGGGGATTAACAAGTTCTTGGCTTTGTGAACATTGTCACTGTCAGGATTTGCCTCCTATATTTCAGCTACAGTAGTACTGAGAATGGGAAAGCAGAAAGCTCTAATGTATATTTCAAACTGTGCAGATGTATTTACAAGTAGGCAACTTCCCTGACAGTGATGAGCACTGGTAGATTTTGACATAATGAAAAACATAGTAAGATTTATCTACATGTCTTTTTTTAACAATACTTTAAAAAGGTCTCAATTTCTCTCCCAATTTTAGGTTATATAAGAAGTTCAGATGAGCAAACCGAGTAACCTAGTTTGGTATTCACATCAATTACAAAATTTTTCATATTTGACATGATAGGTACACATGAACATATGGGCTGTGCATATATGCACATGCATTTAATACTCCATTGTAGACGGATTTTTAGACAAGAAAATCCATACAAACTTTGCATTTCAAATTATTGAAGACATGCAATCACTGTGTGAGTATTTACCCAATAGAGTAATACTATCAGTAATGTTAAATTGTTTGATTTACTGGTCATTCTGTTCCATTTGCTTTGAACCATGAGAGTCACTGTAGATTGACCAGTGAATGCAGCAGGGTGGCCACTGTTATCTTTCAGGATCTAGTGGCTTTGACATCCTCTTTTGATACATCACTCTAAAAGGAAAAAAAAAATCCAGAAATGAGATAATCTTAAAAAATAACTGATGAAACAAGGAAGGAAAATGGAATGGCGTGAATCTATCCTTCAGCTAAAAATAGAACCGAGACAAGAATGAAACATAAGCAGTCCAATTTTGCAACAGTTTCTAGTTTTATAGATGTGCATGATCTATTTTTTTTCCCTCTGGCTTACTGTTCCATGTGAAAGCTGGACCCCACAGAACAGAATATGTTGCATGCTCTATCACATTTACAAATAATGAAAAATAACATGACAAGGACTATTAAGCAGCGTAAAGCAAATAAAACAATGGAAGCAGAAATAACAAGTTATCAACATTCTTCCTGAACAGTTATTTCTATGAATTATGCTGGTATGACTCAGTACATCTCTACTCAGTAACAGGCAGAGACTAATAAAGTAGCTGTTTGAGGTTTTACTTTTGCTAAATCGTTTCTTGGACAGAGCAAGAGTGTCAAAATAATAATAATAATAGAAAATCCCTACATTATTTCTCCTTAAACTGAAATCCTACTCTTTTTATAACTCTGAAATATTTATTTAGTTGACTTCAACATGTGATATGCAAATATATTTCAGAATGTTACTTACAATATTCAATTTATTTAAATAGTAGTTCAAATAAAAATGTTAATCAAGAGAGGACTGTAATCCCCTCCAAAGTCAAAGCTGTAGCAAAATTCTGGAAGGAAAAAAGAATAATTTACTACCAACCCCCTAAAAAGCATGGGAAAAAAATAAACTGCATGCAGAAATGTTAAAGTGAATTTGTCAGCTTTTTTCTGTAGCAGTATGAGTGGAAGAAATCTCCTGGAGTAAGTAGTCCAGTCGTCTGCTGATGTACTTGCCCTATTATCCCCTTCTTTTTCTTTGAGGCGGCTGTGTCTCACCTTATAGTGATACCCTCCCAATATTTAACTCCTGATTTAGATGTCTCTATTCTGTCTCATGTTCCATCCCAATATCTCATATTCAGGATCCATTGCTCACTTTTTTCCCCTTCCCCCTCCCTTTGCAGGCAGCTGTCACACTGACAGTGCAGTCCCTCTCTCCGGAGGTATACAATCCGACTGTCTAGAAAGTCCTTCTAGTTAAGCTTGGATCAAGATTAGGTGTAGTGAGTGGTCAGAGCCAGCACTGCAGAATTGTCACTGAAGGTTTACTAGCAGTACAAAAAACAAGGACACCACATATACCTGTCTTTATCCTTGCATTAATATACAGATGGAGAGGAGTTTGTGAGTAGAAAGACCATTAGAGTGTGTCCATACTAGCCTTATGTCAGGAAAAAGGAGGAGGTAGGCATGTAGGCTTGGTAGGGTAAGCTCAGTCGGGTAGGGACCAAAAGGACCCAATAGGCATCCAAAGCCAGCAGGGAATCACAGCAGACAGAGCAGAAGTAGGATGCCACAGATGGATTTGCTTGCTGTAATTCACTCCACTGCGTGTTGGTAGTGAACTCCTGAGAAGACTGGAAGAAATCCCACAGTAACCACTTTGTGTCCCAGCTTTCTTAGGTTCAGGAGTCTGCATGAAGTATATTCAATTCAACATAGCTCTCATGCAACGTTATTGTGATCTCTTGTGAGAGGTTTATCCCAGCTCATGTCATGAGTCCCACTACTAAGTCACACTGCCATTGGCAGCTGGGTCCCCGATTCCTTACAGCAATGTCAGATGATCACTGACACCAGCCAGGCTACATTTCCAGAATCCTGAGAAGATTAATCAACTCTCTCTGCAAATGGATGTAAGAATTTACTAACTTTTTGGTGGTCGTGTAAGCCTTTGGATTACGTTCCTTGCTCATAGGACCATCAATTGCCATTATTATTTCCATTTCTGTTATTTATATTTTGGCATTGTTGGTATGGTTTGTATAAATATTATCCAATTTCCTCTACACATATTCTTAGTTCCCAGGTTTCTGGGAAGTTTATTTTTATTGCCACTCTCTTGGTGATATCCTTTCCTACTAAGGTACAGGAGATGCACACACAGATGATGCATACAGTCTCAAAAATACTCCAGTTTACACTTGCCAGGGGTACACTCACCTCTTTGTCCAGCACCTTGTGTCGTCAGACCAAGCAATCACATCCTTGCATCCTAGTGGATGCAGACTGAGAGACTTACAGAAGACTCACTCCTGAGATGCAAATTTCCACAGCTGAGAATCCATTCCCTGTTTTCAGCTTTGGACTGTGTGGTGATTGACAGTCTGGCAGCACTAGGGTGAACTTTTAAGTAATTAAAATAAGTTTATTTTAATAAAATACAAAGATTGGGAAAAAGAAAAAAGCAATTGCTTTCTTTTGAGGCAGACAAAGAAAAAAATATAGTATTCCTTCTCCTTTAGCTCTCATTCTAGCTTGGTTTCAATGTTTTCTACGTTCTCCTCTGCTAGTGGAATAACAAGTCACCTATCTCTAAAGTCAATTCAAACATCTCCCAGGAAATAAGCAGTAGTCTGTTAGATAAATTTCAGTCTTTTCTTGCTGAGAAGCATACTGCTCTAAGATGAAGTCTCTCATTATATCCTTTTTTTCTTGGACGACTTCTGCTGAATGGAAGTTCAGCCCTGGGTGTTCCTATAATCTCCAATACTGAAAGTGATTTGATAGGGCATTATCTCGTCTCCTGCACTACACTGCTGCAGTCACAGTTTCAGCCACTTGCCATCATCAGAAAATTCATTCCTGTCTTGAAAGAGCCAGGTAGGTTTAACCGTTAATTGACTGCAAAGAGCATACATGGATTTCTCCCTGACAAAAGGGTAAGTAAGGAACATTTCCAACATCTCTGAGTATAAACTAAGGTATATAAATTTTTAATAGTTGTAACCTCAGAACACTTACTTGAGGTAGGGTTTGATATCATTAACAAAAAAACCTTGAAGGTAATTGTGCTTGGAATAGATGACTTCTAAACATAGCTTCAGATGCAGTGAGAAGGTTTGTTAGGATCTTTAAAACAGAAATGATAGGTTTTGGAAATGCTTTTTTAAACATTTGCATGAAAGCACAGACGAGAAAGGGGTTTATGGTTTTCTGAAGCTGTGCTTTTACCTGTATCCCTGTTCATTCGGAGCATACCATTATAAACTAGATCATGTTATTTCATGACATTATTACTACTAGAAGATTGGTACCACTTTTCAAGGCATAGTCTCAGGGAAGACATATGATAGAAAAAATAAAAAAGATCAGAATGATATATTCACTTCACTGATCACCAAAACCAGACTCCGTATTTAACAGAAAGAAAGACAGCTCCGATCTAAAGCAGATATAATGATTTCATCTGTTTGTCCCACTGAAAAATCTGACCTGGATATCTACTTATTTTTCATATATTTATCTGATTTTTTAAAAATGCATACATGCGGTACATTGTGTTAATGGAATAAACTCATGGAAAATGACATCCTTATTTCAGTGAGAGGCTCTACATGGAAGGACTAAGCCAGAGTTAACTTGAATGGATCTGGTGCACAATTTCAAATGCTTGTTGGCATTTTTTGTTGGCTTTGGACTTTTATGAAGTTAATGCTAATAGGTTTCAGAGTTAAGAGTAAGACATTCCATCTCAGCTGAAAGTTCATAAAAATCTGTGATTTCACAGATTGTTCATAAGACTTAAAGAAGATGACAAAGTGACTTTACACTTACTTTTCTCACTTGATGACATTTGTGGCCCCAGTAACTACTGTCAGAACCTTGCCAGAATATAATGAGCTGAGAGCAACAAAGTTGCTTTCCTTTTCAGTTGTCAGAATATTCACTCCCTTCAACACATCTTGTTATGTCCACAGTTTATGGACCAGTAATTATCAGGACAAAGAGGATGCCTTGTCCCCTTGATACTGTCTCTTTCAATTACTACTGCTTTTTCTACTCTATCCACAAAATATTCAGGACATATATGTTTCAAAGAAGGAAAACAAAAAATTCTGAGCATAAGAAGCAGTATAGCAATAGGTATTAGCATTCTATTGGATATAAATTGCTTGTTAATTGGAAAGACTTTACAAATTCTCATACAAAAGAAAAAAAATTGGCATTTGGGTTGTCTCATTCAAAGTGAGGAAAGTGAATAAAATATCTGTGTACTAAATATTAAATAGGCACTTAACTCTTTCAGGTGTCAAGCTAAGGTAAATATCCATAAACCCTGTTGTGTCAGGACCTCAGCATAGCTGCACCGGGTTCTGCACGTTGACAGCAGAGAATGCAACTGCAGAACAAAGGGAAAAGCAGGTTCTCCAGCTGTTACTGTGTTAATGGGAGCAGCATGACCCAGACATGAACTAATCCTCTGGGGGGGTTTCGATCTCCTGTTTCGTGTCCCAAACAATTCATATACTGTCATTGACACCGACAATACAATGTCATTACATATAGCATGACTGGGTAAGTGGACAGATTCTCTCTCTCTCTCTCTCTCTGAGCGATAGCATCCTTGCTCTTTTAAGTAGCTGATTTCAGTATAGGTCAGAAATCCATATTGCTTACCAAGTAATAAATATTGTCAAGTAAATAATGCTGGTGAGGAATGTAAACAATGACATTTGTTATTAGACCTTAATAAGCCCACAGGGTCGATGAAAATTTGCTGCAAGATGCATCATTTCTGATTTACTAGCTAGGAAAAAAAAAACCAACAAAACAAACAAACAAAATGAATACAATAAAAATGAAAGAGGATAGTTAAAATCTCTTATAATTTATTCTTAAATTGATCTATTGTTTACAGTCAGTGGTTGTAAATAAAAAGAAATAGAGTCAGAGTGTGCTATTTGGTTAGCTTTTTTTTTCTCTCAAAGTAATTTTGAATTTGGAGTCCAGATTGATTTTATTTCATCTTGTTGTTATGTCTTCCTTCAAATTAAAAAGTATTTTTGTCGCCAAATCTGAATTAGAATAATCTGATTAGATGACTAAGCAAAAATACAAGACCTTTGTTCCATAATTATAAAGGTAAAATTTAGGAATATTAGAATAATTATTTTGAAAACCTACCTATCAAATCTGTGAAATACTTGTAGAGAATAGTTAACTGTAAATTTATATATATACACACTTGCATATACTATATATATGTGTATCTAATATTTATAAGAACACCTTCATTAAGAGAACACTGAAGTTGCACTGTTAGAAGAATTCAAGAAAGCACATATACTTATGTATTGTAATTTTATTAACACTGGTAGCATATTTACCTGCTTTTATTCACATAATGAAGTGTGGCCTGAAGTGTGCACACAACTTGTACATCTTCATAGCTTTAGGTGGGATAGGTAAAGCTTACTACTGAAATGGAAAAGAATTAGGTCTACCTACACAATGCAGCATCATATACTGAGACTGTAATGGTCTTTACCTATAGGTTGGACAGATGCCTTTACTTGCAGGTTGAAAACATTTGCAAATGTCTAATATACACTACAGCCATTTTGTACAGGTTTAGATGCACCATCTTCTTATGTACTGGAACACTGGACCTTGTATCTACCATCCTTTTTCCTAGGGATACCATACCCTAATTTCCATACTGTAATTTACTTTTTTCTTTCTCCCTTATTTAAATCATATTTCAGAAGAAAGAATGTATAGGAATAAGCAGTGCATCTTTCCAACTTTAAGAGGGAACTACCATGGTATTTTATTTAAGAAATTATTTGTAACCTACTGGCATACAGAGAGACAGGTCAGACTGCCCGACTGGGATGCTTGGGCCCTGCAGCCTCCTCATGAGAAGAGACTTCAGCTATATTTATAAGGCCTCCTGTTGAGGTGGGATTAGCTTTTCTACAGGGCATGTAGAGAATAATGAAGGGAGGGAGGGCCCAAACAAAGCTAATCAAGTCACAAAAGATGAGAAGGAGAATAAGAAAATCCTGCTCTGCAGAAGCAGAATTGGACCAAATCAGGACCCAAGGAATCTGGCCTACAAAGGTCAACAGAAAGTCCTTGGCACCTGGGAGAGATTTTTAGCCAAAATTTTTGCATGAGAGATCTTTCTCCCTGTTGCATAGAAAATATACAGCATGTTGTAGGACTACTCAGCTGGGGAAGATTTTTGCTGAGAGTCCCTTTCCTATCTGCAACTATGAAAGACTCCTGATTCATGCTGGAACCTGTAAATTACATCATTATTTGAATTGACCTAATGATATAAATTGTTTATTTGACTTGGTGAAGGGGAAAGGATGGAGGTAAGAAATTTAATATAAACTATAAATATAAAAACCAAATATTTGCAAAATATAAATGCAATAGGTAGTTATCTATAAAATGTATTATACACATAAAGCAGGTTTTCCTTGTATCAATACAGGTTACTTATGAGATTATTATGATTTTTCACTTAATTCTTTTTCTTCTTTTTTTGATTTTTTAAAAAATTACACATTCTGAAGCATTTTGTAGAGAAAGGTGGTATCTCTCCATTTTATATATTTGATGATATATTTCAAATTAGAAAGAAATATGAAGCCATCTGAAGGCACGCTAGAATGGACCAGTGTCAATTACCACTTCTAATATCTATATTACAAGTAGCCATAATCCTCAAAACCAAACTAGGGCCTAAGTTATAAATAAAGGTAATTGGTTAAACATGTAATGACTTTGACTGGATTGGCTTTTTTTTCTTTCATCAAGACTCTTCTAAACTGGAAATAGACTCTTTTTCAATTCTGCTATAATCTTGAATCTTTGCTTCTTTTATTGGTACAAGACTATCATTCGCATTTTAGTCCCCTAAGTCCTTCTAACAAAAAATTCTAGACCTTGTATAAGTATCTCACAGTTTGAAAAAGCATTTAGAAGCATGGCAGCAGAAGGGGAAAGTTACCAAAAATAGTAATCGAGACAAAGAATATTTCTATATTTTAATTTTAGCACTTAAAATAATGTTTTTTACTACATAGATCATCTTATGTGACAGTTTTTATGCCATTTCGGTGACTTGAGGCTTGCTGCTAAGAATCAGCCATACTGTATGTGTGGGTGAGTTTTATCCTCCTTTCTTCAGAAAAAGTTGCTCAACTAACAAGAATTTAAAAAATGAGAATGACTTGCTTTCAAGACTAGAATGCTTGAAACTTGTTTTGCAATTAATATAGAACAGAACTGGCCAGCTGCAAGAAAATATCACCTTGATGATAATTAACATGTTGTGCTAGTGTGTTTTTAACTCACACAGAGATTCAGCACTTTACCAAAAAGAAACCCATGTACTCTTTCTGTAATCAATGCTTCTTTTGAAGTATTAATGTAATTTATCAGTTGGAAACTGCAGACCAATATTATTAGGGAACTATAGTAATAATCCCTTGAGAACGTTATTTCTATGTTCTTACTCTGATTTATAATTAAACCACCTACAAGTATGTAGAAGTAATACAAAATGTCAGGCTTAGACCACATAAGTGAATTTATTTATGAAAAAAGTCTGTCTTTTTCAGAAGCAGGGGTGTCATGCTTTAACCTCAGCTGGCAACTAAGCACCACACAGCCAATTGCTCACTCGCCCACAGTGGGATGGGGGAGAGAATCAGAAGGGTAAAAGTGAAAAAACTCACGGATTGAGATAAAGACAGTTTAATAGGTAAAGCAAAAGCCGCACACGCAAGCAAAGCAAAATAAGGAATTCATTCACCACTTCCCATCGGCAGGCAGGTGTTCAGCCATCTCCAGGAAAGCAGGGCTCCATCATGCATTACGGTTACTTGGGAAGACAAACACCGTAACTCCAAATGTCCTCCCCTTCCTTCTTCTTCCCTCAGTTTTACATGCTGAACATGACATCCTATGGTATGGAATACCCCTTTGGTCAGTTGGGGTCAGCTGTGCCAGCTGTGTCCCCTTCCAACTCCTTGTGCACCCCCAGCCTACTCGCTGGTGGGGTGGGGTGAGAAGCAGAAAAGGCCTTGACTCTGTGTAAGCATTACTCCACAATAATGAAAACATCCCTGTTATCAACACTGTGTTCAGCACAAATCCAAAACACGGCCCCATACTAGCTACTATGAAGAAAATTAACTCTGTCCCAGCCAAAACCAGCACAAGGAGGAAACTGTATAATCTCGGATTTGCGTTTCCAAAGTGTGAAAAAGTGGTTTATATCCATTTAAAAATCTATTTAAATATAGGTGTGTACCTGTACATGCATACTTATTCATAGGAGAGTATAAAAGAACATTAATGGATAATAGCAGCAAGTCTAAATTTTTTTATTTTGAAAATGGGCAGCTGGGAAAAACCTTATCCAACCATTTAATCTTTTAAAAAGCACTATAATCAACCTACATTTAGGAGCAAAAGAAATTTAAAATATGATATGCAGAAATATTTCACAGTTTCACAACATTTTTAATTAATACCTTACAGAAAACTTATTTTTCTGTGAAGTAGTTTTGAGTTTGGCAAAAAAATATGTATAGATTGCACATATATATATATATTTAGAAATAACAACTAATTCAAGTGAAAATGTCCTGATCATCCTTAATTGTGCTTTTTATGATGTTGAACATCTGAGTAGTACTGTTTAAGCACTGTTAAATTCTATTAATACCAATTTAATATGGAGGCGCTGACCTTGCTAGTAGTAGATTTGGTGGCATACACCGATTATGTAATGGTACATGATATTCTAAGAACTCTGCATTACACAAGCAGAAAAGGGCAGTATTTTTAACATGTTTGTGTGGGTGGCTAAGCAGTCTTCAAAATATGAATTATTTTTCTGTGGTCTTTGTTTTCAATGCTATTGAAAGTTTCTGATTTCATTATTATTTTTTCTTAATTTTTTAAAAATATCTTTTTTGCAGAGTATGTATGCTGTCAACGACTTGTGTCTCTCTTCATCCTTACTAATGGCAGTGACTCACCATGGTAAGTCACTGTATCAAACCAATCATGCCATATTGATCTTGTAGATATTGCATTATAGAGTGGACTGATATTATGTTTTGATATTTGAAAGATGACTTACAACCTAAATTATCTGAAAACTCGAAATTAAGGTTTTTTTTTTATTTTAGAAGAAAATGCGTGCTGCAGTAGTATAATCTTTGGAAAAAAAAAAAATCAAAATTGTGCAACTACAACTTTATTCACCCACTGACAAAATTTGAAGCTTAGCTAAAGCTCTACAACTTACTGTGTGACCTTCTTGAAAGGGAACACTCAAATAATTTGGTAAGAAAACTAGCTTATATGAATTCAGAGCTAGTTAGGATTCCACTGTAAAAATATCTTAACTTCTTGGTATTTGTCACCGTCAGATATGTACGATCTTAATAAAGATGAAAGGACATATTTTCTTTTCCAAACAGCTAAAAGTTTTTGTAACTCCTGTTGAAACTGCTGCTTTGGAAAGAGGAAAAAAATAGCAAAAACAAGTAGGGCCAGGTAGAAGGAGTAAGAAGAGCAACTGTAGGACAACTGCCTTTTGTCTGAGCTTTGAAGTGAGGTTTCTATTTTCTGCACCACAGCTGTTTGTGTGGGTCAGTTGAGCAATCGTTAGACAAAGTACAAAATCCCAAGCCCAAACAAAACCATGGTTCTTAAAGGAACATTTCATTTTCTCTGTGTATCTAATAGTGTCTAAGCTCTCTGTTCTGCAGTGCACTCAGTTCAGCAAGACTCAAACGTTGGGGAGTGGGGAGCAGGTCTCATCAAAATTAATAAAATGTCCATGTGGAAACCTGCCCTTTTAGTGGATACTGCAAGATTGGGGGTTAATTTCGGAAACAATACAAGAGAAGTTGAATGAAGGCTTCACTCGTCAAGGATAGGTTTTGAGAGGAAGAACAGCAATAATAGCAGTTACGGTGAAAGTCGTATCTATTTGTGTTTGTCTTTTAACAGAAATATTTAAACCCTCTGTGAGATTAGTTGATTTTGACAGCTTTTGCAGCTTGATTTTCAAATAGGAAAGAGATCTTTGAAAGCAGTAAAATGTTCTATTTGATGCCTTTAGAATGAAAATGCTTGTTTCTGAGGTAATAAATGGTTTGTTTTAATTTCACAACATATAGAAGAAAATTAAGACTGAAGTTGCAACATCTGTTTTCATGCTTCTGAAATGAATTTTTCAGAGGGACTAAGAGGCCACAATATGATACTTTCCCCCCCCCCCAGTTTCAAATGGACTTTAAAGCTTTATACTCAAAAAGAACAGGAATATGGTAATAATACATGTGGTTATAGACAAGAGGAGAAAATACTATCATTCTTTATCTCTAAATACTAGGCCTAACCAGGTAGCTAGCTAGATTTGTTCTAGGTGTGGCTACTTGCTAAACTATCTATTGTGTTAAAAATATCAA
Organism: Gymnogyps californianus; assembly: GCF_018139145.2. Lineage (NCBI taxonomy): Eukaryota > Metazoa > Chordata > Aves > Accipitriformes > Cathartidae > Gymnogyps > Gymnogyps californianus. The sequence continues at coordinate 107,897,784 of NC_059471.1, forward strand.
ATAAGAAAAGTATGCAGTCAAAAGCATGTCAGAGTCCTTTAGCTATGAATTCACCACAGTGATGCATGTAGTCTGTTGTTTCCTGTATTTTTAGCAACTGGATGAGAGATGAGAAGTTGATTAATCAAGGTATACTTCTTTTCCTTTCATGTTATCATTTTGATTAATTATTAATTACCCAGCTCTTTCCTACCTTTATTACCTCCTTCTTGTATACTGTTGGATTTGGACAACTTTTGAGCTATGTAACTTATCTCCGCAGACCACATTCTGGTGCTTTCTTAAACGTATAGGCCCATGGCGTTATATACTGCAACATGCCAGAGAACTTTGTTTATGAGAATAGACAATTGGATTTAATGTATATTAAGTTGATATATATGCATTAAATGTGTATCTGTTTATGTATATTTAATGTTCAAACCCATGAACTTTAGCTGATGAGCTGCAGCATACAAAGAAAAGCTAAAGCGAGATTTCTAAGAAATAAAAGGGAAAGCAAAACATCTAACACTGTTAAAAAGACTGTAATTAAAATGTTACAGCCATCTTAAATTAACATTTTCTGAAGACTTGTCAGGTCTAGCTTACTATAAAGAAAATGTTAGACACATTTTAACAGTTATTTAAATTCTATCAAACATCATATTATGTTTATTCAAGGAGAATTCAATAGTTATTTATATATTAAATATAATTATGATTTTCAGTCTTTTTTTCTAAGAAAGGAATAAGAATTATTGAAGGGAGCCAGTTTGGTAAAATAATGAAATTAATTTGGCTCCACTGTATCTCATTTCAAAACCTCAGGTGAATGAAAATAAATTCTAACATTACATGGATAGATTCATATGTAAATTGAATAACATCCCTTACAATAAATGAATGGCGAAGATAATACTTTTATATATCTGCTAAGTTTTTTTCCTGACTGTAAATTCACTACAGCACAAATTCAGAAAGAGAAACAGTTATTTTATGTATCTGTTTTTAAAAACATAAAATTTCTAACATCACAGATTTAAACTTGACTTTTGCATTGATGCTAGATAATCAATTACCTTCAGCAGATTTTAGGTGGGGTAATTTTGGAACATCTGGCTTAAGAAACAAGTTAACTATCAGTAGAACCATTTAAAAGTAAGCGGTTGTGTGTTAAATGTTTAAATGAAAATTCATGAACATTTCTTAAAAGTCAGCAAACTGCAGGGAAAAACAATAGTATGCAAGCTCAGACCCAGTAAGAGAAGACACTTCTTGGTAGTTTTTAAGTCCTTTTGTGTTGTAAACCTATGAACAGGTAATAAACGTCTTAGAACGACTAAGAGGAATTCGTATGACATTTTAAGTGATGTTAGCATAAATCTTTTGTAAATATACACACTTTGTGAAAGACAACTTAAAAATGCTTGCTTATATGTAGGCTACCTGTGGACATCTGTGGGTGTCAGTTATTAAAGCAACTCAAAAGGAGGGTAGTTTCAGAGTGGAGTCACTTTGCTTGAACCCTTCAGTGACCAACACTGCAGCTATCATTAGTAAACAACAGACTCTGACACATAACCAGCAGCTTTGTTAGAATACTGAATTTATTCTCGCTAAAAGTTTTAAGTTCTGTTTCCCCAAGAAAAAAATGTCTTTTTTCTTTAATTTTTTTTAAAACAACCCAGACATTCCCCAATTTTGAATACAAACCTAGATAGATTATAGACGTTAAGTGTATCCTGAATCAGTGTTTTACTCAGTCATTTTTCAGTAGAATAATTACAAAAGACAGTAGTAATACCTAGCTTTTATAGAGATTTATCATTTATACATTTTAAAGGACCTTATGAAGTGGCAAATCTTTTTTTTCTTCCTTTTTTTCAGACAGGAAAATGGAAACAGAATGAAGGAGCGACTCGCTCAAATTCAGCTAGAAAACTGTGACAAAATTTGAAACTGAACCCTTACCCCTGATTCTTTGTTGAGGCTCAATCTGTTATAACACAAGGAACCAGAAAGAGCTACTTCTCTGCTGAAACTGTGCACATCAAAAAGAGTGCTTGAAGTCTTGATAAAGAAAGGTTAGTGGCAACAGCAGTCTGTGAATGCTGCTCTGGTCCTGATTCAAGCTCACCCAGTGGGAGGAAGGCTGGGCCTCTGTGGATACGACTTGAGGAAATCTAGGGGGAAGCTCGAACAAATCATTTCTGATCTATGAAGGAAAATATGGAAGCTCAGAATCTTTTCATCTGCTTGGCTGAGAAATTTCTCCCTGTTCAGTTGCAAATAAAGACACTTTTTTTCCATGTTAGTTAATAAAGAGAACAGGTAAGAACATTTTCTAGACACCAGCTCAGAGGATTTGGTAGCAACAAATGACCACACAATTTAACCTGCTTAGGCAGATGCCCAAGGATAGCTGCGTTATCTATAATGAGCTCATTCACGTCTGTAAGTCAAAAATACATATTTTAAAAGCTCTCCAAATAGATATAGTACTTAGTCAATTAATATAACAAACCTGATAATTTTTTTTAAGAAAAATATGTCTAAATTGTGCTTATTCAAATCAATTCAAAATGTCTGTAAATGTCTTATGCACTGGTCATCTTTACTTGACATGAAAGCATTTCACTCATGTCATCCTCACATATATCAAAGGTATTTCTCTTTAGAATTAGGTTGTTTTAACTCCACTTTTTTTTCTGGAGAGACTTCATCCATTATTAGAGCTGCTTTCATAAACCATAACAATGAAAAGAAATGCTTTGTTGGCCAGCCTTTTGACAAGATTCCTACTGAGTTGTTAAAAAAAAAAGTATTGCACTAAAACCTATCAGGGGTTAACTTTAAAGACTTTCCTATATGTTTTATTCTGCACATTTGCTTCTCATACATTGTCAAATAAATGCAATTAGGTAAAAATCTAATGCTGAAAAATCAAGTTAGCCTTCAGTTAAGAACCAGTAGCTCACAAAAGGTGCTTGGTTAGTTAATACTTCAGAAGCTGAAATTTAATTAATACAACATAGTTCAAAATGTTCATCCATGCCTGAATTTTGCAAAATAGCAGCTGATGAACAGAATATTGGGAAAATAAAAAAAGAAATGAAGAAGTAGGGTGGCTCAGAGGGTAAAACACTAACTTTCATCTCTTCTTTGATTCTGCGTTCAATCATCCACTGAGGAAACAGTCTAGATCACAAATCCACACCTAATTTATCAGCATGGGCATGATCCCCACCTCTGCTCTCAAAGTTTATGACTAATCTCTCATGGAGTTTTAATAGCCTCCAGCAGAAGAAAGAATTCTGGCAGGTCAGCATTGCAGTCACTATACAATAAGAAAGATCCATGGTCTATGGACAGAAATATTGTCACCTTTACACCTCCCTGGTACATATGGCTTTGAACAATTTTCAGGTGAGTACATTCTCAACCTCAGTTCATATATAATCTATGTCCTGAAAAGCTCTCAATAATATTCTCCACATTATTTGTCTTTTCTTCAGGGAAAAGGTTCTGAAATCTGACTCATAACGTTCTAAAAATTTTCAGTGTTCACCATGATACTTCAAATAATATATCTGCTTTCCCTTTCCACATAATTAAAACAGGTAATTATTAGAAACTTCACCTCATAGAGTATTCATTCTCTCTTATGTCTTCCACCTGCATGGCACCAAAGTCTCCCCTTCACATTATTGACAGGTGAACGTAGTTCAAGAAATCACATCTGAAGAGAAACAAAATGTTCATTTTAGTACACAAATTTTAAGCAGTTTTCAGCTACCTTATTTACTAGCAGATACATACCATATCAGGGCCTATAATCCATGCTATTATCTGCATAGAGCACAGGTGTGCTCTAGCCCTGTAAATATGGTTTTGCCACTGCTGGGAGCAGGCATCAGGCTGTGGCAGGTCCCAGGGGGTTACTGGGCTGCCCTGGGGCTGAGCTGGGTTTACCAGGCGCCCCATGGCCAACTGCCCATTGCTCAGCCTGTCTGAGCTCCAGCTCTGTGAGTGCCGCCAGGGAAGGGGCTGACAGCCCCAGGCAGTCCCTGCGGGACAAATGGCCCCTGGGTGATATTGGGGGGCTGTGGAGCAGCTTTCACCCCTTCCCTAGGAGAAGGGGGAAAGGAGCAAGTGGGGATGGGGAAAATGTATTAAAAGAAAGCCAAGGGTACCCCAGACTGATGAGGAAAAATATCCTACCATCAACACCATACTCCTCCCAGTGAAGACTCAGGATACTCATAGCTCATCATAAACATCCTCAGTCTTCTTCACAAAGACTGAAACTGTCAACCTTGGGACACACTGAAACCTTGAAAGGGTGAGCATAACTCCAGAGAAAAGGGGCAGATATTAGAAATACTTACATAATGATTTTAATATTTTATTAATAAGGCTTTTCTGTTTTACTTGCATGATTTGGACTATTAGAGCATTACAGCATGAATTGTACTAATATACTCTTAGCTCTATGAATACGAGATGTTCCCTTTCACTCATAATGAGATTTTGGGTGTAACAGAGGAAACACATATAGATCCTGCAGAAACACTGAAATGCAGAATTAGCTGCTAAGGCTAGCTTTTTTCTCTGCATCATTCATTTCCTCATACCAGAAGCTTATCTTAGTAAGAGAAGACATGATTAGCGGATGGAAAGTCAGGAATTAGACAAACTATATGGTTTGTTTCTCTCTTGGGATTGCTTGTTCTCAAGGCTAGGAATCCTCTTCCAAAATGAAGAGGAATTAGTGTCAGGAATGGTGCTACAGCAGTACCAGTACAACACAGCCACTGTAACAGCTTGAATCCATTGACATTAGCTCTGTAGCACTAGTGGTGTACTTTTGAAGTGAACGTCCTAGTGATTCCTACCTTACAGTCATAGCATCATAGAGTCACTCAGGTAGGAAGGGACTTTGGAGGTCTGTAGTCAAACTTCCTACCCAAACTAGCAGGGCCAGCTCTTGGGTCAGACCAGGCTGCTTAGGGCTTTCTCCAAGTCGGTCTTGAAAACCTCCAGGGATGGAGTCCACAGCCTTGCTAAGCAACCTACTCCCATGTTTGACTGCCCATGTGAGAAAAAAGCTTCTTCTTATATCCAGTCTTAAGCATCTTGTTTCAAATTATACCTGCTCTTTTTGTCCCACCCCCGTCCCTGCAGCCATCTCTTCTCCAGGATGAACAAGCCCAGCTCCCTCAGCCTCTCCTCACATGGCAAGTACTCCAGTGTTGATTGACTTGACATCCCTCCTCTTACCTTGCCTCAGTTTATAGATGCCTTTGTTGTACTGGATGGTCCAAACTGGACACACCATCTAGATGTGCTGTAAAGATGAATAGAAGGGATACTCACTTCCCTGAACCTACTGTCTGTGCCTCTGTATGTAATAGCCCAGGATACTGCTGGCTATCTCTACTGGCAGGGCAGGCTGCTGGCTCATGCTCAGCTTGCTTCCAGCCCAAAGATTAGCACTCCTTCAACATAGCTCAGGTGGAAAGATGAAGGCCCGAGGCTGAGCATAAATAGAGGTCCTAGGCCCACTGGTGTGGGTGGAGGTCCTAGGTGAGGCTGGTCAGCTTAGTACTACTCAAGGCCCTGCTGCTCTGCAATATTTGGTAAAGTAGAAGTAGTCTTTGTTTACCTGCTCACAGAACCTTACAGTCTGAGGTTTTAACACCTGACCATTCTTCTTAAGCATCCTGTTACAGAGGGTACTGGGAAGGAGCAAATAATAAGTATGTTTGTGGATAAGATGTTACATACTAATGCATTTCTTGAATTGTTCAATATTATCAAGTGTGTGCTTGAAAAGGCTTCTGCTATTGCTAATTTGGTCCAGGAAATATTTATGATTTCATAAGCAAACAGTGTGGCCAAAGGTTTCATTAAGTGGCATCATTTAGTGTATTTGTTTGGATAGTCTACAGATAAATTGAGTAAAATGTTGAAAGACGGAGGATAATTAGATTTGTATTAAGAAAGGCAAAATGAAAATACATATATTAAGAAGCAGGTCTTTCCTTCTGAAAGTGATGTGGGAATTCAGAAGCAAAAATATACTATTCTGCTTATTGTGACAATAACTCCATTTAAAATTGGACTCAGTAAGAGAGATGTTTAATTACTTGTAAAGATCTAATTTCCCAGAAAAATGCTTAATATATATCCCTGAAGACTTCATTCTTCTGCTTAGTCCAAAACCCAGGTTCAACATGAGGAATGGCAGTAAAAATTTCTCACACCATGGCATGTTTCTGAAAAGAGACAGAAGAGGTCTAGCTTTTTGACCATTCAGTACCTGGCAAGTGCACTGACATTGTCTGCTAGTGTGCTAATTAGCCTCAGCTGAGGCTGTGGTCTTATCGATGTCAACACTTGGCTTCTGACAATTGGATCAAGGTCACAAAACTCATTTCCTGTAGTTCTTGAACTCTGAATTAAAGGTGTATGTATACAAGTGTTATTTGTAACTTGTTACTCTGCTAAACCTGCATTAAGTCAGTACAGTATTAAGACGATGTAATGCCACTGCCTATGTGCTAACCATTCTCTTAACCCGTGTGTGTTAACCCTTGAAATCTGGAGGAGTGCCCTGTCACTACCTCACTCTGGAAGCAGCACCTTAAAAAGGTGTTATTTCTGAGGATGACATCTTGGTGTCAGCAAAACACTAGAGTTACATGCTACGTCATTTCTAAAACCACAGTCTTCAAAGAAAGGTCTTTCAGGAAATTGATGGAAGGCCGTAAGTAAAAACTTCGATGTTATTTGGGTAGGCAAGTCACTACAGTGACCACAATTTTCAGCTGGGAAATTGGTCATACTGTCATTTTCTCCTGATCTAATTTCCCTAACCACTGCTGACTACAGTTAAGTTTATTATTCTACATATGCATACTAAGATCTATTTTGTGTTATCACTTAATATATCCTACTTCATTGTTTATTTCCCATCCTTACTTTGAATCCTATTTAATGGTATCTTGTTTTGGTTTTTGTTTCTTTGTACCCTCTTGTCCTTCACTGTTTTCTGTTATTTATTATCCTCTTTTTCCATTTCTCTTCATCTGGTGTTTTTGTCTAAGTCCAATCTGTTTATTTCCATCTCTGTAGGAACATGAATAAGGGGCTATGGTCATTCCTGTGCTAGGCTGGGACAACCCTGTTTCCATATTTATATGGACAGCTCGTCTTCTTTTCTCTGTTCTTTTCAGCTGCAGTTATGGCTTGCTCTGCAGCCAGTTCACTGTGAGATGATAGACTGGCTAGGATGGACTGGAGGAGGTCTGACACTGTTATGACTTCCTGGAATGTTTGTGGAAACTGAGGAAACCAGAACTCACAAAATTAAGCTAAAATTCAGGTATGAGTAGAATGTGATGGGTCTAGAATGTCCTTGGTTGCTTTTCATTTTCGTTGTCATAGAAATGAAGCATGCTTTGAATGCATGGAATCATGCTTTGTAATCCCTTTGAAATAATGTATGTATTTCTTGCTTGAAATTTGTGAGATCTTCCAAATTTCCAACATGGACAGAACTTAATAAAATAAAATTTAAATAATAAAACTTTTCATTAAATAATGTCTTTCAGGTTTCAGGGGAAAAAAAAAAAAGACTTTGGAACCAAGTTATAGAAACAGCCATTTGAAAAAAAATTAGCTTTACACCTACAACTCATGTAGCTGATGTATAGGAAAATAGGCCTATATAAGTAAAAGACATGGAATTTCTAGTTATGAGAAGATTTCTTTTGCTTGGAAAAACTGACTCATAAAATGGGGTTTTAACTTACCCTTCTTTACATGTCCACAATGCCATTAGGAATTGATCATCTAGATTCTTGTATGGTCAATGGAGAGAGTTAGATTTTGTTTTTCATGCAATTGATCTGTCTTGTGTTATATGTTTTAGGATGAGATTAACAGAACTATAGAAGTGACTGTTTTTCTCCCACTGACTATAAAGGCAGCCTAAAAGAGTCTCTCAGATGCAGATATTTTATGATTACTCTTAAAATGAGGTGATATACCTCCTCAGCCACTGGTGAGGAAAACAGCATAGTGTCTATTGGTGAAAGTTCAGCATGCCTAATTTGCGTTTACAGAATTAGTGTTGTCAGAAAGCTACCAGCAAGCGCTACCCGTAAGGCACCACTTTCCTTCAGTGGGCTGCCCTCATGCTGGTCCTGCATTCTAGAGCCTATGAGGAGAGATACTAGAGTGCAAAGCACACTGCTTTGTGCAGAACAAATTGTAAAATGCTGCTAAAACAGAGTTAGTTATACCACTTTTTTAAAAGGCTGTAGAAATAATAGGAGCATATAAATAGTGTCTGAGCTCTAGTGTATTGTACAACACAGCAGCTCCTGTACTCCTCAGGATCATTCTGTAATGATACTTTGTAATGGTACCATTACATTATTACTCTGTATCATTACAGAATATGAAAAAAAAATTCATTTGCATGAAAAATTCCTCCAATTTTTTTTTCTTCCTTGTGCGAATTTGACTATGAAATTCCCATCTTTCACTGAGATTAGTCTATCTTCATCTATCTATTAGTCTATCTCTGTAGTCTCACTGATGCTATGATGAGGAATGGTGTATAATTGCTTTTCAGGAATTAGTCACAAACATAACACATTTTGTTATGAAGCAAATTTGTAAAGTATGTTAAGCATACATGCTTCTAAAACAAATGGTAGCAATTATTATCGTCTTTACAACTTCTCTGCCTTGGCAAGAACAAAAAGAAATGTCATATGTCAGAATCCTCATAAAGAAGAGCATAGCTCCTCCTCATAAAACAAACAAACAAACAACAACCTACAATGTATCATTTGTGGCCCTAAAATGTCCATCATACACATTTGTACACTATATCGAAAATAATTTCCATACTAATGTTCAAATAACTTATTCTGCTGATTTAATGTTGCACTTTCATCAATCTTATATTGCAGCATCACCAGAGTTACAACATCAGCCATTAACTTTGCAATATCATGAAAAGGACAGCCTAACCTCACTGACAACTGAACTTGATGATGAAATAGCTAATAACTGGTAGTCAAAACCCCCCACTATATATTTTACAAGTATTTCAAACCCAATCCGTGAATGTCTTACACGGACAAATGTTTTTGTTACCCCATTACTAAAAAATAACATGCCTACTCTTTTGCCAACGCAAGACTTTACATACTTATTTCCAAGGGCTTATGTATCTCCTACACCAAGTACTCTGACGCATCAGTTTTATGAAAGTAACAAAACTTTAATCAGGGAAATCAAAATCTCAGTAGGTTTCCGTTACTTATATTTGAAAAATATATTTCTAAAAGTTTTAATAAACAGCAAACACCATGACATAATCAATAACCATTACTACTAAAGGTAGGACTGAACCCTTTATTCCAATACTTACTAACTTTATAAATAATGCTGTTGTGGTCTGGAGGATTATCCGTATGCATGAGTTAAGTATGTACAAAAACATCAACAAGATCAAGGTCATAACTTATTGAATGAGCCTTTTCCTCAGTTATTTTTGGACCACAAGCACATTATGCTAAATTTTGAGTTATATCTGCTATATTTGCTGATGGTCTCCAAGCCAAATTTTGCTAAACCTACAAAATAGGCTTAGGTTGGCCTTGTACATTTAGCTGGGAGAAAGTCTGCAATGGTTCTTAGTTTATCTGAAAAGACTGTCTGTCCTTAATACAGGGATTAAAGTAACATGTTTTATTGCACAATTTCCAATATTGTGTTTGAAATCTCTGCAGGGTCACCCAACCTGCTGAGCATAATTTCAGAACCTAGCAGTACCATTAAAAATAAATGTTGTATTGACTATTCTACCAAATTGCCATTACAACAAATGACAAGGATCATCCCCCAGGGCTACCCTAAAATGTCTGATCTCTGTCCCACTGTATGTTGATTCTATGCTGAGTTGTCTGATGTTTGAAGAACATACAAAAAACCCCACCTCCCTGACTTTCTGCATTTAAGCCTTTGAAATGAATTCTCAGGCAGTGAAAAGAAAATATGCCCCTATGCTTTGCTTTATCAAGTCATATTACTTCTCCCCTTAACAGCACTAATAAAACAATACAATCATGATAACCTAGAGAGAGCTCTTGTGTTGAATGTATGTCTGAGTATTTCTCATGGTGTGATTTCTTGACCTTCTTCCAGGTCTCTCTTATATGGTGTGTCACTAATTATTTGCATCTTTTCCAGCTTGTCTCTTCCACAGACTATCAAGTTAGTGAAGTGTTTATTTTTGTTCACTATATGAACCATTGATATCTGGGAATGGTAGCTAGAAATATATAAATGCCTGGAGTTCAAATCCATTCTTGTATTTGACCTTCATAATGTGAACAAGTAGATATAGTTAAAGTTGATGAACTATACTGAATGAATTATATTTAGACAAGTTACTAGGTCTAGGAAACGCTTCATTTTCCTTCGATTTTATGACTATGGTTCTGTGCTCTTTACGCTTATAATTCTCAGCAGTTTTGAGAATTAAGTGTATGTACAGCCATATTTTTGAATTATGCAGCTCATCTAACTGAGGATAGAAATACATGAGGACCTAAAGGCAGGAAAGATTTTTCTGCAGAATTAGTGTTCTCCATATCACAATAATAGCCCACTGAAATCTTCATTTCACTTTTCCATCCTCTCTTTATGTTATTGCCACAGGAGTGCAGCTATGCTGGGAGAAAGACTCCATAACATTGTCTTACTCTGGCCAATATCTCTAGGATGAATTGCGCCGAATTTGCAGAAGATATCTGTGGCTCAGATTCTCAGGGGGACTTCATAGAGATCTGTTCTGAGAGATTTCCACTTAGAAGAATACTGCCCAACAGGGTAAGATATTTGCACTTCAGGAAATCGACAGTTTAGAGGATAAATTAAGGTAGCACTGCAAATCCTTCCTTAATATAAATGAAGGAAGCCTGCACCTCATTACTACGTTTTGCATGGCTGCCATTGCTCTTCAGTGCCTTAGGTAGAATTTAGGCAGACTCTAGGTGTTTGAGCTCCAAATTTGGATTCTTAGCATTGCCAGCTTCTCACAACTCTCCTGAAGTCCTGAGTTTTGGTGATTATATTTCAGCATCTATATTTCCTTTTTTTGGACATGTGTGGTAGAGCCCCGGTGTTGAAGTAACAGTCCCTTTCCCTCAGCATGCCAAGACTTGTTGAATGAGCAAAGGGAGGACTCAATCACCAAGCCACTAGCTTGGCTGAGTGTGGGGCTCAGCTGTGCCCTGCGGTGGGTCGGTTGGTGCCAGCTGGAACCAGCTGTGTCCGGCACAGGGCAGCCCCGGCCTCTCCTCACAGAGGCCACCCTGCAGCACCCCCTGCCAGCGCCTGGGCACCTGCACCCAGTACAGTGCTTTTTTCTGCAACCTATTTGTGCTTAAATCAATGTGTTAAATTTATATTCTTAAACTCATGTTCTTGTACTAAACTTAAAGCTGGGCTTAAAGAAAACAAATGAAACGTAATATTTTGTAAGTCTTAAAACATACTGTTACTATTCCGACTTGTACATGAAGTCTGTATTCTAGTAATACAGACTCATGAAAGTCTCTCTTTATCTCATGAAAGGGGACTTTTTTTGTATGGAGAGAGCCAGAGAAATAGTATCAGTCAAATATAAACCATAAACATACTCAATTATCAGTGATTTGTTTTCTTTAACCTGGTACATCTGCCCAGAGTGCCCAAAAGTGGTATGGAATTGGCACTGGTGTGAGGTGAGCGGCAGTATTCACCCACGGCGCTCCATGCGGGAGGAAGAAAATGGCTCCCAGTGACCTAAGCACAAAATGTGCAGTGGAGGACACTGCCATGCAGCTCACACCGTGTCATCCCTCTTCCCTTATTGTTCAGCCCTCTGCTGCATGGAGAATGGCAGTCCTGAGCTGGTCATCCTTCAGCAGTACCTTCACACTTAGCTGTTTCTTTCACTGCTTCTTCATACCTTCTTCCAGGTTCTTGCCTGCAGCTGCCTCCACTCTCCAAAAGTTCACTTCATTGGCCTGTTTTTCCATAAGTGATAGCTCAACAGAAATGCAGCTGAATTATAGAATATACTCTTTCAAATCCTGAAAATATCCATACCTTAATTGATACTTCTCACCTCCAACCTCATCCACATCTTCTTCTCTTGTTCCACACCGATCTCCACAGGCATTTTAGTAAGCAGTTACTTCATTTAGGACTATTTGCACAAGTGATGACTCATCCTTAGTTGTTATGATATCATTAGCTTTTTTCCATATCACTGAGATAGGTGTCTTCCTGCCTTGCAAACTGCAGGTGCTGTTGAATACGAATATTCTTTTTTTAAATACACTTGCATAAAAAGGAAGTATTTCATTACTAATGTAAGATGTAGCAACACCTATGTGGTTATATTTCTTGACGCTTCTTATCTGATGGAACATCTTAATTCATTATCACCCTTTCATCTGAAGAGGCTCTGTGGTGCAAAACCACCACCAACTCTTCAGTTATGCAGTAAAATTACCCATTATTCTATCATTTTGCTGTATAACTGAAGAGTTGATTGTGATTTTACAATTCTGAATTGTTTGTTTCCCTTGTAAGCTCTTTTTGGTTTTCAGAAGCCATATTAATCATTTTATCCTTGTCTGTGACAAATAAATGCATATTTAATCTTCATGTATAAATAATGTGTTCTTCTGAATGTGCCGAACACAATGTGATGAATGGTAGGGCCATTTTCAGTCTCTCCTTTAGATATCCTTGTGATGCTAGTAGAGAGAAGGAGAATTGAGTCTCAGTCCCTAGGGATGTGTTACTGTTGTAATGGAATTAATAGAGCTGATAAAATTAATAATTCATGATGCAGTATCTCTTGACAAAGCTTCTCGAAAGAGTCCAGTACAGACCAGCTAACTTCTGGTTAGGAACTGGCAATCACTGCCCCACCTTTTTTTTTCTTTTTTTTTTTTTTCCTTCAGTTAACTGCTGTTATTAATCATATAGAATCTTAGAATGGGTTGGGTTGGAAGGGACCTTAAAGACCATCTAGTTCCAACCCCCCTGCCATGGGCAGGGATACCTTCCATTAGACCAGGTTGCTCAAAGCCCCATCCAACCTGGCCTCAAACACTTCCAGGGATGGGGCATCCACAAGTTCCCTGGGCAACCCGTTCCAGTGTCTCATCACCCTCACAGTAAAGAATTTCTTCCTAATATCTAATCTAAATCTACCATCTTTCAGTTTAAAACAGTTACCCCTTGTGCTATCACTACATGCCCTTGTAAAAAGTCCCTCTCCAGCTTTCTTGTAGGCCCCCTTTAGGTACTGGAAGGCCGCTATAAGGTCTCCCAGAGCCTTCTCTTCTCCAGGCTGAACAACCCCAACTCTCTCAGCCTGTCTTCACAGGAGAGGTGCTCCAGCCCTCTGATCATCTCTGTGGCCCTCCTCTGGACTCCCTCCAACAGGTCCCTGTCCTTCTTAGGTTGGGGGCCCCAGAGCTGAAGGCAGTACTCCAGGTGGGATCTCATGAGAGCAGAGTAGAGGGGGAGAATCACCTCCCTCAACCTGCTGGTCACACTTCTTTTGATGCAGCCCAGCATACGGTTGGCCTTCTGGGCTGCAAGCGCACATTGCCAGGTCATGTTGAGCTTCTTGCCAACCAACACCCCCAAGTCCTTCTCCTCAGGGCTGCTCTCAATCCACTCATTGCCCAGCCTGTATTTGTGCTTGGGATTGCCCCGATCCATGTGCAGGACCTTGCACTTGGCCTTGTTGAACTTCATGAGGTTCATATAATAGTAATTCATATAATAATGAATACTAACTGTCCTTCTATGTCCTCCCCTCTAACAAAATATAACTAACAAGGGATTGTGGAGTCAAACAAACAAAAAAAAGAAGATACATAAGAAAAACTTATCATAAAAAACCCCCACAATATGTTTCTATTTGAACAGAAGGATTTAACTTTTTCCAGTAAGCTGAAATATACATACGTGTATTCCCTGTACTCAGCACCTATGTGATATATTCTAGGAACTTCTCATTTAAAGACCTTTAGTAGTAGTACCTACACGCTTTTTAACCATTCCACCCATATCTACTCCCAGCACTTAAAATATAATCTGTTTATCCGTGACTCAGACATGTTTCAACCACAAGATTAATTACCAGTGCACTTGGGTTCCTCATGATTGCAATTTCCAGGTGCTTCTGGGTAGATGATAAACCCTCTTTGTTTCTCAGAAAATTTGCAGCTCCCATAGAACCAAGAAAACTGACCGTGGAGAGTGAAGAAAAGGCAAGTAATTGCTTATTTCTTAAGGTTAAGATGCATGTTCCTACCTCAGTTCAACAATGTTTATTACTTAATATTATCTACTAACATAGCATTCTCCTTCTGGAGAACTGTTGAATGAGTCAGAGAAAACACAAAATAAGGCAAGGCTGTGCTTTAAGAAGTGGTCATACAGGAGTTTGGATATCAAACTGTCATTAGCAGGATGGAGCACATCCCAGAATTACAATCTACAGTTAAAAAAAAAAACCTCTATGTATATTATGATAATTGTATCGCTGATTTTACTTTGACTTCCTATGGTAGCCTACTGGTCGTTAATCAAGGGGAAAGTTGATTGCCAGATACCATTATGGATGAAATGACACTAAATGAGATAATCTTGGTTTTAAGTCAGTTTAATTTCAAAATCTTTTGAAGACAACAGAACTTCAGAGATACTGAAAAAACTATTTAAATTATACAGCATTTTAGATGAAATGCATTAGATACATTAAATTATTTTGAGCTGCATGCATTTAGGTAATGTCTGAATGGGAGGACTATACAATTCTGGACCACTTCATCTGATTAGGAAAATTTACATTATACAGAGTAGAGCTAAAGAGAGACGTGAAGGTGGAGTTATATCTCCCTTAAGCCATCTGGTCAATCTACGTGTGTTCTTAACATTTACTGTTCTGTTAGTTTATCCAAAAGAAGGTTAAAAAGGTAATTTAGTAAAGTCATCGGTAATTGAAAAGATTTCTAATAGAACAGGACACTTGAATTAACCAGACCAAAGAAGTACAAAGTTCAGTGGCTGAAATTCAAACCTATACAAATTAAAACTGGAAAAAAGACACGTTATTAACAGTGAAGATAAGAAACAAATGGAATAATTA
Organism: Gymnogyps californianus; assembly: GCF_018139145.2. Classification (NCBI taxonomy): domain Eukaryota; kingdom Metazoa; phylum Chordata; class Aves; order Accipitriformes; family Cathartidae; genus Gymnogyps; species Gymnogyps californianus. Next base: position 107,913,013 of record NC_059471.1, read on the forward strand.
GTAGGGACATGGTGGTCACTTTTAGTCTTTAAACTAGGATTATATGGTTTTCTACAATAAATGCCTTAGTTCATGATTATTCAGTAGTCACTAGAAGAGCTGAAGTTGTGACAGATTTGTTCTATACGGGATTTACACAGTTTTATTAAAAATATACAAATTTAAATATTTTGAAATATTAGTTGTAAGAAATAAAGCTATTTATAAATAAGAATTGGCAGAAGTGTTGCAAAGTATTCTATCAAAACTGAAAATATATTTACTACCAATAATCCTAGTATGCAGCCTTCTACTTCTCCTCCTGTGCTCGACAGAGAGTTGGTATCTAGATCTGCTTCATTACCCTCCTGCTGTACCCCTCCGTGTAGTCACAGCTGGGACTGAGTTCCTGCAAGCCTGATAATCAGGAAGTTGTTCCCTCTGCCCACTCTCACAGACAAGTTTGATCTAATTTAGCTATGCTTTTGCTGACAGTCACATGCATTCTTAGGCATGATGGAGGTGAGTCACTAATTAAAATTAATTTAGTGTAGGTACAATCACACAAGTACTTCTGCTGGTTTGTATGTTATTTCTGTATCTCTCCTGATGCACAGTGACCAAAAAAGGGGATATGAGATGGCATGGGTTTCTTTTTATTTTTTTCCCCTAGTGGTTAGGTAACCATTAAAAAGTGTAGAACTGCTGATATAAACTGTGTGGAAAAAATGAAGAAAAGTATGACTGTATCATCCCAGCAGTGATATTAAACATTTTCTGCCCCGTGTATGTTTTGAGGCACTACGATAATCATAGGTGTTATCCTTGAAATGCAATTTTATAACTGTTTAGAAACAGCATATAGTAAATTTTCAGCAAAATAAAGTTCTTGAAGCTTCACTGGTTTACATTGTTGGTTTTTAAGAAGGATGCTTCTAGTTGAAGACTTTTGATGTTAAAATTACTGTTCCATTTATAACAGTGGTAGCACATAAATAAACACTGGCAGAATTAAGGCATAAAGCTTAAAATTGATATTAAGGTCTCAGTCCTGAACATGCTAAGAAAAATGCTTAGTGATTTTTTTTGTCAAATCTTTACTGTTTTCAAGTGCATAAAAGCTCATGACCAGTATGGAAAATTTTAGCACAAAAAAGCGCTATTTTTTAAAGCCAGGTCAGCACTATGATGCAAACTAATTGCTGTTCTATGGAAGTACCACAGCAGAATTTAATTTCAAAATTACTTTCTATTTACTTTTTATATTTTTGTATTTTAATTGTAAACTTGTTTGAAGTTCCTTATTATGTAGTAAGCTCTTCAGAGTTGGGACAGTGGTCAAATGTGCTGTATCTATTATTAACTTTTACAATGCTCATCATTAAGTGATATCATCTAGTTGTCATCTTCAAATAATAATGTAATATAGAGGTATTGCTATTTGAGGAACTTTGTTCTGTAAAAATTACACTGTGTAGGAAAAAAGAATGTACAGCTTAAAATGTAAATAATTATTAAAATGATATTGCATGTGCAGACAAAATGCCCATAAAATCTTATGATTATGCAATATTTAGCATGGCCGCATGACCTGCAGCTCTGTCATTCCACCTGTTTTTAAAGGTCTCCCAGCAATCAAGAGTCTACCTCACATTTGTAATGGATGCATTTGGTATCATCAGTTTGAAAGTTTTCCTTTCAAGGTAACATTGAACCTAAATCTCTCTTGATACTTTCACAGCCAGAACTTCTTGTCCTATCTTCTACAGACTTGGACAAAAGATTATTCTTTTCCTCTTTTCATCATTTTTTAATGATGAAAAAATATTTAAATATTGTTTGTCTCATCATCCTCTTCTGAAGAGTAAGGAATCCAAATTTTCTCAACATTTCTAAGTTTCTGTAATTTGCATGAATATTCTGAGTCACAAACTGTCTTCACACCTCTTGTGATGCTTGCCAAAAAGCTTGTGCCTGCCAAAGGAGATTTCTTTCCAGTGTTGTGGTATCTGTCTTTAATCCAGTTCTTGCAGCTTGGTGGAAAGCATGTACTCCAGCTCTGAATCCTACATTTAGTAACAGCCATTATAACTCATCATCCATTGCTCTTGTAGGGACAGCATCACTAGTCTTTCTCAAATAACTTCAGGACCAGGATAATTATATGACTTTTAAAACAAAGAGTAAGTCTAGTTTATTCTCTCAGAGTAAACATTTAATTAAGAATTTTGTAAACTGAGGTACAAAAAGGAACAAAATGTATTGTCAGTAGTGTCCTGAAGCTTATCTCTGTCACCAGGTATTACTGGAGAATCTCAACAGTTGTTGCTGCCCTCATGTTGAGTGTCTTACAGACATCCTCCCTAGAGAGCAAAGCCTGAGACAGTGCCTCTGCTCTGCATGTAGACTCTCATTTATGCTCTTGAGATACCTGGTGAGTATAGCAGCAATTTTTTTTCTGGGTCGTTCCATCATTCTTATGAAAAAATGTGTTTTCATTAAAATATATTGCATATCAGGTTTCTTTCCAAGGCGAACATGAAAAGAAATACTGGTCTTTAGGACAGGCTTATAGAATACTCATTGTAAGAGTTATATGAGAATAAAAAAGTATGAAAAAGACATTTCAAAGCTCAGATTTGCTTTTTAGTCTTCAGAATTCTGGTTCATTTAACACTAATAAATATAAATGGGAAGGGAGAGATTTTCTCGTGTTCTTAGGGGCTGGCTGAGTCTCTCTGCCTTAGTTGCACACATTGTTGCCCAATCTCTCTAGGTCAGATAACTCTTTCCCACAAGTTAATATATTTCATAAAAAATATATCTCAGCAAAAAATTATGCCTGTCATCTTAACGCTACAAACACAAGTTGGTGACTCACATTCACAGGAACTAAGCAAAGCATAGAAATGTAACAAATAATGACTTTGGGAATGCCATTATCTCCCTATCACAGTTGTTGTAGGGACATGCAGTCATATTTGTAAGATTGCAAGCACTTTGCCTTAATTTTGTTCATAATGGTTCTTTTGTGGTGTTGAGCCAAAAACTGACTTTCTCTACGTACAGAAATGCTATTTACTTCTATTATAATGCATGAGACTAGAATACCCAGCATAGTTCCCTACAGTGCTGCATGTCTCCAGAGTTGCTGTTGTCTTGCTCTTTGGCTGTTCATTCAGCAGAGATCCCATTTCACTGCCCTTTCTCCTCATGACACAGCTGTGTCAGTTGTCATCTCTCCTCAAATGACACAAGTGAATCTCCTTATAGGGGATGTGAGATAGGGGATTATCCATCACCTTTCATAGCACAGCCAGAGTAAAAGCTGCAGGGCTCAGTACCAAGTGAAGAACAGTAGACGAGGTAACAGTGACAGCTATGAGTTGGGTGCATGAGAAATGATGCTGAGGAGTACAAAAAGCATCGGCAGCTTGTGAGACTCTCTGCAGGAGCCCAGAACTTCCCTGTAACGCTGCAGGAGATGCTGTCAGTCAAGCTATCTGAAAATCTTATCCCTCTTAGATCTTGAACATTGTCAAAGCTGCATTTTCTTAGTGTAATCTATATGAGAGGGCAGGACCTGAAATGATGATAGTCATACCTGGCAGGCTGTCCTAGCTTGGACCCAGCAGCTTCTATGGGCATGGGAGAATTAAGCTTTTTTGTCTGAAGCCAGCAAGCCAATCAAATCTGGTAGGTTTAAATTTAAGCTTTAAATTCATATTTAAGTTGCCAGATGCCCTATCCAAGATTAAAGGTCTCTTTGGGCTAGGTACGTAAGCAACCATCATCTGCTTTTTTGGCACTGACAAATGAGCTTTTAATTTTTTTTTTTTTCTGTAAATTCATTGTTTGTGTTTTGCCCTGGAGATCACAGAATTATGAGGTATTTCCCTTGAGGAATCACCCTGAAATATTTAAGAAGCTTTACTTCCTCCCCCCAGAAACCCATGCTGCTGTAAGAACATTTCCCATTATACTATTGCTTCAGGGTTTTGGGTTTTTTTTAAGACGACATTTTATGGCTACTACTCATTCTCTGTTTCTGAGTTAGATGCAACCTAAAAGACATGCCTTTTTTAAGCTTTTTTAGCTTTTGTTGATATGCAGTGCATACATAAGTGCTATGAAAATACTGACTGTGTTCATAGTTTGTGCTAATAATTGACTATGATTAGAGACTTTTGGTTGAAGAACAGTTGACTCTCCTTCCACAGACAATCAAAGAAAAAGTATCTGGACATTTGTTTAAAAGACCAAGATACAGTTAGACAACCATTTTTGTATATCTAAGGTTTAAGTTTTGTTTTTGTTTATCTCTTCCTTTTCTGCAACTGTTAGACTTCCTCAACGAATCCTGCAGTAGGACATACCTAAGACAGTGGAAAGAAGTGTCGTGGTTTAACCCCAGCCAGCAGCTAAGCACCACGCAGCCATCTCCCCCTCCCCCCTCCCAGTGGGGTGAGGAGGAGGAAAGGAAAAAAAAGTAAAACTCATGGGTTGAGATAAGAACAGTTTAATAACTAAAGTAAAATATAGTACTAACAATAGTAATAATGAAATATAATAATAATAGTAATGAAAAGGAATATAACAAAAAAAGGAAGGGGAGGAAAAGAAAAAAAACAGTGATGCACAATGCAATTGCTCACCACCCACTGACCAATGCCCCAGTTAGTTCCTGAGCCGCGATCCACACCTCCCGGCCAACTCCCCCCTGTTTATATACTGGGCACGATGTTCCATGGTATGGAATACCCTTTGGCTAGTTCAGGTCAGCTGCCCCAGCTATGCTCCCTCCCAGCTTCTTGCACACCTGCTTGCTGGCAGAGCATGGGAAGCTGAAAAGTCCTTGGCTTAAGATAAGCGCTCCTTAGCAACAACTAAACATCAGAGTGTTATCAACTTCATTCTCACACTAAATCCAAAACACAGCACTGTACGAGCTACTAAAAAGAAAGTTAACTCTGTCCCAGCCGAAACCAGGACAAGAAGTAAGCAAGGTGATGACTCCAATAACCTTTATGTCACATTTTCCAAAGCTCCGTCTCGAGAGCATGTGCAGTCATCCCCAAATTGTCGTTGCCAGCCTGCAAGCACAGACGATGGTAAATGCAATGATTTTATTATAAAAGATTACTTTAAAATCAGGTCTTCTCAAATGTGTGTACAAATCGACATATGACACAATTCTTTACAAGTCTGATAAATAAGTGTGCTGGTTTTGGCTGGGGTAGAGTTAATTTTCTTCATAGTAGTTAGTATGGGGCTATGTTTTGGATTTGTGCTGGAAACAGTGTTGATAATACAGGGATGTTTTAATTATTGCTGAGCAGTGCTTACACAGAGTCAAGGCCTTTTCTGCCTCTCACACCACCCCACCAACAAGTAGGCTGGGGGTGCACAAGCAGTTGGAAGGGGACACAGCTGGCACAGCTGACCCCAACTGACCAAAGGGATAGTCCATACTGTATGATGTCATGCTTAGCATATAAAGCTGGGGGAAGGAGAAGAAAGTGGGAAGCGTTCAGAGTTACGGCGTTTGTCTTCCCAAGTAACCATTGCACGTGATGGAGCCCTGCTTTCCTGGAGATGGCTGAACACCTGCCTGCCGATGGGAAGTGGTGAATGAATTCCTTATTTTGCTTTGCTTGCGTGTGCGGCTTTTGCTTTACCTATTAAACTGTCTTTATCTCAATCCACAAGGTTTTTTTTCTTTTCGATTCTCTCCCCCATCCCACTGGGTCGGGGGAGTGAGCAAGCAGCTGTGTGGTGCTTAGTTGCCGGCTGGGGTTAAACCATGACAATAAGTAACCAGTATTCCCAGCATTAAATTTTACATTTTGAATCCTGGTCTTTCCTTAGGGAGTCTTGTTGTCTTGTGACTCTTCTGAAGTATCTTCTTAACAAAAAAAAAAAGCCTGTTTTATTAACACTATACTTTTCTTCAGTCTTATTCTGGCCCTGCAATCCTTATTCAGGCACAGTCCAATGGCCTCTGAAGCACATTGTTTTTTCCATGAAAGAAGTGTTGTCTCCACGATATCTATATGAGGAAAGTAAGAGTTTTTCTACGACCTGGACTGGTCTAATGAAATACCTAAACATCTTTCACTTCAATAGTAGTTTGGCTTTAATTAGCAATCTGGCCACCATGATTCATGGAAAATATTCATGGGATTGCAGTGTTCGCTCTTAGGGTCCAAGCTATTATTTATTTTGTAAGATGACAATTCTCTTCTTTGACAAATGGTGTAATATAGCAGGGCGTCTTACGATACTGCTGGCATTGTAGAAAAATGACTCATGAACAACAGACATTCAAATTGCCCAAACTCTGTTGTGGTGTAATATCAAGCAATTTAATTTTGAACTAATTCAGAGCACAATTCTAGTCAAAGTTTCCAAGATGGTATTTCTGCCCTATTTTTCCCTGCTTTCGTTTAACTTAAATCATGAATATAGTTAAAAATAAAACCAAAACAATCAGCCTTTTAAATGCTTGGCTTGTCTCTGCTGTCTTGCTCTAGGCACTAGCTGAAAAATTAAAGCACGTCTTCTGAAGAATCTGGGTTTGTAATGATTTCTGTGCATAGGTAATGGGAGTTTACAGAGAATATTGAAATCCTTTCAGGAACCTGGTCTGCTAAAAAAAAGGTAGTAAAAAATAGGAATTATTACCAGTAAAGGGCCTACTAAAGAAAGTGTGTCTTCTCTCTAAAATCTTGTCAAAACTATTTTGGCATATTTGAAGTTCAACTAAAACACTATGGCTGTGATTTTTTTGGGTTTTTATATGTTTGGTTTTGGCTTTGTTTTCTACATTTGTATTAGTCTGTGTCAGCAACCCAACAACTAAGCCTAGTTTCCATATATGAATGTAACCATCTTGAACAAACACGGTCTCTTGAAGACTGTTATGTTTTAGAAGAGCAAAAATTGTGGATGGTGAAGAACAGGGCTTAAAGGAAAAGAACAACCACTTACCATTTTTCACTTGAATAAAGACGTCAGGATGGATCCCTTTGTGTTAACCTTCTCCCTCCTCAAGTAAAGTCCCTCTGAAATTTATTCCAGAAACTACAATTTTTGCAGGAGGAGTTATCTAAAGACTCATAATGTAAGATCACAGATGACTATGGTGTACTTTTTAAAGATATACATTTCATCCTGGCCAAACATTCCCTTGAGAAAGTGCATTGCTGAATTCAAAAGAAAGGATGAGTTTCGCTTAAGTTGTTTTCTTAACCAGATTGTTTACTTTCTGGATCATCTGTTGCCCTCTGTGTGACTTAAGATTCTCTTAACTGATCAGTGTTTATGTGTATCTGTTGCTCAACAGATGTCTTGGATGCTAAGGTCCCCCCTGAGTAGTGTTTGTATGTGCAACCATTCCCAATTCCAGAAGTATACTTGCTCTAAAATATGAGGCAAATTAATACTAACTCCACCTGCACTTACTAAAAAACGTTACACTTATTCTGTATGAAACATTCAAGTTAACCAAAAGACACAAGTAAAGATAAGTGGCATACAAGATTATTTTTCTGGTCAATATTTCAGAAGATTATATCTCTAAGGAATAAGAAATTAGGTGTTTTTCTCAATTTTAATATCTTTTATACTTTTTACTAGAAAAAAGACTACACCCATGGAGGGAAAGGCCAACAACATGAGCATGAGGGATCAGTCTTGTGAGTATAGGCTTTACACAGTAAAGAATCTTCAGTTCTTTGCTTCTGCAAGTCCCAGAGAAATATGTACTAACTTAAAATCTCAGTAGGAGATTTAATTTTGAGTTTCTTCAGCATTTACCAGCCCACAGAAAGAAATTAATTATTTGAGAGATTTTTTTCGCATCCAAGTTAAAAAAAAAACCAACACTTTTTTTCCACGAAATGAAAGAAATGGAGAACTACAACTAATTCACTGTATCATAATTGATTTATGAGTTTCTAATTTCATGTAAACAGAAAATACAAAAAGGTGAGAAACCTACGTAATTTTCCAACTGTTATTCATCCTGTTAAACTAATTGACCATGAATTTGTTGGTAGCTGAGCTTTGAAATGCTACAAAACCAGAGCACAGTTACATATTATTTTAATGAACAGTGATGTGTGAAACAAATCATAGCCTTGTCAACAACATAATAGTGAATTATATCCCAGTCGTGGTTAAGAGAAGATATGACAAACATGCTGGGTGTAGTTTGCAAAAGCTGCTAAAGGTTTGTCAATTTGATATTTCTATGTGAAAACTGTAAAATGAAGAGAGACTACAAGTGCTCATTAATCAGGCATAACAAATATAGCTTCAACACAATATTCATGCACTCTTGAGTTTTTGTGAATATGGGGCAAGCCTTTGACTGACTTCTGTTTGTTTTCAATAATTGTAATAGCCAGTTCTTTCTCTGATTCATGTTTATACTAATAGAATTTTCCTGAACATATGGAAACAGGATAGGAATATCTAAATGAAAAATGAGGAATATTGTTGCCTTATTTGGAGATTTTTATTATTTTTTTAATATTTGCCTAGGAATCTTGGTAATTTCTTTTCAGGAATGCTCAATATTAAAACATAAAACTATTGCTTTACTATTGTTACAAATGTTACCTGAAACTAGTTAAAATTTAGGAATAAAGATCAGAGAGACTCAATTGACTCATTTTTGTAAGATGTTCATTTGGCTTTGTGCTCAGTTTGTTTAGTGAGGTAGTGCCTTCAGACTTTAAATTAGCAAGCCCCCTCTTTAAAAATTATACTTTTGAAAATATTCCTGTTCATATTTATTCTGTAATCTTTTGTAAAAGAACATAGATTTAGACAAGCTTTTGAAAGTAGAAATAACAAGAGCTCCCCTCCTGTCTACGCCCAGGAAAAGACTGCATACTTAGGTTGTCTATTGACAGTCATGAAAAACAAAACTCCCCCCAACTGTTCTATGTGCAGCTCTGTTTTACTCTTAGAAAACTAAATTATAGTAGATCTTGAGAATGCTAAACTTTAAATAAAATATTAGGTACAAGCAGCTTATTGGAACACATTTGGTTACAAGTGGATTTTTATAACTGCTTAGAATTGATATATTTTAATTTCTTAGACTGTCACACCCTCTTAGAATGATTATTCCGAAGCAGTCACTTTTACGTTAGCCATGACCTACTTTCTATTAAGAGAGTACTTGGGGTATAAATATCTGGCGCCTGTTTCACAAGCCTTATTCTCATAGAACAATAGACATTATCTAGATACTTTCAGTGAAGGTTTTCCTCTTTGCTTCACTCTGCCTAGGTGATTAAAAGATTTTATTATATTTTTCCGGGAGACAAGTGAGTGGAGGGAGGAAGGACTTGTTAAGGAATTCATACTGTCCTTCAGTGAGATAATTAATCTCTAAAATTTTTCACTGTCTTAGTTGGATCACTAAATATCTTCTGTACTGCAGTGGAAGAAAAGGAAAAGTAACAGAATCAGCAGTGTGCTGCACATAGTATGAATGAGAAAATAAATAATAAAACCTTAGCAACTGCTACCATCTGGATGGGAAACACATTGAGGAGCTTGCAATCACTCTTGTTGTAAGGAAATACAGAAGTCTTGACATTTGAAACAGTGACTATGTGTCATATCCAGGTACACTTTGCAATGCAGAGGTGTATAGTGTTGAGCTTAAGATGGTGGACAAGGATATAATCACTAACAATTCTATATAGGGCTGGCACTTTGTTTTGCCAATTGCTGCTCAAATACATAGCGTGTTCATCGTTTGAAAGACCTGCTGACCTGCTCTAATCTAGGCACAAGTTAGCAGTTAACTAAGTTGAGAACAGGATTCGATAGTTAGATAAGTGAAATTTCTGTACAGAAAGCTCAGTAGATTTAAGACAAATCAAACAGTCTGTCCTGGTTTCGGCTGGGACAGAGTTAACTTTCTTTTTAGTAGCTGGTACAGTGCTGTGTTTCGTATTTAGTGTGAGAATGAAGTTGATAACACGCTGATGTTTTAGTTGTTGCTAAGTAGCGCTTATCTTAAGCCAAGGACTTTTCAGTTTCCCATGCTCTGCCAGCAAGCAGGTGTGCAAGAAGCTGGGAGGGAGCATAGCTGGGGCAGCTGACCTGAACTAGCCAAAGGGGTATTGCATACCATGGAATGTCACGCCCAGTATATAAACAGGGGGGAGTTGGCCGGGAGGCGCGGATCGCGGCTCAGGAACTAACTGGGCATTGGTCAGCAGGTGGCAAGCAATTCCATTGTGCACCACTGGTTTTTTCTCCCCCCCTTCTTTTTTTTTTTTGTTATATTCCTTTTCATTACTATTATTATTATATTTCATTATTGCTATTGTTAGTATTATATTTTACTTTAGTTATTAAACTGTTCTTATCTCAACCCACGAGTTTTACTTTTTTTTTTTCCTTTCCTCCTCCTCACCCCACTGGGAGGGGGAGGGGGAAACGGCTGCGTGGTGCTTAGTTGCTGGCTGGGGTTAAACCACAACACAGTCATTCTTTCAACTGAGGCTATGTCATTGCTTTAATTTCTGAATTTTCAGGTTTTCCTTTCCTCTTCCCATTGCTGAAATAAGACCCCTGATGGTCTGGCTTCTCTCTTTCTTGGAGACCTTCCTGGCTGCCTTTGTTCACACTCTGGCACCACTTCCATTCAATGCTTCTGCTGAAAGTGCATTTCTACTTCTCGAGTATGCCTTGTATCAGCTACAGATTCTCCTCTCCTGCCTGATGCCTTCATACACTCCTCTCACACTCCATTCTTGGACACTTTTTCTGGGCTTGGAGCACAGCCACAAATCAAGCTCAAGCAAGCAAGGTAGTGGCCATGAATAATAAAAGAGGTTGCAGCATGACCTAAAGCATTTTGAGTAATATCTTTGGATCAGAAGTTCCTCCTGGATTATGACTGCTTTAACAGTAGACTGATTTTCTGAATAAGCAGGAACTGCCTTCAGCAAGACCCAATACTGGGTAAATAACAATTGTAATTTTATCTGGATTTTTATCAGGTGAATGTTAAGTTAGTTTCATTAGCTTTTTCTAGTCCTCACAGCATCAATCAATGATGATTTAGAAGCAGTAAGGTGAATATAGAGGAGGGGAAAAAAAAAGGGCAAATAACAAAAAACATCCATGAATTGGCCCAATTCAAACTAGTTTGTGTTTTTCAGCGTATAGGGACTGTTGGTTACAGAGCTGTTTAGAGAGATGCTATTTTTTTAGTTCACAGTAAAAAAAGTACTGTCAATGGTGTGACTTCTCTTGTAAGAAAGAAGATTTAAGAAACATACAGAGTGGCACATTTGATCTATTCACCAAAACTGCAAACACACAAATCTCTAGGTACGTATTTTCCAGAGGGTTTTTGATAGAGACAGTTACGTAATTTCAAACAGAGATGAGAGAATTTCTAAACTGCAAGACAGCTTTATTTCTGTATTATTTTAAATCCACAGATGAGCTGTCAGAATAAAGAGAAGAAATGTACTCTTCAAAAGAGTATCTATTTGATGTATTTGGAATTGAAAAGGAAGAAAACTTTTTTTTGATACCATTCAATATTATAGCAGATTAACTTGTAGACAAATTTTGTTTTCTTAACTGATGATAGCTGTGATTTTTCAAATGTTTTAATTTTTTTTAATTTGAAATGAGGAGTGGATCTGTGAAGTTATTGATCTTGAAACCCTAACTTAGCTTGCAGTAGTTGTGTTAGTGAGATACTAGGCAAAAATCACAAGAAAACTTGTTCCTTTATACAGTGGCACAAAAGGTTATAAAGAAAATACAAGTAACTATGAAGACTTTTGACATAGTCCTGTGCTTCTTCCTTTCACTCTGGTCTAATACTAGACAGTATATTATTCTTTACTTGCAATTTTTATATCCATTCTCACTGGATTTTTTTTCCTGATGACTTAAGGCCCACTTTTATGTATCTTCAACTGAAGACAACTAAAACACAGGACAGAAATATTCCTTGTACTTCTCTCTGATCTCACAGTATGCCTACAGTATTTTTTATTTCCTCCCTCTCTCCCTCTTTTTCGAAGATCTATCATTTCAGCAGTTAAGTTAAAGAAAAATACTTATAAGTGAAACCTCTTCAGCAATGGGCAAGTTTTCCTTACTTATGCCATGACAATAGTGAGATCGTGTAGGCTTAGCTCAGAGTGCACCATACATGTAATAAATTTCTCGTCCCCCTGTTTTGGGTAGGTAGATGTCAGAAGAGCACACAAGACAGACATTCAAAACATGGGGCACTAGAAGTATCTGAAAGTCCTAGTTCAAGGCAAATGAATTTCAGCAGACCCATTACTGTTTGTTCTCACGATCTTTAGTCCAGGGGTTACCTTGAAAAAGAAACAATAAAATATAAGTTAGTGCTGGGTCATGTGAAGATAACTTTGCGTTATGCTAATACTGAAGATTTGAACTAATTTTTACAGCCCTTTTAACATGAACCATGGATTTAAGGAATACATCGTGTCATACAATTTTTTTTCCTGGGAGTTTAAGTAGGCCTACATTTCATGATAGAAAAGGACATATACATCTATGTAGGAGAAAGAAGTTTTACAGAAGGAAGCATTTCAGCAGAAGGGCGGATGCTTCAACAAAGAGCTCCAGGAGCAGCTGAAATGAAGAGGTTTTTTTCATCCAGGAGACAGAGTCTGCTAAGAAAGGATGAGTGATTCACCAAAAAATAGTTTTCATACAGCAACAGAACAGAGAAGGAGTTATGGGCCCAATCCTAGTGTGACTGCAGAGGCTAAGTAGCTATCGATTTAAGCTTAGAGTAAGGTCAAGATCCACACAGAGGAAGAATGTATTTTGGTGAACATGTGCTTTCGTGAATCAGTAAAACCAGGGAACAAAGAATAGGGAAAAAAGCTCTCCTTCATCATACAATAGACAGTAACTGGTTACAAGGGTAAGGACGTATGGGTACCGTATGAACTCCTTTACATTGATGAAACTTTCAGCAGCTACCGTGGGGACTTTATGACAGCAGAATTGAGTCTTGAATCAGCTGTAATTTCGATTCTTATCAACTCCTTAAAGAAAATAAAAGAAATTAGAAAGATATTGGAGAAATTAAACAGAACAAATTTCTGGTGAACCAACATAATCTTCCAATAGTAAATTTGCTTGGGAATTCAAGCAATCTCTATTCCCAAAATACTTGTGCTGTTTTCCACAGGTGCATTTGTTTTGTCATTACAGAAATGAATAATAGCTTTGCCTTGTCAGAAGCATGGCATCTGGAATTTATAAAAAAAATAAAATCTAGCAACATTTTATGTTGAAGTAGATATTTTACACACTTGGAGTGGTGTCTGAGCTAAAAAGTATGTGGAAATGAAATAGATCAACTATGTAAATATTTAGTTAGCTTTATTTACAGCTACATTACAGTGTGAGAACTATTACTGGTTCTCTCTGAGTAGTATTGACAGTAAATCACTTAGGACATAACAAGCGAAGTGGCAGTGTAATTTTCTAACATGCCTAAGTCTGCACAATAACTGATGCAAATTATGCAGGACTCCACATTTGCTCAAATGCAAGGATCTTTTGAAACAAAGTTACAGAGAGCTCATTTTGCAGAGCAAGGACTTTGCTTTTACTTATTAAAGGAAATTTTCAAGAACTCTATTGACAGTAGTAGGGCAAGACTTTGGCATTTACAGACAATTTTATTGAAAAGGACTTGCAAATGGAGACTTGGAAACATATTCTTCTTTCCTTAAATCAGGCAGATGCCTTTTATTGTCATATATAAAAGCAGGAGTAAACCTTCATATTTCAGCTTTTCTTTCAGCTTGATAACTCCATTTAAATGGGATATATAATTGATATTTCATTGTTTCTTTAATGTTAAGTCAAATTAAAAATAAACAGACCAGTGTATAACATCGTCTTTACGCAAGAACAGCCTGCAAGCATTCTTGTAGCTATAGCAAGAACCTAGTTGTTGGAGATATGCGAGAAACAAAAACAAAGGATGCTACTTAGTTAACAAGGCGTGACCTTGAGAAGAGAAATATGATGACACCATAAGTCAGTGGGTAAAGAAATACCAAGATAAGCACAGTGGCAATCAAAGAGCTACTTGAACTTTGAGTGAACTATCCTAATTAACATACTAGAAAACCCACCCTTAGGTAGGGAGAGCCCCCTACCAACAGAAACCCCTTCCTCACAGAACATGTGCAGTAAGAAAAGAGGATGCTGCGACTTTAAGTGGAGATGAGACTTGCGAGAACCAATAGAAATGAGAGTAACTAAGCAAAACTGTAAAAATACTGATAACCGTTGCTCGAAAGATATAAAATGCTTTACTGTGTGTTAACCAGGTGTGCTAGCTTTGTGGAGTTACCACCTAGCACCCGTCTCTGTGCAGACATGAAATAAACAAATATCTCAACTCTGTGCGTTAATCGGCTTTTTTGCACACCGGGTGAAAGAATCCTGATTTTTGGGACAACACACTTAGAACAAATGACTGGATTTGTGCCTTGCAAACATGTCTCTGTTCCATCCCAAAGACTCAATCAATATACCTATCATTTTAATGATCACCAGGCCACATTCCACTTGCTCTGAGATCTCATCTTTAGCAAATCACTGTAATTGTTTTGATTAGTTCTAATTCCTGTCTGAATTAGTTAGCACTGTCAGTATTTACCTTCATTTGTTATATTTTTCATTTAATTACAACTGTCTAAAACTTCCTTTTAATCTTAATCTTGTATCTTTTTCTTCAACTTTTGCTTTTATTTTGTCTTTGATGATACTTCTTTCTGCAACCCCATCATTCAAAGTATCTTCTCTTCCCTTGCCATTTTTTCTCATGCTACAGTAACATTGCTTCACTTTTATCTGTCATTTCCAGTTATTTCATTGTGCCTAGTTAACTTGGCTGGATATTTCCTGCTAACGTAACCCAGTGTCACTGCACAACTGACTCACTGTTCAGTGTTGAATTACCCTCACTGTGAAAAAATTCTTATGTTTAATCGGATTTTTCTGCGTTGCAAGTTGTGCCCATTGCCTTTCTTCCTTTCAATATGTATCTCTGAGAAAAGTCTGGCACCATCTTTTCCATATTCTCCCACTGGGTAGCTGAAGAGATATTTGATCAAAATTAACCAATGCCAGTAGCAACAGATATTTTCAAAGAACTGCTTGTAAGCAATTTGCAGAAGTGCTTTGGGGAATATTTTTAGCAATAAAATATATATAGAAGTAATCTTACCATTCATGAATGTATTTTTCCCCTAATGTTTAGAGAAACGTATTTGAATGTTTTGTTTAAATGATTTGCTCTACGCATTTTGTAAGCATTTCTGTAGGATTGCTGCTTTTACAGCAGGAAGAGATCATATGTTAACAGCTTGCAGCTGCTGAATGCTAGTGCTCATCCTAAACACAATTTTAGAATTTCAACATTGAAACAAAAACAAAGTTTAAGAAGTGAAATGTGAGTGACAAGTAGTCCTTTAAATATGTGTATCACAACTTAAATGGCTTGCAATACTTAGCTTTGAAACAGAATGAATTGCAAACTTGTTTTACATCATTTGTGGTCTTCCTCCTCCTGCTATAGCACATAGCTTCCCAGTTTCATCAAGGTGAACACTGGACTAGAGCCTGCAGGAATGTTGCTCCCTAGGTCAGTTGTGAGATGACTGGCCCTGTGAAGTATAAAACTCACCTATGAGGAATATGTTTCTACCTGAAAGCAAAGAAAATATTGTTTCTTGAACAGCCAACTTCATGTTACTTTAGTTAATTCATCAAGGGGTGTGTCTGAAGCTTGCATATTGCTGTCTCTCTTTTCCCAAGTAAGCACAGAAATGAGTCTTGAAACTTTCTTAATGGCCATTCACAGCTTTAGATTAGACTTGCTTGTGGATGTTGGAATTTGTTCACCTTTAGGAACTGAGCTAGGCTGAGTTTTGCCACAGTAACATATAAAAAGTACTAAAATGTATTTTCAGTTATGAGGAACATAATTTAAAGAAATGATAGACATGATTTCCTTTATCATTCACCATATGGAGAAATTTGTATATGTACAAATTGAGTATAATATCTAGTAGGTCAAACTAGGTTTGTTTTATTTAATTTTGCTCAGGTAAAATCATATTATTAGATAGAGATGAGCATATTTCTAAGAAGAAAGTTGATTTTATTTAGGTTCATAACCGTGTCATTTGCATTTTCTTGACATTTTCTGTACTGTGGTCGCTAATTTCAGCAGTTCTAATTTGTACAGAAATTAATTTTCATTTTGTTTCACACATACAGAGGTTAGCATCAGACTGCTAATATCATGCAGTGATTTATAAGTTGATAGGCTCTATGATGTCACATTATCTAGCTTTCTAGATTACTGTGAGACAGGTCTTAGTCTTTTCCGGTGTATTTTTGCATTTTAATATCTGTTCCTCTTGCTTTATTTCTCTTAAATCTTTATATGGCCCTTATCATAGGAATATTTATGAATGAATATATATAGTCTCTCCCATTTTGTATTTTTTCCTTCTAACTTTGTGATTTTTAACACTGTATCTGAAATGCTTCTGATTTGATCGATTCTCCACCACAGACCAAAGTTATGCTGAGCAGTGGAAGCCATCTCAGGCATGAAAAATCTCATGTGACCAATATTACAAAATAAGTGATTTTGTTTAAAATGCAATACATAAAATAAGTTTGTTTACCAGGTAGAAACTTGGTTAGATGAGAGTTGCCCCCACTTTACTATGTCGACTAGAGGGAAGAGAATATAGCTGAGGACAGTTGGGAACAAGAAATCTGACAGTGCAAAGGCTGCTGTAGTACAAGATAGCATTTCCCCCCACTAGGAAATGCAATGCACTCTCTGAGGCACTTCTCGTCTGGCTAGGTAAACTATGTCAAGGAATATTTCATTTTGCTTCAGTACTTATGTTATCATGGTCCAAAATTTAAACAATATATAATCCTAGAGGTGATGGCATTTTCCCAGGGTGCAAGAAGTATCATTAACGAAAGAGATGACCAGCTATGTCTCCCTTAAGGTATATCACAGAATCACAGAAGCGTTGAGGTTGGAAGGGACCTCTGGAGGTCATCTGGTCCAACCCCACTGCTCAAGCAGGACCACCTAGAGCCAGTTGCCCAGGACAGTGTCCAGACAGTTTTTGAATATCTCTAAGGAGGGAGACTCCACAACATCTCTGGGCAACTTATTCCAGTACTCATTCACTTTCACAGTAAAAGAATTTCCTGATGTTGAGGGAACCTCCCATGTTTCAGTCCGTGCCCGTTGCCTCTTGTCTTGCCACTGAGCACCACTGAAAAAACGCCTGGCTCCATCCTCTTTGCACTCTTCCTTCAGGTATTTATATACATTGATAGGATCTCCCTTGAACCTTCTCGTCTCTATTTTTTGTTCCTGGTGTGAGTTAGCAGATATGTAAAAAATTGGTTACATTAACTGTAGTAGTTTTATTATCTTCCTTTTTTTTTTCAAGTTCAGCTTAATAATACTTTCTGTGTCACTACATGACTGAAGACTGACAGGGGAAAGTGTAATCCTTCTGAGTGACTTCAGATGACTGATGTCTATGTCTTCTGCTGTTTGCCTGAAAGTGCTAATGATGATTGAACACCATTGCCATGCTGAGTCTTGTATGTGAACTCCTGAATGCTCAGCAGCTAGGTTGTTTGGCATTTTTACAATAAATACGTAATTATCAAAATAATGCAAAGTTGATTGATAACAATACTAGGCAGCCTGGGTTTATGAGTTCTACATGGATATTAAATTTTCTTTTAAATGGAAGTTTCATTGATAATAGCAATAGTGTAATTTACCACTTCCATTTCTGTAAACTGTTTGGTTTGCTACAGCATGATATTTTGATTAAGAAGCCAGATGATACAAAATCAATAGAAGAGTTCATATCGATTAAACACTGCCTTTCTTACTGATGTTTGTGAGGTCTTTAAGGATCAGTTCTTGACCTTTTGCTATTTAATATTGTTATCAATGACTTAGATGAAAACAAAACTGTTCTTGATTAAATTTATAGCATATGCACACACACACACACATAAAGGAATGTCAAAGAAGCAGTATTCAGCAGGGAAACGTAGGTTGTTTGGTAAGTATAATATAAATATACAATTTGCAATTCAGCGTAGCCAAGTCACATTTTGGTGTAGTGAAGTGTGAATAGAAGCCATGTTTTGAAGCTACAAATGCTGTCTTGAAGAGCACCTGCTCTTAAAAAGGCGCAAGGAGTCACAACGAGCATGAACACTCAATACAATTCCACATCAAAAAGGCAAATGTGAGACATAAACATGAGAATATTGAGTAGAAATTAATTATTCTACCTCTGTACTTCTCCCTGTGTGGCTGCTGCTTCTAGTTCTGAAATCCACAATTCAGAAAAGGGCACTGATAAATTAGAGAGGATTAAGGGAAAGCCAGGAGAATTATTAAAGGACTGTGAGGGACTCAGGGAGCTCAAACTACAATTTTAGCAAAGGAAAGGTTAAGAACTGTGTCTATAGTACTGCGTATTGGGTTTGCGTGGCAAGGTTTTGATAGCAGGGGGGCTACAGGGGTGGCTTCTGTGAGAAGCTGCCAGAAGCTTCCCCTATGTCCAACAGAGCCAATGCCAGCCAGCTCCAAGACAGACCTACCACTAGCCAAGGCCGAGCCCATCAGCGACGGTGGTAGCACCTCTGGGATAACATATTTAAGAAGGGGAAAGAAACTGCAGAAGAAAACTGCAGCCAGAGTGAGGAGTGAGAATATGTGAGAGCAACAACTCTGCAGACACCAAGGTCAGTGAAGAAGGAGGGGAGGAGGTGCTCCAGGCACCGGAGCAGAGATTCCCCTGCAGCCTGTGGTGAAGACCATGGTGAGGCAGGCTGTCCCCCTGCAGCCCATGGAGGTCCATGGTGGAGCAGATATCCACCTGCAGCCTATGGAGGACCCCACACCGGAGCAGGTGGATGCCCAAAGGAGGCTGTGATGCTATGGGGAAGCCTGTGCTGGAGCAGGCTCCAGGCAGGACCTGGGGCCCCATGGAGACAGAGGAGCCCACGCTGGATCAGGTTTGCTGGCAGGACTTGTGACCTTGTGGGGGACCCACGCTGGAGCAGTCTGTTCCTGAAGGACTGCACCCTATGGAAGGGACCCATGATGGAGCAGTTTGTGAAGAACTGCAGCCCGTGGGAAGGACTCACGGTGGAGAAGTTCATGGAGGACTGTCTCCTGTGGGAGGGACCCCATGCTGGAGCAGGAGAAGAGTGTGAGTCCTCCTCCCCCTGAGGAGGAAGGAGTGGCAGAAATAACGTGCGATGAACTGACCGCAACCCCCATTCTCTGTCCCCCTGCGCTGCTGAGGGGGGAGGAGGTAGAGAAAATCGGCAGTAAAGTTAAGCCCAGGAAGGAGGGAGGGTTGGGGGGGAAGGTGTTTTTAAGATTTGGTTTTATTTCTCATTATCCTACTCTGAATTCATTGCTAATAAATTAAATTATTTTTTTCCCCAAGTTGAGTCTGTTTTGCCCTTGACAGTAATTGCTGAGTGATCTCCCTGTCCTTATCTTGACCCATGAGCCTTTCCTTATATTTTTCTCTCTGCTGTCCAGCTGAGGAGGGGAGTGATAGAGCAGCTCTGCTGGGCACCTGGTGTCCAGCCAGGGTCAACCCACCACACACTCATAGCTCTTCACAGCTGGATGCTCATCAGAGTAGACCTTTGTGCTCTCAAGCTTTCCTTGCTGTGTGAAAGGATGTCCTGCCAATTCTGTGTCCTTTCTAAAATGCCTGGTACAGGCATTGGTGTCCCTTTCTAGATGTGGCACCTCATAGCTGAGCTGCCTTTGGTTTCAGGATCATCACTGACAGCCTTAGCTACACATTTCCCTGTAATCCACACATGTTGTTTACACGGGTTTGAAATAATCAAAATATGTTGCCAACAGGCTTGCATAGGTTTTGGGCAGAGTTGTCTTGCTTTAGTTACTACACAGAATGTCAGTTCTTTGCACAACATTAAAAATCAGGGGTTTATTTTTGTTTCCTCACCTTTCCCAGAGTTCACTGGGAGTTGTCCAGTGTACCTAGAATCTCTTTTGAGCATAGAATGTCTCTTCTAAAATGTGCTGTCTGGTTGTTCATGTCTTTTGGCTGTGTGTGGTGTCCTTCTGCTCATTCCCTTCTATTTTAGTACAGCAGAGCTGTATCTCTTCTTGCTCATGTCTGCTGTTCGGGAGTGATTGGGAGTGTTGCAGGGAGGGAAATGCAAACTCTGGACATATCTTTAAACTTTTGATGCACACAGCCTTTAATTCTCTCTAGCAAAAACAGTCAAGGACAACAGAGGTATGGCAGGATCACAGAGCAGCGCAAGCGTTCGCTATTGTGGTAGGTGCAGCCATCCCCAAACACAAAACCAAACACACACCTACACACATTGCCTCTCCCAGGGATAGGATTCCTCGCCTTTCTCCTGTACCACTGCCCAGTGTTTGGCCCAGCAGGCTACTCTGGGATCCAATGGGGCTGTGGCGTTCCTGTGAGGCCCTTTGAAGGTCTGGTGTTCCACAAGAGCTCCCTGCACAAATCCAATGCTCTTGAGTGTTGCTGCTGCTACTCTGTCCTGGGGCATCCCTGCGCATTCCTTCATGCTGTCCCTGCTTCTCTGGATTGTCCCACCCAAATGGGATCAATCTGGCTAATCATTGGGTGTTGTTTCTAGGCAGATGTTTGGTGGCTTTTCCCCAGTGTCGTCTAAACAATGAGACAATTTTGCCACATTCAGTCACATGGTGTTGTCAAGCAGGCTATCCTTCCAACAGCGTATGTGGGGACGGGATGTCTCCACAGTGAGAATCCAATATTTTAAAAGAGTCACTTCCTGAAACTGACTGATGAGATCAATAGGCATTTTAGACCAGTTGATCTGTTGTTAATTTGACAGTTTGCATAAATGGATTACTCTTAGTTTCTGCTCCATTAGTTTGTTTCCACTTTAAAATAACATTTTCCTAATTTGTTTGTTTTAGTTCTGTGTCATTTACTCTCAGAATTTCTCCTCAAAACTGAGGCATAAGGTTCGTAGAGAACAGCAGAAAAGCCCAACAGCGATGTGAAATTTGCCCATATGTAAAGATTCTGCAGCAAAAAACAGAACTCATGAACTCCACATTGATTCCCCTACTCGTTAAGTGTGATTTGTTTGCAGTTGATAGGAAATCATATAAGAAATAAAAATTTATTGAGAGGATTCTCAAATCTAGCAGGAAATTGCATAATGAATTATAGCATATGGAAGTTGTAGATAGACATATTCCGATTAGAAAGGATTCACATTTAAAAATATCAGAACAATTTATATTCCAGTTCAGCCACAGAAGGTAATTCAAGGAAGTTGTATGGCCTATGTAATAGAAGCAGTCAGACGATGTGATCATAATGGTCCCCTCTCTGGCCTGAAAAGTCCATGAATCTATTAAATAAATGAAAGAGATACTGGAATTCTTTGTCATATTCCCTGTTTCATCAATAATGTCAAGTACAATTTACCCACAATTGATGTCTTACTAACCCTAGTGTCAGTAGAAATGAACCATCACCACAGTTACCTACCCACTGCTTTCCCTCCCTCTCCAATCTGCATTCATATCCCTGAGATCTGTAAATGCAACCATTCAGTTATGAAAAGATAATGAGATTAAATCACCTACATGTAATCAGTATCAATTTAATTTTAAAAAGTAAAATAACTTTTCTTTGGTATTTAAAAAGTATGTTAGAATCATTTGCATTGGTTTTCAGCCTATTTCTTATACTTGTATCTTGCAGAGGCCTTTATTCAGAAAATAGAGGCCAAAATGCATCAGTTTAATGATACAGTAATTAAAAGGAACAAGAATACCTTAGCAAGCATGCAAACTAAGCTCCAAGTCATTCATTATACTGACCATAATGAAGAGGTTTTCTACTCCACAACCCTTTTGCAGGTTCATAGTGTTCTGTGGGATTGATTTGGGTAACAAATGGGAGATCAGTCCCTTCGTATATTTAACAAGTGGGAATTAAGATCTCTGGTTCTATCTAGTCAAACACTTTAAATATTTTTATAGATTTTTGTGGTTTCTCATGTTTATTGCGGAGCAAAATCATGCTCATTCTTTTCATTATGCACATCATATCCCTATTTCAAAGAGACCAAAGGAAACCATCCCCAATTTCTGCAGAGCAGCTCTATAACTGTATTCTTCTGGGCATCTGTTGTCCTCAAAGAGCCTCTGTTGATTGAAAGCCCATAATTGCCTTCAGCCAAGTGCTCTAGGGCCTCACTGACCTTACCATTGAAAAATTGCACTAGGTTTAACTTTGCAGATCCTACATAATCTCATTTTGGTTCTATTCTCCATGAATATGGAAAATAGATTATTCCTCCCCTCTTCACAACAGCCTTTTATGTATATGAAGATTGCTATCTCCCTCTTCACTCTCTCTTTAATTAGACTAACCAATCACTATTCATTCATTTTTCTTTATAGGTCATATTTTGCAAATCTCTGACTTTTCTGATTACACTCACGTGGACTCTTTTTAGTTGGCCTACGTCTTCTTTGAAGTGACATGAGCAGAGCAGAAGGCTTATACTCTTATCTATATATCCCTTAGTGAATTACGACTGCTTAAATTCTTGTGCAAAATGTGTTAAAGCCAATGAAGCACTTCCCTTTGCTTTTATAAATTATTAAAAACTGCTATAGAACACTTGTTTTGTAAAGAAAACTCTTTCCAACTGAACACAGCGGGAGAAACTCAGTTTTATTGAACTTAATGGTAAAATAGGTTTCAGTATCTCAAGACATACATTGTCTTGCACAATACTCTAGTGAAATATACAGCAATATTGCAATTTTAGTACTTTGTATAGTTACAGAAGTTCAAGTTAGAGCTATTCAAAATGTAGATTGCTCTGTTCCTCTCTGAATTGTCTTTTTCCTATGAGATTTCTATTCTGATTAGAACAAATTCAACTATTCTATATCCTCATGAATTCAAAGAAAAATAAGATAGACATATAGAATTGTGATAATTTCTTGCATAAGAATTACAAATATTGTATTAAAAAGAATATTTCATTTCTTTTCTTGTGTTACTCCTAGTATTTTATACATCCTTCATGACATGAGTCATTAGGAGTATATTATAACATGAAATAATAGGTTGGACTAAACACTGTATTTTATTTCTGTGTTAAAATTAAAGGAATCTGTAATTTACTACTCTTCCAAACATCTCACATTCTCAGAGCTTCTCCTCCTTTTTTTAATAATGAAAGAATTTGACATTCTGAAAGCAATGAAGTCTATCATCCTATGATTTTGACATCATGCCACAGTAATACTGAAAAATACTATAAAATAAAAAAATATATGAAAGTGTAAAGTGAAATGTCATTGACAACCTTTCTAAAAGAAAAATCATCCTTTTACGGAAATTGCTCCAGACCTCTAACAGATGTTGCCAGTGGTGTTTTTCAAGACAGTGTTCCTCCTTGTGCAATTTTTGAACATCCACTCCTTCCTTTGGGGTTTCGCAAGCGTTCAGGGCAACTAGGCTCACACCTCTAAAACTTCAAAGTCGGTACTTGCCCAATTCACTGAATTACTTGTGCTGGCCTGCAGGACCTCCCCACCCTCATGTCAGGAACAGCAACAGCAGGAGGGAGGGTCATCCTTTGACCAAATATTTGTCTGTTTTATATTATACTGTAGCTTTTCTTTTGCCAAAAGCAATAGCCACTCATCCATGTCTTTGATATGTGATCCAAGAACTGAAGAGATGGTGCAGTAGCCCTGTAGGAATAAATGCTGCTCCAGAAAGCAAGTGCCAAACAGGGGTCTGCTAAAGAAATCATAGAGAAAGCAAGAGAACTGACAAATTTCCCTCCTGCCTTACAAAGCTTTTAGCTCTGCTTGTCTTGAGCTGCTGAATGATTGGCAATAGCTCCTTTGCTGTTTTAAAACTTCGCTGTTTCATCTGTCAACGGTAAGTGATCACAGCCCTCCAACAGGTGTTACTTTCCCTAAGCTGTTTCCATGGAAAACCATGTTTTGGGGATAAGAATCAGTAAAGTGTTTAGACCTATTAAAAGAGTTCCTTTAGTAAAGTGATTAAATAAATGCTTAACACCTGCTAGGCATTTTAGTTAGAAGTAAAAACATACATTCAAATTAAATTTTACAGCTTGATGAAGGGATATACAGAGAATTCATAGTTTTTCCTACAATTATTTAATTTTACTGATATCTTAATAATCATATAATTGAAGTGTGTAGTAAAGCCAAAGCATTAAATAAAACCAATGAAGAACCTTATCTTACTCAGTTAAAATAAATCGAAGGAATTTTTTTTCTTTCATTTTAAAGTTTCCATGAGGGATAATCTAACCTAACTCAACTCAATGCCTAAAATCTCACTGCTGCCAATAGAACCAAACTTTAAACCTTTATTTTGTAAATGTATTCCAGGAAACATCTAGAAGTTAGAGACTTAAGCATACCTATATAATTAAAAAACTTCCTACCACTTTTAATTTTTTTCACATAATAAAGGATCCAACCTTTTCTAATTTTCAACCCACTTGCAGGGCACACATTGATTTAGATCTGTGTTCTCGTTGCTCTTGCTTTTCAAATCTCAGTGGGAATCATTTTAGTCAATTGTTAAGAATGATTAAATCGCAGAACCTTAGCATACTGAAATGTGTTAAATTAGAAAGAAGAACAAAGCTGTCGTTGTTAAACAGATAACCTGTGAGCTGTGTGGCACTCTTTCATTTATGGACTTTGCTGCTCACAGTATGGCTCTGTACAATACAAAAAGGGTTTTCTCTAAAGACTAAATTTCAAAGACTTATGTATCTGTGACTGAAGAAAAGCATTTCTTCTCTCCAGGTACACATTCCCAAGAAAGATTAATAAAGCTAGAGAAAAGATCCTCTTCATAAGAGATCACACTCTAGGCATCTTATGTATGCATCACAATGTTGTGCATCAGAGGAATGGGAAGGAAATAAAATCCTGTCCCTGGAAATCAATGTATAAACAGTAGCTGTCCAGAGTCCCGAAAAGTATAAATAAATGTGCTTATCTTTGCTGGAGTTAGTGGCACTGTGCCAGTTTAGGCCCAATGTGAATCTGATCCCGTAGCGTTGAAATAATACAGCTCCGGTTACTGAAGTTAAGAGAAGTCTAAAGAACCATCCACAGAAAATATTCCTTTAATCTCTCCATGTAGCTCTCATTAATATCCTTTGCAGCTCTGTGAAAATTGTTTATGATGTTTGAATACATTGATTTTTGAAAGTATATATTTAGCATTATCTTTCCATGTGTCAGAGTCAAAGCTCATTTGACACATCAGGTAACAAAACCTCAACAACAGTAAATCAGAAAGTCTGTGACAGAAGTGCCAGAAAATATGTGTTTTGTGTATGAGCTGATGCTTGTAACCTCATAACTTTTAACTGAAAAGATCATTAAAATATGCTTTTATGCTTCATTTTTTTAAAGTTTTATTGCTATTTGGTAGCATTCTACATGAATAGTCCCTGGGACACTGTACTCTTTCGTGTGTATGCACTTGAAAAAAAAAATATTCCTAGAAAAACCTCCATTTTAGGCTTAGGTCAAGAAGCAACAAATATTTGGTTTGTTTTTTCAATTGTTTGTTTGCTTTACAAGAAACCATGTCACTGAGTAAGCATCCTAGCTGTTTAGGATTTTTTTAAAAAACACTATAAAGTAAATCTTTCAAAAAATATATATGTCTGTAAATAAATATTATTTATCTAAAAAAGGATTTAGGAAAAATGCCCAGATGTAAACTTCTGATCCTACTCTTCATATGCCATCTATTTTTGAAGCTACCCAGATCCCGTGTAGGCCTTGGCTCTTTTTGTTCATTGCTCCAGAAATAACTAAAACTGCGCTATTAATATGTTTGGAGCTACACCTGTATTGTCAGGGTTAAGGCACTTGCTGTATATCTCTGAATCAGAATCCATAAACCAAGTATTCTTCAGCGTACAACCCCTGTGGGAGCTGATCCAGTCAGCAGTCTCAGGGCATGCTCTTGCCACACATCACTAGAAGTCGGAGAGGATGTGTTGCCACATAAAATGAGTAGTGGGCTGCTTTCTTTTCAGACAAGGTGGTTATACTTCCTCTCTGTACAATAGCTAGTAATGGCTTGCCAAGAAAGTAGGTAACCAGAACCCAGTACAAGGGTGAGGGCAGAGAACAGGGCAGTTGCTTATTGAAAATACTATTCACCGGTTTTCAAAATCTGTGCGATACCTGTAAAAGTCCACCGATTTGCCACAAATACATTAATTATTATGCAAAGACATCTCAACATTGTTAAAAATGTGCAATATTAATAACATTTTATTACTGCTACTACAACTGATGGGCAACTTCAGGCACAGGAAATCTTGTCTTTTTTTTTCCCCCATTTAGCATCACTCAGTACTGACTGAATATGATATGATCCAGTCTATTCTCCCAGACGGAACCTTAATGCCAGTTTACATTGCGCGCATCTGTGTGCGTGTGTACGCACGTGCGCATGCACATTGTTGAATCTGCCATGCTCCTGCAAAATGTACATGACAAAGGGGAAAAAAACAAAGAATGAAAAGGGAACTTTACTGCAAATTGCAGCACTGACCTAAGGGAGCTCTGAGTCATGCTTAAGTGTTTCACCCAATGAAAACTCAGTGTAAAATAAAACCCACGAGGAATAGAACTAAGAGTCATACCCCTTTTTGTGCACTTTTTTTACTGGCTCAGAGAACTTTAAATATCTTTCTGCACCAAGGTGCTGCTTTTGAAGAAAGAAGTCTGTGTTTCATTCTGCCTCCTTTGGCTTTGCAGCTGCTGAGCCCCTCATTTCAGAACGGTTTCCATTAATCATAGAATCACAGAATCATAGAATCATAGAATCGTTTAGATGGGAAAAGGCCTGTAAGATCATCGAGTCCAACTGTAAACCTAACACTGCCAAGTCCACCACTAAACCATGTCCCTAACCGCCACATCTACATGTCTTTTAAATACCTCCAGGGATGGTGATTCAACCACTTCCCTGGGCAGCCTGTTTCAGTGCTTGATAACCCTTTCAGTGAATAAATTTTTCCTAATATCCAATCTAAACCTCCCCTGGCACAACTTGAGGCCATCTCCTCTTGTCCTGTCGCTGTTACTTGGGAGAAGAGACCGACACCCACCTCCCTACAACCTCCTCCCAGGTAGTTGTAGAGAGCAATAAGGTCTCCCCTCAGACTCCTTTTCTCCAGGCTGAACAACCCCAGTTCCCTCAGCCACTGCTCATAAGACTTGTTCTCTAGATCCTTCACCATCTTTGTTGCCCTTCTTTGGACATGGTCCAGCACCTCAATGTCTTTCTTGTAGTGAGGGGCCCAAAACTGAACACAGTATTCGAGGTGCGGCCTCACCAGTGCCGAGTACAAGGGGACAATCACCTCCCTAGTCCTGTTGGCCACACTATTTCTGATACAAGCCTTCTTGGCCACCTGGGCACACTGCCAGCTCGTATTCAACTGGCTGTCAACCAATACCCCCAAGTCCTTTTCCACTGGGCAGTTTCCAGCCACTCTTCCTCAAGCCTGTAGCGTTGCATGGGGTTGTGGTGACACAAGTGCAGGACCTGGTACTTAACCTTGTTGAACCTCATACAATTGGCCTCGGCCCATCGATCCAGCCTGGCCAGATCCTTCTGTAGAACCTTCCTACCCTCAAGCAGATCAACACTCCCACCCACTTGGTGTTGTCTGGAAACTTACTGAGGGCGCACTGGATCCCCTTGTCCAGATCAATGATAAAGGTATTAAACAGAGCTGGCCCCAATACTGAGCCCTGGGGAACACCACTTGTGACTGGCCGCCAACTGGATTTAACTCCATTCACCACCACTCCTTGGGCCCAGGCATCCAGACAGTTTTTTACCCAGTGAAGAGTACACCTGGCTGATTTTGAAAAGAAGTGGGTGATGATGCACAAACAAGAATCTTTTTGTCGTGGTTTAACCCCAGTCAGCAACTAAGCACCACGCAGCCGCTTCCCCCTTCCCCCTCCCAGTGGGGTGAGGAGGAGGAAAGAGGGGAAAAAAAAAAGTAAAACTCGTGGGTTGAGATAAGAACAGTTTAATAACTAAAGTAAAATATAATACTAACAATAGTAATAATGAAATATAATAATAATAATAGTAATGAAAAGGAATATAACAAAAAAGGAAGGGGAGGAAGGGAAAAAAAAAAACAAAAAAACCCACCAGTGATGCACAATGCAATTGCTCACCACCCGCTGACTTATGCCCAGTTAGTTCCTGAGCCGCGATCCGCGCCGCCCGGCCAACTCCCCCCTTATTATATACTGGGCATGACGTTCCATGGTATGGAATACCACTTTGGCTAGTTCAGGTCAGCTGCCCCAGCTATGCTCCCTCCCAGCTTCTTGCACACCTGCTTGCTGCCAGAGCATGGGAAACTGAAAAATCCTTGGCTGAAGATAAGCGCTACTTAGCAACCACTAAAACATCGGAGTGTTATCAACATCATTCTCACACTAAATCCAAAACACAGCACTGTACCAGCTACTAAAAAGAAAGTTAACTCTGTCCCAGCCGAAACCAGGACACTTTTCTATGAACCACTGGTATTCAGCAGCAGGGGGGTAATGCTCAGGGGGCAGTAGCATATTGAGTAGCTCTAGCTGTTCTCAGTTTAAACAGAGGTGATCTATTTTGCACTGACATTATGACATTTCAACTGTGGTGGCAGAAACGTCTAACTAGGAGAAGTAATAAGCTGCCAGGGATGCTAATTTCTTAAATGACTAAAGCTATATGTGGAAAAGAGCCTTTGATAACGTCCCATGGTCTAACAAGGAAATCAAGAAAAGTGATCAAAAGATAAATCAACTGATACTTCAAACACATACAATCCACAACTAACATTCACAGCTGTAATTTTTTCACTTAACACTTTGACTATGTCAGTTGCATCTGTACTGTGTAAGGTTAGGATAGGATAAAGCTGATGTAAAACACTCTTAGCCATTATATTGAATGTGTTTTAAATGAGTTTAACAACTTGACAATAGATTTTGGACCCATTTATGCAGTTTATATTAAAAAGACATACATACAGCTTCTTCTTGCTCTCACGTTTCTTGTAGTTCTTACTTTGAAGCATTTATTGTTTTCAGCCTGACTACTGATCTCTTCATCCACGTCAACACATTAGCATGAGAGCAGCTGAAATCGCATCAGGCTGTGTGCAGTCTGCCAGCTCCCATACCCAGACTATCTACAGGGCCATCTCTCAGGCTGTTTCAAGGCATCTCAGACAAGCTTACACAGTAGGATATGCAGACTCACAGAGTGCTGCAGCTGGCTGTGAGTTTGCTGCATGGTCAACTGGTCTGATCTTGAAAGACCTCAAGGCGTTTCTCCCTGTGTAGTGGTGTTGTATCTTCCAGCATGAGTGCGGTGACCTGACACATAACAAACTTTTATAATGCAGTCCCTTAAGAAAACAGCGGAATTTGTCAATCCACTTAAACTGAAACCACATCAAAGTAGCTAAGGCATCTTTGGCAGCAAGCCAAATAACAGTAATTTTCTCATTTTTGTCATTTTCTGTCATTTCATTCTGTCGCTTTCCAGTAAGCTTTACATGGGCAGCAGAGTACTGCATTAAGACACTAGTTCAGCAACACGTTTGAGGTATAATTAACATTGATTGGAATCACTCAAACTAAAGAGTATACTTGAAGGTAAGGAAGTGCTTTGCCTGAAGACTTAAATTTTTGGAGTGTCACTTGGCAAGTACTTTGCCTTTTTCTTTTTTGGTCATCTGCTCTTTTGAACCTAAACTAAATCTTTATGAAGAGATTCATGCAGGACCCATTGCAGACTCCTTTAGGCCAAAGGTCTTCAAGAGGTGTGTTAGTAAAGGTTGGATAGTCTTTGTACTGGCTCTCTACAGCAGGGTGAAATTCAGACACATTCAGCAAAGCTTAAGAGAGGAGGGTCTGTTTAAATAAAAGCACTTGATTGCAGAGGCACTGTTAGTCTATCATTGAAGCCACAGGAGAACAATCTCTCTCTGCATAGTAGGAAGAGAATGGAAAGATCACCATATAAATACCATACCGTTATCTGATGCTATTATCCAGACCCTTCTGTCTTGTGGTGCTCTCCCTAGGTGTCAGGTCAGCCTACGTGCTCTGAATGTATTTAGGGCTTTTACAAGTACTATCAGAGTTCTCTTTGGAATTGTATTCATGCAACTGACCACAAAAATTCATTCCTAAAATCCATGAAGTGTTGATAAGCACCTAAGGTCATAAAAATGAAAGAATACTTTTTTTCCGAAATGATTCCTCATTGCTTCTCAGTATTTGTGAACCAAAACTGCTACAATTTGTTCCTTAACAGTTGATTAAATCCAGCTTAAGAACTCTTTTCTTCTAGTTTTTCCTCAAAGATTTTTACACTAAGGATGACAAATACTCATATGGAATGATTAGGCAAAAAACTTGTCTCAAATGAATTTACCAGGACAGATAAATACAGTACAAATTTCACTAGGATGGCCAGGGCTTTCTACAGTATTTGGGCAGAGCTTGTTTAAAAATTACTGTCCAAATTAATGACCATTGAAGAAAAGATGCAATAATGCTAACATAGCTCAGAAGATAGATAAGATGTTATATCTAAGGTTAGCTAAGATAAGATGTTTTATTTATTATGTCTTGCTTAAGACATGGTCCTGCCCAAGATAAATTTCTCGACTAATAAAATTAAGATGTTTGAATTTCAGAGTGACTAATTCACATACACAGCATTCGTCTTTGGCTAGGAGACTGGATGTACAATAGATTGGGTTTCTGTTGCAAGGTTTTGGTAGCAGGGGGGCTAAAGGGGTGGCTTCTGTGAGAAGCTGCCAGAAGCTTCCCCTATGTCCAACAGAGCCAATGACAGCCGGCTCCAAGACAGACCTACCACTAGCCAAGGCCGAGCCCATCAGTGATGGTGGTAGCACCTCTGGGATAACATACTTAAGAAGGGGAAAAAAACTGCGGAAGAAAACTGCAGCCAGAGAGAGAGTGAGAATATGTGAGAGCAACAACTCTGCAGACACCAAGGTCAGTGAAGAAGGAGGGGTGTTACGACCCAGACCGTACAGGCCAGGGCGTCGTAGAGGTTCTGGGATCCCCCCGGGCTAAATTAAGGTGAAACGACACCAAACGATCACTTTGAACGCTTTATTCGAACAATCCAAACTGCGGAAGGCATAACGGTGGGCAGCGTGGGTTGCAGCAAAACGCTCACAAGAAGAGAGAAAAGAGAGGAATAAGAAAAAAAAAGAAAGAGGGGGAAAACAAAAGAGAGAGAGTCACCACCCTTGGATCCCGCGGTGTCGGCGACGAGCGCGGCAATCCTCCGGTGATGGGCGCGCGCAACGTGGCTCTTTGCAGTTGTGTCTTTTATAGTCTAAATCTCCGTCCACAGTCACGCCTCTTGAAGACTTATATGGGTTCATTCCAGACAGTTCTCAACATATACAGTAGTGTTCCAGAGGGTTCTTTATCTACTGAGTATGTGCGATTTATTGGGGTGGTCTTAGGGACTTGCCAAGGAGCTACAAGCCCCCGCCTCAGATAGGTAAGCTTTGTGTGGCCTCTGGCCATATGTGGTGGGTTACCAGGCTGGTTCTGCCAGAACACAGGACTGCACACCCTCCGGCACACCCCCTGTGTCCCTGCCAGCCAACTTCTTGCTAATGGCCCTCTTTGTTATGCAGACCGCACCTTGGTTGCTACAATGTTTGAGACATTGACAGACATTACTCTTCCAGTCCCTCACAAGGGGCAGGAGGTGCTCCAGGCACCGGAGCAGAGATTCCCCTGCAGCCTGTGGTGAAGACCATGGTGAGGCAGGCTGTCCCCCTGCAGCCCATGGAGGTCCACGGTGGAGCAGATATCCACCTGCAGCCTATGGAGGACCCCACACCGGAGCAGGTGGATGCCCGAAGGAGGCTGTGATGCCATGGGGAAGCCTGTGCTGGAGCAGGCTCCAGGCAGGACCTGGGGCCCCATGGAGACAGAGGAGCCCACGCTGGATCAGGTTTGCTGGCAGGACTTGTGACCTTGTGGGGGACCCACGCTGGAGCAGTCTGTTCCTGAAGGACTGCACCCTATGGAAGGGACCCATGATGGAGCAGTTTGTGAAGAACTGCAGCCCGTGGGAAGGACTCATGGTGGAGAAGTTCATGGAGGACTGTCTCCCGTGGGAGGGACCCCATGCTGGAGCAGGAGAAGAGTGTGTCTGTCCCCCTGCGCCTGCTGAGGGGGGAGGAGGTAGAGCAAATCGGCAGTAAAGTTAAGCCTGGAAGAAGGGAGGGGTGGGGGGGAAGGTGTTTTTAAGATTTGGTTTTATTTCTCATTATCCTGCTCTGATTTGATTGCTAATAAATTAAATTATTTTTTTCCCCAAGTCGAGTCTTTTTTGCCCTTGACAGTAATTGCTGAGTGATCTCCCTGTCCTTATCTCGACCCATGAGCCTTTTGTTACATTTTCTCTCCCTGTCCAGCTGAGGAGGGGAGTGATAGAGTGGCTTTGGTGGGCACTTGGTGTCCAGCCTGGGTCAACCTACCACAATGACCATTGAAGAAAAGATGCAATAACACTAAGACAGCTCAGAAGATAGATGAATGTTATATCTAAGGTTATCTAAGATAAGGTGTTTTATTTCTTATGTCTTGCTTAAGTCACAGTCCTGCCCAAGGTAAATTTCTCAACTAATAAAATTAAGATGTTCAAATTTCAGAGTGGCTCAACATTCACATATGCAGCATTCATCTTTGGCTAGGAGACTGGATGTACAATATTTATTGTGCAATATAAACCCATCTAATATCAATAAGACCTGAATTTCCTTAGCGCTTGATGACAATGCGATGGTTTATTGTATATGTTATTGTCTATGTACCAAAAGTTCAGCCATGTACTTGTTTGCTATTTTAGCAAAGAAATTAAAGACTGAACGGATAATTTCAATGACTAAATTTTTTTCTTCTTACAGTTGCTTTCTCCAGGTCAAAATCAATTAAATCTGGCAGAGCTAGTGTATTTGGTTTACATGACAATGTTTTGGTAGCAGGGGGGCTGCAGGGGTGGCTTCTGTGAGAAGGCATCAGGGACTCGCCCATGTCAGAAAAAGCCAGTGCCAGCCAGCTCCAAGATGAACCCACCACTGGCCAAAGCTGAGCCCATCAGCGATGCTGGTGGCCCTCTCTGGCAACGTATTTAAGCAAGCGTAAAAAACACGGCGCAGCAGCTGCAAGAGAGGAGTTACTGACCGCAACCTCCATTCCCCATCCCCCTGTGCCACTCGGGGGGATAGGAAGAGGTAGACCTGGCAAGTAGGGGCAATTGGGGGTAAGGTGGGTTTCATTTTGTTTTTGTTTCTAACTATCCTACTCTGTTTTCAGTTGGCATTAAACTAAGTTAATTTCCCCAAGCCAAGTCTGTTTTGCCTCTGACAGTAATTGGTGAGTGATCTCCCTCTCCTTATCTTACCCATGAGCTTTTTCATTGTATTTTCTCCTCCAGTCCTGCTGAGGAGGGGGAGTGAGATAGTGGTTTGGCGGGCACTGCTGAGGTTAACCCACCACAGTTAATATCAGGAATTTGGCCTATATTCTAAACTCTAAATTTTAAATAGCAGACATTACACTTCAAGCATCTATCACAGGTTTTTACACACATACACATATACATGTATATGTGTGTGGATATATAAAGTGCCAGACGGTGATAGAAACCCAGCAATTTCAAAAGGTCAGAAATACTTTGGTGCAGTTACATGAAACTAGTATACCCCAGGATGACAGAAAAATTCCTGACAGTATATTGTGTCTCACTATTCAAATGTTATGTCAAGTCACACAAGGCATACACAGGACTGTAACACCTTCTGGTTAATGTGTCAAGACTTGTGTCAACACACACCATGTTATTTCCAAATGCAATGAACTTATTAATAAGAAAAAGATATCACTATGATGTGACAGGCTTGATTCTTTGCTAGTGCTCTTCCAGTGATCTCTGAATTACTGCAGCACTGAATTGTACTAAGCATTGGAAATATCCCTTGTTCAGCTCTACTCAACAGCATTTTTAATATCAAAACACTTTAATTTTGAGGTACCAGGTATCTCTGCAGCTGATTGAAAGGGGAAATGGAGATTTTTGCATGAAGGAAGTTGTGAGAAATAGTTTGTGATTTTGAAGTACAGATGGCAATTGGGATATTTAGCAATGGGGACAGAAGCAAACTTTAACCCCACTGACATTGGCAAAGCTGAAAAGAAACTTAAATATTTGAGTCAAGCTAGAATTCTTCCTTTTAAGTCAAGCGTTACAAAATGCTGCTGTGCTGTCCATCACTACCTTAAAAATTAGCAGTTTGATAGTTCTACAAAATGAACCATAAATAATTAGTGATGATCTCAATTTTTATAGCATGGAAATTCTGATTCTGTGTAATACTCTTGTGCAATTATCTCATGACTTTCTAAGTTTGTTCACAGCTATGCATTTGGTAACTAACCTTAATAACATTTTAACAAGAGAAAACAAAAGTGTATGCTGGCACTCCAATTTGACTTTGTAAATCCTTAAATCGTTAGAAATATTCAATCTGCATAACATGATTTTCTTTACTGCCTCTGAAAAATGGTAGGGATAACAGTTTGTCCCTTTTCTTTCACTGCATTCGTCTAAATGACTTTCCTAGAATTAAATTGCCATGCATTACTGTGCTAAGAAGGCACAGGCTTATCCTTGTTTGCTCCAAGACAATGTTTGTCCTGTCATATATGCAGACAGACAACTTCAGGTGTTTTTTAACATTGGACAGTGCCATATTCTAGTCGCCTCCATCTGCCTAAACGACTGATGCCTGTTGGTCCTGGAACAACCTATTCCCAAACCAATTTTCATTCTCCTACAGCTTGCCTTTAGGATCTACCGGTCAGCATGAAACATCTTCTACATGTTATACCTCCAAGAATTCATGCTGTTTCCATCAACACTGGTCTAAGCCATATATCCATAACACAGATCATTTATTTGATGACAAATATGTCAACATATTATATGACGAATATATACATTTTTTTCCCCTACCACTCCTTAAAAGCCATTAACTATCAAAGCTGCCTGAACATTGGTTATGGTCTTTTCTAAGTTAATCACCTCGTTTCTTTCTGTAGGCCACAATGAGGATTAGACTTTTCTTGAAGCCAATTAATCCAAACTGACTTGGACACTTGTCTTAGACAAGGACAACTCTCCCTTTTGCTTCTCCATTGATTATATGGGTACTTAGTTGACTGGTTTAAACCAGGTATATATCTTTTAACTATCTTGAGTTCAGTGACAGGGATCTTGCCTTAAATAAGAAGAAAACCAGTGTAAGCTGCTAAAGAAGTTATCCTGGCACAGTCTGCTCCATCAGTATATTCCCTGTCAGCAATTTTCTTAGCAAAACAATTTATAGATTAATTTTTAAATTCTGATTCTTGGAAATAATCAATATTCCAGAACTATGAGGAATATATATATCTGTGGTGCTGTAATTTGCTTTTCTTTTAACAATGCAGACTTAAGAAAATGGCCAGGTTACTAGTCACAAAGAGATACTTTACATAGTCACATTTTTATCACAGTTATCAGTCAACATATTGAAAACCATCTTGTCAGAATGTTTAAATGAACTGATTATCTAATGTGGGAGTGCTCTGAGTGGGAAGACTGCATTGTGACTGCTCAGTCTCATTTGTTTAGTCTTTAGCTGTAAGTGATCTCAGTGAAGTACCTTCCTGCAATTTAATGAAACAAAGGTAATCACATAAAGCGGGTTATTTTTGTTATTTTCTGTTTACTTGCCTCAGTGAAAATGTCACCTTGTCTTTAATTACATTTTCCTTCCTTCTCAAGTTTTCTTCTTAAAAATCCATGATGGAAGAAATTAGATGCTGTCTTCAGTCTTGGAGATGACAAGTGTTGCTTTTAGTTAATTTTATTTTTTATTATTATTTATTTCCAAAGGGTTTTGTAAGGGTAAGATTGACATGTGCCCTTTCCCCATAGAAGCTAACTGTTGACATCTGCTGCCATGCCTGTGCCAGGCTCAAAGGGAATGGTGGGAGCAATGCTTGCACTAGTAGCTGAAACAGTGGCAGAAGTGTTTGACAGAAATGATGCACAATAAAATACAGTATGATTTCTAGCATTTTCCCTCTCATTTTTAATTAATTAAACAACAAAGCCAGCCTCATGCTTAGATGGTCTTTTGCTCTATTTCAATCTCTTGTTCCTCATACAAACTAATGGCGCACTCTGCTCCCAAGAAGCCGACTCCTGAAGGGGAGAGAGGAAGCAGTAAATGAGCTGGTAACAACAGCAGCTGGCTGGGTGATGAATAGGAGTTTCCTGTCTTTTATCAAAGGCATCGGCAGGCATTCATTCTGATCCAGATTTCAAAAATGCTGTGAATAACACTCAATAGCTTCCTACAGATGTCTGGAAACAACTTTTCACACACACACACTCCTCACACACACACACACACACACACACACACTCACTCACACAGGCATGCATGCACACGCTCACAGACACTCATGCACACACACAGAGAGCGTCTAATAGTTACTTGGCCAATGATTCACTGTAACTGAGTTTGCATGGTTCTCTGTTTTCATGGAACGCAAAATAGAATTTACTAATTTTAGTTTAACAGAACTATTTTGAGGAGCTCTCCTAACTCAAGGACAACCACTTGTCCCAGCTGTTCAAAGCCAGTATTCATTGCTGAAGGGTGACTGTCGCTTGTGTGGTAGCAGATTATTCCTCTCTTACCTACAAATGGGTCTGTTCTTGAGGTGCAAGTGTGAGCAGATCTCATGCTGTCCCACACGCTGACAGGCATTACTGCTCAAAGAAGCTCCTGATTCACTGGTATTGCTGTACAAAATAGCAACAAGATGTGTTAAGTGGTGCAATGGGAGAGGAGTTACTTTGCTTAGATTAAAAACCATATGATTAGAGCTACTTCTGTTGTTGGCTTTGAGTTGTTTTCCGTTTGCCAGTGATCATGGAGGCGATAAGCCAGAGGATTTGGGAGATGCAGTTGAATTCTGACAGAAAAACAAAACTGCTTTTACAGCTAAATTGTAAGTGCAGCATTATCATCAAGAGAAGAGGAAAGGAGACTCATGCTTCCACCATGTTTTCCTCCCAGTAACATAGTGGCTCTAAAATATTGGCACTAATCATGAATGGTGAAGAGTGGCTTAAATTCTGTTTTGCCTAATTCTGGAATGTGTTTTTCACATTTAGTTGATGTACGTTATAATGGCTCTAAACTCACAAAAAACTTGTGATAAGGCTTCATGCTTTTCTATCCTATGAAATTAAACCATGAAACTAGAGTTCCTAAATCATACCTATCTATATTTGAAATTTTCTCTGAACCAACTTTTTGCATCGGAAACCTGAGAAAAGGTTATATTCTATTCATTCCTTGATGAGAAATCCATCTTCAGTTGATAAATCAGTTCATCCAAAGGTCTGAGACCTGTGAATAAAGAAGACTATATAAATCTCACACATTACTCTCATTATAGTTTCAGGCGCATGATTTAAATGGATGCAATGTCAATTTGTTTTAAAAAGAGACAGCCTCCACAAACTCACTGACTAGCTAGGATTCACTCATGAAACTTGTCAGTCTCCCCATAACTCCTTGTGTTAGTGCATGTTTTTATAAATGGCCAAAAGCTCAGTATAGGTTCATGTTAAGAGTCCTAAATAATGGTAGTGCTAGTCAGTGTATTTATTACATGTCACTCGTATATATTTTTACATCACCTATCTCTTTAAAACAAATTCATTTAAAGGTTCCCGAATTAGCAGAGCATTACTATCTTTCCTCCACACATATGTAAAGTCTTTTCCTGTTATAGTTCTAGACTTTGGTCATTCTAAGGTGCACTTTGTTTTGATGTTACGGCAACAAGTGTTTTAGATCTGCTTAGAAAGATTAGATTACTTAAGCAAGAGCTGAAGCCGTCTTTGATTCTATTTCTCACCTTTCTTCTTCACCAACCTTTACTTGCTTTGAAAAACAAGTATCTGGGGGTCCTTTTTAAGTGGTTTAATTCCCTTCTCTTACAGATGTAATTGTTAAAGTGGGGAAAAAATAATATTCTTTTTTCTACAAAATTAGAGTTATCAGCCTTTTTGCCCAATTGAATGAAATCATGTGACATGCACAAGCATGGTTCTCAGTTTTCTTTTATTGGTTAATTTTAAGATGGTTATGGTGCAATATTTTACAACATACAGTTTAATGTGCAAAAATTCCTTCAGTGTTTCATTTTTTTCCTAACATTTCTATTGTTTGTGGTGCATGGCACACCTAGTCATCTACTACTCACGTTCTTCTGAATTCCTTCAAGTGGGTGCTAAAAATCTGTAGCAAATAAAAAAAGACAGTCAATGACCTTGCATACAGTGGTAATTCAATCTCCCAGTCCTTTTTTCAGTCCATGGATCAATCCATTTGGACACATACCCCTGCCTTAACTAAATGTGGTGCACTGGTTACTTAATAGAACTTTTGCTATTTCATATTTAAAAACAGGACAAGTTCTAGACCAGAGCTTTGCTGCTGGTTTCATTGTAAAGAATCTTAAATTTTTGTTCCACACAAATTTTATGAACTTTGGTAAATGAGAAACAACTGACCTACACATGATAGAAGGCTTTTGCCAAAAGAGGAAAAATGTAATTCATTAGCATGAAAGTCTGCACAACTGACTAAAGTAACGCATTTCTTAGCATCAAAGGTACTTGTTTGGGAACTTTTCTAAAAGGGAATGCAAGGCGAAAGGTATTTTCACTAAGATACTGAACTGACAACAGACACAAATGGAATAATTCTCTCTGCTAGGTAGCAGAGAGGAAAAGTTAATTCAGGACAGCTGCGTTTGCATGGATTTGCATTTATCCATATTTCTGAATATTTTTTGGATGCTTTCATTAGTATTTTTCTATGTTTCCACTATATATATGACAACAGATTATGATTGTAGCTGTATTCATGAAAAGATGCTAGGATTGCGCTGTGGAGTGCATGAATCATATGCTCGCTTTACAGTTTGTGCATTGACTTGGGGAAGAAAATATAAGTTATTAAAAAAAAAAAATTAAAAAGGGACTTAGAGAGCAAGCTCTTTATCCTAGGGAGCAAGGACTCTGTCAAAGGGTCCCTCCTGTTTTGCTCTATGTTCATGTGGTTGAGTCTAACCTTTGTGGCAGTGAAAACGTGACTTCACTTCAGGGATTCTTTAGAATTACTGTGACACAGAAATTACTTCATAACAAGACATGAGGGCTTGCAGCCTCTGGCTACAGGTGTACTACACAAGAATGAACTTAATTGTCAACTCAGCTAGCTGCTCATTTTCTTCCTAAACTATATGAGCACTCCTTTATTCACTTCAGTCTAAATGGACAACTACAAGAGATCATCTGTTTAAGCTAGGCTAGTACAGGCAAGCAGTTGAGGATGCCCAGAGTTAATAATTTCTGCAACCACAATGTGCACGTGTACATATGCACATACACATTATGGAATAGACCATCCTTCTCATACGAGCAAACCTCACTGGTGTTTACCAAAATTGATGTGCTAATTTGTTTCCTAGTTTCCATTCCAGCTAAAACATAGTTGGGCTTTCCCAAAGACTGGGTTTTTTTTGAAAACAGAAAGGACTGCCTGTGAAATGGATTAGAGAGAAAAAATACTATTCTAAAAACAAGAGGAGGAATGTTTTCTATTTATTTTAGAAAAGAATCTCCAGAGGGCAGACTGGCTGCACTTACTATCACTGGCAACTGCTGGAAGTGTCACATTGAAAACGAGCCTTCCCAGTTTCAGCAGTGAATATAGTGGCATGCTAGGGTACCAGAAGATGATGACATAGGTGGTCTAAGATAAAGCCAGATAATAAGTGGTACAAGAAAGTCTATGGTCTTCTTTTACCCTGTTTGCTTGAGCTTTAAGATTCCAAGGAATCTGGGGAGAAAGTAGGTGTGTATCATGGAGGTAGTCCACAGCTTGTTAATTTTTGCCTTGTCAGCTAGCAGTACCATTTCTGCTGTGAAGCATTTGGGACACTAACGAAGAAAAATCAGAATCCCTACCCATCCTAATTAATGCCCTTCACATTTGTCAAATTGGCACAGCTGGCCCAGATTGGAGCATACATTTGTAAGAGCAATGTCGATAAGGTAGTATTGCTCCAGTATGAAGAGGCCATAATGAGGCAGCCGTGCTAATGTCTCAGAGTAGACAGTCTGCTACCGAACAGCAGGCACTGCAGTACTCAGAGAAAAAGATGTTGAGCTGCTGGGCAGCCAGCAGGTAAAAAACCAGATTTTCATCAATAATACATTAATATGCATGCTATTTTAAAGGAAATACATTGTAATTTGTTGCAAAACTGAACACGGACAAACCCAGGAATCATATTATGAAGCAGTGGAGTGTTCATTTTTTTTTTTTGCAACTTTAAGTAGCGGTGACTTAGAAGGAAAATCTTATGGTACAATTTGTCTTTGATAGGACAGAGATGGCCAAAGGCATTCAATATCTGTGTGACATAGGCCTCTTAAAAACTGACTTGTGTTTTTATGTGCGGAATTGCAGCAGAACTATATAGCAGAGCAGGATTTGGGCAGTATTTTCCCAGGGTTTCTATTTCCCACAGCAGGGAAGAAAAAAGCTGATTTATAGTCCTCAGAATATGTATTTTGTCATAAAGCAATCAGTATAGGCATTCTGCTCCTCATACAAAAATTAATACTGAACATTGCATATTAATATTCTCAGAGAAAATATTGCACTGTTATCATCTTGCTGAAATGTACTTTGTCCTCTCAGTTTCTAAAACTGTTAAAATGAGGATTAAGACTATCACATTTCATAAATACTTCTCTGTTTCCCTGGATAAAGCTATTTCATTTTGCGAATCTTCAATTTGAGATAAATGCACTGATTATGATTTAAATGTCAATTATAAGGAGTCTTGTAGACATAATAAAACAGACATTTACACTATGTTTGACACAAGCATTAACAGAAGAATTGAACACTATCACAAATCAAATCAGTGACCTTCCTCCAATGTATAATAAAGAAATCAAAAGTGCTTTCAGCCTCAAATGGCCAAAAGAAAATCAACAAGCAATTACTGCAAACATCCCAGTAGTTGCATGACTCAGTGATTCATTCAGATTCAGGCCAAGGAGACACACAATAAAACCCATCTGCTCCAAAATATCTTGTAGATCAAATTTAAATTACAGTTTTGCTACTATAGGAAGCAGCTTTCTCTGATGCTGTGTGGATGACAGTGTGAAATGATACCAATAGCCAAGAAAAAGAGATTAAGACATGGAAAATTTAAGATAAGGAAATGCAACTTTTCAGTTACGTATATTTGCAAGATCATATTGTAAAATGAGACTCACAGTTAAAAAAATGCAAGACATGAAAGGGAAATTGATAATTATTTTTGAAGGTGACAGAAAATGAAATTAAATGACTGCATCGAGGACTGGAGTGGCAAATAGAATTGAGAAAGTTCAAAGCAGTAGATTCAGTGGTAAATTTAGCATCCTACCTAAAATGAACTTTATGAAATTAAGTTTTGAAACAGATGAAGCTATAGCTGTATCTAAACTATAACTGAATGGTAAAGGAAGTAAAACAGAGATAAAAAAAATCTTTTCTGCAAGTTTTAACTCCAGGGGCAGGCCCACTATTTCGATACCAGGTTCCAGACTCTTATTTGTAACTGACTTTGCTTTTGGAATTACACTCTACTTCTGTTGCAGTTCATGATATTTTTAGCAAATTTAAGCACCACCTTCCTCTCAGTCTCCTTATATCATGAACTTTCCATTTGTCTTCTTGGTTTTGGTCCAAATTTACATTTGTTCACTTAGACAGTTTTTACATAGTCTTTATTTATATAGTTCATTATACATATATTATACAGGCTGCTTTTAATTGTCGTTATTGGTGAAGTCTTGTACATGTGTGGTACCTTCATTCCTCTTTACTTTGGCATGTTTGAAGATCTGCCATTTGGAAGTCAAATAGTCAACACTAACCTTTAATGTATTCAGGCATTTACCTGCCATTAAATTCTAATATGAATAAGTGTGTAAGCATGTTTGTCATTCTTTGTAAAAAACAATTGCAATAGGTACTAGAACTGAATTTTAAAGATGAAAAATAATGTAGTCAATTCTTATTCTAAAGAGCAAAATCATGTAGTACATACTATATATTCTTTTTTTAAAAAATATATTTTAACATAAGTTTTTGAATTGGTAGAAATTTATTCTTTGTTTTGGAACCTTTAAAAGACCATCCTCTGTTTCCAGAGAGTTTATTCAGCCCTATGAATCAAGGTCATCATGCAATGCCATGTATGATTTTTATTTTGGTTTGTTTGTTGGGGTTTTTTTGTTTTGGTTGTGTTTTTTAATGGTCCTTTTGCTGTCCTGTGACTGTAAAGTGAAAGACTAGAATGAAGGTATTTTCATGACTCTCTCTATTTCTCTCTGACAGTTTGTATTTGTGGCGGGTTGACCCAGGCTGGACACCAGGTGCCCACCAAAGCCGCTCTATCACTCCCCTCCTCAGCTGGACAGCAGAGAGAAAATATAACGAAAGGCTCATGGGTCGAAATAAGGACAGGGAGATCACTCAGCAATTACTGTCAAGGGCAAAAAAGACTTGACTTGGGGAAAAAAAAAAATTTAATTTATTAGCAATCAAATCAGAGTAGGATAATGAGAAATAAAACCAAATCTTAAAAACACCTTCCCCCCACCCCTCCCTTCTTCCTGGGCTTAACTTTACTCCAGATTTTCTGTACCTCCTCCCTCCCAGCGGTGCAGGGGGATGGGGAAAGGGGGTTGTGGTCAGTTCATCACACATTATCTCTGCCACTCCTTCCTCCTCAGGGGGAGGACTCCTCACACTCTTCTCCTGCTCCAGCATGGGGTCCCTCCCACGGGAGACAGTCCTTCACGAACTTCTCCACCATGAGGCCTTCCCACGGGCTACAGTTTTTCATGAACTGCTCCAGCATGGGTCCCATCCACAGGGTGCATTCCTTCAGGAACAGACTGCTCCAGCGTGGGTCCCCCACAAGGTCACAAGTCCTGCCAGCAAACCTGATCCAGTGTGGGCTCCTCTGTCTCCATGGGGCCCCAGGTCCTGCCTGGAGCCTGCTCCAGCGCAGGCTTCCCCATGGCATCACAGCCTCCTTTGGGCATCCACCTGCTCTGGTGTGGGGTCCTCCATAGGCTGCAGGTGGATATCTGCTCCACCGTGGACCTCCATGGGCTGCAGGGGGACAGCCTGCCTCACCATGGTCTTCACCATGGGCTGCAGGGGAATCTCTGCTCCGGCGCCTGGAGCACCTCCTCCCCTCCTTCTTCACTGACCTTGGTGTCTGCAGGGCTGTTTCTCTCACATCTTCTCACTTCTCTCTCTGGCTGCAATTGCTACTCCCCTGTAACTTCT
This sequence comes from Gymnogyps californianus, assembly GCF_018139145.2. Lineage (NCBI taxonomy): Eukaryota > Metazoa > Chordata > Aves > Accipitriformes > Cathartidae > Gymnogyps > Gymnogyps californianus. The sequence continues at coordinate 107,956,831 of NC_059471.1, forward strand.
TTTCCCTTTTTTAAATATGTTATCCCAGAGGTGTTACCACCGTCGCTGATGGGCTCGGCCTTGGCTAGCAGTGGGTCCGTCTTGGAGCCAGCTGGCATTGGCTCTATCAGACACAGGGGAAGCTTCTGTCATCTCCTCACAGAAGCCACCCCTGTAGTCCCCCCTCTACCAAAACCTTGCCACACAAACCCAATGCAACATTCTAAAGTTATGCTTCCTTCTTTGCCTATAGTAAGGGTGTAGATAAGTGCAAGGCCTAAGCCCTAATCCATAGTTACATATAATTTATAGCATTTACTAGTCCTGACTATGAAAGAAATTACAAACTATCAGGCTAACTGTAAATGACACAAAAGAAAGCCATATCCTGTCTTGCCTACAGCATAAAATAACTAAAAGTTATTATAAAGCTATAAGATACAGCATACTAAAATAACAAGGAGCACATTCAATACATTTAACAACTGTGAAATTCGCTTTACATCCTGGCCCTATGGTCTCTTCCAAAACTCTTTCCAATTACTTCTGTTCAGTTTAATTACCTGGTGGGAGATCTGGCACAAAGACATAGTGACTGGGAGAGAGGAAGATGCAAGATGGGGAATCTTTTGCAGTGGTTTTTCTCCTTCCCCTCTGCTGTCCTGGCCTCCATACTCACCTGTACAGGGTGACTTCTTGCCATCTGGTGAACTCAGGGGCAATACCTACACCATGGGCCAAACATAGCTCACAGAAAGTGATGCAAACGTTGTCCCTCACTTGTTTGACTGGGATGTCACTGAAACCTAAAACTACCTGTCAGCCTGCACATCTGTGTATTTTTGCATGTTAACTAATGTACAGAGGTTGTTGTGTCCTTGGTATCAACCTAGATACAAGAACTGGCAGTTGAGGCATAGATATTCTCTTGAGTAATGTCTGCTACAGGAAACAACTTTTTTTTAATTTCCTCATGCATATTTATCAGCCTTCCACCAAAAGCCAGCCTTTCGAGAAACACCTGCTGAAGCAGTCATCTCTCTTCTTCTCTCTAATGCACGTTTTGTTCTAGTACACAAATGGAATTTTTTTGAGAAAACCTATGAGTTATCAGTATTGCTCATTTCTGCTTTGAGGTTACATGGAATGTCTATTTTCTCTTCAAGAGGTAGAAATAAGAGAGCAGAAAACTCTGTTGTATTATATTTACAAAAATATTATAAAATAAATCCAAACATTGATTTCTGGGGAAATTTTTACAGGTAAAAATGAAGCTGCTACCTGCTGATCATGGGTAAGAGGAATTTGCTGTAATATTTATATAAGTCTGTAAAAATAGAACAGAGTTGTAGTCCAAATTGCTCAACCAATAAGTCATGTTTTAAAATAAGTTTTCTAAGAGATTTTACCTCACTTCTTTTCTCTAGTCCGGGCTTCCTCCAACAAGATCAGACTTAAGTCTACAGGTATTCTACCTTAGAGTATCTAGTGAATGGATTAGCATCCACAGCACGCACTCTTTTATCTCACTGGCTTTGACTCTCTGTATTTTTAATTAGGCTGATTTACTTTAGCAGCCATATTTGCAAGTATTCCTTGAATTTCTAGGAAACAATAAAAATAATCTATGCTACTGTATTCTGTCTCTGTGATAGGGACTTCATCTTAACAGCACTATTTGCTATTACCAATCATTATGGACTCTGCCAAGCCACTGAAATACCTTAGAAATTTAAAATTTGCAAGTTACTTCACTTGTGAGGCAATTCAGTGAAAATACCACCTAACAAACCATTTCAAAAATCAAGAGCATTTTGGCATATGTCTTGTTATTGTTTTTAAAATTGAATTTAGCTGCATCCAAATTGAGGGTAGACTTAAAACAATCCATAAAGAGCAGAGTAAGAGATTTTCTCAGATTTTAATTTTTCCTGGAGTGAGTTTTAAAAGATTGAATGATGTGTGTTCATCCTGTAAGTATAATATAGTCAGGAATACTAGGAAACAAAGCAAAGACATGCTTATATTGTGACGAGGGCTTGAGAAATAAACAGAAACTATTACATTATTGATTAATTTGAAATGGATCCAGTCCTACTGTGGTCATTATTTCATTTAATTACTCTCAGACTGGGAAAATACCAAAATAAATAATATCTAATATAAAATTAGTGCATTCTGCAGTAGAAGTATACTTATCTGCAAACCACTTTCCTATAGTGTGCAGAGCTTATGCTTTTGCCATGATAAAAATCTGTCAATGTTCAATCTGAGACTCTTGCTACTACTTACTGCAGATTTTTTTGCTGGTGAGAGTCCAGGTAGCAAACACTACTTTGCACAACTACAGCTGTGGACAATTCTTATCTTAGTGAATGTGATTTTGGAATTTCTGTATTAAGTCCTGCATAGTCTGTGATTACATATCCCTCAGGTTTGATTTCTGAAGTTTAGAAAGTGATGCATCGTGCAATTGTTCTGTTGAAACCCTTCCTTTTGGGCAAACTAGACCTGACAACAGCCCCTGAAAGTCACCAGCAGATTTGTAATGTTTACAGATAGCGTTGTAGGTCATTCAACTTGAGCTGCTGTATGCTGGTTGTCAGGTTGCTGTCTCCCTTATGTGGTAAAAGTTGAAACTAAGACCCCATGGTCTGAAGTGAAGAAAATATTCAGGGTGATTGCTATAAGCAGAGATGCATCCTGAAGGCTGAAGTGCAGTACCAGGAGAAAGTAGAGTCCTTGAAAGTGCAATATAACCAAGTGAAGTATATTAAGTTCCTCAGCAGCTGCGAAACTTCTTCCTGTTTGGATGAGCCAAACTATTTCTTCCAAGCAGTTCAATCAAAGATCCTCTTAATTCTGGCAACAGGGGGCTATAGTGTGCCCCCCTGCCTTTATACAGTGTGTTTTGGAAGCTGGAATGAAATTACATATTCCTGAGATGTCTGAGATACCCTGAAAGGGATATCTGAGAGGGCATATCTCCAGATGTTTTTATTCTTATTTAATATATGTGTGGATGTATATATATACACATTAATATAAGCACATTGTATATATGCATTTACAAATATATATGTATGGACATGTATATTATGTATGCATATGTCTATGTATCAGTTAGGAAATTAGAGATTACTGTTATGGAGTGTTTGAAAGATTAATGAATCAGACCACTTTCAACAGATCAACACTTGATTGACAGTCATTAATGTCACACTGCTAATGATTAGCTCTTAATCACTTTCAAGTGTTATCAATACATATTCAAAGCAGTCAGTCCTTAAGACTTAGAACCTGAATTAGCTGAGAATATACAATACCAGGGAGCTGACACTGAGCAGTTACTGTTAACAGTCATTGTTGCCTTGGCCAATGAGCTTCTCTCATTGCTGGTGCTTCATGCTCCTCGTCCCCTCCCGAGAAGAAAAGGGGATGATCTCGTCTGCCATTGACGTAACACATCTTATTTTGGGGACCAGAGCTGTCTCTTGTTTTGCCAGACATCCTTCTTGCTTATTCTGCAGGATCATTCTGGTTCCGTCAGACATCTGTCCTGCTCATTCTGCAGGATTATTTCGGTTTCATCACACATCTTTCTTGCCTGCTGTAAATCCTTAGCTATTACCTTGCAGATTTTACTGCTTGAACATATTTTCCTGCACCCCAGTTATGCAGTTATACCACAAATCTCTGCCCCTTTGTGGCTATGTATTGTTTATATGTTTGTGTTTAAATATAGCTGTGTTGTTACAAAATTCTGTTAGCACTCTTACAATGTTACAGAATTCTTACATACAGTCACAGATTACCCTGCTTTAGTGTGCTTATGTTTGGGTTCAAGACAAACATGCTTACTATACCTTACTTGGTTGCAAACTTTATGGGTGCCACAGGCTTCTGCTTCTGCTACATTTTCGTAAGAGAAACTCTGTTTCATATGAAATTTGGGGTTCTAGAGATGTAGTGAGCCTTGCAGGGTTTGGCTGGACAAGGTGTTTGTTTGTAACTGGTTTTAAATGTCAATGAACCAGGCTTTGTTTGTTTTGTCTTAATTTAACCCTTACTTTGCAGTATTGTGAGACCAAACATAATGGTATTATATTAACAGTCATCATAAAAGAAAACAGTCATACATGAGTGATATTTACTTCTGTACCTTCAGGGGGTTGGTCTGAATACAGAACAAGATATAGACAGTGTAAGTTCTGATAAGTAAATTCAGTTTAAGGACTTGCAAATAAATATGTACAGTAAAATTTAGAGCACATCCAAAGAAGCAGGAAAAACTACTTTTTTGCAACCTAATTTTTTTAACAAAATAGTTAAAGAAAATTGTATTCCAGTTTGGAGGTGGATACCTGAAGTGCATGCTGAATTTGTGGAGTGTCCTGGTTTCCATTGGGATAGAGTTAATTTTCTTCCTAGTAGCTGGTATAGTGCTGTGTTTTGGATTTAGTAGGAAAATAATGTTGATAACACACTGATGTTTTTAGTTGTTGCTAAGTAGTGTTTATACTAAGGCAAGGATTCTTCAGCTTCTCATGCCCAGCCAGCAAGAAGGCTGGAGGAGCACCAGAAGTTGGGAGGGACACAGCCAGGACAGCTGACCCGAACTGGCCAAAGGAAGATTCCATACCATATGACACCACACCCAGTATATAAACTAGGGGGAGCTGGCCGGGAGGGGTGGACCGCTGCTCAGGAACTAACTGGGTATCGGTCGGCGAGTGGTGAGCAATTCCATTGTGCATCACTTGCTTTGTACATTCTAATTCTTTTAGTATTATTATTGTCATATTATCATCATCATCATCATCATTATTTTTATTTCCTTTCTGTTCTATTAAACTGTCTTTATCTCAACACACGAGGGTTTTTTTCTTTTCGATTCTCTCCCCCATCCCACTGGGTGGGGGGAGTGAGCGAGCGGCTGTGTGGTGCTTAGTTGCCGGCTGGGGTTAAACCACAAGAGGGAGTTATTCGGTATTACTCCTTGGTGTATGAAGATCAGAACCAAAATAAACTTAAATAATTTTGTACTTAACATAGCACAAACAAAAGTGTACATGCCCCGAAATAGAATTCCCAGTGATAAATTAGGTGCTTCCACTTTCTATAGACTGAGCAAAGAAGGTCAGTTGCCCAAGAAAGTGATATAACTATCAACATAGAGGGTTAGAGCCAACAAACCAGCAAGGGAGAGAAAGGTGATGCTGCCTGGCCTCAGACACCTAACTGGAGCTATAGCTCGGCTCATCTGTGAAACTGGTGTTCAGAGCCTGCTTCCCAAGCTGAGGCACCTAAGGAAAGAGTGGTGTGGCTAGCCCCTGCCTTTTGCCAAGAAGTCTGGACTGGAGCACCCACCCAAAACCAGAGAGAAGAAAACCATGTTCCTGGCTCTGCTTTGCTCCACGGTTCTCTAGGACAATGGTTTAAACAGGAGGCAACAACTGGGTGGAAAGGGAAAGAAAATGATGAATGGAAACACTTCCTACGCTGTGGTCAAAGGTAGCTAGTTGTTCTGGGGTCTAGACCAAGGATCTAGATAATTAATGAGCTAAAGAGCCATTTGTCTCTTCAGCCCAGTATTTAAACTACTTAAGATTTAGAAGAAAGACCTAGGATAGCTTCTGTTGTTTTCTCAGGTTCCTAGTTCCTAGAATTACTTCAGGTATTTATCTAATGAGCGTAATATATATAATACATAATTCAGGGAATCCAGGACTCCTAAAGTTCAGTGGAGGGGTGGTGTACCTGCGAACATAGCAAGACTGAATAACAGCCTAATGATCTGCAGTTTCTAAAGCCAAAAAGGTTACAGTAAAAAAAAAAAACCAAACCAAACAAATAAATAGGAGTAATTCAGCACGAGTGATGCTTTTATGTAAGTGCATTTTAACCTCAGAGGAGATATCAGTGTATAGCCATTTAGATAGCCCTACTTTGAGTGCTGAAGAGGGCATATAGCCATGTTACAGCACTGCTGTGATTAAGCTAATAGGCCTTGATGTGAGGTGGTATATTTGAAATTAAGCACAATGTCCCATGAGTGTCACTTCAGGGCTTCCAGAGTGACGCTGGCTCCCTTTCAGTGGGTGAGGAACACAGATTACAGACATGACAGCCTCTGCTCTCTCTTCGACCGACCCAGAAACAGCATCATACCCGCTTCAGCTTGTTCCTGTTCATATGCCAGTGTACACTTTTACCATGATGGAAACTCATTTGGTTTTGGTGTGGATGAATTACAAGATTCTCTGTTATCAACTCTTGCTGTGAAACTCCCTGTGTTTCAGTGCGGGGGCAGGTAGTAAGAGTGGCAGAAGCCCTAAGTGCTCTAATTTTCTTCCTCAAACGTCTGCTGTGAATGGAATTTCGCAAGGGAATGGCTGAAAAGAGTAATACAGAGTTCATTATGGAAAAAAACCCCTATGTGAAGACAATTTTTTACCTAAAACAAGTATTTTGTCACGATACTTACCCCAGAGTGTTTTCCACAAAAGGAATAGAATGTTTAAGTACAAAAGAAAAATTCAATATCTTTTCCCTGATGTGGCTTTGCCTTCATTCAGATTCTGCACTGAGGAAACTTGCTTGTGGTTTTCAAAGCCTCACAGTGTAACTAAAGGCTCAGGAGAGAAAGTTCAGTAACTCTGTTCAGCTCAGATAAGCACTGTAGAGCCTAACTTCCTATGTAAACCTGATTAAGATGTTTTAGGCATTTGGAAATCCACTCCGTGCCTTCGCCACCTCATGTTTCTTTATTCTTCCCAACACCTGAGCAAGCTTCTGGCACAATGCAGCCCTCCGTCCTTTCCCTTGACCATTCATTGCACACAATCCCAGCAACCCGCAATTGTTCCCTTCCGATGACAGAACGTTCTCCAAATAACTTTCATTTGTAGAAAAGTTTTCGGGTCTCATTGGCTATAACAACTTCAGCACTGGTCTTACATGTTTACTTTCAGATTTGTTTAGAGACTGAAAATTCTCCTAACCTGAATGCATCACACTTTAATATTTAACCCTGCATGGAAGATACCCATTCTAAATCATATGTGATTCTCGTATTTTTCTCCTTTGAGATTACAGTTCAGCCACCCTCTCTCAAAGTCAGCAAAGAGGTTGAAATCAGTCCTTCCAAAATGTGTCACAATGCCAGTGTTTTCTTTGGGTACTGTTTGTGGCTATCGATTAATTCATCAGTTAAGTCCTGTGTGAATGTTTCACAATTTTATCTGTTTAGCTGTTTTAGTTAACCTACATAATACCACTAAAAAGTGTTTCCATCTGCCTCTTTGTCCCATGTTACAATTTGTTGATTGATTTACTGAATAAAGCTGAGTCCTCCTAGGACCAGTTGGACTACTAGCTTCTTTCCAACTTACTCCTCTGTTGGTTGATCTGTTTCTTACCTTACTGAACACATGGAGGGATGACCTGTGGGAAAGGGTGAAATCATCTTGGTCCTTTAGCAAGCATCTCAACTTTCCAACAGCCTTCTATAGAAGAACTCACATGCTACATCATGTTGCAGAGGGACTGTTTGTCAGGGTACATGACAGTACCATGTGTACACACACCACATTGTCTGATGACTGCATGTTTCATTACACAAAAGCTAGGGTGCAGAGCTGCAGCTTTGTTATTTCATCTAGAGAAGCTCTTTTCAGTGCAGAGCCCCATTAGGATGATTCCTCCTCACATGTCACAATGCAACATGCTTAGTCTCTCTCTCCCGCCTCTCCGCCCCCCCCCCCTTGGACCTCTTATGCAAAATAAAAACGCCAGCTGTTTCTGGTACATGGGGTCATACATCAAGAAAGGGTGTGCTGCCAGAACACGATATGCATATGCACACACCATGGGGAGAAAAGGGACATAAGAGGCATTCACAGACATAAATCAATCTCAGATTTTCTGTGGACATCTTACTACGGTTAACCACTGACCCTTAATTCTAATGTATAAGAAACTCGTATTTGCTGCCAGAAAAATAGGCTCAAGTTAAAAAAAAAGCAAAAATACCCATGAATTTAAGGTCAGTTTTGTATTGCATTTCTAAATAAACAAAGAGATAACAGAATCAGAATCCGGGTTGCATATTTGAAGACTGGACTGAGTGCCAAAATTAATCCTTTGCAGTGGTTCATGGGCCAAATAAGTGGATAAATAATAGAATCTGCCAGTAATGACTTCAAAAACCAGACTGTGAATGACAAAGAGGTAGCAGTGTATGAAAAACACACCTGTCAAATCTGTTGTTATATGTGGATTTGACATCGGTCTTGCATAAAAGAATTTTTGATTGATAGTGCTACTTAGAAATACAGTAAAAAGGAATGTAATGTTCAGTATCTCTTATTAATTTTCACGCACTTGTCAGCCTGTTTATATCTTTTACTTTATACTTATTTGTAGATTTTAAAAATTGATAAAATTAGAATGAAGTTATTAAAATGACAATACCTTCAAAGGACTCGATATTTCCATTCTTATAACAATTAGTAACTTATCCCATGGTTAATCCATTTACTTTAAATAGTGGCTATCAAGAAGTTAAATGTTATACAGGAAGAATAATCAGGAAAAAGAAGATACAGATTTAAAGGGACCCTGTCAAAGCAAAAAATGATCAGTTCTATTTCCATAGCTAGGAAAATGCAAATACAAGCCTACATCTATGCCAAATCTTGTCTTTTTTCCCCCTGTATAATGAAAATTTAACACTTCACTGATAGTGAATGCCCATTTTTTTTTGGCAGATTTCATAGACTGACTTCTGTTTCTGTAAGAGTGGCAATATTCCTTTTGACTACAGCAGGGTTTGGATCAAGCACCAATTTACCCAATTTACACCTAATGATTTTACTTCTATTGTGTAAATATGACCCTGGTCAAAAATATTCTGTCATCTTAAAATTAAAGGAGAGATGATGCTGAGAATGGAGATTTCTAGCTAATAGGGATATCAGTAATATTGCTAGTCTTGGGAGTGAGTCTGTTTTTTCAACCTTGTTAAAAAAGGACTAAATGAGTTACAATGTGAAAGCATTAGAAGAAAGTGGTTTGGAATGAAAGTTAAGGTTTCTCTCAATTTTGAGATAAATTAGTCTGTCTATGCAAGATGGTTTTGGTAAAGACTTTTTTTCCTATGTTACAATTACTCTGGAGAAATTGAGGCAGTTACTTACCTTGATTGTAGAAACCTTAAGATGTACAGATTCAAAAAGTCCTTTCTCTTTCTTTTTACAAGTGTAACTTTTTTTTTAATAGTGTAATTTTTAACTAGAAGATGTGTGATCTCTCTTTTGCAGCATGTATGTGCTACTTGCATGAATGTAACAGGAACGAGTGACTCTGGCTACTGTTTTTCTTTATTTCACAGGAAATAAAATTTCTTCCTTAAACAAACAACTCCTGCTCATCTTTCTTACATAGGTAAGGTTCCTTGGGAAAAAGTGAGAAAGACTATGAAAATCAAGCAGCTAGTGACTCACAAAATGTAAATACAGAGTCTAATTGATTTAGTGTTCTTTATCTATGACAAAATATTTAAATGGAGATGTGAACAGGGACCTAAGGCATTTATAAGACAGATGAGTCCTCAAAATATCTTTAACATGGTCTTTGGAATTCTAAATGCTGTCCTGAAAAACAGTGTGAAGTCCCTATGCGGAAGACAGAAAGACAGACAGAAAGACAGAAAGACAGACAGAAAGACAGACAGACAGAAAGACAGACAGACAGACAGAAAGACAGACAGACAGACAGACAGACAGACAGACAGACAGACAGACAGACAGACAGACAGACAGACAGACAGACAGACAGAAAGAGGAGAGAAAGGAGAGAAAGAGGAGAGAAAGGAGGAGAGAAAGAGGAGAGAAAGGAGGAGAGAAAGGAGAGAGAAAGGAGGAGAGAAAGGAGGAGAGAAAGGAGGAGAGAAAGAAGAAAAGGAGAGAAAGGAGGAGAGAAAGAGGAGAGAAAGGAGGAGAGAAAGGAGGAGAGAAAGAGAAGAAAGAGGAGAGAAAGAGGAGAGAAAGAGAGGCAGGAAGAAAAAGAGGGGGGAAGACAGGAAAAAAGAAAGAGAAAGAAAGAGAGCGAAAGAAAGAGGGAGAACGAGAGCGAAAGATAAAGAGAGAGAGAAAGATAAAGAAAGAAAGAGAAAGAGCAAAAGAGAGAGAGAGAAAGAAAGAAAAGAAAGAATGAACCTTTGCCTTTTGTGCTATATTTCTACAATTGTGTACTCTTCTTTTAGATCTAGCACCCTCTGAGAGGGTGAAATAAAGTAGAGTTATTTCAATAATTTCAGGTAAGGATGGCTTCATATTTTACTTGACTTTAAAGCCTCTAAAATATTATTAAATAACAGCAAATAACTTGGCAGTTATCTGCAACTCTTGCTGGTAGGTTTTGCCTAATAGAGACCTTGTTAATGTTACCATGAAGTAAAGAATTGTATATATCAGGAGTTATGAAATCAATCCTACTTAAAATTCTATTTAATCATTTAAACATGATATCTCACAGAAGACACGCTGTAATTGGTGGTAAATAATTTGGTGTGCAAAAGAGGGACTGACAAGTAATAGGTTATTCTTTGAATGATCCTTTGCATTTTCTTTGTGATACATCCTCAAAGCCCATTGTTTGCATCCTGTTAAACTAGAGGATGTGCGAATTAGGTCTTTAAGGGATAAACAATTGAAATACATTTATAAGATGAGTCAGTTGTCTCTGGAAGTCTATACTGTTCTTTGGTGAAGGAAAGCATCTTTTTGTAGCAGATTATTTCTGAAAACATTACGTACAAAATTATCATAATATGACATGTATAGCACATAGATCTAAATTTAAAATCACTTTTGAGTTTATTATTGCAGTAGTGCCTGAAGATTTGAACCAAAACTGGGGACTGCTGCACTGATGAATAAGTAGATAACAGAATAGTCCATATCCAAAACATTGCTGGCCCCAGTCTAAGTAGTCACCCACTTCTTAAATGCACTCTGTTGGAATTAGGAACTGAGATTCCTTTAGTCTAGATACACATTTCCAGTATAAAAATATCAAACTGACAAAGATAAGAAAGAAATAAAGTGAACTGACCTGCCCGGAGTACTGAAGAAGATAAAAAATGGGCTTCTTTCCCAATGTACTCTCTCATAATCACCTTCCTGACAGGTAAGAATTTCTCCATGGAAAGGCAGTGAAACGACTGCAAGGAAAGGAGGGAAGATTCATACTGTTCACTTCTGAATACTTCATGTAGACATTCAAATTAACCAGCAAGTTTTCTTATTTTTTTTTTCTGATCAGTATAGATTTTGCTTCAGAGAACTTGATGCAAAGTGGGAGACTAACCTTTTCATTATTATCTAATTAATTTGGGTTCTAGAGCTGATGAAAGGACTCTTGGGACTGGCTTGGAGACAAGGACTTACTTCGCAGCCTGCTGAAATCAATGAGTATGCGATAATATGTACCATACTTAGACACTTTGTGCATGAATTCTGTAGCATCTCTTGAGTAAGATATGCCACATTCGTCATCATGGTTCTTACTGATGGTCAGTTAAAGATTTGTGGAGACCTTCCCACTATTCTAGCCAGGAGTTCCTCTCACATGAAATCAACAGGTTACACTATCCAGACCTGAACTGGGAAAAATGTAAATATAATTCTTTAACAGACAATGTGTCAATTTCCTTATAGCAAGGAAATGGGGAGGGGGAGGGGGAAGGAAAAAAAAAAAAAAGACTGTCCCTTGTTTTTATCTACTACAGATTACAAAGATCCCTGGATAATCTGAGAACCAAGTCTCCTCTTCTGGTGTTTGGATTCCTTGAACTGAAGCAGTGAGAGGAATATAAAACACAAACGCATTTACACATTTTGTAAGTTTTCAAGCAGAGCATCAAAAATGTATTTCCAGCTAAAATGAACCAGTCGGTCAGGTGGAAAAAGCTTTTGGGTAGAAATTGACAGAAATGTCAGAAACCTGTTAGCTTATTTGCCTACTAACTCTTCCCTCATGAGCTGATAATGATAACTGAAAGACAGTAAAAACAACAGTAAGTAAAGTCCCAGGGATGGTGATTTTACTTTTTGTCTGACGGTATGCTGGCTGCTTAGGGGAGAATAATTCATATTTAAAACAGTGCAGATTATTTTCTCCTAAACAAGAGGAGAGAGAGAAAATCGGAGGAATTGGCAGAGTAGCAAAAAAGACAAGCAGAAGCAGTCATCAGACTTCTTCACAAAGTAACATTCAGCACCTCGCTGCTTTGTAGCAATGGTACTGCTTTGGGCATGTAGGCTCCAGTTGCACTTCAGAGTGGCTGGAATTCACCAAGACCAGCAAGCAAAGTGGTGCACCATCCGTCCCGTCCCACTCGGTGGGTGAGGGTGAGGTTAACCTTTTGGTTCTCTCTGCGGTAATCCGGAGCAACGACAATTACTCTAGAGGTTCAATCAGATCACAACTTTACTCAAAACTTGCTTAAAACTTGGCATAAAACAACAGATAGTGGCTTGGCAAAACAGTATAACCACGACAAACTCTTCACCGTGATATTACCAGGTCAAACTCGCAATGATATTACCACCATAAACTCACAATATTACCACGACAAGCTCACAATGATATTACCTTGACAAACTCGCAATATTACCACGACAATCTCGCAATAATATTACCCTTATGTGCCCAGAATAAGGTCAGAAAACAGAGAGAGAAAAAGAGAGATACAAGAAAAGGGGAAAGAAAGAAGAAAAATATCACTACCCTTGGATCCCGCAATCGTCTCTGCTCTGCACGGCGGTCCTCCGGTGGCGGGCGCGCAATGCGGCCTTTTCCAGTTGTGTCTTTTATAGTCTAAATCTCCGTCCACAGTCACGCCTCCTGAAGACTTATATGGGTTCATTCTAGAAAGTTCTTGACATATATGGTAGTATTCCAGATGGTTCTTTACCTACTGAGCATGTGCGGCTTATTGGGGTGGTGGTCTTAGGGACTTTCCAAGGAGCTACAAGCCCCCTCCTCAAATAAGCTTTGTGTGGCCTCTGGCCATATACGGTGGGTTACCAGGCTGGTTCTGCCAGAACAGGGGACTGCATACCCTCTGGCACACCCCCTGTGTCCCTGCCAGCCAACTTCTTGCTAATGGCCCTCCCTCTTTGTTATGCAGATTGTACCTTGGTTGCTACAATGTTTGACACAGTGACAGACGTTAACTCTTTCAGTCCCTTACACCATCAATGCCAAGAATCAGTCTCTATGCTGTCCCTTAAAGGTATAGACTTCCGTATCCAGAATAGGTGCATAGTTCTTGTCAGGATTTATAACCATTTCAGTTTGCAAGCTTGCTGAATCAAAAAATGGAAGCAGAGTAGAATACCCCACTATATGACTTAACCTACAGCCTGTGCCATGAAGAGGACATATGTTCAAAGTCTTCCAGACTTGTTTCTGTGAGTCAATTTGTTGCCAGTTCCTCTAATAAGTAAAAACAACCACACTACACCTTACCTAATATATAACTCTGTACTGTTTTGTAACCATACTTCCTAAGATAGCAGTCAGCTCTCAGACTTGCTGATCTATTTATCTGTATTCACTTTAACAAAATTCTTACTGTTTGACAAAGAGTAAGAAATATTAAGCTCTAAGAACACATGGCGTCATGTAAGATCTAAACTTGAGTGCTTTACAATCACAGTTCAAATCAGGATACAGCATAGCAATCACTTTTATGACATAAAAATAAAACCTCTGATAGTCATGTACACAGGCAAGTTGTAATCATAATCTGCATACTTTCTCTCGATGGATCGGAAAGTATCGCTCATCTTCCTATGTAAGTCAGTAGATGTTTGACAGATCAGTATCTATATCTCCGCTCATTTTCCTCTAGAATAACTCAAAAAGATTGGTGATGAATAGTTTCTCTCAGAAACACCAGAGACTTGAAGAGATAAAGAATTGTTACCACCCAGACCGTACAGACCAGGGTGTCGTAGAGGTTCTGGGATCCCCCCGGGCTAAATTAAGGTGAAACGACACCAAACGATCACTTTGAACGCTTTATTCGAACAATCCAAACTGCGGAAGGCATAACGGTGGGCAGCGTGGGTTGCAGCAAAACGCTCACAAGAAGAGAGAAAAGAGAGGAATAAGAAAAAAAAAGAAAGAGGGGGAAAACAAAAGAGAGAGAGTCACCACCCTTGGATCCCGCGGTGTCGGCGACGAGCGCGGCAATCCTCCGGTGATGGGCGCGCGCAACGTGGCTCTTTGCAGTTGTGTCTTTTATAGTCTAAATCTCCGTCCACAGTCACGCCTCTTGAAGACTTATATGGGTTCATTCCAGACAGTTCTCAACATACACAGTAGTGTTCCAGAGGGTTCTTTATCTACTGAGTATGTGCGATTTATTGGGGTGGTGGTCTTAGGGACTTTCCAAGGAGCTACAAGCCCCCGCCTCAGATAGGTAAGCTTTGTGTGGCCTCTGGCCGTATGTGGTGGGTTACCAGGCTGGTTCTGCCAGAACACAGGACTGCACACCCTCCGGCACACCCCCTGTGTCCCTGCCAGCCAACTTCTTGCTGATGGCCCTCTTTGTTATGCAGACCGCACCTTGGTTGCTACAATGTTTGAGACATTGACAGACATTATCTCTTCCAGTCCCTCACAAGAATATACCTGTTTCTCTTCAATATCTCTATGACACTACTGAGACAAATAGTGCCATGCCATGGGATTAGATGTCAAAAGTTACCTTGTTGAAAAGTACATTTTTAAATTTCGTTGACTGATTCATCTGCCATTACTGTTAGTAAAGTCCAAATGCCAACAGAAGTCCTGATCAGGCCTTGAAGAATTGTATGTGAAGGAGCCATCAGCTTTCAAAGAAGATGTCTAGCTCTAATCAGGAGCATACACAGATCCCTAAGGTCTCTTTTGACTCCTTGTTCTTCCTTTTTATTAGTCAAAACACTGCTGACTTCTGCCTTTCCTAGCACCTAGCAATGCTTTCCAGATATGTTTTATTTTGATTACTGAATTATTGGCTATGAAGATGATTCTGAATATGAAGGAGAAGTTCTACTTTGTCCACAATGAAGCTACATGCCTTCTCAAGAGACTGTAAGCACGGTTGTGAGAAGGTTAAATCATCCACTGGCATCCAGTCAGGTTCCGAGATGAACTTAGGGAAGCAAGAACTGAGGATTGCCTTTAATGCTGCAAAAGCCAGTGAGGGACCTATTAATGGCAGCTGTTTCTGTGAGGAGTGGAAAGGTTGAGTGGAATCTGTACATGAACTTAAAATATCACAACATTCTGCTCATGTCTGTGCTAAAAAAAAAAGGGAAAAAAGTGTATATATATTCCTGTTAAAAGAAATTCCAGATGGTGTATTCCAAGGATATAGGAAATCCTCTTTGCAGTCCTGATTGAAATTTAAAAGTTGCAGTTCCAATCCAATTTTTAAAATGAAGGATTTGAAAGTTACCTCCTTTAGCATTTCTGCCTTTCACTGGCTACCTATGCAGAATGTTGGAAATGTTGGATAAGAGGATATGTGAGGATAAGAGTTTTTTCCATATACTCCATAATGATGACTAAGTGCCTAACCAAGGCTTTGGGAGCATGTGCTTCAGAGTTAGCTGGCTTAAAGTTGTATGCTGCAGTGCTTAGGTACTTTCATGGGTGTACCTTGAGGTTTAAGGCACAGAGCAGCATAAAATTCTGAGATCTATTCTTGACCAAGGTTATAATCAACTGCCTGGGTTAGGAGAGCATGTCATTTTACTTTATAGGTTTTTAGAGATATTTGCTGGATTTGTTTTGTTCAATTCTGGGTTTTATTATTGTTCAGCACAACTCTGATCTTTATTAGACCATTCTGTTAAATTGTCTTTCTGAATTCCCTAGCTCTTAACAAACAACTGCCCTTCTTAAAATATTTTTCCAGTGTTATGGATATTGCATCTTCTCCCTGCTGTGTTGTATTGAATTGCTTTTTTGATTTACTAATGGTCTACATTAATTCAAAAACTCCCTTTGGTGTTAGTAACTGGAATGAAGCAGCACACCAGCTGAGATATATCATTGTATACGTACATACATATATATATATATTTGAAATCCACACTTTACATCAATAAGGAGGCAGTAGAACTAAAGATGATGGTTATATATCTTAGTACTGCACCATGAGAAAAATAATAGTCTTAAAAACATTTATTCCAATGCCAATCTATGATCTGAAGATGACTGTTTATTACTAACAGTACCTGATTACTCACTGTGAAGAAAGTACTTAAACAGATGGGGCTTACTAGTATGAACAAGCAGAATTTGTCTCAAAGTGAGAAGTCCAGCCTGTAATTATCCCTAATTCACATCTGCAAATAACTCTGATATCAGTGTCCTAGAAAGTGGCAGAGCTGGAGAACATGACTTTCCCTTTCTCCTCACTGCTCCAAGTTGAAAACAAAATGCTGGTTGACTACGCAGACCTAACCCATTTACTGTACGGATTGGTGCCATGGAAATCTCACAACAGGTCTGCACCTGGGGCCCTTTTTTCAGGTACGTGCATAGGTACAGCATCTTCCTTCACGGAGAGCCTCCCCAGGGCACAGGAATGGTCTGCTCTGATGGGCAGGAAACCCAACAGGCCTGGCAAAAACCTGCCTTGACTCATCATTAACCTCCTGACTATGCTCAAACACAAAAAGGAAGTGTAGAAAAGGTGAAAGGCAGGAGAAGCTATCCAGAAAGAATACAGACATATTACCTGGGAATGCAGCTATGGAACTGTGAAAACCACAGCTCAGCGGGGCATGATAATGGTGAATGAAGTGCGTGGCAACAAAAAAGTTTTCTTTGGGTATGTTGGCAGCAAATGTGTGGATGTATGAGGACCAAATGTGAAGAATGAGGACAAGGAAAAGCTTAAGGTGTCTTTTTTTTTCCTTTCTCTTTACAGTCAGGGTTTGCTCCCAGGTTCCCTGGTCCCTATGCTTAGTGGCAGAGAATGGGAGAATGAAGCGCTACCCAGGCTATAAAGAGATTGATTAGGGATCACATAGGCAAACTGGGCATAGGGGACTGGATGGGATGCATTGAAGGGTGCAGAGGGAGCTCACCAACAACATTGTGAGGCCTTCCTCTGCCATCTTTGAAAAGCAGTGGAATAAGTCACCATGAATTTATCAAAGACAAATCACGCATGACCAACATGATAACCACCTGTGATGAAACAAGTAGTTAGACAGAAAAGAGTATTGGGTGTCATTTTGCCTGACTTCAGCAAGGTGTTTGAAACCATCTCCCATAGCATCCTTGTAGCCAAGTTTGGCAGGTAAGGACTGGATGAATGGATTGCAAGTTAGTTGGAAAACTGGCCAGACCATTGGACCAAGTTGTCTGTGGTCAGCAGTTTAAAGTCCCAGTGGTAGCCAGTTAAGAGTAACATTTTTCAGGATTTAATACAGTGGCCACTACTGTTTATTGTTGTTGATCTGGATGATGGGATGCAGTGCACTCTTTGCAAATTCATAGACAATATCAAACAGGGGTGTGAGTTAGCAGTTGATGTACTGGAGGGCAGGGATACCATTCAAAGTGCTCTTGACAGGCTGGAGAAATTTGCTGATGGAAACCTTTGTGAAGTTCAACAAAGGCAAATTAAAAGTCCTCATCTGGAATGGAATAACCCCATGCACCAGTAAAGGCTGAGGAGCAACTGGGTAGAAGGCAGTTTTGCAGAAAAGGACCTGGGTGTCTTGGTGTATGGCAAGGTGAATATGAGCCAGCAGTGTGCCCTTTGTAAATATGTTACTAAGAAAATGGGTGAAAGGTCAAGGGAAATTACTAATCCCCTCTACTTGGCACTTACGATATTACATCCTGAGTATTATGTCTAGTTCAGGCCTCCCCAGTGCAGGAGAGAGGACGACAAACTGGAGCATGTCCAGTGGAGGGCCATAGAGATGCCTGGGGGATGGAGCACAAAGGAACTTTGGGAGTGCTGGGCTTGTTCAGACCAAGGCTGAGAGGGACCTTACTGCTGCCTTAGCTGCCTAGTGGGTTGTGGGTTGTACAGCAAGGATGAAGCCAGACACCTCCCAGAGGTTCACAGAGGTTCACAAGGGCTGAGAGGCACAAGCTGAACATGGGAAATTCCAGGTAGGTATGAGGAAACATTTTTTCACTGCGAGGCACAGGGTGCCCAGAGATGCTGTGAGGTCTCTGTCACTGAATATTCAGAATTCAGCTGGACAAGATGACCTAGAGCAACCTGCTCTGAGTTTGTAGTTGACCCTGCTTTCAGCAGAAGGTAGGAGCAGATGACCTTCAGAGGTCCCCTCCAACCTAAATTACTCAATGATTTTAAGACATCATCCTTTATGCTCACTCCTACTAACCGATTCTCCTGAAGATTCTTTCTCCTTTTACAAAAATCTGGCAAATATAGGAGACATAACTGAAATGGATTTATGGCTTGAAGGGTTTCAGGCACAGGATTTTCACTATCCAGGCAAGAATCCTGGTTTCTGGCTGATCTGAAGCAACATTTCATCAATTATTTTGAAAATGAATAAGTTTTCAGGCAAGTATTAAAGCTTTATTGGCCTATAGATGGGATCAGAATAATTTATAAGGAGAAGTGAGACCTACCTCTTTGTCAAGAGCTGCTTTTACATCGTAAATTAGCATTAAAAAGCGTTACTAAGCAAAAGCTTTTCTGCGACAAGGGCTGGGAAAACTTAAAAGAGTCTAAATAATAGCCTTAATTAGTGCACAAATGTGCTCTTTTGTTGTCTTTTTAGACATATCTCTTTCTTCACTCTTTTCTTTTCTAGTTCTAGACCTCTGCTTGTTCTTCATTTTGATTTCTCTCTATTCCATTTCAGAGAGCCCAACTCCACCCAGACCTTACACTGATGGGACCAGCTTAACCCCAAGCTCTGGATCTGCTGCAGAAACCAGACTCCTCAAAAATCCAAAATAATCCAGAAGTCTGCATAATCCTGAGTCTTGTAAAATCTTAGAGGTCATTTGTGAATATAACCGTTGAGCTTTAATTCAATCTTCAATGAATGAATGAATAATATAATTTATACATTTGAAATTACTTGGGGATTTTTTTCCCCAAAATGGTTCACCATACAGGTCCAATGATTACTTTATAAAAATGACAAAAGTCAGTGAAATTAATGTTCTTTTTGTGCAATTTTAAAGGATTCTTGATGCAATTTTGTCTGTTCTATGTAACCATAGCTGAGAATGTAAAATATGAGTAAAAAGTTCAACTTATATTTTTAATTATGAAAATAGAGAAATCTGCCCCTCATACAGGTTAGAAGCTGCTATATCAACCTATATTTTAGTCAACTATCTGTGTTAATAAAGATAACTTGTTCAAATAAAAATACTCTTTTATTATGGATGGGATGCACGCTGGTCCTGAAAATTATTTCAACATGCTTTAACCTTGAAGATTTTGCAGAGATGCTTTTGCTAGGAAAGCACTGAGCAAATTTAACCTTGCTATTGCAACAGAGCATTGGGTGTATATGATGTGAATTAGCACATTCTGGTACACTGTTGCACCACTATAATGTAAGAAAAAGACACAACTATATAGCAAAATTGTTTTATTAAAAGAACTGATTGCATAATGGTACAGTACATCATAATAGACTTTTTTGCCTTTATGCTTGAATAAATACAAATTAGATGATAACACTTTATTTTAATGATACACTGATTAATACTGAATTACAATAAAACCTCTATGAAAATGCATATGACATTTCCATTAATAGCGGTTGAATTTGTTATTATTACTGTTATTATAATGAACAGCAAATCAAATTACTAGTGATAGAACACTTAAACTATATTGCTGCTGCTTCACGAAAAATATAATTTTAGCTCTCAAAACTTGCCCTATTCCCACCCCAGGAACCATTGTTGTATGAATTATTATGCTTAAATAACCAGAAATGTATGCTTAAAACCAGAATGTTGTATGATCATGATATCTTTTAATCGTTAGTTTTAAGAAGTCACATAATTTTTTCAACATAATTTCATCTTACTAATTAGTGAATGTAGAGAAATATGATAAAGTCTATACAATACTTTAGTAAAATGTAACTTCTGAGTGGTAAGATATCTAACCAGCAACAAAATCTGTTTCAAAGACTTTTCTACAATCATACATTTAATTGTGATTATTGCAAATGGCAGCCAAAGTATGAGATAAAGTAAAAAAGTTTGCTTTGCTCAGAATTCAAACTCAACTAAACAGTTTAGAAATATCTCATATTAAAAATCTCTTTGAGCTATCTATGTAGTGTACATTTCTAGTAGTGAACTCTTTAGTGTTCCTTGGTGATACTCTGAATGCCCTTCTCGTGATTCATATCAGAAGTTTGCTCATTATTCTTTTCATTTCCTTTTCACTGGTAGTGGTAGGAGATTATTTCCATATTCCAATCCAGATTTAATTCAAGCAGTTGTAGACATTCAGGATAAGTTTTCATCCCATCTCATAACTCCATATGCAAAGTACAAATAAATGGGCTCTCTTTCAAATGCATTTTGTAGGGAGGAAACGTAACTATACAATGTTGCAACATGTTACGTGCCACAACGCATGTGCTAAATTATGGGGTACATAAACATCTGGGCTGTTGCAGTCACTGTAAGAAAATAGGGTGCAGCTTTGTACTAAAGCTTACGTTGTGAAAATTGGCTTGACAGACTCACTGCATAAACTATAATATTCTGCAAATAGGGACTCACGCCCCAAATCTTTTAAAATTAAGCTTTATATACATCTCCTAGAGTCTTAGACCAAGGTGCTTTTAAAAGATCCGCAATTTGAAAGATTTTACATGCTTAGAGGCTCTTTAAGGGCACTTTTTGGAGCATTTTCTTCAAATGGCATTTATCCACTTCTCTGAATGTGAAACTCAGACTAAACAAACAGGTGAATGACTGCCATTTATTTCAAATGCAAAAGAATTTCAAAAGCCCATTTCAAGGCTTAGCCAGTGGGGAACACACAGCAGTTTGCCCCTTCCCTGAAATGGAATGTTTCTTTTATAAGTCACCCAGTAGGCACAAGTTTTGATTTTAAAATACTCTCTAAAAAACCCCTGCAGACTTTACTTGCACTAACTGCAATCATTTCAGATTCTGTGAAGCAGTGGGGAAACGTGTTCATCTCATCACTGTACAGTCTGCAGAGATTTCATTTGGAAGGAGTCTTGTCGAGGTGGTGTTGTTTTTCTTTAATAGCTGCACAAGGCAGAGACAAGCGATGTCTGTTCAGCACTGACCCATCAGGAGAAGGCAAGTCTGATTTGAGGGATCAGAGTTCTCCAAGGAAGTTGGAGCTGAATTGATCGTATCTCTGGTTAAACTTCCTATCATTCAAGCACAGACAGAACTGAATTTTTGGCTTTAGTTTACTGACACAATGCATTTTTTTTCACTTTGCCAAACATACAAATGATTTGTGCTTGTCTTTGGGAAGCTAAACAGAAAACTATTATGGAGAAACTAAAATAGAGAGTCCTCAAATAAACTTTTTTAGAACAAACAACTAAAAATATGTCCATACATTCCTAAATCAAATAATAAAAGCACATCATACTCATTTGCAGAAGAAACAGTAACACACTGTTTATCCCTGGTCCTTCAGAGAGAGGACTGTTGCATATTTATAGCATACTTCCAGATTACAATTAGCACTTGCTCAGTGACTGAACGTGAGCTTGCAAGATTATGAAGTGATCCAAATTGAAGTGAAATGCATATAGGAAAATAATTTATTATAAACATACAATTTTAAAGGATACTTTAAGGAATTATATACTTGCCTTGCTGCTGATCTCTGTTTCTCTTTGGGTCATCCTCTTCACAGTTTTCCTATTTATAAAAGAAGAATGATGGGTTTGAACACCTTTCTGCCAACTGTTGCAGTTTAACAGTGAAAGATGTTTATTAAGTCTTGGGAATTGTTGTGTATTATTGCTGATAGTTGTGACGAGCACCTCGGACCAGTTCCAGTCATGGATGATTTTGCTATATTTCTCTTTTTTTGTTTATATTGAAAGATTTTTTTCTGGATTGATTTTTCCTTTTTTTCTGTTGTTTGCTTTTCCCAGATGAAGACAAGGTAGACTGACTGAATTTAATTGCCAAAAAGGAAGTTCTTAGAAAAAAATATTCATAGAATAAAACTTTGTAGAAAAAAATAAATCTTAACATGAACAGACTACTTGTTATTTATAAACAAAGTTCAAGGCAATAAAGAATTTCATTTTTAGTTGTTATCTATCTACTGACATTATTGACACTAAAGAACTTTTAGCAAATCAGGTACAGTTTGTGTTTTCAGCAATAAAATAATTTCTATGTGTGAATAGTGACATTTTCTCTTTACTGATAATTGTCATGAGAAAAACATGCCAAGGTAAAGTCCAGTTGAAAATGTAGGCTTTAGGCACACACGTGACTTCAAAATGTTCAAAATACTGAAATACCTCCAGATGAACATCTTCTGATTCTTTATTAAATTGATACATTGAAAGAACACTTGCCAGTAATAACACAGACATTGTATTCTTTTTTTTTTTTTTCCTAATGAAGGATGTATTTCCTGGGTTTCCATAAAAAGTCTTTGATAACAGTGGATATATTTCCTTTTACAGGAATTTGAGTTATCTGCAGAGCAGGTAACAGGATTCTACAGCTGAATAAAAAATCTGCATGTGGAAAACTGACATTGAAGGTAGAGGTTTATTAAACAATATGAGGCCAAATCTGAACAGTTATTGTCACTATATACATCTGAAGTTCATGAATGCTATTTCAAACAGTATTGTTCTGTTATATTATTCACCAATTGTAACCGATGAATCAAAGTCACTAAGACAAGACACTACAATACTTAAAGGTATGTATCTAAAGTATAATACAGTCACTTTTAAACTTCTCTAATGTAGACTCTGAAAAGGCAGTTAAAAAATGCCATATATGCATACTATTGTGTAGCATATATCCGTTCATTTCCTTCATCCCTTTTCATAAAACCCTTAAAAATATTGTCTTAGCTCTATAGCTCTTGAATAAAAGGGACAATTATCTACAAAAAATTCTACCAAGTCTATCATAAAGAATTCTCCAAGTAAACCACCAAAACAAAAGATAAGGAAAAGAAGATACGCCCTTGGATTAGCAGAAAGCAAGCACAGAAATAAATTGAGATTCTTTTGCAAGCCTCATAACAGAAATTAAAGGAAATATGTCAACATAAGAAATCACCTACTATGGCAAAGCAAGTTCAACTATAATTCTGCCATTCCTGACAGTTACTTCTTCAACTTCCAATAGGGGAGTTTCTATAATTTCCACCAAAATACATTCCTGTGCTTCAGTACTGTAGAAAGCTTGCACTGATAATGTAAACCAAACAGCTCTAGATGTGATGCCTACACAGGCTGTTCTACCCAAAAGTTTACTAATAGAAGATTTTCTTTCTACTGTGTTTTTATGACACTTTTATTATACATTTAACTATTATTATATGTTCTCTCTGCCTCCTCTTTAACTTGTCTTCCTAAGGCAGTTTTTCACAAGTCTAATAATTTTCATTATTCTTCTCTGAACCCTGCCACCTGGGTTGCATCCTTCTTGAACTGTGGCAAATTCTGCTTGGCAAAGTTCATGCCAGTGCTAAATAGAATAAAACAGTGTGTCACATGCCTCGTGAACAATAATCTGGTTTACGTATTCCAGAATGTGTTTCACTTTATGGTAATTATGTGGTACTGTTGATTCATGTTCAGTTTATGATCTATTAAATGCCCGGGTTCTTTTCAACAGTGATGACGTCTAATCATTTGTTTCTTATCTTGTATTTATGGCAGTTGATTATTTCTGCTGAGTGCATAGCTTGTCATTTGTCCTTATTGAAGTGCATTTCTGCTCTCCAAATTGTTTCTCCAATTGGCTGTGATCATGTCAAATTCTAAGCCTGGCCTCTGTCGTGCCTGTAAATAATCCCAGCCTGGTATCAATTGCAAATTTGCCGTCTCACTGGTCATTTTTTACCAAAATTGTAAAAAATAAAAATAAAATAAAGTTTAAAACCAGACTCAGTATAGAACTGCATTCACACAGATTTTCATTTGACAGGGAAAACATAATCACTCTTTAATTATTGTTTTCCAATCAGTTAGGCATTCAGCAGACATTCTGTTTTGACCATGTTTCCTTAGCATGTTGCCTGAGACAATGTTAGAAGTTTTAGTAATGCCAAAGTATTTACAAATTCTCTGCAACCCCCAAGGCCGTTTCCCTGTTGTAGAAGCAATTAGATTATCTTCGTGAGCCTAGATCATGATAAATCCATACTGGTCTGTATTGATCTCCTTGTTATCTTCTAGGTGGTTATAAAGCACTTGGTTTGTTCCAACATTTTCCTGGGAATAGAAGAGAAGCTGACTGGACAATAATTTCCTTTTTCTTCCTTCTTTCCCTCTTCTTGCCCTCCCACTTTGATAGTGGGCACTATCTTTACACTTCTGCATTTCTCTGCTTTCTATAAGCTCTCAAAGACAAGTGCAAATGGTTCTGTGATTACTCCAGCCAATTCTCAGACTGTGATATAGTGTATTTCGTCACACCCAGCCAACTTGAAAACATCTGTCTTACCTACTCTTTAATACATTCTATTTCTATTGAAAGAAAAATCTTAGTCTTTGTCATTGCAATACATTGTTTTAAGTGTCTGATGACAATGAACCTAGAAGCAAAAAAGGCTTTAATCAGTTCTGTCTCCTTGGCATGAACAACGTTCATCACGAAGCAGGAGATGAAGTCTTTTGTCTTCCTTTCATAAGTCTTTCTTTTATTAGTTAAGTAATTACAGACAATGGTTTTAATAACACCTAATTTATGGTATTCATAGATACTTAAAATGTAAATGTTTAATCTATAGATTTTGGTCATCTGGACTCCCTCTGTAGCTAGGAGAAAAGGATAATTATCTCTTCTTAAGAAAGATGAGCAGAGTCATTTTCTGGAGGTGTTCTTCCTTAGTCATTGTCATCTAGCTCTGATTAGACTTTTTCATCTCTGATAAGTAAATGTAGGTAAGATGTATCCCACACAGAATGTTTCGTATTTCTTTCCCTTTATATCATTCTTTGTGCTTTGAGTATACTGATTTTTGTCCCTATAGGTTTGTGCTAATATTCTGCATCATAAACCTAGTATTCTAATTCTGTGTGTGTCTTTCTTGGTTTTGAGGGAATTCAAGCACTCATAATGAAGATTACAAAATTTCTTATCATGATTTATCATATTATGGCCTTATCATGATGACATGGTTTCTTCTCTTCCTTACCTTTTTTTTTTTTAGTTTTGCATTGAAATAATCTGTACTTCTTCCATTACAACTCTCTGAACACCATTTTTGTAGTCTACTTACCAATTCTTCTGAGCTCATTAATGCCTTTTTAAAAAAATGTTGCCTCCATTTCTCTCCTTCCTTCCTTCCTCCCTTCTTCTCTCCCTTCCTCCCTCCCTCCCTCCTTCTTTTCCTTTCTTCCTTTCCTTTCTTCTCTCCTTACTTCCTTACTTCCTCCTTCCCTCTCTCCCTCCCACCCTTCCTTCCCTCCTCCTTCACTTCCTTTCTTCCTTGTATTTTTTCTTTGTTTTCTTTCACAGTTAGACTGTCTGAAGTTCCTTTCCACCATCATATTCCTAAAGCATTTCCTAGCTGCTGATAATTGAAACTTGTAGCACTTTCCCCATCTAATTGCTTTTGTAACAACTCTGTTCCTAGTACATTCCTAGGATGTCTTCACCTTTTTTTTTCCTGGAAAAAATTTCTTTCCCTTTAGTTGACAGGGGACCACAGTTGTGCTGTGTTTAGTATACCACAAGTGATCGGAGTTGCTCCAAGTCAATATTACTATGACTCCACAACCTTCTCACAGTGTTAAAGATTTTATTTCTGTGGGTTTGATTTTCACTTAAAGAAAATCAGCCACTGAACTAAATGTTAAATACGAATGTCTTCAAACTGGTGGACTCCTGCTATTGGGTCACTAGTAGACTGTTACTGCTGTATTGGACTGTTTTGGACTCTCCTTCATTTCCTAAATCTCTGTTTTCTTCTAGTTGGTATGACATCCCAAGTAAAAAGAAAAAAAGAAAAAACAGCAAACTTTCCCAAACCAGATATATTCTTAGAAAAAGAATTATCATAGAGCAGGAGCTGTGGAAGCTCTTCAAGAATTTTAATGGCACAGAAGGTTAGTCAAACTGTAATTAGCTATAATTGGTTCCCACATATGTTGTGACATCTTTGCCTAGAGCTAAGTGGCACTAAGTGTGTGTTTCCCCACTCCTGCAATCTTTCAAAACAGAATCAAAGGAATTGATTCTAAAATGATATTTATAGGATGAAATTACACAAAGGACAACTCAATGAATATACTGACTGAGGAGCAAATATCTTCCTGCTAGCTTAATAGGAATTTTGGAGTGGGAATTGTATGTATTTAATGCAATGGTAGTTATAGATATACATCACAGAATCCTGTAAGCCCCCAGCAATGACTGTGTAAGAGAATGAGCTCACATTCATTACAGAGTCCTTCATGAAGAGTTAATGGCTGTGAAAAGAAGCATTCATCAAAAGCCATTAGAGGAATCCTTTCCACGCTGTTTTATCAGCCTTTCATGAGCCTGTGAAACATCTTAAAAACGTATTTGTAAACTAGATTGCTGAATAATTATCAAAGACACTTGTTTAAAAAAAAAGTAGTTGTATATTATTCTATCAACTTTTTTACTGTAGAAACAGATGCACCACAAACTGCAGGTTTTTAAAAAAGCATGTTTCTACAGTTAATTTGCTAAAATATTACTCATATTCCTAAATAAGGCTTTGATCTTAGCTAACTAAATAATAACCTTTTTTTAATTAGAAAGGAAAAACCCTTAGAAGTCCAGTTTGGCTCAGACCAAAAATATGCTTTTACTCCTTTCCAAAACACTGAATGAACCTAAAGCTTGAAGAAGAAAGAAACAAACAAGTTAAAAAGTCAAGCAAAATGTTATGACTTTTGCCAATTGTAGAATACAATTGAAATAAATGTCTAAGCTAAATGTTTGTAAGTAAAATCGTAACTAAAAACCCTAAGCTTCTCGAATATTTTGCCTTCTTTATCAGGTATTTTTTTTTCCCCCTTGAAGTGGTGTAAGAAGTCTAAATCAATACACATTTCTGCAGATTTTTGTTGATGGTGATATGCATTTTTCACCAAACCAAGCTTCATGATAAAACTTTGAGCCACATGAAGTTCTCACATCGGTGCTTACAAGCAGCTCTTGTCCACTGCTGTCCTCCTTGCAGTGCTTGGTCCAGCAGATGAGCTTGTTGAAACCCCAGCCCTAAATAAAACAGAAATAGTCCAGCACAGTTATTTGTGCCTCACTCCTGGGTAGAAAGCTCAGCTGTACCAGGCTTAGATCCAGTTTCTTCTTCGATTCCATGCTCTCCTCTGGCTTAATAGAGCACTTTAACCTCCTGGATGTCAGGTATCCTGAGATACAGTGTGCTCAGTCATGTCTGGTGAAGTGTTCCAGTTTGTAGCCATAAACAAAGAGAGGGGTACTGCATTGCTGTGGTTGCGTACTTATCTGTGGTGAAAACAAGCTTCCAGTCTGAATTTGGTAGAAGATTGTAGTTCTTATACCTGTACTATAGTGTTGGATAAAGGGAAAGGAAATGTAATAATTTCGGTGGTTTTGGTTTGTTTGTTTGTTGTTTTTCTTTTTTTTTTTTCCTTTTCTTTCCTGAGAAAGGCTGACTTGACTGACACATATTGTTTGGTCTTTGACTGGCTTTCTGACTGTGATGCCTGCATGGTGATATGTATTTTACTTGATCTCTAAGTGCCTGAGGGCAAGGAGACAGGGAGATTTGGTTTAAGGTGTGCCTTTGAAAAGCAACTTTTTGCTCAGTGAGATCAAAACTGTTAATCCTGTTTGGAGGCACTACTGCTCCCTATGGCAGTGAGTAGGGGGTGAAAGAGGAATGCAGGGTTGGTAAATTTCAGCAGTGCCAGGATGTGAAAAGCCTAGTTACTACAGTGTTAATTCCTTCCTTGACCACTCTGTCCGGTTTCAGGCATTTCTATTTGACAGCCTTAAACCTGTATGTGTATTTATGTGTATGTGTTTTCTCAAGCAAACTGTTCAGCAACATTTTCAGTGTTTGGTTTTTTTTTTTTTTAATTTGTCTTGTTTTGGTTTTTTTTGTCAACAGCAACATAGTAAACAATTTAAAAATAGTTGTTTTTACAGTTATATTATGATTAGCCGTCAGAAACCCACAGATAGCCAAAGTTCTTCTGGGCCAAAAAGGGCTTCATAGATAATTGTTAAGTAATCAGATATCCTGCAGGCAGTAGTGACAAAAATTACTTTTTTCCACTTTACATGCTTACAAAAATGTGCAGTGCCAAACTCACAGACAGGGAAAGTTTTTCTTAAGTGTTCTTTACCTTTATTACCACAGTAGTTTCCATCCTTTTGTTTCAAGATGTTTTTTGAACTAGCTCTTTCAGGATTTCAGTTTTCAAAAATTTTCTTGACCCTTAGCTGGATGACTCTGAACCATGAAGAAAGTTTCCAATAAAAAAAGTTGTCATAACTGAGAAGTATGATTGTACTGGAGGGATGAAAGTAGGAAGAAAAAGAATGAGACCAAATGGATTTTAGGTACTGAACATTATTGTACAATACTCTTTAGTCAAACGCAGCTATTTCGGATTAATGATGTTCTTAAAATTTCCTGTACAACACAGTCAGTCTCTGTTTAACATTGCTGACCTGTAAAACAGCTATTTCACAAAATCCATTTGCTTCTGACAACTTCATTCTTCTCTGTCCTGTTTTTTTTTTCTTTTTTAGAATAGAAAAGAGAAGGAATAGATGATGGGAGGGAAAATATGAAAATAGTAGAGTGAAAAGGCAGAAATAAAAGACTGGAGATATAACGAGGAAGGAAGCAGATGGAAGAGGAAAATTGCTAGTTTTTTACAAGACATTGCATGCAGTCATTATATGCTTCTTTGGGTAAACAATGTAAAAGCAATAAGGTATAGAAAGAGGTTTTCTTGGGCAACTTTTAATGATGAGAAAGATGCTTTTTAAAGTTTTGGTTAATGGTTTTTAAAGTTTAATTACCTACCCTTTCAGTAGGTGATCATGGACAACATTAATACCAGTACTGTTTAGCAAACTAGTATGAAAAGGCTGCTTCCACTTAACACCAACTGTAAGAAAAAGGAAAGGATAGCAGGCAAACAGCAGTCAACACTGTAAACACAAGCAGACAAGCTCTACAGTTTTCAAGGATAAGTTTTATGTAAACTGTAACCCTGTATCTCACTTTTTCCAGATAAAAATTCAAAGTTTATGGTTTATTGATAAAGAAAGTGGTTCCTCATTAAGGCACCAGAAGTGAACAAGACAGAAAATAGGGGCTGATGGCTGATTTGAATGTAAAACTAAAAAGTATTTGCTCTTCAGTCACCTTTTTTTGTGCTGATTGGAAGTCCTTTTGGACAGTGGTCATACAGTAGATTTAGAAAAAAATGAATAGATTCTACATTGGCATTGAAGATGTACTGCTTGTCTTGCAAACAGGGAAATATGTTGGATACAAAGGGAAAAAAATATTTTAAACATTGCTTCACCAACAATTTAATTCATGAAACAGTAGTTTGGAGGTAAACATGGAAGATACAAATGTTGTATGTAAATGTACAATTTACACTAGAACAGAGGAGAGCATGTGTTGCTTGAGACTTGAGGCCTCATTTTCACTCCATTGGTCCTTTGGCTGTTCAATCTTTTTAACCTTCTCCACACAGTATTTTTTATTTAATTGCTGCTTACAATATATGATATTTTTGGAAAGAAATCAGCCACCCACTTTTTCCAGTCCTTGACTATGTCTTCCAATACCACAAGGTGATGTAACCATATGGGGATACTGTCAGAATACAGCTGGTGTGCAGAATGTATTCCTTTTTTTTCGTTCTTTTAGTATCACCTCTAGTGATGACACTGACTTCCTTCAGTGGAAATTATTTTCAATCAAAATGGAAGAGATTTTTTAGGAAATGGAGTGTCAAGCTGTGCTTTAAAAAACATAAGCCAAATTTGCTGCTGGGTCAGCTTCAGGTTTTGTATATGATGAAGGAATCTGGGGTTGAAATTGAAGTGATGATTGCAAATATGCTTTAGAGGCAGAAGTAGAAGTAAAAAGAAAACGGTAAAAGATAGAATCAGAGAGTTAGTAGTGACCAAAAAAACCCCAAAACAACCCAGAGAAAGAAAGATATGAAAACAGGTACTTGACTTCAAACTCCTACAGGCAATTCCATAGTAACATGTTTTTTTCACTTCTAATGTCTGAGTTTATGATGTCTGCAAGGGTTCAAATGTTAATAAATTTTCCTTCCCAGTCAGAAACTAGCTTTTAAATTCATGTTTTCTGTATGCTAAAAACATTTTAGAAAGTTGAAATTGAAATGTCTTGCTGCTAGCAACTGAATATATTCTCTTTCATACACTTATGCCTCACTCTTCTTACTTTCCAAGTTTTCTTTCGTTTGCTTGCTTAGATATTGGGTAGTAAGAAAATATTCTCTTTACTTTATTAAAATAAGGCCAGAAAGAGGGGCTAGCATACCCATTCTTTCTCCAAGCTATCAGAAGATATCCAGTGGCTTGTTCTGATCCCTTTTTACTCCTTTTATTTATAACTTTGTAATATTCCAACAGCCTAATGTCTGTAGCAAAGAAGGAAAAGATGAACACAACTCTCTGGGGTGAAGCTTTGTGTTGGGTAGTGATGAAAAAGCAAGGGAAGATCATGAAGCATAGACCTTCCCTTTTAAGAACAAGTCAGGGAAAGTGAATCAAGAGCTCTCCAGAATTCAATTCTCTCACCTGAATGAACAGACAGCTGCTGCCACACCGTGCTGAACTGGTAAGCGCTTTCTTAATTACTCAGCCCTTTCAGAAGGCAACACTTCAGTGGTGATGAAAAGGCACAATTTCCAGAGCTCTGGTGGGAATTGTTTTCAGCTCCTCAGAAGATTTATAGGAAATGTTCTACTAATATTAGACTACATATAAGAAACATTTTCTTGTCTGAATGCATGTTGAACCATTAAAAAGTCACCTTTCCCACTTTCATCTCACTGTTGCTACAAATATCTCCTCTCAGAAGTATATGGAGTACATGGAATAATGTATACTGCTAATCCTCTTGCAGATTTCTGTATGACAAACTTTAATCCTACAAACAGTAGGTTGATGTCTCTTGACTACCTTACATAGAAGATGCCTGAAGGCTTTAAGCTGCTTGAAGGTCATGGGGCAGGGGGGAATTTCCATTGCTTAAATGAGCCATTTGAAAGGATGTTTTTATGCAGATTTGGACCATTCTGTGTGCAGAAATAAGTCATTCTTTGATACAATTAAGGAAACCTCTTAATGTAGACCTTTAAGGGGAAGTATAAGAAGACATAATCTCTTCCCCTTACACTCAGCAGATATCCAAAATAAAATCTCAGTTTCTAACTTTGTCTGCTCTGAGGAAGTTTTGGAATTTGTTTCAAATATTTCCAATGCTCGGCTCCTCAGTATCTAGGTATCATCACTTACAGAGGTTTTTTTCATCTGGTGGCTGTAAAGCTTTTTATAAATACTGGCAAAAAGAAAAAAACAAAACTTTTGGAGTAAGGAGAGCAACTGATTTTCCTCATTTTTTTTGATTGTTGTGAAAGCACAAGTGCTGGAATAAGTGCCTATCCTAAGTATTAAAGACATACCTTTCTTATCCACAATAC
This sequence comes from Gymnogyps californianus, assembly GCF_018139145.2. NCBI lineage: Eukaryota > Metazoa > Chordata > Aves > Accipitriformes > Cathartidae > Gymnogyps > Gymnogyps californianus. The sequence continues at coordinate 107,988,792 of NC_059471.1, forward strand.
TATGCCTTAATATATGCCAATTTGCTAACTGAGCCCACTGTTATTTTTGTCTCTCTGAGTCATTGAAAAAAAAGAAAGTCTTCCTTTGTAGAAATGGATATCTTTAAATTCTTCCTGTATGAAGAATTTCCTAAAACTTAGGTTTAGGAAAACAATTGGGAAAACATCTACATTTCCTAAAATTCAGTGAAAAATCTGGGCCCCCCCCCCTCCCCCCCATTTTAGGGAGAAGCAAGTTCTAGTCGACTTGGAAAGTAATTTCCATAATATATATCTTTTTCTTTTGCTTATTTTTATAATTGTTTTATATTCATCACTTATCTAAGAGAAATAGAAATATATCAATTAGTCTATCGAGTAATTTTTTTCTAAAGAATTCAGCAATAATTTTCGTTCTTTTGCTTCCTTCATTATTATACTCTCATTAATAGTAAAACTTACTTTTCAATTGACCTAGTGACTAGATATCATGAACTGCTAGTTAATTCTGACTAGGTTTTTAACATTTGAAATGGAAGGAAGCCACTGTCCAGGGGTTCTGTGAGTTGTGTGTTAATTACCGATATGAAAAATTTGCTATAACATTGTGCATAATTTAGTGTTGGCTTTATAGTAAGAGAAATGCAGGAATACCAACTCATTCCTCGACTTGTGAAACAAAGCAAACTGTACAGAAATTGAATTACATAAATTGAATTTTGTTGCCTCTCTTTACTGATAAGAAATTGCCTGCTAAGACTTAGTGAAACATTTTGGTGTGTATTACATCACTCTGAATGAGGATTTAACTATTGCTAAAATAAATAGCCTCATCGCTCTTGAATACTGGGGATAAAGTTGGTTATGAAAGGAAGAGACAAATGTAGGCTGAGTTTGCAGAAGCAAGAATTAAAATATTTTACCAATATCTATAAAAAAATACTATTTAACCAAGAAAAAAAGAGGCTGATTAATAGCCTAATTCACTCTACATGACTTCTATGTTTTAGGCTCAGTAGTGTTCTTGTTTCACAGTTTTTCTTCACCTTGTTCTGTTCTTTCAGTTGTATGGATACTGCTTAGTAGATACAAATGTGTTTATAGTGAAATCATACCTATCCCCATCTTTTCCTCTGTTCTCTAACATAGAGAGATTGTTCAAATCTTTTCATGCTCTGCCTGAAGACTATGTATCCCACTTATATGCTCCAAAAATGAATCCCACTCAATCTCTTCATTTATTTTCATTGTTTTCCTTTATTCATTCTGTCTGTGGTCTTGATATATGTTATATTCCATTTTTATGCTACAGCAACATCAGTAAATCAATGGTTCATTTCTATTCTGAAGAATATCTTTTCCATCACAAGAAAGATAAGCTACTGTAACTGCTTGTGTCCTAAATATCATAGAATAACATCAGTTTCTAGCAAATGAACACAGTATGTTACTATAGTGTTTTTCCTTTAATGTACTGTTTAAATTTGGAATGCCAGTTAGTGCAGTCCATTTTAAAATACACTACAGTAAAACACTGCTGGGTTTTTTTTCCTTTTTTATTTTTGTATATATAAGAACATATTTGTACCATCTTCAACCAAATTTAGACTGGAAAAGACAATGCAAGAGTAATTGTATATTACTCAGCTGTCATCAAACACACTAACTAGTTCTTACCATTCTTCTGTCCATATAAACAGTGCACATACTTCTACTGATGAATTTCTATTATCATCAGGAAGTGTAAAACAATCAATACAAAAGCAAACACTTATGATTCAGTGAGTTGTAAATACCACAGATTTTCAAAACAAAAAAAAAAACCAACCCAACAATTTCTTTTAATGCTTCAAATGAAAATTGCTAATGATTTTATGGTGTGGAGAAATTTTAATAGAAGCAGAATCCATTTATAAAATTGTGTAATATTTATTCTATCCTCTTGTTGAAATAGTGTTGCAGTTCATGTTTTGCCGAAAAAAAATTGCCGAGTTGAGTATAGGCTGACATGTAAATGCATCTGTTTTATTATTTATAGTATGTAAGAAATGGTTTGGATATTCAGTTACCTTGTTTCCACAAGAACACGTTTGTACCATCTTTTTAGTTTGGACTCCTCAAATTCATCTTATATTCTCTTGCAAAAAGGCACCTGAGTCTCAAAAAAAATAACAATGCACTTTAGAAAAGTAAGCACAGTTAAAAGAAATAATTATTTGACTGTGTTTGGAGATTTAGATGTTGAAGCTGCAGTCTGCAGTGAGGATAGGAACCAAACCCAGGAATATATTGGAACTGAGTTTTATATAGTGGAAGTCACACTTGCACCTGCTACATCTACACGTGACCTGGGTAGACAGAATCTAGCTGTGGTTCTGAGGCCATGTAACATGTCAGCATGACATTGAGCTCGATGCTCTACTAGCAGGGCTATATAGCTAAATACAGCTGTCTATTGTTTTACAGTGCAGACAAAGGGGCACAGAAGAACCTGCAGCAAACTATAAGGACCTGGCCTAAATCTACAGTTCCAAATGGACAGATTGCGAGTAACTTACTGAAGTAGAAAAAAGAAAGTTTGAAATGTCTAAATGCTTGGGAAAATAGATATTTGATAGCTCAGTTGATGACTCATCGCCCACCTCTATCAAAAACTCAAACAATCCATAATAGCTGATGACTTCAGTGATGGGAACAAGATGTAAGTTTCAATAAATGTAATATGGGCTGAAACCTAACTATTGCCACAGCCTAGAGGTACTTTCTGGTTAAACCAACTAATAAAACTTTTGCTGAGATTGAAGAAATTCTACAAAATCACCTACCTTTAAAGTCTTGTGTGATTGCAGAATGTTCCTGTAGACTAAAAAAAAAGAAAAAAAAATCTCTTAAATGCTATATATAATGAAACAAACAGATGAAGTATTGTCAAAGTGAAGAGTTTGATGCATCAAGTGATTGCTTATTATGTAACACGTAAAATGAACTAATTCAAAAGTAGTTAGTAGCTTAGGCTGCTTCTTAGACTGCTTTGTACATTGTCTTTTCTGTGGATGCTGCAACTAAAATTGCCGAAGAATCACAATGGCATACTGAAATCTTTTCAGTCAATTTCAAGTTCAAGAAGAAGCAACAAGGTGGGGAGCACTTACAATGAGGCTTTTTACTACAATGAAAATCCTTCATTATTTTCTTCATTGGTTACTCAAGGACAAATGTTGGATGAAGGGAAACAGGTGTATCAGAAAAGATTTTAGCATGATAATTATCATGCTAAAAAAGAAAATAATGCAAAACTTCTGACATAGTTTTCATATATAGCCTTAGAGTAAATGAATAATATTAGAAAAATCTCTCTATATATTGTTTAACTTTGAAGAAGAAAAAATTAATTTATTATTTGAATTTTTCTTCAGAGGCCAAAATGGTTTCAAAAGGAATTTAATGCAGGGCCTTCTGCTTTTAGTAATTACATAACAACATTATCACTTAAAAGGTTAAAGCTGCAGAAAAGCTCAGTGAAGTACTGGTTTCCCAGGGCTTATTATCACAAACATAATACATAATGCAAAGACAGAGCCAAAAAACCCTGCTGTGTATGATGTGTGCTTCACAATTATTAATAACCTGGTATTGCAACTGGAGACGTATCTCTTGCCTAAAATGTAGGAAATATTTGCCTAACTAACATCTTTCCACAATCTTAAGCTAAGTCTGGCCTTAGCCTACCGTAGTCAACCCTCTGTTTGTTAGAAGGCATTATATAGGCAACAAAGAGAATTCCTGATATTCTCTTTCAATTGAATAATGTAATGAGAGCTGGCAACAAAGAAAGCCATGAGAACATCCCAAAAGTCCTTTTTACAGTACTCGCAAGCTCCCAGTAGAGCACTTGCTTGGAACAAAAAGGAAATACTAGATTTATATTTTGTGCTTTGTGTGTATGTTCTTCAAGGGTAAAGGATGGCTGACTTACTTACCTGTTTGCTTTCTAAGATGAAATAACAAGACCTGTGGATGAGAGGAGAGCGGTGGGTGTGCCTGTCTTTACTTAAAAAGGCTTTTGACATGGTCTCCTACAGCATCCTTGGTTTATGCAGACTGGCACATTGTGGTCTAGACAGGTGATCTACTAGATGGATGAGAAACAAGATGGATGGTCAGTCTCAATGGATAATGTTTAGTGATTCTTCCTCTGGCTCAAGGCCAGTTACAGGTGGAGTTTCTTCGGGATGTGCATTGGGACATACACTATATAACATCTTTATCAATGACTTAGAGGAGGAGATGGAGTACACTCTCATTCAGTTTATGGATGACACCAAACTGGGGAGAACCCAGGGCAGGGCTGCCTTTGAGAGGGACCTCAGTAGGGAACAGCCTGACAGGAACCTCTTGAAAATTCCCACACCTGGGATGAGCTAGCCCCTGCAACAATACAGGCTGGAGTCTGAATGGGTGGGGGACAGTGATGCTGAAAAAGACTGGGGAGGTCTAGGCCAACAGCAAGCTGAGTGTGAGTCAGCAGTGGGTTCTGGCAGCAAAAGACGGTCAACAGTCCTGGGTCATATGAACAGGGGCACAGCTGGTAGATCAAAATAATTGATTTTTCTTCTTTACACAGCACTCGTCAGACCACATATGAATTACAGTGTCTAGTCCAGGCCTCCCCAGTAGAAGAGAGACACTGACAAACTGGAGTGAGTTCAGTGGAGGGCCACCAAGCTGGTCAGGGGCTGAAGAACATGCCCTACAAGAAGAGACTGGGGGACATGGGCTTGTTCAGCCTGGATGAGACAGCTTCAGGCGGACCTAACAGCTGCCTGTGGGGAGGCCATCGAGAGGATAGAGCCAGGCTCTTCACTGAGGATCAGAGGCAGTGGGCATGAATTGAAAAAAAGATGTTCAATCTGGATACAACAAAAAACTTTTTCCCTTTGAACACAGCCAAGCACAGGAGAAGGTTGCCAGAGAGGTTGCGCAGCCTCCATCTTTGGAAGCTTTCGAGACCCATCTGGGCAAAGCCCTGAATGACCTGGTCTGATCCCAGACCTGGCCCTGCTTTGGGCAGGAGGTTGGGCAAGATTATCTCTTGAGATTCCTTCCAACCTGAATTATTCGATGATTCTATATTAACAAAGACCATTGTGCCAGGCTGACCTTGGTCAGCAGCTAAACACCTGCACAGCTGCTAGTTCACTCTCCCCCCACAGCAGGATGGAGGGAGAGAACAGGAAGAGCGAGAAAACAAAAGGAAGGCATGAAAACTCATGGACTGAGATAAAGACAGATTAATAGGTGAAGTAAAAATGTGCATGCAAGCAAAGCAAAGAAGGAATTCATTCACTGCTTCCCATCAGCAGGCAGATGTTTAACCACTTCCTGGAAAGCAGGGCCTCAGCACGCCTAATGGTTACTTGGGAAAACAAATGCTATAACCATGAACGTACTCCCTTCTTCCTCCTTTCCTTGAGCTGTATTGCTGAGCATGATCCCTTTGGTCAGTTTGGGTCAGCTGTTCTGGCTGTGTCTCTTCCCAACTTCTTGCAAACCTCCAGCCTACTTGCTGGGGGGCAGAGTGGGAAAAACAGAAGGGCCTAGAGGCTCTGCAATGAATGCTCAGCAACAGTCAAAACATCAGTGTGTTACCAATACTGTTTTAGTCACAAGTCTAAAACACAGCACCATACAGGCTGCTGTAAAAAAATTATCGTTATCCCAGCCAGACTCAATAAAAATATCTGCAAAAAATCACAGCAAAATGCTGAGGCACCCCATAACCTCAGTGTGTCATAATTATGAACATCCCTGGGAACTATGAGTTATTAGTGTCTTGTCCAACATATCACTATTACTTCCACTGAATAAAGTCTTATGCAATGTGTAGGTGTCCTGGAAGTCCACATGAAAACTTTTGTCACATAAGAGAATCTTTAAAGTCTGCAAGGCATCTTTTGCCTATAAAGTAAGCTTATGGAAGTTAATCATATGGAGTAAGAGCAGTAATTTTACATGTTAAGAATTACAGCCTTTGCTTTCTAGATTTCTTACTTCAGCAAAATGTCAGTATGCCTAAATTGATAGAAACCTCTGAGTTCTACCTCTGAATCATTAATATCTCAGTGGAAAGCAATTTACAACTATTGGCTTCAAATATTACCCTAAAAAAAGAGTTAGTGGCATTGACTGTCTGAGAGTGGATGATTTCCTTAGCTTCTTATCCATTACGTTGTCGGATTAAAAAGAATCACCAGACATGCAAATCAAGATTTCTCATGAAACCTGCCAATATAACCGACAAGTAAGTGTACTGAAGTAGAACTAATAAAACTGGAAAATTTTACACAGATCAAGTTGCTATAGGCAAACATGTAATAAAAAATATAAAATCTTGTTGTACTGAGTGAAATATATGTTACTGCAATGAGTGGACCAATTTCTTGCCCCAAAGTGTTTCTGTTTTGCAAAGAAATCATAAGAATAGATTAAGGATTTGCTCTGGTGAAAGAGCTACAAGTGGAAGCAGAAAGGTTAAGGAGCATCAAGGAGGCTGAGAAAGAGATAGGCTGGTGGAACCATGCTCTGTCCTCTCCCTGAGACAGAAACAGCAGCAGTTACCAGAAAAAACCCAAGATCCTCCCTCTGCCAGGCAGAAGGCAGTAACTTAAAGCAAAGGAGTGGAGGCAAGTGCACGCTTAGGGCTGCAGGCGAACACCCTCCTTGTCCATCTCGCCTTCCCAGCTGCCTCTGTACAACAGGTATGAGGCTCTGGATGTGGAATGCCAGTCAATGGATGATGTGGATGTGGTGGCTTGACCCTGGCTGGAAGCCAGGTGCCCACCAAAGCCACTCTGTCACTCCCCTCCTCAGCTGGACAGGGGAGAGAAAATATAACGAAAGACTCGTGGGTCAAGATAAGGACAGTTTAATAAAGCAAAAACAAAAGTTGTGCATGAAAGCAAAGGAAAACAAAAGATTTTATTCTCTACTTCCCATCATTAGGTGATGTCCAGCCACTTCCCGGGAAGCAGGGCTTCAGTACGCATAGTAGTTGCTCCGGAAGACAAACATAAATAACGAATGCACCCTCACCCTCCTCCTTTCTCTTAGCTTTTATTGCTGAGCAGACATCATATGGTATGGAATATCCCTTCGGTCAGTATGGGTCAGCTGTCCTGGCTATGTCCCCTGCCAAGATCTTGCCCACCCCCAGCCTACTGGTGAGAGGGGGAATGCTGGAGAGACAGCCTTGATGCTGTGCGAGCACTGCTCAGCAGTAGCCAAAACACTGGTGTGTTCTCAACACCTGTCTAGCTACCAATACAGAGCACAGCACTATGAGGGCTGCTATGGGGAAAATTAACTCCATCTCAGCCAGACCCAATACAATCTCCACCCCTTATTCCATACCATTTGTGTCATGGTCAGATCCCACATAATTTAATACCCATATATATATATATATCTTCTAACCATCCCGTTGTATTTAATTCTCATTGCTGAAATCCCTTCTTACCAACACTTACAACTTAAACTACATACTTAAACCATCTTTATACTCAACATACAGATTTATACATTCTCATTAACTACTATCCCCTGTCCTTTACCAGAGAGATATTATTCTCTTGTCCCATGGGCTTCTTGCACTCCTCCAGATGTTCACAAACAGGCTATGACTTGGGCCCCATCTGTCAAGATGGACGTTCAGGAGAGGAGAAGCAGTATGTTCAATTGTTGGGCACCAACACCAGCTTGGTTTGGGTCATCGTTGCACTCGCCTGATTCCTTGTGAAACTCACTCTTTGTCAGTTCAGATAATTCCTGCTCTATTACTTCCTACAACATACAACTCACATCACAGATTATTTTTCCCCCAAGGTTAAATCTCCTTGAGGCACACACCGGGTCTCCCCATCCTTCTGCATTACCCACCAAGTACACCCAGGTCCTTGAGTGAAGACAATCTGATGAATGTGTTTGCCTTTTCCCATGGGAGGAGCAATCCACACTGCCTTCCCCAGCCACTTCCCCATGTGCGCTATGGGGACCTTATCTCCTCCCACAGTATGAAGGGGTTTTGTTTGGGCAGGACCAGGACGGTTAGCATATCCTCTGGTGTTAACCAGCCAAGTGGCTTCTGCTAAATTTATGTTCCAGTGCTTCCATGCCCCATTGCCCAGCACTCTCAACATAGTCTTTAACAGTCCTTTATACCTCTCAGTCTTTCCAGAGGCTTGTGGGTGATATGGGATGTGATATATCCACTCAATGCCATGTTTCTTTGCCCAGCAGTTTATGAGGTTATTTCAGAAATGAGTCCCATTATCTGATTCAATTCTTTCTGGGGTACCATGTCACCACAAAATTTGCCTTTCAAGGTCTAAGATGGTGTTTTGGGCAGTGGCATGGTTTACAGGGTATGTTTCTAGCCAACCGGTAGTTGCTTCCACCATGGTGAGTATGTAGCGCTTGCCTTGGTGTGTTCATGGCAGTGGTCCAATATGGTCAATTTGCCAGGCCTCACCATATCAAAAACCCAGCCACTGCCTTCTGTTCCAGGGAGATTTTACTTGTGTGTCTTGCTTGATTGCAGCACATGTTTCACATTCATGAATGACCTGTGTGATGGCCTCCATGGTCAGGTCCACCCCTTGATCACGAGCCCATCTGTATGTTGCATCTCTCCCCAGATGTCCTGATGTTTCCTGGGCCCATCGAGCTACAAATAGCTCACCCTTATGCTCCCAGTCCAGGTCCACCTGAGATACTTCAATTTTAGCAGCCTTGTCTACTTGTTCATTGTTTCGATGTTCTTCAGTGGCATGGTTTTTGAGCATGTGAGCATCTACATGACGTACCTTTAGAGTCATGTTTTCTACCCAGGCAGCAATGTCCTGCCATAATGCAACAGCCCAGATGTGTTTAGCCCTGCGCTGCCAATTGGTCTTCTTCCACTGCTGTAGCCACCCCCATAGGGGGGTGCCACTTGCCATGGAGATGAGCCAGAGGCTCCTGAGGTAATAGGAGCCAACAGGGAAACACCAGTGAAATACCTCAAAGGAATTAAGGTGTGTTCCTCTAAGAAGGTGACACAGCCGACAGCCCAGCTGAAGTGCCTCTACACCAATGCACACAGCATGGGCAACAAACAGGAGGAGCTGGAAGCCACCATGCTGCTGGAAAGCTATGACCTAGTTGCCATTACTGAAACTTGGTGGGACTAATCCCATGACTGGAGTGCGACTATCGATGGCTACAGGCTGTTCAGAAGGGACAGGTGAGGAAGGAGGGGTGGAGGGGTTGCCCTCTACATCAAGAATTGTGAAGAGCTGTCTCTGAAGAATAGCCACAAGCACGTGGAAAGCTTATGAGTAAGAATTAGAGACCGAGGCAACAAAGGGAACCTTGTGGTTGGTGTTTACACAGGCTGCCTGATCAGGGGGAGCCTATTGACGAAGCCTTCTTACTGCAGCTACAAGAGGCATCTTGCTTGCAGGCTCTCATCCTGCTGGGGGACTTCAGCCACCCCAACATCTGCTGGAAAAGCAGTATGGCGAGCTGTAGGCAATCCAGGAGACTCCTGGAGTGCATTGAGGATAATTTCTTAAGCCAGGTAATAGACAGCCCTACCAGCAGGGATGTGATACTGGACCTGATGGTCACCAATACAAGTGAGCTAATCAGTGACATCAAGATCGGAGGCAGCCTGGCCTGCAGTGATCATGCACTGGTGGAGTTTGCAGTCCTGAGGGATATGGGTTGGGCAAAGAGTAAAGTCAGGACCCTGAATTTTAGGAAAGCAAACTTCTAGCTGTTCAAGGAGTTAGTCAATAGGACCCCCTGGGAAACTGCCCTCAGGGACAAGTGAGCAGAACAGAGCTGGCAGATCTTTAAGGATGCTTTCCATACAGCGCAAGAGCTCTCGATCCCTAAGAGTAAGAAATGAGGAAAGGAAGGTGTAGGAGACCAACTGAAAAAACAAACTTGTAACCCCTTGGAACAAAGAGCTGGTTGCTCCGAAGGATAACGGCAGGAGACAAAACTTGATAAGGGTGGAGGGGAGGATGTTAGATCCCCTGAGCCTGTCCGAAGGATGTCTCAAACACTCGCAATTAACGATCCTTGAAGAGGAGCTAAAGACTGATAAGAAGGAGTAGCCTGTCAAAGGCTGGATGAATTGCCCAAGAAGCGGTGAAGCCAACAGTAACTGGGGGAAAGGTAAATGTGGCAGGGGGAGATCGCAACCTCTGACTCAATTCGAGACCAAAAAGACTTGCCCCCCCACGCCTGCAAGAAGCATGCGTGCTAATTTACATAGCAAGCGAGGCTAATTAAAATAAGAGGCAGTCCACACTGAAGGATAAAAATATAAGGAGAAGGCAAGTGCCAAAAAAGGGGGGACTAAGAGGAAAAAAAGAAGAAAAAAAGGGTGAACTAAAAGGAAAAGAAGAAGATGAGCACACCCACAGACCAGAGACCCCCCCCTGTTGGCTGGACGAATGCTGGAACCCAGACCAGTGATCTCTCACCTCCGCCTCTCTCTCCCCCCCCCCCCCCCCAAATATATTGTAAGCAGAGTTTTGCCAAATGCCTTATTCGGTCCAAAATTTTTAAAGTTTGGAAGTAAAGTTGCTTTGATTAAACCTCCTGAGAACTTTGTTGTTTCTCCCACGCACCGCCCAGAGTATAACAGACTACCTTTCCCTAAACCCGCTGAGCGGACGGGACAGAAGGCAAGAGATTGGCATGGTTGAGTCAAGACCTGCTCGTCAAACTAAAGGGCAAGAAGGAAATGCACGGGCAGTGGAAGCAGGGACAGGTATCCTGGGAAGAGTATAGGGATGCTGCCTGGTTGTGTAAGGATGTAGTCAAGAAGGCCAAGGCACAGCTGGAGCTGAACTTGGCAAGGGACACAAAGAATAATGAGAAGGGCTTCTACAGGTAGGTCAGCCAGAAAAGGAAGGTCAAAGAAAGCATACTCCCCCTGATGAACATGACTGGCAAACTGGTAACAATGGACGAGGAGAAGGCTGAGGTACTCAACAACTTTTTTGCCTTGGTCTTCACTGGCAGCCTCTCTTCCCATACTTCTTGAGTGGATGGACCTCAAGGTCAGGACTGAAGGATCAAAGCCCCTCCCACTGTAAAAGAAGATCAAGTTCGTGACCACCTGAGGAACCTGAACATACATAAGTCTGTGGGACCTGACGAGATGCATCCCAGAGTCCTGAAGGAATTGGCTGATACAGTTGCCAAACTACTCTCCATGATATTTGAAAAGTCATGGCAGTCAGGTGAAGTCCCTGGTGACCACAAAAAGGGAAACATTGCACCTATTTTTAAAAAGGGTAGAAAGGAGGACCCTGGGAACTACCGACATGTCAGCCTCACCTCTGTGCCTGGGAAGATCATGGAACAGATCGTCCTAGAAGCTATGCTAAGGCACATGGAGGACAGGAAGATGATACAAGACAGCCAGCATGGCTTCACCAAGGGCAAGTCTTGCCTGACCAACCTAGTGCCTTCTATGATGGAGTGACTACATCAGCGGACAAGGGAAGAGCTACAGATGTCATCTATCTGGACTTCTGTAAGGCCTTTGACATGGTCCCCCACAACACCCCTCTCTCTAAATCAGAGACATATGGATTTGATGGATGGACTGTTCAGTGGATGAGGAATTGGTTGGATGGTCGCATCCAGAGGGTAGTAGTCAACGGCTCAGTGTCCAGATGGAGATCAGTGATGAGTGGTGTCCCTCAGAGGTCCATACTGGGACCAGTATTGTTTAATATCTTCATCAATGACATAGACAGTGGGATTGAGTTCACCCTCAGCAAGTTTGCAGGTGACACCAAGCTGAGTGGTGTGGATGACGTGCCTGAGGGATGGGAAGCCATTCAGGGGGACCTGGACAAGCTCAAGTGTGAACCTCATGAGGTTCAACAAGGCCAAGTGCAAGGTCCTGCACCTGGGTCACGGCAACCCCAGTATCAGTATAGGCTGAGGGATGAAAGAATTGAGAGCAGCCCTGAGGAGAAAGACTTGGGAGTAGTGGTGGATGAAAAGCTGGACATGAGCTGGCAATGTGTGCTTGCAGCCCAGAAGGCCAACCATATCCTGAGCTGCATCAAAAGAAGCGTGGTCAGCAGGTCAAGGGAGGTGATTCTGCCCCTCTACTCCACTGTGGAGAGACCCCACATGGAGTACTGCATTCAGATCTGGGGCTCCCAGCACAAAAAGGACATGGACCTGTTGGAGCAGATCCAGAGGAGTGCCACAAAAATGATCAGAGGGTGGGAACACATCTCCTATGAAGAAAGACTGAGAGAGTTGGGGTTGTTTAGCCTGGAGAAGAGAAGGCTCTGGGGAGACCTTATTGCGGCCTTTCAATACTTAAAGGGGACTTAAAAGAAAGATAGGGACAAACTTTTTAGTAGGGCCTGTAGTGATAGGACAAGGGGTAATGGTTTAAACTAAAAGAGGGTAGATTCAGACTAGATATAAGAAAGAAATTTTTTATGATGAGGGTGGTGAAACACTGGAAGAGGTCGCCCAGAGAGGTGGTAGATGCCCCATCCCTGGAAACATTCAAGGTCAGGTTGGATGGGGCTCTGAGCAACTTGACCTAGTTGCAGGTGTCCCTGCTCATTGCAGGGGGCTTGAACTAGATGATCTTTGGAGGTTCCTTCCAACCCAAATGATTCTATGATTCTATGATTGTAGAGAAGGAGAGTGCTTATTAGTTATTCTTATAAATGTGAAGTTCAATAATATCAAGACTTCAAGAAGTAGATGAAGATCATTTAAGTTTTGTAAAACTAAAAGTCATAATTAGAAATGTACTTTTGACTGAAATAGATCGATGGCCATTTAATGCCTGAATAATAGCCTGTACAGAAACATCTAATATACTTCCTTTATTGTTAACTGATATTATACCTTTAATTGTTTCACCTTATCTTTCTGAAACATTTTTGAGATGTCTATTTTGTCTACTGTTTTAGGTTCTACCTTACAGATTCAAAATGCTAATATAAAGTCAAGAGTAGTTCACTTACAAATAGGATGATAATGGACTGTGGGTTTTTTGTTTTGTTTGGTGTTTTTTTATCCATTCTGTAATAAAAAATCCTGTCATAATGTAGAATGAACTGCAATGGACAGAAAGCAAATACTTTATAGCAAGCATAAAAATCTAGGTATTATAAGTTGTTGAAGCAGCAAAGTTTACATTTGCAAAGGTATTTGAAACACTGTTCTGTATGATTGTTTTAATGGTCACTTACACATGACAGAACAGTTTCCCGTTCTTTGTAAAATAAAAAAAAAATAAAATCACATGTCGAAGTTTTCATCTGAGCATCTTTTTAACATAGGGGAAAACCAGTTTAGTTTTAAAGTAAGGACAGAACTCAGATACACTCTATAAGCATGAGATTCAGCTGTGAGATTCTGGCTTTTGAAAATCAAGTGTCATACATCCTCTGAAGAACTGAAAAGGAAATAGCAAGATAATTGAGGGACTTAGGAAGTAACTTTCTCTTACTATCTTTTTTTTTAAAGTTTCTGGTTTGGTTGGTTTTGATTTTGTTTTTTTTTTTAAAGTTTCTTTTATGTAATACTTTTAAGGAAAACGTACCTGTTTTAAGACAGCTGATTTTTCTGGTTTCTGTTTCCCATGTTCTTTAGCAATAAAGTTGTCAGTCTGCACAGTGTGGTTTGCATGTTGTCAGATTCTTACCGATGAAGGATTACTGCAATATGGACATGAACATATAGGTGCAATACTGTGCTGTTGTCTCATTTGGAACTCAAACATAAAACTTCTTCGCATACTCTCCCTTATATTAAGATCAGGCGGTGTCACCATACAGAGTGCTAGCCTGACCTTCGATATAAACAAGAGGTTCTTTATTCTGCAGTGAGTATTTCTGACAGTTCAGAGATTTTCAGACTGTCTACTCTACCTTTCTTCATAGTTCATAGAAGAAGTAATCTGCTTTTAGAGAAAAAACACTTAGCAGACTAAGTTGACCATCCAACTGCTGTGCCACTGTTTCTTACAGCATAAAAGAGAGAAATAGGTCAGAATCCTCAGTTCATTCTGTCTTGCAGTGAGAATTTGAAAGCTAGTTACATTTCATTTCACCTCATGGGAACAATTACTATTTGAGAATCTGGCTTTTAAATTCCTGAATGAAATTCCACCGAATTATGGACTCATCCAGCAGTTTGTACTTGATAACAATACCAAATAAGTAGTGAAAAAGTGAGATAATATGATAGTTACATTGAAGGCTGGAAGCGTGACGTAGCTGTTCGTGTCACTTTTTATCTAACTCAAATAGTACAGTTAATCTCTGACCCTGCAAAGTGGTCCATCTGGCTGGAAGGCACTGTGCCCTTGCAGAGCCCTGCTGAAGTCAATGGGGTTCACATGCCGGGAGCAGCTTGCAGGGCAGGGCTAATTCTATAAATTAATAACTGGGTTCCATTACACAACCATCTGTGTCAGGTTTCCCTTAAATAGGCCAACCCAGCTCCGTTATTGTTTTATAATTAAATGATCTTTTTCCAGCTGTAACAATTTGCACAAATCTCAGAGTAGCACTTTCTGCACAGATCTGCAGAACACAACACTGAGAGCTTCTCCAAAATGCTTGCCATATGCATAAAGCATATGGCACAGTTCTATAATTGTGTTATGTAGCAGGAACCTTGCAAATCTTCAAAGATCAAGATCTAGGGGAGGGAATAACTTAAACATTGCAAACCCTCTAGTAGATAAGTGCTGTGCTCCCAGAAAACAAACAGTAACATTAATAGAAATGAATGTCAATGTAATGTAACAGGGAAGATGAAGTAATCTTGGGCAGTTATTTTGAGATTACTATTTTTCCTGATTTAAAGATATGCAATCTATAGTATTTTATTTGCATCTCCTTTTCCCAGCATAGTGCTTTATGTTATGTTTTCCGGCTGAAGAAAATTACAATCTATAGAAAATTCCTATATTTAAGTGTGCTATTAAGAATGAACATTATTTGTGTTACTGAAAATGCTTAACAGACCCAAGAGAATTTGGAATAACATTATTTGTTCATATTTAGAAAGAATACGTGGGCTGGGGTTCAGCTGCACTAATGCTAGTTGGTGCTTCTTGTGACCTGTGATTGTGACTGTGGCTGATCCACCCAACAGCCTTAGGGTGAAACAGCCTAGACGGATAGAGTCTAGATCTGTGGGCCTTGACCTGAAGTGACTCTTTTCCTTCATATTCACCTGTATATTCATGAGATATACATAATTCAGTCTCTTCCCACCCCCTTTTTTTTTTTCCCTCTGTCTTTGGAAGACAGTCACTCCATCAGTATAACTGCAACGGTTAATTTTTTGCATAAAACCCAAGTAGACACATACTTTTTCATTGCAAAGAATCTCTGGGACTGTGGTATCATAGGAAAGGAACAGCTTCATCAACAAGTGCTGACAGGAGAAGCACAGCTTTGCATCTCATGAGAGTAAAGCTGTGGTACTCAGAAAACCAATTAACCGACATCTGTCCCATGCTAAACACTGGAAGAATCATGCAGAGCTTCTGCATGTGCTCCGTATGTGACATAAAGAGTTCCATGCAGTTTGCTATCACTGAAAATAAGGAGGTGGACAAAAAAGGAGAAAAACCAACCAAAGTATAGAGCTTTTATTGTCACTGTGATAAGAGACACAGAGCTCTTTTTACACTCAAGTATCAACTCTTGCTAAAAGTAAAGTATTTTCTGACAGTACTATGGTATCAAGGTGATAAAATGAAGACCATCTGTGAAGGTTGAAGTTACGATAAATAGGGATTAGTTGGTAAAATGATTGATAATATTTAATGCAGAGAAATGTAGTGCTGCACACAGATTTGGGAAAAAAAAGTCTTCATTTTAAGTATGTGTGTTATAATGGCTACTACCATTAAGAAAAGATATTGCAATCATGCTAGATAATTCTACGTAAACGTTGGCTTCGCAGAAATTAAGAAGGCAAATCAAATGGTAAAGCTGCTACAAATGTGACAGGTAATGTCATTACGCCACTGAAGAGATCTAAGATGTACTTGGATCTTGAATTCCTGTGAATAGTTTTGCTCTTCACGTCCCCAAAAAGTGTGTGGTGACACCCTGTGTATCAAACTGTGTTAGAGCTGGTCTAAAGCATCCTCCCTTGTAGCTGTAATTGCCACAGCAGGTTCTGCCCAAAGGGGAACAGACACCTTATTGGAGGCTACAGGAACATGCGGTATGGCCGTAATCTGTTCTACTAATTTGCAAAAAATCCTTATGACTGTAACAAGGGACAAAGCACTTTACTCAGAGCTTTTAGGGATATCTTAATCATTACGTTATATTGCCAAAAAAGTTGTCCTGTCCAGGCCCTAAATGGAACATCATGAGTAAGAGAATCCATGAATGGAGAATCTCATCTGCTTTCAGATCCAGGGGCACAATCTTAATCGCATATTATTTAACAGCAGCAGTTGTGATTTCTGTTTATTAACATGCAAGCAACAGTTGCTGTTTGCATCTAGAAGGCATTTTAAGATGAATATTTTCTAGTACAATTTAAACTGACTCACCTCATGAAATAATTTTTGTAAGGTTCTTTTTTGAGATTATCAGGACTGCTAGCACCGTTAGATATTGACTAAAAGCAATTTGCTGCTATGTAGGCATAAGTTGCAAATTATAGTTGTTAGATCAGTCAAGAAACTGCTTTCTTCAGTCACCAAAATTTTACAGGCAAGATATATAACAAGATTCAAAAAACCTCACATTTTCAAATTCAATTCTAAATATTTTTTTTCAATATACTGTCTCCCAGTTTCTTGACTGAAAAAAAGGTAATGACTGAAAACTCCAACTTCTCAGCATGTTTACTCTCACAGAAATTTTTTCAGATGTACGAGATAGTATTCAATAGTAGTAATCTTGACTCCATGTAATTGCAATCAGCAGAAGTGGTTTTGGCACTGAAATGTGAAATATTCTCTCTTAAACTTTTTTTTCTCAAAAGTCTTGCCTTATTACCTCCTGCTCTTTACATTCCACAATTCTGTTCTGTTGCTTTTGCAAGTTGGTAATTGTATGTTTTAGTAGTTTCCACAAGATCTCATTCTAATCCTATCTTGTCCTACTGAAGCACTCTTTTTGATTAAAAAGGTTTCAATGGATTTAAACTGTACTGCTGAAATTATTTGAACTTCACAAAAGGCTGGACTTGTGTCTTTGCAGTTGTTTCCACTAAAAGAATTTAAAATATGAGGTAGTTTCAAGCCAGCATTGCAGAAAGAAAGGGAATTTAAGGTTATTAAAACTTTGAAAGAAAATTATGTATAATATTTAGTATCTTAGAAACAGAAATAGTGGTTTGTATGCCTAATCTTAGGAAAAAAAAATATTTCATATAGTATGCTGAGTCTCTGAGGAGAATCAAAGAAGCTGCAGTAAATGACACTGTAGAATCAACTAATGACGTGTTTCTTCTTGAGTCAATATTGTCTCAGTATGCTAGCACAGAGTTAGAAGAATTGTGCTGCTGGGGTAGCACAGAAAGTAAGAGTGAAATTAATTGCTAATCTGAACAAAGTAAATTACAAAATGCAGACAAGCTTTAATAGAGGCAAGATTTCAGCCAAAAGCTAAAGATTCAATATGTCTTCTGTAATTAAATTTATTGCATGTTTTAGCACCTTTCTGTCATTGCAAAACCTAGTTTGCACAGTTAGATTCTGCCTGCCTCTGCCCAAAATTTCAGTAGTAACATGGGGACACATTCTAAAGCCAAACCACCAGGGTTTATATCACAGATATCACGGATAGCTCCATTAACTGCGGAGAAATTACTGTAGCTGTACCTCAGCTAAAGAAAGGAGGTACCTTTTCTTTTACGGCAAATGTTGTGTAATATATTTCCCCCTCACTCTTTTTCCTATTTCAGGCATAAGCGCGTGTGTGCGCACACACACACATATTTTATGGGTTTGAGAACAGACGTGTGAATAACCGTAGGAACTGTTTATTTATTAATATAATTATATTAAATGGCATATAAACCACCTGTGACTTCTCTGTGTAAAAATATGAATATTGTTAACAAGAAAACATGCATTGCTCTAAAGTACCTACTCCTTCCTGTATTTGTCAAAAGTGAGTATCTATACCTGTTAAACACCAAACAGAAAGAAAACTTGTAACAACACATAAAAATGTGATTTCTAATCACATTTTGATAAAATAAACAAATAGACATTTCATCTCTTCACAAAATACAACATAAATTTAATTTGCCTTCTTCCAGGTTAGCGTATATATTCTGTGATGCAATTACGGCACAACTCCTGCCTGGAAAGGACTGATATAAATTCAGCATTCAATACACTATTTGTGATAAAGTCAGCTATTATATGATGAATCCATATACTAGGTTCTCAACATTAACAGTAATAATGAATGCTCCAAAAATGTCATTATACTCATTTATAACAAACTTCTGCAGTTGACATCTGCCATAATTAATAAAAGTATTTGCAGTTCCAACACATTTCTCAGTGTTTAACCCTGTATATGGAAAGTCATTGTTTACAGTACTGATGCTTGTATACCATGCAAGAGGAGGGAAATGTTTTTCTTAATCTCTTGGAACAAGTAGAAAAAGAACAATTTGCTTATTGACTAAAATACCAAAATAGCTATAAATATGGTATAAACGTATTGCTAGATTGATGTTAGCCAGCTACAAGCCAAATCCTTCTTATATTGCCATATCTCTAGAAGCAAGTTTTTAAATATAGAGTCGGTCTACAAAGTTTTTTTCAACTCGTTACCTTTCTTTCTGAGATTCTATCTGTGTTTAACAGACAGATCTTAACAATTTGGGTGAAAGTAAGGAAAATGTTTCATTGGATCCTACACATTTTAGCACCACCACCACCATCATCTCAAGTAAAAAGTGGAACCCAGCTGTTTATACCAAGGACTCTGAATGGCTATTAACATTTAAAAAGAAAAACAAGGGCCATACTTTCATATGAGCCAAGTGTCTGAGTTTTGTTTGGTATCCATTTCTGAGGGTTTTAGCACATTCTGGTGACATGTAAGTTATGTTCCAGCTCTCCCCTGCCAGACAAAAATGCATTTTACTTTGGATTGTAGAATACTAACAGTGTTGGCATAATATGCCTTTTTCAGATTTTGGCTTTTGATTTCAAATTTGGAAAAATACAGAATATTTCAAATAAAAGGAAAAGAATTATGAAACATCAGTTTCACAGTTGGTTTTTTTTTTCCTTTCCCACTACTTTTCACACTTGCATTTTCCTACTTACCGTTTTTTCTACTTTTTTTTTAAACCTCTTTTCCCTACCTTCTTTCCTACACCAATTCAGTCCATTTTCAAAACCTCATTTCCCTCATTTCTATATTTGATTTTCTCTCTTTCATTCTTCTTTCATAGAATCATAGAATGGTTTGGGTTGGAAGGGACCTTTAAAGATCATCTAGTCCAACTCCCCTGCCATAGGCAGGAATATCTTTCACTAGATCAGGTTGCTCAAAGCTCTGTCCAACCCAACTTTGAGCACTTCCAATGATGGGGCATCCACAACTTAGCTGGGCAACTTGTTGCAGTGTCTCACCACCCTAATAGTAAAGAATTTCTTCCTTATATCTAATCTAATCTAAATTCACCCTCTTTCAGTTTAAAACCGTTACCTTATAACTACAGGCCCTGGTAAAAGCCTCTCTCCATCTTTCTTATAAGACCCCTTTGTACAGTGAAAGGCCGCAATACGGTCTCCCTAGAGCCTTCTCTTCTCCAGGCTGAACGACCCCAGTTCTCTCAACCTTTCTTCACAGGTGACATGTTCCATCCCTCTGATCATTTTTGTGGCCCTCCTCTGGACTCGCTTCAACAGGTCCATGTCCTTTTTGTGCTGGGGGCCCCAGATCTGAATGCAGTACTCCATGTGGGGTCTCACGAGAGTACATATTGCTCATTACAGCCTCAAGGCCCTCATAAAAGTGTTTTGAAGGCCTAATACCTTGACCAGCTTAATGAGAAGCCATGTCACTGTCTGAAAGCAATACGGAGGTCTAAAATGAACTCGCCCCAAAAGTAACGTCCCTCTCCATACAGCACCAAATGGGATGAATTCTCCTTCCAGATTTCATGGGACTTTCAGCACTGACTGAATCACTGGCCCAAAAAGCCAGTCTGGAAGTGTCTTGTCTGGTATCGCACTACACGGAATTTCAGAAGTGAAACTTCCCATACTGGTTGTCACTTTATATTTCTAGTTACATTTATTTAGGATGCATATGATTAGGGCCTGACTCTGAAAACATAGAGAGGTCTAAAAAAACCCAAAGTGTAGGTTTGCAGAAATCAAGAACAAACAAAGTAACAAGGCCTTCCTTCCATGCCCACTTTTCCACCTGCACTTCTTCCTCCAGCACCACTTTACAGTCTGTGAGTGTCTGTAGATACCAAATAAAGACAGATATGATTAACATGTCATCTAATGAAATTATCAAAGGAAAACAAACATTGTCTGACACTGCTTTCATTTTGAGACTGTCGAGACTCCTTCAAAGATTGATTATGTACAAAACTTACTAATTCTGTGACAATATGTACAAAGTAGAGAGACCAGCAAAAGTTAGGGTACATTCTTAGACTTCTCCTGTCAAGAAATACTATAAAAAATCATGAATTGCCTATTAAAGATTCTTTGCATTAGCCATGTAAACGAATCTGTACTGCAACATATACAGCTAAAGTTGTTTTCTATTTCAACATGCTGCCATATGATAATATTTTCATAGCTACTGGTAGATGGGAGTAAGTTGCTGTTCCCACTTCAAATGTTTCCATTATAAATCCTATTTTACAAGTGAATTAACTATGGCAGGCCACTTTAATAAGCACCAGACTGAACCTATGGGCCCTACTCATTTCAGTTACACAGCATGTAACTCATGTTCCCTTTTGGTTTGAATAATAAAGCTACATAATCCAGCTATCTGTTAGAGTACACAAGCGTGGTAGTCTCCCATCCAGATAATTATGTGCAACTCAAATTACATTCCATTAACATGTTGGCTAGCTGATCACAGAGCATGGGGTGTATTCAGCCAGAAAGGGTAAGAGCATTCCAAATGAACAACTTTAATATATTCAAAGACAAAGTAGAGCCAAGGCACTGAGGCTGGCATTTTAAACTGAGTAATTTATAGTGCGAAATCACAACTTTTCTCCTGAAGTGACTTATTTCACTTCCCTACTACTTTTAGGGGTGGATGTAACTGAAGTTCAAATAAACTACTTGTGACAAAATTCAAACCTGTCAGGAGGTTACAGACACCTGCTAGTGGCAACACAGCCTAAGCCAGGGAATGGATGAGGGTTCTCAAACCAGTGCATCTTCACTCAGTCATGATTCTGACATGCAAAATTATCACCTCTTCAAGCGTTTGTCATAAAAGCCAAGCAACTTGTGTAGTTTCCTGCCTGCATTAATATGTCACTTCTGCATTACAAAGATCACTGATACATGTAAATGTTATGACAATGACGGTGCAGTCTTTATACCTCCAGTTAATTTCAACTAGGATAGAAAAGAGAAGTTGGGAAACAATCCTACAGCACAATTCTTGGAAGAAGAACATTTAGGAGGAAGCTTAGGTGAAATTTTGGTATGCTACTGTTCTTAACTACCATTGAAGCCATATCCTGCAGGGAAGGAAATGTACAGATACTAACTCTGGGTGCCTTTTGCTTGGTGTGGACAGATCTCTCTGTTCCTATGCAGTTATGTAAATGTATAATTATATGCATTATAATCTCAAGAACATCTCCGCTTGAAAGCTGAACTGTTCTTTTCCAGCTACTTTAGCTCATGGAAGCCAATACACACTCTCTACCTACAAACTTTACTTCACTTACTTAGGCACTATTACACCATCTGTGAAAGACTCAAAATTTCATGCCTCTATTACAGGGTTACCGAGCTTTGAAACAGGTAGCAGCCAAACACTTCTTCTCTAAGAAGACCTTGACTACATACAGTATTTAGGGATAGACAAAATATGTATAAAATGGAGTGCAGCCATAACCAGTTCCAAATGAAC
Source organism: Gymnogyps californianus (assembly GCF_018139145.2). Classification (NCBI taxonomy): domain Eukaryota; kingdom Metazoa; phylum Chordata; class Aves; order Accipitriformes; family Cathartidae; genus Gymnogyps; species Gymnogyps californianus. The sequence continues at coordinate 108,010,952 of NC_059471.1, forward strand.
ACAAACATCATCATAGACAGCACTTCTGCATACAACCATCACACATCTTGTGTGAAAACTTGATACAAATCTAGAAAGCAACAGTGCTAGAAATGAATACACGCATATTTAAACTCTCAAAGATGCAGAGAAAGAAGTCTTTTTTTTGGTAGGAAGCTGTATTAATTGCAGTCAGAAAGAATCCCAGGTATACTGAAACCCAGAAATGTTTGGCCAGAACAGCTGGCAAATACGTGCAACAACAGGCAAAAGAGAGAAAAGTGAGAAACACAACTAAACAGACAGGTTGATGGTGGCTTATGACCCCAAATCAGCTGAAGCTTCATTGAGGCTTTCCTAGCCCACAAACCAGGCTTGATGATTACAAACAGTGAGTGGGATTTTTACTGAAGTGAATACTTACTAGAAGTAGCCAGCTATACTGGCAATTCATCATTAAGAAATTTAAGAGGATTTTAAAAATCGTCATTATTATTATTATTATTACTGTTACTTATTTTTGGAAGGTCTAGTTGGCTGTTATATGTAATGATGTTAATCTTATTTTTTTTCCTTTTCTTGTTTCTGTTCAGTATGGCAACATTCTGTTAAACCATACGATGTACTGTTTGCAAGTAGAGAGATGTAGTTGATTGAACACTTAGTCTAATTTAATTTTCCTTCATTTCTGTTTTCTTTGTTTCTACTTGACCTTGCAGTATTTACGAACCCCCAAATTAGGCACAAGTTCTACTGCTCCAAATCAAGGTATGTATAAGAATTGTCTATCCCAAGAAACTTATTCCAGTGACATTTTGAGTTTTCTTCTTGTACATTTCGTAAACTTACAAAAACTTGAGTAAACGTAATGGTCATCATTGCAGTCCCAGCAATTCTTCCTGAGGTCACTCCATGTTGAGTTTCAAGAGTAAAATCCTGGATCCATAAAAATGTTTTCCAAATTCTCTTTATTTCAACATGACAATATTTCTTTCAAAATTTTAATTAATTAAACTCTTCACTGCAGTTAACCCAGCAATATCACTTTTGCTACAACAGTTGTATTGAAGATGAACTTTATTTGTAAAATACTTTTGTCTTTGTCTGCAATACACAAAAACTGTTAGCAAAAGAGATGTAGATTCTCATATTTAATTTCACCATCCATACACCAATAACCATAAAGAGAACCATGGATGGAGATTTAACAAAAAAGAAATGTAATTAATTTCAACACGTAGCTGGTAATGAGAAAAATATAAGGTAAGAAGCAAAGAAATGCACAAATACTCAGATGGGATACAAAAGCTTGTTATGGAGATATTCTATTACAAATATTGTTCTGGATATGTCATAACCTCTTCACCAACATCTATGGAAACCCAAGCACAGAAAGTTTCCTGTTAGACATCCACAGTATTGATAAATGAGTATGGTCTGGCTGGAAATCGGTGCATGAGACCCTTAAAAAAACCTGTATAAAGTTTCTCTGATATGAAGACTGCAGTTGTAAGAAAGCTATGAAAATGCATGTGTATGAGTGTATGAAAAACAAAAGAAATAAAGTGATCAGACAGATAAAAATGAGACCCATAAGAAAAATCAAGAGCAAACAGAGAAAACAGAGCTAGGTCATTACAGAATACAAGACAGAGCTTACCAACCAAAAAAGTGTCATTTACATTTGTGGAGATCTCAAATACCAATAAATAAGATACAGTAAAATTAACTAGCAAGGAGAAAAGTGTGGAAGGATCCAGCCCTTGCTCTGAAGTTCTTTGTGTATCCACATAACTACAAATATGAAGATATCTGAGATGAGCAGACCCTCACTTGTCAGAGATGTCACAATCAAGAAAAATGTTCTTGAAAAAAACTCACATGAAGAAATAAGTTTTGAGATTATTGGCAGACATATTTCAAATTTGCATTAACTTATTTAGTGTTCTTATTTTGTAATCATGTTTCTGGTGTTATTATCGTGCACTTTATTGCTTTGCAAGTATAAGGACTGTTGTTTTAACTTTGAACTTATCTGGAGAAGTAAAGCTGATATAAATGAGTGTTGCAAACTAGCAACCTAGATGGACATCTGCAGTGCAAGACCAAAGAAATTAGGAGGTGTTTCCTCCAACAGTGCAACATGATAGGGGCTGAAACAGAGTAGTGCCAGGTAAAGAGGAGAATTTCCTGTGGTGGAAGAAAATTTAGTGCCTCCCTAGCAAGAGGCAAGACTGGTGAGACAACCATGCGGTAGACCCTCTTTTGAGGCTGATTACAGACAGAGAGAAGAATGACTTTCATAGGAAGGATGCTGAAGATTACAGAAAAGCCATGAATAACAGGTTGAAAGGTAAGGGTTGCACATTTATAGACAGAATTCTTGGATTTACTTTGGTCTCAAACTTGCATACACAAGATCTTGGATAATGGTGCCTAGTCCAATAAGGACTCAATGACAGTGAAATATTTCTTTTCCTCTACTTAATCTTTTAAAAAATAAATTCCAGAATGTTGGAGGGCAGGAGGGAGGGAGGAAAGAATGGTACCTTTTAATTAATGGCACACTCCATACTTGTAAATTAGATTGTAAATTACAGAAAACTCAGATAAAATGTATTAAATTCTAGAAATCCAGCAGAGCTTGTTTAGAAAATCTAGAAAATATAAGTTGAAATTGTAACTAAAATTTACATAAAAGGTTAGAAGGTTTTTCATCTGAAAACAATTTTGTTAAAATCAGCATGTTTCAAAGGAATGTGTCCATTTGACAATGTGTTGGAGAAAAAGCCAAAGCAAACTGTTTCATATTTATCATTTCATCTTTATAAAGGAAAAGTACTATTTCAGTTTTACAATATTACTATGTTCATTTTGTTCTGAATATTAAAGCACTATTTTCTTCTTTTTATGTCAATGAATCAGGCTCATTATGAACAGGGTATGTGCATTGCCAGACCTCCAAATCCTGGTAGAATGTAAAGGAGGAAAGAGCCCTTTGCCCTCACTCAGTGCTCCCTTGTCGATTGCCTTTCTTATTCAAAGTCAGATTAATCTCATTTCATTTTAGCTCTCTAAAATAAGGTGTTTGGCCTGTGCTCATCTTCTATAGTCAACAGGCCCTCCAATAATAATCATTCTAGTTATTTTAAGGCAGGTTAAATTATAGCATTCTCTCTGAGGTTATTTGTTTAGTGTTGTGGAGCTATGCCTACCTTACAATCTACCTTCTTCGATCAATAAAAAACCCCTATGCCACAATCCCAAACAGTAAGCTACATTGTTTGGGCATATTGTCTTAAAACTATCTATATAAATTCTAGCTTTCTGGTTAGCCCTCCAGTGAAAAGACAAGTAAAATAATTTTAAAAAGGAATTTCTTATGTACACAATAATTCATTTTAATCATAAAAATATTGGAGAATTACTGATCTAGGCAACACAATGTATTAAAAACTTCTGAGCATTATGCTTCTAGCTTGATCATCCACTTTCTGTGAATCCCTGATTTGATGCTTAAAGGCATCTGATCCTCTTTTCATGTGGGTTTTTAATTTTCTTTCTTTTATATAAAAAATATTTCCCTTTTAAAATTTATTCTCTGAGCTAGTTTCCAGTATATGATATCTACTAGATTCCATCCAAATACGATGGACATCTGAGAACAGGAGACTAATATTTTATAGAGAGGGAAGAGACATTCAATACTGAAGACCCATGGTCACTCTGTATCTATATGTTATTACTGTAAAAGGATCACTGGATTATTTCACAGTAACAACTCAGGAAACTGGGGTAATATAGGGTAATAGGGTAATAAAGCCTATACCTTCCTCTTCACAACCTTGTCAATAAAGAACAACTTTTCCTCTGGCCCATTACATGTGCCAAAAATATACAGTAGTTTAAAGGTTTAAAAGCAAAATTCAGTGTGGAAGAAACAGAATTACCCTGACCTACAATGAGAAAAATTCTAGATATAATAGCCATAAAAACTGACAATGTGAGTTCACATTTGGCAGATCTCATCCATTTTCTGACCATGTCTGAGCGAGCAAACAAACAGACTTCTTTTCCATATATAACATAGATGGAGTTACTTCAGAGACTTTAGATTCCTTTAATCTTTATAAAACAGTTTTGTTATGGTATTGAAGGTGGTAAGATTTCTGTGTGGCTTCCCAATCAAAGGTCTGACACTTTATATTTTGTGACAAAGATGTAAGGAAACTATAGGATGTCAGATAAAAAGGAGCTTTCTAGAAGTCTAAGGTTCTATAAAGTCGTCAGTTTCCCAAAGGAAGTTCTGCTTCAGAGGGTTCAAGAGATGAGCATTATTTTGAATCAACCTGTAAAATTTCTAAAGATTGTGTGTCTGATCTGTTCTGATTCAACCTTTTTGCTGTCTGTAAGTCAAATATTAAATGTACTTCTCATCTGAGAAACTGAGGTAACCTGGGAGAATTCATTACTGTCTAGGTATCTGGAAACTCTAAATCTTTCAATTTTAGTGATAAATTAGGCTGCAGAGGGACTAAAACTTCCATTTATCAAAAATCCTATTCATGTAGTAATCCCCAAACAGTTACAAGTGGATCTATATTCAATAAAATACTACATTTTAAAGCAATGGTGGGACAGAGATCGAATGCAATAGAAAATGCTTCTTTTTTAAGAGCTTGGTCTAGTTGTTTGTTTATACCCCAAAATCCTCTAGAGAAGGGTTTGGTTTAAAGTTTAAAACGCTAAGTACAGTCAAACATATCTCTGTGCAGTTGCATGAGTATGTTACAGATTTCTTGCTGGAGACAAAGAAAAGAACACAAAAGAAAAATGATTTCACAGTATTTTTTAATTATTGACCAACAACAGTAAACAACAAATTTAATCTGTTATGCTAAACTCTGAAATGTCTGTATTATATTTTATGTATGTGGTAAGGATCTCTTGGATTTAGGTACAGTGATTTACCTATTCTATTCAAATAAGACTACAAATGGGACAATCTAGAGGAAATGAAAGAAAGTCAATCTTTCATAATGTAGGTATTCAAACCAAAAAAGACAAGAATGCCTCCATCATCAGTGGGGATAAACCTTAGCTGATCTAAAAATTCTCCCACCTCTGCCTAGAGAAGAGGTTTGAAGGAGCAGGAAGAGCCTGCCCAGTTTGTGCCTGTACAAAACTGTCAAACAGGCACATATACACAGAGGGAGGAAGATAAAAGGACAACAAGGCGTTTTTCAGTTTTTTCTCTGACTGATTTGTTTCTTTTCTCTGTCAGATAGATGAAGCTAGCATGAAGGATTTCCAGAGGTGTAGCCAATACCCTACACCGACACTTTTCATTTTTTTAACCCATATTCCTAAATAGTTTGTGCCTTTGAAGCATTGAATAAATAATTCTTTCTTTAGAAATGTTTTAATGTCAGGAAAAAAAGGCAAATTTTTACTCTGCTACATCAGAGGAAATATGAGATATGAGGCAACTTTCATTCAGATGGAATTACCATATGGAAACACCTATGGAATCATTCCAGATTAGCTAAAACCAGATTTAGAGTAATAGCAGCTGGTTTTATGTTAATTTTCCCTGTATGTTTTCTCTAAGATAGTTGCAAAGATAGAGTGAGCCTATTCGATGGGATTTCAGTTCATCAGAGCAATCAAAATAAACTTGTACTTGAATTCCTTTTAAATCATTATGTTTTGCTGAATCAAGGTTTTTTGCTTTGTTAGGACTAGTTACTAGTCAGTGTTAAGCCCCAAGTCCTTATCACAAACTTTGGCTTCAATTTATACTTGAATTATTAAAAAAAAAAAAAAAAAAGGAGTCCCAGAACCAGCTTTACTTTGCTTCTGATCTGCAAACTGGATCATAACAACTGGCCTTTCAGAAATATCAGTGACCCTTGGACCATTCAGCTCTCTGGGGCTGCAGCCCCTTCCCTCTCTCATCTCACCTCATCTCAGAGCAGCAGGACAGCTCCTCACATTGCCTCTTCTTCTGCTGGCTGTATCAGGTGTGTTAGCTACATCTGAGTTTCCCTCCAGTCTTCCCAAGGAAGGCAGAACGTTCAACCTCAGGATCCAGAGGGACACTGGAAGAGTAGGCAGAATACCAGAGAAAAGGAATAGATGTTAATAGGTTTAAATGTATAATGATTTTAAGGGTATTGTTAATGGGAGTTTTCTGTATTAATTTGAATTGTAAGTGTTAATATTACTGTGAGTTGGCTAATAGTTTCACTGTTAGACTGTAACAACATTCATCAGACTAAAACAAACTCATGGCTTCACATATATGGTTTGTTCTCTTTTGACTATAACATTATTTTGAGTATTCAGAGCATAGTGTGGTCATCTGTTTTCTTATATCAATTCTTCCGACACTAGGGAGTCTGCAGCATTTACTATCACAAATTCAATCTCACAAATTCTTTTGTGAAAAACCTTCACAATTTAATGTTTGGGTAAAAGTTAACTTTGCTTATTTGTTTGGTTTCTTTTGTTGTTATTATCAAATAGGAGGCTGAAGAACTGGGAGGGGGAGAGGCCAAGGTCCAGAGCAGGGCTGGGTGTCAAAGATTTGGCAATACAAAACAAATTATCAGGCAAGGGTTTAGAGCAACAGTCAGAAACTTCAACTGCTGACTAACCAAAGTTTAGTTCCTGTTCTCTTCAGGAAAATTCAGCAACCCCGTCAGTGTTGATCTGTGCTGCTCTACCAAACCGCTCCCATTGTAATTAACCTCTAAATCGTGACAGTGTGTTGTGGGTTGACCCCGGCCAACAGCTGAACACCCACACAGTTTCTCACTCACTCCCCTCTCCTGCAGGATGGGGAAAAATGGAAAGAAGACAAGGAGACTTGTGGGTCAAGATAAAGAAAGTTTAATAAATGAAGCAAAAACTGCGCACGCAAGCAAAGTAAAAAGAGGAATTCATTCACTATTTCCCATCAGCAGGCAGATGTCCATCCACTTCCTGGAAATCATGGCCTTAGTACACATTACAGACAAACACCATAAACAAGAACATCTGCCCTTCCTTTTCCTTTCCCTAGCTGTGCATGATGTCAAATGGTATGGGATATCCCTTTGGTCACTTTGGGTCAGCTGTCCCGGCTGTGTCCCCTCCCAATCTCTTGCCCACCCCCAGCCAACTCACTGCGGGGGCAGAGTGGGAAAAAGAGAAAGCCTTGATGCTATGCAAGCACTGCTCAGCAATAGCCAAAATGTTAGTGAGATAGCAAGACTGTTTCAGCCACAAATACAAAACACAGCACCAGACAGGATGCTGTGAAGGAAGTAAACTCCAACCTAGCCAGTCCCAGTACACAATGTCACATTTTAAAAGAAAATGAATGGTGCATTGCTTACATCTGCCCATGACACTCCCGAATCTATGAAAGCCTGAGAGAGCCAATGCATATCCTGATTCAGGTCACTGATCTTTCACTCCAAGTAATCTCCTGGTACCATGTAAATTCATGGTAGTATCAAATGTTAACTTCCAAGTTTTCACTGCTTTTCTATAATAAGGAAAATGTTTAAGCTACTTGGACACACTATAAGTATTATAACGAGGAAACCTGCTCGGAAAAGCTTGTATCCTCCTCAATTCTGTATTGAGGATACTAGCTTTATAGTGATCATGACTTCTGGTAATGCAATTTCTCCAAATGCTTGAAAATGTCTTGCAAACTAAGCTTATTAACTTTTATATAAGTTTTATTTTGATCTTTAGTTTTATGGCAACTTCACCAATGGACTGTATAGCATTTAGGTATGCTGCAGGCTGGTGTTCTGTTCTTTACAACATCTAAGAAACTGATTCTATATCCCTGAAACATTCAAATAACAGATAAGAACTTACATAATGCATACATCATGAAATATGGATGGATTTCAGGAATGGCCTTCAAGCAAATCCAAGTCTGTCTAGAAGTTTCATACTGCAATTACATTTATTTAGCTACAAACAGCTTAACAGAACTAGACTTTTTTGTTGTTGTTTTGGGTTTTTTTTTTGTAGTTACGCTTTCTCACACACACAACAATTTTCACTGAAGTGGAAAGTACTCTTAAGTGACTTGTGAGATGGACAGACTATGTGTGCCTTCAATCTGTGTAAACTAGTATAACACTAAACTTTGGAAGCAGTGTGTGTTTATCTGAAAAATTCACTATGTCTGATCCCTAGACACTTCATCAGAACTCCACTGCTCATGTCCTATAGGCAGAGGAGAATAACCACAAGCCTTTTCTGCTAACTTTTTTATCCAAAGGCCATAGGTTTTATTACAATAAATAAAATATTTATTATTTTTAAAAGCTCCTAAAACCACCATACAATTCAGATTTCTATAGACCTAATTGTTCAGACAAACTGATAATCTTAAATAAAATTGAAATAGCTTTTCCTCAGTCACCAACCTCAGTTGCCTAAAGACATAACACCAAAATACTTTCAATTGTATCATAAACTAAATAATTGTATAAGTGCTGCCCTTAAGAATGGTTATGAGCATATGGATTTAAAAGATCTGAAAGATATATTGGGCTATGTCCACTGCAAAATGTCTTTAAATTAGAGCATAAAATCTTAAAAATAATACAGGACTTTTTAGAGAACAAGTGTAAAGACTGTAAAAACAGCAAAGTGGTGCTTCTGATCATTTGAGAATGTCTGAGAATGGATGCACATGTGCTGTCTATAAACTATATTTTGAGGATGCTGTAATTAGAAACTCCCACAGGTAAAAAGAGAAAAAAAATTAAACCATAAACCAACAGAAAGCTGTATGTGCTAACTGCAGGACATTCTGGTTATTTAATGCCATTTATTAAAAAAAAAAAAGAAACAAGGAAAAATTAAAAAAAAAAAAGGAAGAAACCCTTACTTTCATCAATGAAACACATAATCAGTGGACAAGAAAACTATTCAAAAAGCTGTGGGATGTTCCGTGCCACAATAAAAGGAAGAGCATCCAGGCAGGGATTCTGCAGCTTAGAAACCTCTGTGTTTTATTAGGCATTACTATGTTGGTAATAGTTGACTGTGTAATTGAATATATACTTACAGAGAGAAACCAATTACCCTTTATAATCCATCTTTCTGCTCTCCCTATGAAGTTTAAAGCAGAACACATTGATCCAGTTGGTGGAAAGGCTTCCAGCACAAACTCTTGCTGTCAGTCCATGGCTGAACAAGCGGTGGTATGGCATTCATTTTCCACTGACTCCTGGAAAGCGATGCTAGAGAACTCAAGGATGCCTGTAACAAATGAACAAACCCATAAAAATAGGAATTATACTCTACATATCAAATGCAAAATCAGGATTCTCATCACCATCGCAGAATATGTAGATGGAAAGGCAAATACAGATGTTGAGCTGGATTTTGAGAAATCAGAAGCCAAGAGTCTTAAGAACTGTATTATATGTAGTATTCTATGCAATTATTGTATTATGGGTAATGCAAATGATGATATCACTTTAAAAAGGTTTTAGTATTTATGGAAACACATTTGTATATTGCAGCAAGATTACTCGTGACTAATAATTAAAAAAATGATACCTGACAACGCAAGCCCAGAGCATTTCAAAATACACTACTTTATCAAGAGGCTAGTGGTGATAATGAGATGAGGCAGGTTCAGGAGTGTACAGTTTGATTGACTGGACTCATAACATGACAGTAATATGAATAGGTTATTTTGGAAGAGGGGATTGCTCTGAAGCAATTTTGATAATGTACCAATCATAATGTCATAACTAAAATATATTAATACAAATAAATAACTATATATGCATCTTCTAATGGATTGATATTTTTGTTCAGTGAAATGCTCCAGGATCCTACACCAGAACTGTGGGCATTAGTAGGTTGTTCTAATAAAGTGTTTGTTACCAGGTAACTGCAGCTTGAATGAGAACAGGCAATTTTAACTGGGACCTCCAAAAGTACAGGCACAAGAAGATAACTGGGGTCTTGAAAGTCTAAGTACAGAATGATACCAGTGGCCCCAATGTCATAAGCACAAATCACTAAAAGTTTATTGACCATTAAAGCTCACTACTGATTACTATGGGAATGCAACTTTGACATCTTGGTAGAACCAATTTTAGAGTATTAATTTAACACGCATAGAATTGTGTGTGATAGACAGCATGGATAGAGATGTCTCTATGTTATACAGAAGACCACAATGAAAACAAGGAGCTGCTCAGACAACATACTTCAGATCTGGGTATGTGGGACACATCACTGTTCAGATCTGTAGATATCCTGAACTACATACATATGCACCTGCATTTTATTGTCATTAAAGGGAGATATCCTTCCATTGCTTGTGTTTGACCCGGTGTTCATTGCATTTGGTCTGGCATACCACCCTTAAGGCTTGGTTGTAATTTAGATGCGTAACATATACATACACATATATACGTATATATACTTAAACCATTATAATATATATAATAATATATTATATATAATATATGTATAATGGGTTTGTATTTATACACATATCCATGCATATATATAGCCTAGATGCCACAGGTTTCCAGACTAGGGTAGAGGGGAAAGGAAGGAAGGATAATTACAGGACAATAATTGGCGTCATTGGCTGTATCCCATTGGGCACACGAGGCTCCAGTGAAATTCTTTGTTGCCTTTTTCTCCATTCTTTCTCCTTTTCCCCCAATCTGTTTTTCCCTCTTTCTGGCCTGAAATTTCTCTCAGTTCTTTCCAAGAGCTCTAAGAAGGAGGTAGTGTCTGTTAAATTAGTGTGAATGGCCTGGACAAAGTTCAAGCTTAGGCTGTAGCACTTTTTTTACTTGTAATTTTCCCCAGCTGACTCAGGGAAGTCTGACTTTTCTTCCTTATCCCAAAAAGTCTGTTGCCACTGCACCATCCTCACAGGTGTGATTCATTGCTTTTTCCCAGCAGAGTCCAGACTCGCCCCTTGGACTAGGGTGTCCGTGGGGCCATTCGGAGAGGAGGATGTACAGCACAGCCTGTGAATGCTAAGTCAGGGACTGAGATTGCAAAGGGCTGGCTCTGGTGGCATTTGAAGTGCTGAGGTGTCAGAAGGATGTTGTCTCAAATGAAACACATCAGTTAAGCAATGAGAAGCACTCTTTCGAGGGAAAAGGATTAGATGGAACAGCAGAAAGACTGCTATTCAGAAATGTTTAGTGCAGGGAGTCTTATAGGGGATTAGATGAAACAGTTATTACAGTCAGGAAAGCTGATAGCTGGGCCATCCAGACACTACCAGCAGACATACTTAAGAAGACAGGAAAGGTTAGTGTCTCAAAGTAGCACAGGAAGGAAGCAGTGGACAAGGAATATAAAACATCTGGCACACTAGTTTACTAAAGACATATGCTTAGTCTTTGAGTTGTCTAACTGTGGAAGTATATTTTTGCAAAAGCTGTGTCTAAAACAAAATGTCAAGAAGGATAATGCTTGTGGAGAGAAAATATCTATACCCCGGAAATGCAGGACTTGGCCCTTTGTACATTAGCAAGGAATTGTGGTGAAGAAATCCACAAAGAAATCCAGATGCAACTGCCCTGTACTGTACAAGATCCTGTACTCAGAAAAATATGTAAAGGAAAAAAAACAAATGCTAACAATAGGGTGTGAGTCTTGCTCAGCAAGTTCCTAGAGCCAATTAGCAAGAGTTCCATTATATTTGGATGTAGTTTAATTAAATTATGCAACAAGAACAACCAGCTGTCTCCAAGAATTAATAGATCATTTTTACTCATTCTTCTGAAGTGTATCCAGTGTTATCCTCAGACGCATATGTAGCTATTGCAATGTAGACAGTTACATAGCATCGTATGAATATTACCTTTTCATGCATAGCTCATAAATCATATGAAACTACTGATAGCTCCACCTACAGCACTTAATGTTTTGCACTGGAAGTTAATTAAAGCAGTCCATTCAAAATGTTTAGTTGTTTAAATATAAATTACATTTTGTGCACTATAACCATTGTAAGTCTTTTACTCCATCTGTTCTTTCCTCTTAGTTTTTACATAATATGAGACATATGCTGACACACTACTTTTCACATAGCATCTGCCTTAACCACCCTAGTGAAATGGTGCTCAAATATTCACTGAGCTAACTGTAGCTTGACAAAAGCACAGATACATCAGAATTGAAAGCTTTTACTGTATTTTATGCACTACACTGGGACACAGAATATCATTTGTTGGTTTGACAAAGACCTCTTTTTTCCCAACTTGGGTAAATCATAATTTCCCAGAGCATCAATTCCTCCCTTATAGATTGAAAATAATATATTCCTTTCTCTTCCCTGTTTGCTGTAATAAAAGTACTAGTAGAAACTATATCTTACTGTTCTTATACAAATGCAGTACATATTGGCCTTTCTCAGACGTCTTAGTGCTATTGCATTCAGAAAACAGCATGACCTACTATTTGAATGTCAAAGTTAATTTAATTCAATATTTCTTTTTATGTAGCAAAGCAGTGAATAAAATATTTTGCAATCAAGTTAGATTAAACAATTCAATACAAGAAGAAACAAAATTAAATATTATTTTTAAAATTTTTAGTCATATTTTGGCATTCACAACCAAAGCTGTAGTGTGAAGAAGTTTAATTTAATTGGCATGTTTTATCACATTTGAGTTTGGAGGGGAAAGCAAAAGAGGGAAGATATCTCCAAGTGAGGATGGGTGAGTTCGTTCATGCATTTTAAAGAAAATGTTCTGTTTGGAAAACATAAACCAAAAAACATGGTATTTATTTTCTGGGGATTTTTTTCATAACTAAGGATTTTAACCTTTCATTTTGAAATGACAGCTTTGTGTCAAAAATTAGTTCCAAAACTTCTCTAGTGAGTGATACCAGAAATGAATTTAAAAAATAACTATTTACAGAGATCCATCACTCACAAGTTAAAAAAAACACATTCCAAAAATATTTTTTCAAAAGTACAGCAGAATCCAGGACCTTAAAGATAGGTCGCAGTTGTTAATAATTATGTGTACTAATTCTGATCTCTAAGATTGTAAATGGCCACATGTTCGTTCAAAATTGAGGAGGGAGGGGAAAATAGAGAATATTTTTAAAAATTTTCCTCCTTCTGGGATTTGTACAGCAAATTAACCTTTGAGTGGTCTCTGCTTCAGGATGACAGGCAAGATAAAAGATTCAGTTGGAGGCTCATATATTTCACACTACACTAACGTTTATGTTTTGAGTCTTTTTGCTATACATTTATTTATTGGTACACAAGATGTGTTGTGTTCGGTTGGAATTTTCAAAAGTACTCAGCACTGGCTTTTATCACTTCTAAAAGGTCACTTCCATAAGTACGCACAGTCTAATTTCAATGTAACCTGTGGCTTTTTGCCATTCCCTGTTCACTTCAATGCCAATGCCAACCTCCACCTGCTATAGGTAATTAGTTTTATTAAAGCAAATAAACTATGTTGAAAAAGTTAAAATATCTGAGATTTTTTTCTTTTTTGTTTAAATGTATGTTTTATTATGCCAGTAAACTTTCTAGTAAAATATCAGACATTGTTCAACATGAAGCATTCACCATCTACAGATGTTTAGTTCCAGCTAGGCACTTCTTCATTATTCTGATTCAACAAATTTCCAAATGACATGACAGAGAATACCTTGTCAAAGAATATCTATCAAAGTCCCATGGACAGAGCAATGCTAGGCTGCACTACAGTCAGTTTCAAATTTTTGAGTGTTTATCTAATTCCTTTGTATACTGTCTGGAAATGCTTTGAAGAACCTATTGGCATGAGCTGCTTTAAAGAGCTGCTTTACTTTACTAGTCTTCTTTGAAATGTTCATCATTACCTTAACTGAAATATGTATGCATGTATAAATTGAGAATATTAGTTTCAGATTTTATTTTTACAGAAAGATCATTCAAATGAATAATAGTAGAATGTAGAAGCCCAGCTTCTCCATCTCTCATTCAGTTCTTGTTGGAGAGAGTAATTTACGTGACAGTAACTCAACTGTCTAAGAGTAAATTAAGGGAGTAAAGGAAGATGCATCTGAAGATGTATGTAAAAACTATGTATATATACATAAGGCAGAGAAATTTAGAGTTGGAGAGAGATGGAGGCAACTGATGTGATCCTACTTCCTAACCATACCAAAATATTTTAATGAATTTTTATTGGAATTTCACAGCATATCTTTTAAGGAAAAAAGATAAAAACAAAGTTTCATCTTCCAAAAATGCAACTCCACATCAGCACTGCTGCCCAGGCTGAGCCACAGGATGACCCACAGCAGCAGAGAGCTGCTCTGACTTCAGTGACCTGTCTTAGTTCTGGCAAGAGGGCGACTATTTTGTAGTCCAGCTGCAAAGTGCACTAATGAAGCAAGAGGCAAGGACAGTTGAGCCTTAAGCTTAGAATCACTGGTAGAAACTTTATGCCAGTCTGCAGGGGTTATAAAGTGGATTTTTAGGTACAGACAGTGCTTTATTATAGCTCTAACATTACAAGACAGAGTTATCTTGTTGCTCTTTCCAAACTGACCTTCCAGACATACAGAATGTGATTTTCATCAATCTTTCTGGGCTCACCTTAACCTTTCTAAAAAGCACTTTTTCTGCTGCCTGATAATATGAATTAGCAACATATTCACCTGCACAAAGCTGGAGCATGGCCTGAAGACATTATAAATTTAATAATCAGCTTCTTTCAAATCACCCCATCACCTCTACTTGACGTGATCCCAAAAGTCATCTCTCTTTCAATTCCCCCGTCTCCCTCTATAGGCACACTCATTCATGTCAATGTACAGAAAGAGGCAGCAAGCAGAAGCTTATTCTAAAAGTAGACTTAGAGGTTCACTCTGGCGGAGATGGATGATTAGAGTTGCCATCTGATATGAACAAGAAACAGGGTTTTTTTTTGGCTGGCATCGGCCTGAGTAACCTGATTAAATGACTGCCATGGAGTAGTAATGGTTTCTGAGTTTTGATTAGACTTTGGCCTACGGTTAGGGTTGGGTTTTTTTGGATCAGGAGCTAATGTGCTAGGTTTAAATCTGATGCTTAGGAGTTCACAGGTTTTAACATTTTAGCATTTGAGCCTGGACAAACTATTGAGTAATTGCTATTGCATGATCAAGTCCAGCACTAGAAGTTAGAATTCATAATGCTTCGAAGGTGAGAGATAATTGCAAATGCTCACACAGCTTCCCAGGCCGTCTATACAGGTTGGTGCTCGGAAAGCACTATCACTGTTGCTATATGGTATATGTCAACAAAGGCTAAGGAGATAGGCAGCGTAAAGTAGTTTGAAAACATGCAAGAAGAAGTCCATTTAGATTCTTTGGACAGATTTAACTACAGCTAATATTTTCAAGGGGAGATAACTTTGAAAGCTTTCTGAAGTGCTTTGGTTAAAAACTCAACTTTGAAACCATTCTGGTGTAAATTGGATTAGAGATCAGACTGCCAGCCTTGTCCTTATTATAAGTATCAGCATTACACCACAGTTCATTATTTTAATGAGACCATCTACAATTTCTGCTTGAAACCCTTTTGCACAATTCAGAAACAAAACAAAAAAATACATAAAAACTTCTCTGTGGCTATACACATACTTACCCCTGCACAATAATGCAGGCTCAGGCACATTTTTTCCTATAAATAAAAATCCACAGAAAGCCTGAAAACCTGCAGTCCTTTGAAGTGTTTCACATACCATTCCAGACTGGGTAACTGATCGACAAAGAAGGTGCAGGAAAATAAGTTACAAGATGACCGGAAAGCAGACCAGTAGAAAAAAGAAAAGTGCTGGTTTGGAACCTGATTAATGGGAATCTTCCCAGTATCTCCCTGTGTAATTCAGAGAGCAATGTTGCATTACACCCTGAGTGCCCGTTTGGCTGCTCAGCAGGAGAGCCTAATAGCAGAACATGAGTCAGTTCACAAAGGAGAAACTGAGTACCAATCAGGCTTGGCACAATTCCTCCTGTACTTATCATTTCAAAATGCAAAAGGGTTATGGAGATCAAGCAATCTGTTCTCAACACTCTGACGCTATGGAGACAAAGATGCCATACTCACCAGAGTAATTCCCAAAGTGAAATTTCTTAGTACCTCATATCTTTAGCCAATTGAAGGGAAATCCATACTTTCTGAATTAAGATATTACTGAGTTTTTAACAAGCAAAACATGAGTTATAAAACAGCAATAATCTAAATGTCTGCTGCATATTTGTTACAGCACAGAACAAGGATCATTGGGATGTACAGCTGATGATAAAAAGAACTTGCTGTCTGCGTTACAGAGAGGTAGATATATTTTTAAGAGATTTAGTTTTTAAATCAATAACTTCCACAATGAAGCACTTGAAGAAGTTGGGTCAAATTATGAGGAGATAAATGTGAAACTAAGCAAAGTTCAGTAGTGTTTTGAAATAGCAGTGGACTTCCCCAGTTCTTGCCCCTAATTTGACTAAAAGTTTATCAACTGACTATTGAAAAAAATAGCTTTGGATTAAACGTGTATTTGCTGTAGTAAGACCATAAGCATTTTCACCATTTTAAATATTTTTATCCATATAGTTCTAAGGAACTTCTCTTCTTGTCTGTTATAATAAGGGAACATTTTTCTTCTTTCCTTGTTTTCAGTAGTTGGAAATGCTGCACTGTAGTTTTAGTGTTATCATTTTAATAGGCTGTGCTAGCTAACACCCTGTATACTGCAAGGACTCATTCTATCAGAATATTTTTGGGACAAAACTAGTGAAAATAAATGAAATCTAATGAAAAGAAAACAGTGCAGTTTTCACTTTGAAAATGTTACGATTCCTAAGCAATATTCTGGACTTGCAAAAATTACTGTGACAGAAAAAAAAAGTCTGAGAGACTCTTTCAGAAATATCCACCTTCAAGTCTAACATTCCGGATGCTAAAGCACTGGTTTAGCACTGGTTTATGTCAGTGTCGTGGTTTAACCCCAGCCAGCAAGCAAGCACCGCACAGCTGCTTGCTCACTCTCCCCAGGTGGGACGGGGGAGAGAATCGGAAGTGTAAAAGTGAAAAAACTTGTGGGTTGAGATAAAGACAGTTTAATAGGTAAAGCAAAAGCCACGCACACAAGCAAAGCAAAACAAGGAATTCATTCCCTACTTCCCATTGGCAGGCAGGTGTTCAGCCATCTCCAGGAAAGCAGGGCTCCATCACGCATAACGGTTACTTGGGAAGACAAACGCCATCACTCTGAACATCCCCCGCTTCCTTCTTCTTCCCCCAGCTTTATATGCTGAGCATGATGTCATATGGTATGGAATATCCCTTTGGTCAGTTGGGGTCAGCTCTCCCAGCTGTGTCCACTCCCAACTTCTCATGCACCCCCAGCCTACTCGCTGGTGGGGTGGTGTGAAGAGCAGAAAAGGCCTTGACTCTGTGCAAGCACTGCTCAACAATAATGAAAACATCCCTGTATTCTCAACACTGTTTCCAGCACAAATCCAAAACACAGCCCAGTACTAGCTACTATGAAGAAGACTAACTCTATCCCAGCCAAAACCAGCACAGTCAGGGAAAGAGAGATCTTCAGGTGAGTAAAGCTTTCATTATAGTTTTTAGCTTGATAAATAAGAATTTCTTGATCAAAAGTGATTGAACTAGTAGTATTTTCTCAGCTCATTGTTGCTATTATAAATGAAAACAAATTACATTTTTTGTAATGATATATAGTAATATAACACCAAAATCTAAGAAGTGTAATAATATGGTCATGACATTTCACCTCTACAATCTATATCTGTCTGTTACACAAACTGACACTGATAGAAAATGTAGAACTTCAAAAATAGAGATGTCTTGCACAATATTTCTTGTATGGTATGGAAATACCAGCCCACTGAATTCTGCAACAGCAGAAGGGTCAGGAGAATTCTCCATGTGGCAGCTTAAATTATGCAACACAAATTCAGCGCCTTAAACAAAAAACTGTATTTTACGTAAGGTGGAGTAGAACCGCAATGGGTAGATGTCAGAAAACTAATAGACCAGAGTATTAAGACATTAGGCTGCTTAATAAGGATTGTCTTTCTCAATACTCCTTTTCCTATTAGAAACAGTCATTGCCAAAATGGGATTCACTTTCAGATGTTTCTGGTTATGTTCAGCACTATGTTCCCTGTTAACTCACACTGCTCTGATGTGAAACGATGTTCTCTGTAGGAGTTCTCAGCTTTTCCAAACCATAGCTCTGTGATATTTTTCTGTCTTTTTGTAGTTTTGCTTTGTTTTAAAATGAATGCTATATGTACTACTGATCTTGGATGGCGAGTCAAGGACTGCTTTATTCAAAAAGCATTTTGCCTACATCAAGCCCCACAGAACTGATTTCTTTTGCAATTTAAGATTTGGCTGTGTGCTCAGAATGTTTTGCTAAGTAGATATGGAATAAAATAGACAATAATAAAGTTTCATTTGCACTGGAAACAGTGCAATACTTTGTACTTTAAAGAGCTCCCTTCTGCCACATGAAAGTGGGTGCTTTCTTGAAGATGTGCAATAAGCTGCACATAAAGAACGTGGCCTGAGGTGCCTGCTTTTCACTCCTTTACCCTTGAGGGGTGGAGAGGGTGAAATCACAGTGCATGTACTTTTCACAGTTTTAAAAATAATGGAGTTCCATCTCTTTATAGCTTGCTCTTGACCGAGAAATGAAGTGTTATCAGTCTCTGGCACTAACATCAGGACTTGTGGCTTGAACAACCTGTCCTGTTCGCCGCTGAAGAGGCTCTGGGTTGAAGTGGAGTGCTCTAGTGTATGAGGAACTGTGGGACTGTGCCAAATAACATGGAAAAATAAACTTAATGGCCTAGGATCTGCATTCTTTATTTGGATGCTTAGCCTGCCTAAAAGCCCTGATATCATGGAAATACTTTTTTTTTTTTTTAATTTTGAGGAGCTCTTAATGTGGGTTGTGTCACTACAAGTGTCTATAACGAAGGACAAAGGGATGCTTCTTAGATTCTTTATCTTGGAGCCTGCACTAACCATTGCCCATCCCATCTTCACACAGGATTTAAAGCCAGCTGAGCAGACAGGAAAGAGCTATGGTGTTTCCAAGAGGTTACCTGGACTGAAAAATCTGGGACTGTTGGGCATGAGTAAAAATTACCTTCTCCATAGTAAAGACATGAATATCTATGGATAGAAATCAAAGATAGTAGGATGAAGTTCCTGATGGTCCAGACACACAAAGTGCATTGATTTTATTGGGAGCTTTGCACATGAAAGATCTGATTCTTGGAAATGACAAGCACTTACAACTCTATGTGAAGCCAATAAGGGTTGTGAATGCTCAGTTGGCATTTCAGGCTATTCATTTCAGCTGCTCAGCAGTGTAAGGTGAATACGTGATCCTGAAAGCCTGTACACTAATGTGACTTCATTGATTTGAAAACAACTGCTCTGAACAAGACAAATAGGATTTGTCTCTTAGTTCTTAATTTCACACTGTAGACAGCACAGTATTCTGCAAAACTAATCTTTGTAACACATTTGTCTTTCTGACTCTCTTACCCTGCCATTTCTGGTTTTCAGTCAACAAAAGAAACATCACAATTACTTTTTTCTATGTCTTTTTGATACTTAGATTGTGCTTCATTTCCATCCAAGTAACCATAAAGACAGAATGCACATTAAGCATTTTCCTTCAACCGATGTTTGACCATCACAGTTTTCCTGAAATGAGTGATTCAACTGACTGTTAAAAACAGTTTCCTCTTCTAAAATGGAGAAATGCTGGCTCTGTAGAGGGAAACCCCAAGAAATGTTATCTTTTCCAATGGTAAAATGCAATTCAAGAGTCTCTGTAGTGACATAAAACTCTTTTGCCTGTCAAATGTAACACCAGTGAAGCACTCCAGAACCTAAATGTTTTGTGATATTGGAGCTTTGTTACCTTTGAGTACGTGTAGGAATATTTTTTTTTAAATGGTACTTTTTACCTAAAAGTAATCCTAAAAAAAAATCTGCTGAAGAGTTAAATAAATTTCATCAATTTTAAGTACAGAACTTACCAGTGCAATTAAGATGACAGTAAATGTTTCCAAGACCTATGATACAAATGGTAGTTTCTCATATGTACCCAGTGAATTTAATTGACATATATTTCCACTGAAATGTCTGACAATATCAATTGCTATGCCTTATACGTATGCCACAGTGAATAGAAAATTAACATCATTATGTTATTTCTAGTGACACTCTGACTACATATGTAGGGAGCTCTTTTGCTTTCCATGGCAGTGTTCTGAAGTTATATGAATTAATGGAAATAGCATACATATTTGTCAAATAAAGTTCAAGCCTTTATGTTATCCTTAGATATGGCCAAGACAGATTACAATTTAAAAGTAGGTCTAAATAGTATTCACCTGCAAAGGGTAGTGCAATGAAAAAACAGATAATATTATATCCAGTTAGCGCAATGTCACAACACCAAGATTCCTCACTGGTTGGAATTTGCCTGTTCTAAAAAAAAACCCAACAAATCAGTGAGCTAAAATACATAACAATAATTTGGAAGCTGTCTACGGGCCCAGTCCAGCTTCCACTGTCTTTAATGAGTTTTGAAATAAAATCATGTGACGAGAGTTTTTAGCATTAAGAATTTGAAGAAATAGATCTTGAATGAATGACATATACTCTGTGAATTGAGTGCACCTGTACAATCAAAATTTTGTGTGTACATTTTTAAGAATTAATAGATATTGTATTATGTGATTTGAGTTTCTCTTTACTTACAGTAACAGCAGGGAAGGAGTGCCAAAGGGTGGTAGATTAGGCAGCTTAAATGTGTGTTGAATAGATAAATAAATGTATGGAAGTGAAACACATCTCTCTGACCCTTGAGTTGTGGGTAGAACTTTTCAAAAATCCTCCCCTAAAACTTGCAAATGCCTCATGTCACTGGGAATACACTGTAAAGCAGATTAACTGACTAGTAGGTACAAATTCTGCTCTATTATACCACTGTGACACGGACTTTCAGACTCTTGGGGTACAGGTTACTTCCCTACTGCTTTGCCATATGTCACAGAGCTTTCCATGCTTACGTTCACTTTACCCTTACAGAGACTTATGTTAACAGCTATCAAAATGGCTCACGAGGATAGGTGGAAAAACATCTTGTAAGTCTTTAAATACCCAGACAAATACATATTTGGAGCCTGGTCTCTATGGCTACATCTTTACTAATAAATTAAACTTTAGTTTTGTTCTTTGAAGCGCTGAGTCAGACAAAGCACAGAGTCCTGTCTCTATGCAATTAAACTCCCCTAACTTCTGAAATAGGATGTCCACGTCAAAATGTGTACTGACAAAACATGCTTTGCTGATGTGCTGACTCCTGGAAACTACCTGCAACTTTTCTGTGGCTTCTGGATGACATGGGCTGAAACCACACTCGGAAAATTTTAACATGTTAACAGCACATTTTTCAATTTACAAGTATAAGCACTATTTATAAGAACATCTAGTATCCTATTTTTCAAGGTTTTAGCAAGGCTAAAATAAAATATTTGAAAACAGAGACCATACTTGCAGCATAACAGATAAATAGTCTATATGCAACATCAGCTTGAATTTTTTGCATCTACCCAATTCAGCTGACAGACCAGGCCTCTGTTCAGAGCACTCCTAGCTGAAGACTCTACTGTGTTTTTGAAATAGACTATTAACCTAGGGAAACCTTAGTCCCATTATGGTCCAAACCCATTCGTGTGATCAATCAGATTCAATAACCTCTTTACCACATTAATTACTATTTATTTATACAAACAACCTGGTTAGTTCTTCCTGACGCTGCACCTTTGTTTGCCCTATTCTGGTTTGGAGATGCTGATGTCTCTTTGAAATGACTCAAACAGACAATAACTATCTTCCTGCTTGGCAAAGCCATATCAGGTTCTTTATTGTGAAGCAAAACATCCCTTCCCACTGGAACAGAAAATGCCCAAGTCTCACAGCAAATACTTCTTATGTTTGAAAATAATCACATTTTCACTAATTTGCAAAAAGCTGTAAAAAAATGTAACTGGAATTACAGCATGTGGTTTATTGCTGAATCATTTGAAATCCAGCATAACCATTCATTCTGAAGTGGTAAGTAGCTAAAGAGCTGTTATACAAGTTTCTGATATCTTTAGAGATACACCACGAC
Source organism: Gymnogyps californianus (assembly GCF_018139145.2). NCBI lineage: Eukaryota > Metazoa > Chordata > Aves > Accipitriformes > Cathartidae > Gymnogyps > Gymnogyps californianus. Next base: position 108,033,166 of record NC_059471.1, read on the forward strand.
ATCAGCCCGTGTGAAGTTGGCAGAGAATGACTTTCCCCAGTACAAAAGAAGTAAGAAGACATTTCTGCAAAGCTATTCTAGTAACTCATCAGTAAGAAAGAGTTGTAAGTGATCTCAATATGTTGGTCTATGCCAGGGATTAAATGTCACATACTAAGATTTTATTGACTCGTTTTCTGCCAACTCTGCTTAAAGGGATGACTTTCTAGACAAGATTGAATGGAGGGTTACTTGCAGATTTCTCAGTCTCTTAGGATTCTAACCATGGCATTTATCTTTCATAAAAAGTACTTACATAAAGTAATAGCCACAGGCAAGTTATCTTTGTGTGCAAAATATGATTTTTATTGTATTCTTGCTGGAAATGACCTATTCTTGGAAAGAATGTTTTCTTTGCTTTACACTACTTTTCAATTTTTTTCCCTATAAAGCTGTTTATCCTTGTGCCTTTACACTGTTAGAGCAGGGTTACCGTTCAAGACTTACTTTAGCTCTTACTAATAGCAGCTCCAACATTAAAACATTTCTAGTAGATTTGAAGTCCTTTCAGCTATTATACTGTACAAATGCTTCTGAAGCTGTCTAACCTTCAGCCTTCTGGTTACGTTACCTGCTGAGCATCTGAAGTCTCTGACTTCTGAGATGTATCTATGGATCAACGAGCACTTAGACCCTGACCTTGAAAGTATTGAGAGGTTGAATTCCACTAAGGAAATTAAATGTTGCAGCACATAGTTATTAAGGATCGTCTCAGAAAAACCTCACGTAGATTACTGAACTGGTATATATTTATTGTGAACTTTCGCGAGTATACAGTAAGCAGGCTTTGAATGCTCTTTTGAGAAGACTGGCACTGTGTAGGGATAACCACCTTCATTGTCTTTAGCTGGCTGATTAGCATAAGAGAGGCTGTCTTTGACATGGAAAAGAAGGACTTTCATAGTCTGTGGACAAAGGTCAGGTTCTCTAAAAGGTAAGGCAAGATACCTTAACTAAGACTCTGGTAGAAAATCACTCCTTAGAGGAGATTCTCTCTACTAGCTATGAAGTGAATCTAGGCAGAATGTCCTATTCACATTATGAATAGTTCCCTAAATCATTGTTATGCTTTTGCATTTTTTATGGTAATATTAAATTACTGAATAACTTTTGATGAATTTCAGAATGGAAAAAGTATTTATATGGATAGATTACTTCCATGATAAATAAAATAATATATCTAACAATATGTTTGTAGCTTCAATTTGTCACAATAATAAGTTATCTTGTAACTATCACTCAAGTGTTAAGATCAGAACCATAAAAACAGAAATTGATTATATTGTCATTGCTTAGCATTGGACAAGGTAGTCTTGCTACTGGTGTACACAGAGCAGCAGATCTGTGAACATAAAAGTAATTTTGATACAATATTTAACTATGTCTGAACTCCACTGTAGTACACAATTTGCTTTCCACAATATACTGCTCTTCCTTTGAACGTGCTATAGAGTTCAGTCCTAAAGATCTCAGGGGGGATTATTAGCTCGGACTAGCACTTCACTAGTTATGTTCACAAGGCTTCAGTTTGTCTCAGAGACAGAGCAGACCTGCATTTCTTTAATGTGTAGATGGAGCATATTAGGCTGTCCTTTGCAAAACTCTGTCTAGACAGAACCATAGATGGTCACTGATTCCATGACATCTGTGAATTTTAAGGGCAACATTTGCAATTATGTATGTGGAAAAGCTAAGTACTGAGGAACCCAGGTTTTGTAAGTTTATCTTCTTGTGCTCAGAAGTTACTAATATAGTAGTCTAATATTAGCCAAATTGAAAGCATTTGGCAATCTGCATTTGATAAAGCCTGGAAGTAATTGGTAGATGAAGGAATTAATTTCAGCTCAAAACCTTATTTAATTTTGTGAGCCCACGCTGTTTCACTGTCATCACTTCTGGCTCAGCAGGAGAAAGGCCTCAGGTAGATAGAGAGGTAGAAAATACAGAAATCTCTACTGTAAACTGAATTAGATATGTGACTATAATCATTGCTTTCTGTCTTTTTTCTCAACCACAAAGACAAACCCTGGCTGACTCTGTGGAAACTATGAATAACCATAGGAAAAGTTAAAAGCTTCCAGTTCCAGTAATTGGCTAAGTCTGTTTTTCTTCATGAGGAAAAACACTGAATTATATTTCTCATTAAAAAAAAACCCAAAAAAACAACAAAGAAATGAAGGAAATTTGACATCTTATCATATTTTGAGGTGTTCTGGTGCAATACAAAATGATCCAAATCTCACTAGGTGGCCATTGCAACTTAAAATGTCAATATATATTAATGGTTATTCCAATTGTTGAAGTATAGCATATCAGCCATACAAAGTCAGTATTATAACAGATCAACACATGTTATTTTGAAAGTGGAGTGTTTCATAAGTACATGTATTCTCAGTCAAGATGGCTCAGCTGGAAGATAATGACTTGATATCTTTGGCTCATGCCACCACACCTCAAAAAATGAAGATCTGAAGATGGAAGCTCACAAAGATCAGACTGGAGACCAGTCTACTACCGATGTATATATACTAAAACCTAAAAATGTGAAATATTTTTCACAGAACCATAGAATATCCTGAGTTGGAAGTGACCCATGATGATAATTGTGTCCAATTCCTGACTCCATACAGGGCAACCAAAAAGTTAAACCATATATCTAAAGTTAAACCATATATCTAAAGTTAAATCATATATCTATTGTTCTTGCCCTTCTTTGGACACATTCTAATATTTTTATATCCTTATACTGTGGAGCCCAAAACTGCACATCGTACTCAAGGTGAGGCTGCACCAATGCTGAGTGTAGTGGGACAATCACTTCTTTCAGCTGGTTAGCTATACTGTGCTTAATGCACTCCAGGATACGCTTGACCCTTTTGGCCACCAGGACACGTTGTTGACTCATATTGAGTTTACCATCAATCAAAACCCCCAGAACTCTTTCTGCAGGGCTGCACTCCAGCCTCTTGTCCCCCACTCTTGCCGTACATCCAGGATTACACCTTTCCATGTGCAGAATCCAGCATTTGTTCTTGTTAAATTTCATACAGTTGGTGATTGCCCAGCACTCTAATCTATCAAAATCTCTCTGTAAGGACTCTCTACCCTTGAGGGAATCAACAGCTCCTCCTAATTTAGTATCGTTGGCAAATGTCCTTAGTGTGCACTCAACTCCTGTGTCCAGTCATTGATAAAAACATTGAAGAGATCTTCTTTTGCTTTATGAAAGGACACAGTAGTAATTTGTCTTCAATATGTCCATTCCTTGTCTTTTTGCTTGCTTGACTCTAGCCCCGAGACCTCCCCCTCCAAAATATCCTTCAAAAGCCTGGATTCAAATACACCTTAACTTCGAGAAAGTTCAGATCCATATTTGAACTGTTAGATTTATGTCACGGTGTGTGCTTCACCCCAGTTTAAAGGAAAAAAAGTAACGAGTTGAGAGAAATTCTTTAAAAAACACATTATTACTGAGCTGCAAAGGGAGAGATGGCCAGGAGACACAGTAGAGGGAGACTTTGGAAGGGATAGGAATAAAGTAAAAGAGAAAAGAAAGAGTTATGTTTCCTTTGCATCCTTCTTATTAGATAGCGCTTGTTACAGCTGGGACCCATATCGAGTTATCACTGAGGCAGAACGGGACCTCTGGAGATCATCTAGTCCAAACCACCTCCTCAAGCAGGGTCAGCCAGAGCAGATTGTCCAAGACTGTGTCCAGTTGGGTAAATAAGATAAGATCTTAATTATAAATTGATTACAGATCATCACCATCACATCTAGGGGTTATTTTTTCTGAACATCAAATGGATAATGATTATGAGTGTATGATTATACAGTTATCCTGAAGTCAATCTAAAGCAGATAGGTTGTGATTAGTAGTTTACTTCATTTAACACATAATGAAAATAAAGCAACTTACTATACAGATACAATATATAGGTATTTGTACTGATTTGGCCTAGAATAGAGTTAATTTTCTTCATAGTAGCTCGTACGGTGCTATGTTTTGGATTTGTGATGAAAACAGTGTTGATAACACACCAGTGCTGTATCTATTGCTGAGCAGTGCTTACACAGCGTCAAGGCCTTTTCTGCTTCTCACACTGCCCTGCCAACGAGTAGGCTGGGGATGCACAAGAAGTTCAGAGAGGACACAGCTGGGACAGCTGACCCCAAAAGACCAAAGGGATATCCCATACCAAGTGATGTAGTGCTCAGGAATAAAAGCTGGGGGCAAAACGGAAAGGTGGAAGGACACATTCAGAGTTATAGCATTTGTCTTCCCAAGTAACCATTATGCATGATGGAACCCTGCTTTCCTGGAGATGGCTGAACATCTGCCTGGCGATAGGAAGTAGTGAATGAATTCCTCTTCTTTGCTTGCACATGCAGCTTTTGCTTTACCTATTAAGCTGTCTTTCTTTATCTCAATCCACGAGTTTTCTCACTTTTACCCTTCCAATTCTCTCCCCTATCCCACTGTGGGGGGAGTGAGCAAGCGGCTGGGTGGGGCTTAACTGCCTACCGGGGTTGACCCACAACAGTACTGTGTATGGTACATATGCAAGTATGTGTAGGTACTATTGAAATTACTATTGCAATCAAGTCTTATCTTCTTTCAGCCCTAAAAGAAGAGAAAATGATTCAGCAGGATCTGACTTGGCCGAGGATGTGGCAAATTACATTCAATTACCTGCTTTATGACAGTCTGTCTACATGATGCTGTACTAGTCATCAGGAGTCTCAGTGAAAATTTCTCTCAAAGGCTATTGCAAAGATGTTCCAAGAAAACAATGGTACCCAAACTCTCATTTGTGTGAACTAATTGGTCAGATGCAAGCAATAAGGTAGGCAACTGCCACAGTACAACACTGTGCCTGAGCCAAGAATCCTTATTGAGAGGCAAACTGTAGTAACTTGGTCCTAAAACAATATTTATGTACTTAAAGAACTCCCAGGTGAGCTTCTAGTTAGTTCTGCTGTGTCTCTACTTTCGTGTATATATGTACCCAAAGACTTTTCTTCTCAATTACTTAACTTTAAAGAGCAATGATAGCACATTTTAGTAAAACTCACCTTGTTTTCCTTGCATTTGTTCTTTTCCAGTTTCTCCACAACTTTTCTCCTTTTCTTTTTAAAGTGATCATTTTCCAGTTCTCCCCCAATTTTCCATTGGCTTGCAGTTTCTCCTGCTTTCCCTCAATTGATTTGTCCCCTCTTTTTTTTTGCCAGCCTCAAGACTTTACAAGTTATAGATGGCTGTTCATTTTCTCCCTCACCAATTATATCCCAGCAGCTGTCTGTAAAAGAAAAATAAGTTAGTCACTTCCTTGTCTGTATGGAACTGTGGGCAAAAGACTGAACTTGGTGCAGGGAGGAACTGACTAATCAGCCTTCCTTTACAGTCAGATTCATGTTTAAAAGAATTCAGAAAAAATGAATCATTCCAAAAGCTGATAATACTTTGCTTTGCACCTTGGGGGAAGTCATTTCAGGCTCTGGCAGATGAGCTCTGGCATCAGCAATTTAAGACAAAAGTGTGCCCAACTCTTTGCCCACCCACAGATTAACCTTCTGTAGCAGCGTGCAGAGGTGGTGTGTCACCATGCTTTACTGCTTCCACTCATTAGCTGACCACTCAGATTAAGTGAGACTTGAGCCTGGGGAACAGAACAACTAAAATGTGAACACACTTTTCTTTCTCTATTGTAGATGTAATTTTTATGCCTATATTTCTTCTTTAAATTGTGATTATAACCTGGAACAGCTGAAACTTTTGGTGAGGGTTGAGACATGAGCACATTGCTGTACACTTGGACACAATCAGGTCTTAAACTTTTACATCTTTTGGTTAATTAAGATCTGTTTAGATTCATACTAATGCCCAACACACACAGCAGAGGGTCAATTGATGATCTGGGAGGAAGGAATGAAGAAGAACAACCTGAGAGGAAGAAGTGAATTGTGAAGTTGTAAAGGAAATAAAATTTCAATGATCTCCCTTTTTTATTGGACATTTATAGGTCTGCATATATCTTATGTGAGTTCTGTAAGGTAATTTCTAATGACTTGAGGATCTCATTAGCCATTCAGCTTATCACTCTATATGATCTGAAAACATCTACTTCGTATAAGTACACTCTAATCTGTTCTTTAACTACTGCTGTGGGCTGAGGTTTTATTCTTACATCACAGTTTCTAATTGTTTAAGCTATCTGGTCACAGCTGACCATTTTGGTGAAAGCTAATGCAAAATGGCATTAAATACCTCAGCTTTCTCAGTACCATTAACCAACAATATTCCTTCTCTGGGAAAAAGAAACATGATCCTCTATTTATTTCTTCTCTCTCTACAATATATATTGACAATATGTTATTACATATTCTTGACGTCCTTTGCTGACACCATCTTGAACAGAATGCCTTGACTTCCTTGATTTTATTCATGTAAACTTATGCTGAATTTCTGTCCTCATCCTTCCTAATCGCCACTGTTTTATATGAAGTAAATTAAGATAATTTATGCATTGGCCAAGTTGATCTCTTGCTGTTCCTTCTATCTTTCCTTCTTAATTGAATGGGTTGCATTTGAACCTTCTGGAACTGGCATTCCCTTAAAGAAACATTATTGCCGTCACCATCATGATCTTCACTATTATTTTGTCTTGGAGCAGCTTCCCAGAAGAACTCATCAGCCAGTTTTCCAAGGCAAGTGAAGTAATTTTTCCTAAATCCATTATTGTACTCTTTTTTCATTCTCCTTATTGTCCTAAAAGTGTTGAAGTCTGTCACCTCCTGGCCATCCTCGTCCAAGTTACCTTCTGTTCAGCATTATTGAAGGTCCCTCCATGGTAGATCAGAAGCATATCTAGAAGTCTCTCATGTCTTTTTTCCCATTTCTATAACCAAGCAGGAGTTCACAAGACATCTAGCTCATTTTAGACATGCCAGGGTTTTTGAAGTATCTATATGAGGCTGGAGATATGACTTGGGACCAGTGGACTGTTCTCATCCTTTTGGAGGGGCAGCAAGAGATCCTTCTGTACAGCACCTAAAATGCTAAATTCAGTGGCTGTGATTAGGCACTGAATTCCACCCTGAGTCCCAGAGCATGTCCCTCCAAACAGATGTTTTGGTTTACTTTTATGTTGAAACCTGTGTTCTGAATGACTTTATATTTGTGCATGAAAAGCCCCGTTCATCTGATACCTAAGGTTGGCAATGTAGGGTACTATCAGGTATTTTCAGTCTCCCTCTGTGATGCACCCGAGAACAACTGCATACATCTCTGATATATGAAGCAGAAGCTATTTCTTTATTCCATCCTCTCTTTCCTGAGCAAGATATTCCTCTTTAAATTAATATTCCGTTTTTGAATTATTCTGTTCTGTCTCCAACGTACCAATTTATACTTCAGGACATGAATTAAAATTTCAAGATCCTCCTTCAGTTTCCTATACTTATATGCTATCCAGGAGACACAGAAGACTAACACAAACACATATGCAGTTTGATAAGACAGTATATAATTAGAACTGTTTTTCTTCATTTTTTTCCATGACCTTGTATTTTCTGAAGATAAATACCTTCACTTTTGTGTATTGTCTACTGTTGATTTATTAATAAAGTAGAGCTATTCCAAATGGACTTTCTTCCTCATGAAAGAAACAAATCTAGTGTCCCTTGCTGGAAGTTTTTCTTGCTGAAATTTCTTTCAGCTACTTCTGCTTTAGATCAAAGATTCTTAAGGGTACAGACACATGAACACAGGTAGAGACACATTATATATAGTGATAGATATAAATTAATAAACAGGTTGAACTGTAAGGAATTAAAACTTGTTAGTAATGACTTACTAACAACTTTAACATTTTCTGTTTCTCACTACACCATTTAAAATATGAGTTCAAAACCCAATAAACCAGATTGAAAAAGAAAAATAAGTTGTTTTTTTTTTAAAAAAGAGTTGTTGGGGTTTTTTTTCTTACAAATATCTCATATGGGAATGGAAATATTTACTTGCATAAACAGCAATGCTGCATACCTACCATAACTGTTTATCAGAGAGAAGACTGTGCTTACTCATGTTGTGAGACTTAGGATAGATCACCATGGGCTGTCCTCAGAATCTATAGTTCACCTTTGTAGCAGAAGTAATTCTTCCATACGGAACTGGGACAAAACTCAGCTTATTAACATAGGAGTGGCAACAAATGACCTTGTGAGTCACTTTTGTTTATTACATTTCAGTATCACTGAGGAAACCACCTGATGCATACTAAATTTAAAAAGAAAAATTGTTAGGAATCTGCATAATGAATACAAATGGGAGTACACTGACAGGACTAAATTAAGGAGTCATGCTGCACAGAAAAAAAGAAAAAAAAAAGGCATGCCCCTGCAAACAAGCTTTTAAGACAGTTCAGTTTCTTTGGAAGGTATTACTTTTCGTGCTGTAGAAAACTACTTTTAACTTCTGAATCTGTTTTAAATTCTGAAATTTTTAATTGCCTTTGTGCTTAATACATTAAAGTTATTATCCATAAAATCCGAGATTTCAGAAGAATCAAGGAGTCACATTAGAATGCTTTCCCTTCTTTCAACAATTATCAGGAGAGGTCTCCTATGCTGTTCCTTGAACATTACATACTTTCTCTTTCTCCTTATTTTCCTTATTTCTTTCCTTATTGTTTTCCTTTTTTCCTTGTTCCTTCCTTATTATTTTCCTTTTTTCTTTCCTTATTTCCTTAGTTTTTCCCTTACTGTGTGCATTGGGTTTGTGTGGCTGGGGTTTGTGTAGTGGGGGAGGGGCTATAGGGGTGGCTCCTGTGAGAAGCTGCAAGAAGCTTCCCTGGCTCCAAGATGGACCTGCCGCTGGCCAAGGCCGAGCCCATCAGCGACAGTGGTAGCGCCTCTGGGATAGCATATTTAAGAAGGGGAAAAAGACTGCTGAAAGAGAAGAGGAGCTGCAGTGGAGAGAGGAGTGGGATGTGAGAGAAACGACCATGCAGACACCAAGGTCAGTGAAGAAGGAGAGGGAGGAGGTGCGCCGGAGCAGAGATTCCCCTGCAGCCCGTGGTGAGATGGCAGGCTGTCCCCCGGCAGCCCATGGAGGTTAATGGCAGAGCAGAGATTCCCCTGCAGCCCGTGGAGGACCCCACAGTGGAGCAAGTGGCTGGGCCCAGAGAAGGCGGTAACTCTGTGGGAAAGCCCACGCTGCAGCAGTTCATGGAGGACTGCAGTGCATGGAAAGGACTTGTGTTGGAGAAGTTTGTGGAGGGCTGACCCCCGTGAGAGGGATCCCAGGCTGGAGCAGGGGAAGAGTGTGAGGAGTCCTCCCCCTGAGGAGGAAGGAGCGGCAGAAACAACGTGTGATAAACTGACTGCAACCGCCATTCCCTGTCCTCCTGTGCAGCTCGGGGAGAGGAGGTAGAGAAAATTGGGAGTGAAGTTGAGCCTGTGAAGAAAGGAGGAGTGGGGCGAAGGTGTGTTTTTAAGATATGGTTCTGTTTCTCAATATCCTACTCTGATTTGATTGGTAACAAATTAAATTGATTTCTTTTTTTTTTCCCCAAGTTGAGTCTGGTTTTTTGCCTGTGACCGTAATTGGTGAGTGATCCCTCCCTGTCTTTGTCTCGACTCACGAGCCTTTCACTGCACATTCTCCTCCCCATCCCGCCAGAGGGGAGGAATGAGCGAGCGGCTGCGTGGTGCTTTGTTGCCAGCTAGGCCTAAACCACGACATTGTGGAAGAACTCCACAATCAAGACCAAGATTGGTGCCTCTTTCACCTTTTCTTAATAGGGCTTGCAGGGAATAATGGAATAAGTAAAAGAGAAAACAACAAATGAAAGCCAGAGGAAATCCTTACCATCTTGAATACCACAAAAAGAGACATATCATGGCTCAGAATAAACTCGGTCAGTTTTTTTCTGAAACCAGATGTCTAAGACTTACCATAGAACTAAGATGAACTGAGATCATACCCTTTCCTTGCATTATGATCAATAATCTCTTGAAAAATTAATTTGATGGATTGCTTGCATTTAAAAGACTACCTTTCAAACCTGTCACACAGTAATAGAATATCTTCACAGAATCACCACACTTTTTCTCCTTAGTGATATCTGAAGAAATGCCAGTTTCTGCCTTCTTAGTTAAGCATCTATCACAGAAACAGATATTTCAAGCTAAAATCTCTGTTTTCTAGAATATGATAGGTTTTGTTAACACATAAACAAATTGTAAGACAATTATTGTTCCAGCTCAACTCTTTCTGAAGCCTCCAAAGCAACCATACAATTTTCTTCTGTATTTGACCACATGTAAATCTTATCTTTGGGATTTCTGTCTCAGCTTATTGTAGGCTATCGTGCTCTTTCCAGGCTTGCTTCCACTAATTGTCCTTTTCCCTGGTCACTACAGCAAAACACATTTTTTTCAGTTCCTAGTCTGAAATCTGCCCTTTTCTTTCCTTCAGTCCCATGACCACATCTGATTGTGCTGATGCCAGGCAGCATAAAGGCCGCACTTATGTGATTGCATCCATATCCATCCCTTCAGATTTGAAGCAGGATTGGCAGTTTATGAAGGATCACAGCCTCTCTCATCAAGTGAGAGGATATGTATTAACAAAATAGAGCTTGCTCAGTCTCAAAATGTAGAAATGAATTTAAATTAAAGTCTGGAGGAATAAAAGCACAGACAATCTGAGCTGGATAGAATGTGAACCTTACATAAATAACTCAAATTTCAAAATTTTCAGCTCTGCTTAATCTTGAGTAAGATCCAAAGTCTATCAAGATAGCTCTTGCTAAATATTCATCATTATTTATTCTGATAAACTGTGAACCAATGTTAACTTTTCCTTGATAAGACACGAGACAAGACCACAAAACTTATTTGTGGGCTTTGCGTATAGCGGAGTTTAGCTTGGCTCTTCAGAAAGTGAATAAAAGCAGGGATCCAATCCATCAGTCACATGAATATTCCACAAGACTTTTGCATCCTTTAACAGATGTGTCATTGAGAACTTGTGCAAAATGATCGGGTATAGCTATAAAAAGAAACAGCAATACAAAACTGTATTGAATGTAGTGTTAAAATAATTTACATCCCAAAGGAAGAACAGTCTTCATGATAATCATCGAAGAAATTTGAACTTATCTTGAACTTATTCTACCTCTACTTCTACAGATTCCTGGGAATCAGTTTACTTAGCAGAGGCAGGGTTAAACATAGCCACAGTATATGCCTTTTACTGTCCATATGTAAATCATTCTAGCTTTAATGGAGGTTCTGCAGACACACCATCAAGAATACAGAGCATCTTATGCCGGAAAGCTTGGAGCAAAACATAAGTATATTAGTAAAATGTACAGACAGTAAAACGAGCCAATTAATTACAAATTTAATCTTAACTGGAATCAATTATTAACCATCATAACATAAAAAAGTGACAGAACTAAAGCCAACCTAACATTCACATATTAAAAAAAAATTCAAAAATAATAATAAGGATGAATATAAACTTTGAGATAGTAAAGAAAATAAAAATTAATTGAACTTGTGAGGCAAAAACTGTATTTGCAAATTGTGGACCATGAGCAATCCATGAAAGCTTAGATCTGCGACTGGTCACAAAATAATACTAAGGACCAAACTTATTGTCTTCCTCAGTTTCATGTGACTATGTTAGTTGTTGGGAAAGTCTGAGGGCTAAGGTTTGTGAATTGGTCTAGAAGCTGGTTAGCAGTGACTTAGGGAGAAGCCCCAAAATTCTAAATGTCTTTCGCTGTCTGGTTGAAAACCTATCACTGACTCAGTTTTCTAGAAGTACTGAAAGTTTGCATTTCCCATTAAATTCAGAGCTATGTGAAGACATAGACCAGCTGACTGCAGACACAGCCATTTTTCCTTCTTAATAGGTCACTTAGACCTTCTACAAACCAGCCTCTTAGGGTTGAAATGAACTCTAAATAATGTAAAGTTCTGTATTAACTTAGCCTACTCAGATTTAAGTATTAAGATTTCTCCCAAGATTAGTGTCTTATTCACTCCTTTCCTCTGGCATACTATAAACTTCCCCCAGCATGTGATGTTCCCTAAAATAAGTCCTAGAATTTCCTCAACTAAAGTAAGTGACTGAAGACATAGGTTGTTTTTTTTCCTAGTGGGTCATGAGAAGCTAATGTATAGTTTTTCTTATCTCAGAAAACATTGTTTCATTTCTTCTTAAACATCTCAAAGATCTCTACATCAACCACCCCTCCTCCTCCAAAAAAAAAATCCAAAACCAAAACTGAATGTCTGGCAAAATATACCAAAGCCTGGGTTCAAAAATGGCCAGCACTGTGATTCTATTTTTTTGGCACCCTAAGTATTCTGTCTTCTGGAGTAATTTCTCTCTTTATGCCAACCTCAAGACTTTATACATCTCTACACTTTGCTTCCTTCCAGTAATAGCTGAACGTTTTGATCTGTGTTAGAATGGATTCTGTAAGCTCAGGGATGTGTTGATGCTCTTCCATTTGCTACAGTGGATTATGTTTTAAGACTGCTCTGGTTTGATTGAATTTTTAAGAATTTACAATTCTCAATGGGATATGAAATCATTTAAAAAAAACCCCACCTTGAGTCAGAAAAACGTACGTGCACTGGTCCTTATGTCAACCAGTAGGACTTCAGTGAATGAGGTGTACATGGATCAAATAAAGCAGGTATTCTTTTTCCATGTTAGTACTTGAGAGATTGCCAGGGGAAAGCAATTTTTGTCAAATTTACAGTGCTTAAATGTATTCACACATGACAAAAAAAAAAAAAAATCAAGCAAACCTGAGTCTAGAACATTAATAAAAAGAGAGGTATAAATTTGGTAACAGCTCTTGAAGTTCATCATAGCTTTGTCTATTTATTTACAATTTAGCATACTACTAAATGAAAAGCTCTCACTGCAGCCTTTTGGGGATATATTGAAAAGTAGTGATTTTGTCTTCACAGTTAAATGCTTTGTAAATGGCACTGACATCTTGCAGCTAAGCACCAAATTAAGCAGTGGTGGTGTTGGTGGTAGTGGTGGAAGGGGACAAAAGCAAAAAAACTCAAACTCTCAACCCATTATTGAAATCTAGATGCATCTGAATCCAGTATTTACAAAGAATCTTTGTCTGCTCCAATAGAAATGTCCCTAACTGAAGGCTGCAAGGAGCAGTTGTCTTTTTTTATATCGATGTAACCAGTATTACAAGAAAAAGAACAAAAGGTCGCTAGTGAGATATATACAGAAATCACAATTTGGAAATAAATCTTCTACATCTGGCCACAGAGTGCTTAGAAATTTCACTTGAACTCCAAATTCTCTTGCCTTTGTGGTAGAAATGGAATTTCTGCTATTTCATCCTGTTCCCAAATATTCTGTGAAATGGTTGCGTGTGATGACATTATTTGTAAGCTATGCCACAAAAATCACCTTATAACCCCATTTCTGACAATATTTATATGCAACCTTCTGTCTGGCAATTTATCCCTAACCTAACATATTATTTATATAGCACCAATAGCCTGCTGGATTTATTACAGGCATGCAGGAAAACATATGGGTAGATTCTTCTCTCATTCATACTAGCATAAATCAGAACTAATACTACTGAAGTCATTGGAGTTCCACTTGTTTAAAGGCGGACTAAAAATGCTCAGAACCAACCCCAAACTTACCAGTAAGTTTTCTGCCTTAATGGGATCATGTCAGGCAGATTTTAATTCTGTTGTCTAAACTCATCCTTTTATCCAGCCTCAATAGAGTTATTTAAATCTTTTAAACAGCAGCAAGGCTTTGTGCCATTGTCTTGCCATCTTTGACTCAGCCATTATCTGAATTTCTCCCTTGAAGCCATACTTATGTCATTGGAGTAGTGCCAAACATTCATTGAATCATTTTTTGAATTTAGGGACAATATTTTAAAACTTTGAAATATTTATGGCACTTGCACATTACTTAGTGTAGCAGTTTGGATGTAGTCGCGTCTGTTCAGAACTTTAGATGCTCAAGGACATTTTGGAAACTGAAAAGCTGCCATTGTGAGAGCATTCAGTAGCTTGTAGTAGGTTAATAACGTACTGCTATGCCATAGCTGTTCACTAACACCTTTGATTCACAGCAAAAGGGAACATGGGCCTTTCAAGAGCTTCAGTTCAGAAAAGGCTAATAGAAAATTATCAATATTTATCAAATTTTTTAAAAACTAAAATGACCTATAACCTCAACATAGCAATCCTTTCTTTGAAACTATGATGTCTCTGTCCTGTAAAGCATTTTTCGTGCCTCTGTGTTACTCGGGAAGTAATTATAGTTACTTGGTCAACAGGGAGACTTGAAGCATTGGCTTGTACTAACCAGAAAGTGAACAGGTGCTCTTCACACATCCCCACTTAACTCTAATGGGGCAATTAATTTCTGATCTACTTTACCCTGTTCTGTCACTTTTTTTCCAAATGAATCAAACCACAAAACGGCTTTAGTGAAGGAAACCTAACACAAAGGCTCTACGCCCATTTCACTGGCTACTAATGCTCCAAGGTGACAGGATCTGGCCTCAAAGGTTTGTAGCATTTTAAGGTGACACATTTCTTATAGTGACCAAAAAGTGTAAACTATTTTTTTCAGAAATTCTTTGCTAAGGAAGAGGGGAAAAAAAAAGTAATTTCCCCTTCCTAGTTCATTCCTGCCTCAAAAAAAGAGGTAAAATCCAGACAAAACTTGAGCTGTTTTAGCTGCTGTTCTTGTGCTTTCTGAAAGGGGGAAAAGAAAGGATAATGTTAATAGCAGTAAGTATTTCAAGAAGACCTCATTCAGATTTTTTGAGCTATCATTGTGTATACATCTATGGGTTAAGTATATTGATATTAATTATATTGATAAATGCATACATGTAAAGATGGAATGGACTCTTCATCTTAACAGCTAGCTTGTTTCTTTTGGATCTGCTGACTGAACAGCAGTAGTGAGTGCTGAATGAGTGGTTATAAGTGGAGACTGAATAGAGTGGGCAGGAAAAGGCCACTTGTTTTCCCAGAGCCCCATTGACCCCAATGGAGTTTTGATCTGCTTCTGTAGTGAATCTTCACACAGGGAACAGCAAGTTCTTAGTTTTGGTGACACTAAGAACTGAAATAAAATGGAATTCATTTTATAATTACAAGACTGAAAATCCTACATATGCTTAAATAACTTACGGAACAGGACATAGAAATGAGAAACATGTTTAAAACAAATTAATCTGTTTAGAGGCTGGTTGTCTTATATAACTACTACATTTTGCACACCTCCATGTCTGGCATTTATGCAAATTCTTTCAGGAAACAATCTGCATAATTGAGTAATTTGCATATGTTCACCTTAAGCAGAAGGATAGATTTCATGCTGGAGAATGTGTCAGCCTATTTGACAGCTTAGGTGAATGAAGCCTACATGCTAGTAACACGGTAAGCTTGTGTTCATTGTGCCTTCCACCATTGCTTGTTGTGTCTGTAATGGTGGAAACTGGGAGAGCAAGGAGCTGTGAACTTGAAAACACAGGGAATCTGAAAATCTATTTTAATTTCTGTTCCATCTCTGTGTTAATTGTAAGCGCTGCTTTTTCACACTCCTTAAATGTTCTCTCTTCCTCATACTTGTCCTTATCAACAGTTGTCACCCTGTTCTTCACAACTTGATTATCATGCACAATACTAGTTAGTTAGCTGAGTCAAAATCATGCTAACAAGCATGCTGGCATGGATTGCTAAATACCTGAAGTATGCAGAGCAGCCCTTCTTCTTCGAACTCAACAAAATTTACCCCTCGCAGAGGATCCAGGAAATGGCCTTGCATTAGTTTTGGCTCTCATATTTAAAAGGTACTTGCAGTGAACCTAGACATTGTGTTGGCCCTCAGCACAGGTATGAAGACTTACCTTAGTATTATATTAGAATTTCATGCCCTTGGTGAAAATGAAATAAGCATTATCCCTCATGTAAAAGTGGCCATGAGTCGACTATGGCCCACTATCCATAGATCCACTCCTTGAATTCTCATTTTCAGATACCAACATTTGCGCTATAATCCATTAGTTCTGCACTACGTTTAGAGTAAAACTTGAGATTGCTGGACCCTTGCAGGTATGGAGGGATGCAGGTTGTTCGTGGAGTCTTTCCTTCATGCCAGCTCTAAAAAAGCCTAGGGATGGAAAAAAAAAAAAAATCCCAAGATTCCTTGTCATTCTACTTATTCAACAGAAATCCATGGGAGGACCTTGCATAAAAGTGTGTGTAGATACAGTGGACAAAACCTACGCTAACTTGAGCATTCATTTTACTGAATTGCATTGGGATGCTTTCACTGGTATTGTCAATAAAATTGACTGAGAACAAAACATCAAAACCACTATCAATCATGGCAGGAGATTCAAACACAAATTATTAGATGCATTTCACTGTTACTTGTACAGCTGGATTAGTAGCATTTTGTAGCTGTTTGGATTTTGGCCAGAAATTACTAAGCTTCTGAACCTTGAAAATTTCATGAATAACAGAAAAGGAAGTTGCTAGTCTTTATTATTCATTTTTGCAAGATTCCAGCTGTGTCATTAGTGAGAAGAATTATCACAAAACTAAGAACTGTGATGCAAGTATTCCTACACTTAATCTTTTAAATCTCAGTGATGCAGAATGGAAATCTAAAAATCAGTGTCTACCTTTAGATCTTCCAACCTTACTGTATCCTTTTACAATCATACATACCAAATCTCGGAAGTCCCTGCTTCCTTTTTCAAAAGTCTAACAATGTCCCCAGAAATATTTATACTTTGGCTTTTCTGGACTCTTTCCTGGGAAATCATCTTGAAGGCTGGCAAATATAGATATATCTATATTAAAAAAAAAGAAAAAAGAAAAAAAATATTATCTCTACTTCTGATGATTCTAAACCATATGCCTAGAAAATTTGTTTTGCTAAGTCTTTTCTATTTTTAATAGCATCTCAGAGTTAACACATTGAGTGAAACAACTTGCTGTCTGAATACAGTGTTCAGAGTACTTTAATTTTTTACATTGTAAATCTTGCTATTTTTTAAAATTCTGTAGAAATGCATTGATCTTTTTCTGTTGAAGTATCACCTCCTTAAAAAGTAAAAGAGCAAGAAACACAGTAAAAAGCCACCGTTTTTTTTCTGTGCCAATAAAAAAACTTTCAGAGCCAATGATAGTTTTGGACAGCAGTATGTGAATCACATAATTCTTTTGTTTTATTTAATTCCAACTAATACCATTTCAGCAACTGGAGCATGTACTCAGCTTTAAACACATATCATCTCTGCCAACAATCAAAGACAGGATACTAGTTAAGTTGTGTTCCCCATCTATATGGAATCAATAAAACAATTCCTATACCCCAGGAAGTTCTGCAACACAATACTAATTGTCTGAGAACAAAGTTATGCCATACGTGACAGCTCTTGCCCAGATTAGAAAACCCTTCCCTGACAAACGGATCATTAGCCACTGTCAACAAACTGGAAGTTTCCTCAACAGCGGCAAGGCCAGGGTGAGGATGGACTGCGAGATGTCTGTCCTTAGAAATGTTGACTTATGCTGCTGTGCAAAGTAAAGGACAGAGGACAAGCAAGAATATACAATGCAAAAACACCACAGTGCATGCCTACAGTTATTCTTAAGAACTTAAACCAGCTGTATACAAGGAAATTACAACCTACTCCTCCCCCAAAAAAGCCTTTAAATTTTTTCTAAGATTTAATCTTGACAATTGTTGATAATAACGATGATATATAGAATATTTCTGCCTAAGAATGCTCAACTTTTTTCTGAGACTGGGAAAACAACTTCAAACAGCTTTCTTCCAGGGAGGTATGGCCTTTGTCTTAACTTGGTTGAGATCAAGGATAGAGTCCAAATTGAAACTACTAAGAACAAACAGTTATCTTGGAAGGTCAAGATGAATTTGGCTGAGGTAAAAAAGGAATGTTATCTGGGAGATAGCTAATTAAGATGTGGAATAAGTAATTAAATGTTTCTTCTGGCCTGGCCCAGAATAAAATGTTTCCTACAGGAAAATCATAGTTAATTTAGGTGAAACAGAGGTCTCCTGTTTTAAATACTTAAATTAATGAATTTTGAATGTATTCCTCTTTTATCCACCCTTTAAATTTCTAATATTGCATCCAAATCACGACATATGACTGTCTTCATACTCTAATGATTTCAAAGTAAAATGGAAGTGCTACAGAAACTCAAAAGTCAAGTCCTAAAATAATTTGATGTGAGATAGACATGATGAGAAGACTCAGATAACTTATCTGTTGAAAGATTCTTAAACCGAATAATTACATTAAAAATATTAGCCTTGCAACCAGCTCCGTAAAACAGACTTAAAGGCATGCGTTTGAGTAATTAAAATGTCAATAGACCTCAACACAGCCAGTCTTAGCAGTTAGCTATGAAGATGGGCTTGACTCAGGACTGCTTTCATAAACTACTGTGTGACACCAGTGTGCACTGATAGCACGCCTTCTGGTGGTCCCCTCAGCTGGGCAAGAAGGCTGCCGTGGAGAACCAGGGGTACTGAGAGGAGTAGGTGCACTGCCCTGCTGGAAGGCTTGCCACCTCATGTTGGGAGGTAGCATTACACATGAAATTGTGAATCTTGCTAAGGGAGATATAAGGATGAGACTCAGGATTCTAGCGTTTTAATTGTGGTTTAACTGGCTCTTTGGGTCTGTGTGCACACCCACTGCTCTTAAGCCATGGTTAACTCCCTGAGTGAACAAGCAACTCCCCGGCTACTTGTCTGCACAGGCAACATAATGGCCGGGTTTGAAAGAGAGGACTTGAAACTGCACGATCGCTTGAGCTCCCAGCACCTTAAATGTGCTGGTGGAGTCCTGGACAGTTCCTGCTGTGGAAATGATTAAATTGTACATAGATAAGACATTTATATCAGGTGCCCAGGTGCTGGCAGGGGGGCTGCCCCATGCTGGACATGGCTGGTTCCAGCCAGCTCCAACTGACCCACCACAGGGCACGACTGAGCCCTGCGGCCACAATGGCAGTGCCTCAGGGAAAGTGTGTGTAAGAAGGGGCAAAACGCTGCCCGGCAGTGAGCAGTGAGGGAAAAACAGCCCAGCGAGCACCAAGGTGGAAGGAGGAGGGGGAGAAGGTGCTCCCAGCGCCGCAGCAGGGATTCCCTGCAGCCCCTGGAGAGAGCACAGTGCAAAAGATATCCATACTGCAGCCTGTGGATGACCCCATGCCAAAGCAGGTAGATATGCCCTGAAGGAAGCTGCAGCCTGTGGAGAGCCCACACTAGAACAGGTTTATCCTGAAGGACAGCAGCCTGTGGGAAGGACTCACGCTGGAGGAGGGGAAAAGTGTGAGAAGGAAGGAGTGGCAGAGAAGAGCTGTTATGGACTAACTGTAACCCCCATTCCCCATCTCCTTGCACCACTTGGGAGGAGAGGCAAGGTGGAGGAGTAGAGTTGAGCCTGGGACAAGGGAGGAAGGGGAAAGGTGTTGCTTTAATTTTTGTCTTTGTTTCTCACTATCCAACACTATTCTAATTGGCAATAAATTAAATGAATTTTTTCCAAGTCAAGTCTGTTTTGCCCATGACAGTAATTGGTAAGTGATCTCCCTGTCCTTAACTCAACCCATGAGCTTTTTCATCTTGTTTTCTCCCCTGCCCTGTCCTGTTGAGGAGGGGGAGTGAGAGAGCGGCTGAGCGGGCGTGTGGCAGCCAGCCAAGGTTGACCACAATAAACAGTATAAATGATTCATGTAGATGCAGAAGTGGTTACAGAGACTAGTGTTATGTACACAGTTGAGATATTTAAGAGGTATTTTATATGTAAGTAAGAAAATTAATAGAGATGGATGATGCATATGCTGGAGTGTCTTATAGGACCATGGTCAGCTGGAGAATAAGAAATGAGGAAAACAGCAGTTTGGAGAGTCTTATGTAATTGAGCTAAAGATGCTGCTGTCAGCAATGGAGACACCTATCTCCACTGAACAGTGAGTGACCATACTGTTCAGAAGATTAGACTCCTCATGTGAGCATTATCCTATGCCAAGATCTCAATAAGTTGGTTTCTCTTTTTAACCAACACTCTGTCCCTGAGGGTCCATGCAGTGAAAGTGTTGTCTATGGTGCTAAAGGAACCTACAGAAGCCTAAATGCTTTTCCTAATCACCATCTGAGGTTAAAACAATCAGTTCTGTCAATGTTTAGAGAAGAAATGAACAGAACTGAAATAACATGCCCTGCCTGATCCTCTGCAGAGCACTGATTTTCAGATTTATTGCATAGGGTGGCTCTGTATTTTTTGGTTTGTACTACTGATTTTCTTTCATCTTTCTGATGTAAATAAAATGAAGGAGTTCACTGACTTATTTTACATTTTTTCAGTTATAATTACTTACTGGTAAATTTTTGTTAAAAACAGAACAAAACACCCTTCCACACCACTACCTGCAAGTACTATTTTAGCATTGAGCAAATATTTTTAGTATGTTCTGGAAAGGCCACAGGGTATTTCATTGTTTACTTTACCTATCTCTTCATTCTCAGATTTTTTTTTTTTTTTAATTTGAGAAAACATAATGCAAGGTGTAGAGGAGTAAATCAAACCTCTCCAGGGACCTGGGCAGAACCTCTATCAGGTATTAGGCGCTCCATGATGTGGGGGAAGGTAATTTAATTTCTCTTGGTCTTTTGCTCCCATGCCCTACCCTGCCCATAATCTGTCTCACCTATTAAAACTATAGGTTAAGAGAGAACTATCCCTCACTACATACATTTTAAATGCTTAGCAGAGTGAATCTGCAATTTAAGACAGAACCTAAAAGCTTAACTGTAATAAATATTTATCTCGAATCATAGTGATTCATGTTCTACACAATCCCTGCTGTGTAATGTATTAATATCGGTTTTGGATATTGACAGCAAAATATTTTTGCATTTCTCTTGAGATTTACTTAAAAAATAGATCAATAATTTCTTAGAATACTGCTTCTTAATGTTTGAAATTAAGAACACAGATATAAAAGTCAGTCTTTGAAAGCAAAGAGTTTAATACTAATTATTTTATATGAAATTCCAAAGAAAGGATCTTCCTACTAATTACATATTCTGAAGTATTCTTCTAGTATTAGCAGCAGTTTAATAAAAAGCAAGATCCAATTTGAAGAAGCACAAAGGTTTTGAGTTTTTTTGATGAAAAACAGGGGTAGTGGAGGATATGGAGAAATAATTATATGGTGAGATAATATAAAGACTGCAGGTTTGTGTGTCTTCATATAACTCTACTGAGTATGAGATCTGGTGTTTGTTCATTAAAGACTTTTATATTTCCACTAGATGGCTGCTTCTGAAAGACTAGCTTCTTAGCATAAAATTAATTAACCTTCAGAAGACAGTCTGAGGTACTTCAATGACCCCACTGCTGCCAAAAAAATAAATCACGTTACAGGATCTTTCACAAATCTTTTAAAGGCCTTCTACGATTTGTGTGGTGAAAGAGTATAAAATATCAGATACCCTTTTATTTTATATTATGTCCTAGAAGAACACAGAAGGCAATTATTTCTGCACCATATATCAGAACAGTGTCTCTTCTCACTTTTTAAGAGGTATGGGGACATTATGAGGAAACATGTAGAGGATATCATATCAGTTTCACTCTCCTTGCTCCTTATCCTATACATCTAATGTTCAACTCTCTGACCTCCTTCCCTTTCCCACCAAAAAAGTATTATGCAGGTACTAAATATCAGAAGCTATTGGAGCAGGCCTGTTTTTAATTCACATCTGAAAACCATCATAACTTTGGTCAAGATTTCAAGTCATTTGGAAATACCTTATTTGTATCCTCCTTTTGCAAGCAAGGAAAGTGGAGGATGCATCCCAATCTGGTACCAAAGCTGAAAGAAGGGCAAAGATTTAATTTCTAAATCCTCCTGCCTTTTGACCAAGAACTTTATAGATGGTTAAAGAAAAACACCTAACATCACCAATAACCCTATTGAAATGTCATTTTAGAATCTGTTTTGATTTAGACAGCCTTAGTGAATTAATTTAGGAATGAAGTATCTTCTCAAACAATAGAACTTATCATGGCTAATGATATGAAGTTACTCAGTGGTCTGACTTGCATGCATCAGATTTTTATCACATCATACTTTGAAGTACTACAGGGGCCTTAAATGTAGATACATGCATTGAAGCCACACAGACAGAATACTGAACTGAGACTTAAAGTATGAGCTTCCCTGCAGCCTCTGTGCTTCATTTCCTCTATGACTTTGGATAAGTTATTCTGGCTCTGTGATTTTAGTTTCCCCATCTGTAAGCTGAGAATAACAGTGTTGCTTCTCCTAAAACAAGTCTTAAGATCAGAGGATTTAAAAGTAGGCTTTATTATTGTACTAGATGTGCTATTTATATGAAATTGCATGCTTACATGAAGGAGAAGACGTTTCTGTATGTAGTGCACCTAACGTTGTCATACTCCAGTTCTACATCCGTTGCTGCCAGACATTTGCCAGCTTTCTAAGATGTGCTACTTAAGCTCAGATGCAAGAGAAATGGAAAGTGGAGAATGATGGGATTTGATCAAGTCTTGTGTGCCAAGGTGAGTCCTTTTTTTGTCTAGTGCCAAGTCTAATAAACCACTTAGCAGTAGCTGCCTCCTGTGATCTTCAAAAATTATTGGACTATTTTAACATTCCTTATTATAAGAGAAAGACCCATTTGCTTGTTCCATCCTTAGTACATTTTCTTTCTAATGGAAACTTCTAATGTTTTTTTGATAAAGCTAGCTGATTTAACTATAATGAATTTTATGATCAGGATGCCTGTATAACCCTTTCCTTCCTAAATCACTGTAGTTTCTTCTCACCCCAAACAGGGAATTCTGCATCTGTCTTTCAAGGATCCAAGGCCCAGCACTGATACCATGGCTCAGAGATCAGAGGAATTTCCTACATTTTAAGAAAGAGCATTGAGAAAGTCTGGGTAGCAGGGCCATGCAAGTTAGGATATGTAGACAGAAGTAGGACTGTACAGATAGAGATTATTAGCACCTCAAAAATTCAAGGTGGAAAACCAATGAAGTGGATAGGTTTAAAACCCTAAAGGGAAAATGCAAAGAAGTATCCGTGTCAGAGAATTTGGAAGACAGCAAGGTGCCAACACTGAGGACTCCTTCCTGCCCGGTTGATGCCTGCCTGGCTGGCAAAGGCTCTTCAGATGTCTTATAGTGGTGTTGAGCCCACTGATGCTTAGCCTAGCAGTTTCTTAAATCCTTGTGATCTTGTGTGTGTATTAGCCAATATATAATTGCCTTATTTATTTTTGATGTGTGTGTATGTATACGCACATATATAAACGTATATGTATGTATGTATCTATTGATACTCTACTTGCAAAGACTCTTCCTGCTCAGCTAAAAGATGACCAGTTACAGTGACCCCAAAAGAGAGAGTAATACCAGTAAACATTTAAAATATTTTAAAAAGAAAATGTAAATCTAAGAGGTCACACAGTCTCTTTTTTAATATTACAAAGTAGGACATTTAAAACCATTAATATAAAATCACATCTATACAAGTAGGTAAATGCTATGCTCTTCGCCTCCCCTGGAGAGAGTTATTGAAACTCTGGGACAGTTTAAAATAAACATAATTAATAGTTCTCCATCTATTCTCAGTCATTCTGACACTCCAGAATTTCAATATGAAAGGCTGACTTTGCTGAAGGATAATGCTGGGCATTCTAAGTCACCAATTAGGATGCAAACCTGAATGCTACCTATTGCTAAAATATAGTCCATTTGCATACAAAAAAAAAAAAAAAAGAGTCAAACAAACAAGAATGTTACTTCTGGAATCTAAAGTAACTGAGATATAAACCTGGCTTTAAGCCAAGAAAAGAATCTTTTTGGAAAAAAAAAAAAGAACATGAGAAAACTTTCTTATTTCAAAGGTTGTTTGTAGGGAAATAAATAACAAGTCCTTCATAGTATCTGGTCAACCCATACATTTCTGCATCCCAAACTGAAAATAATTTATTTGATAGATCTTGTTTCATTATATGAATCACGGAATTTAAGAAAACCAAACAAACCACAATATAGTTGGAGACCTACAGAGTGATTTAGCTGTATTTTGAGACTTACACCAAAACTTCAGTCAGCAGCCATCTAAAGCCAGTTGAGTTTACAGTGCTCAAACCACCTCAATTCTTTT
This sequence comes from Gymnogyps californianus, assembly GCF_018139145.2. Taxonomy (NCBI): domain Eukaryota; kingdom Metazoa; phylum Chordata; class Aves; order Accipitriformes; family Cathartidae; genus Gymnogyps; species Gymnogyps californianus. The sequence continues at coordinate 108,057,499 of NC_059471.1, forward strand.
CTCTTAAAAGTTATGCAGGTCCTAAGTTTATGCTTCTGTGCCTTATGACAATAAGATATGCAGATAACAGAAGCCTAAATACAGTCAGGATCTAAAAATCAAGTTTTCTTTACCGTTCTCCTTAAGATAAAAATTAATTGGTGAATCTGTGTTCCATAAACAGCTTCCCAGATTTTTCTGATATCATCCCAATTGTGTACGCTAGTCACCACTTTCTGTGTTGTAAATCATACATGAGCAGAAGTAGCTCACCTGTAGATGTTGACTCTACTGAATTCCCTGTCATTGTTTTAAGCATCTTCAGCTAAGCAAAACCAATGTTTTCCAATGAGGCATCACACTACTTTTAAAGTACTTGAAATCAACTCCTCCTAGAGTTTGCAAGTGAGAGGAAAATGCCTTAGTGGCATGCCACATCTACACATTTATACAAACAAAGCTATTAATAGAATACTAGAGCTGTAAAAACAAGCACTCCGAAGTAGGAAATGTCAGAGCTAATTTTATTCTCTATGACCTTAATTCATTCTTTTTCACGGCATGTTCATTACGATATAGGATCTAATTACATAATCATATAATATGTTTGGGTTTCCTCATGAAATCTGTACAGGTTACTTGAGAAATAATTTGCAATGATAATAAAACAGGGGAAAAAAGAGACTCTTGTCACAAGTTATTCAGAGAAATCACCTCCGAAACCAAAACTGTGCTCCTAAATTAATTGGCTAAAGTAAGTGTGGTAAGTGTATTCATTCTGCTGCAATGATGTGACTGTGTTCTGTATAAATACAATTTTTTTTGTTACTTAAGTAAAAAAAGAAATTTATTTGTTACTTAAGTATTTCCAGCCATATATCATGGTCAAACATGCACTTAGATATATGTCTTTGCTAACCTTGAAAAGGATAGACTGGGATTCTGTGAGTGGTTCAAAATCCAGTAATGAGATTTGCCGCTCCCCTAAGCATTTAAAATTCTGTTCCTAGCTAGCTTCAGTTTATGTCAGCAAGTAACAGCTCTTAATTGCAAAATTCAGTATAAACTATGCAAAGGAAAGAAAGCAACATCCTTCTTTGCAACATGTGGCGTAATGAAACCAAAACGTTTTTTTCCTCAGTAGCTGTTTGACATACTGTATATATTTAATCCCACAGTCAGAGACTCAATTCTGTTCCATGTCCTGTGTGATAGCTGTTACAGAAAAGAAAATCTTTCCTGTCACAGTCAGCATACACATCATTTTTAGCAGTTTCCAAAGGATTCCATTTGACTCTTCCTACTTCATCTGGTCCCAAAATTAGTGATCTTGAATTCTGGAGTTTTCCATTCCTCCAGGCACAACACAAGTGTCCTCTTGGTTTTGTAAATGCTAATAGCCCTAAGGATGATTATGTGCTATCTAGTGGACTTGTTAAACTATTACTGAATTGATTGCTTACTGAAAAGTAAAACCATAGAGATGATGGTTGGCTCTCTGTCGTGGTTTAACCACAGCCAGCAACTAAGCACCACGCAGCTGCTCCCTTACTCCCCCACCCGCTCCCAGTGGGATGGGGAGGAGAATCAGGAAAGAAAGTAAAACTTGTGGGTTGAGATAAGAAGAGTTTTGAAATTGCTCACCACCCGCTGACTGATGCCCGAGCAGCGATCCGCCCCTCCCGGCCAACTCCCTCCTGTTTATATACTGAGCGTGGCATTCTATGGTATGGGATATCCCTTGGGCTAGTTCGGGTCAGCTGCCCCGGCTATGCTCCCTCCCGGCTTCTTGCACACCTGCTTGCTGGCAGAACATGGGAAACTGAAAAATCCGTAACTTAAGATAAGTGCTACTTAGCAACAACTAAAACATCAGCGTGTTATACACATTATTCTCACACTAAATCCAAAAGAAAGCGCTATACCAGCTACTAGGAAGAAAATGAACGCTATCCCAGCCAAAACCAGGACACTGTCAGTGTAAAATTTTTCTCTGAATTGTTCATTTTGTATTAATAAGTATAGAGACAATCATAAGCAATGCATGTAGATACATGGGATTGATATGTGCAATCTTGACCAAGATCTTGACTGCATCTTGACTAAGACCCCCAGAAACCATAGTGCAACTGAACCCCACATCTATTTTTGACTGCTATGCAGTCAGAAAAGGATTTAAAGACGAATTTTTATAGTAGACAGCAGCAAAAGAAAATAATTTATGGAAGAAAGGAACTACAGAGATTGAGAAGTAAACAAGCTACTCTGGATAACGATAAACTAAAACTTGATTAGCTGTTCTTTACAAGGTCTTCTTCTACCACTGGTTATTTTATCTGGGTAGACTTTGAAAACCCTATTCACTGTTAGCATTCATGAATATAGCCATTTGCTTTTTGGGCACAATTGATTAGGTTAGGGTTTCCTAAACCCAGCAACCGAGCTCACTTAGTGTTTCCCAATAATTGCTATTTTCTGAGAAATAATAATACAAACTTCTCATCAGAAGTTAGGCAGAAGATGTAATTTCTAAATTGTTCTTGTATACTTAGCGAATCACAGTTCGACCTTGGTTCTTATATGTCATTAACTTTTATAGCTTTTTTAAAAAATGTTTCTTCAATACTTTTGAAAACACAGCAAAATGCATGTCTTACATTCATGTGGGCACATAGTGAATGAAATGAGGGAAAAAAGAAGTATATTTAATGCAAAATTAGTATCCAAAGCTAGACAAAAGTTGTGTAATCTGATAGAATTCTTTAAAATTTAAATAAAGTTCTCCTGGAGTCAGAATCTGCAAAGGAGTGGTGTGTAGCTTACCAATTTATAGATCAATACAGGGTCTGCCTGAAATGTCAGAGACCTTCGCCAAAGATCTTTTTCAGACAACGAAGCGGGAATGTCCTTTTGCACTTGTCTAAAGGGTCTTTAAAAGTAGCAAATATTTCTTTATCATAGTTGATTTCTACCTCAGTAACGGTTACTTTCAAGTAAGGTACTCATATCATAAACTTAATCAGCTTTTCCCTCAACTTCTTGATCTTCAGAAATCTTAACTTTTGGCTGGTAAAACTTAATTTTCTTTTCTACCAATTTCTAACTCACATTTCCTACAATAGCATTTCATTCAGCACATTAAACTTTAACAGCTCTCAGTAAAGCAAAGAGTTTCATAAGAAAACAAATACTGTGATACATATTTGATTGACATATGCATCAACAAAACTGAAATTAGTCCAACCTTTCAGCAGATTTTGTTTTATTTAGTCTTTTGCACCTACTTAGTCTGTCTACTTTAACACATTATACTATTAAATCCAGATAGCCTTGACATACATATAGATGGGGTAATTACAATACTAGATTGCTCCTTCCTTGGTATCTGAAAACTGTCTAAATGGTGCTGTTATCTCTGTGTCTTCTCTGAACTACTTAAAACCTTGGTGAAATAGCACCAGACAGGTGTTTGGTCCCTTAACATTTTTATTATTGCTTGCACGTTTCCCAGTGACTCAGTTCTTTCCTTACATCTGATGTCCATAAATCTGGCTATTTTTGTAGTGCCAGGTCATGACTGTTTCGGTTGTTATTCAAAAAGCTGTCTTTTTTGTGGACAATATAATTAGAGACTCAGAATCACTGTAGTCAACAGTTATCTATCGGAAATGTTGACTGCCACAGTGAGATAAAAGACCCATAATTCAATTTGATCAAAGTGCCTTAAACAACTACATACAGTGGTGAAACTCTATGAAATATTGATCAGTTCTTTCAAGTAATTCTGAAATAACCCACTTAAAAGCTTAAAGACATACACAGGTTTCCTATCTTAATTTTCTAAAACTGCTAAAACTTTTTTTTTGTTAATAACTGAATGGATTCAATAATATTTACAAATAAAATTATCTTAACATTTTTGATACCTAATTAATAAGCTATTGAATTTATTTCCAAGACTACAAAGAGACTTGAAGGAGCTTTAGGTTAATTGGATAGCCATTATTTGTTTTGAAAATATATTTTCTTTCTTCTGAATATCATGAAGATTAAATAAAATTACTGATCTGCCTTCATATAAAAAATACAGCTCTTTTTATTACTGATTACCATAATAATACTACTTAACCTTTATAATACACATTTCATGTTCAAAACACAGTACAGAGATTAAGTAATTAATTCTTCCCAGCCTGCTTGTGAACGGAGTGAAAAAACATTGTCATCTTCATTTCATGTTGATGATGCAGAGGTGAAGAAGTGGAATGGTTTGCCCAAGGCAATGCAAAGGGGAAGGGATGGCACCAACATTATGAACTGAGGCCCCTTTTATTCCAAGATTAGACTTTCTTGCCATGATAAACTAATATTTACATCTACTGAAACAATGTCTGTCTTCCTCCCCTCCAGTTTTAATGGATCATCCCTTAAAAAAAATGTTTCCATCTATAGCAACATCTTCCTGAAAACTGTGATGATTTTGCTCAAGGTTACATTTCGTTGTCATAAATCATATTACTTTTTTTTGTTTCCCCTCTCTAACATTTTCTGTATCTTTGCCTGTAATGCCAGGTATAAAGCCCAATGTGCCACAGGAACAATGAAAACAATTTCACCTACAGCTTTAAAAAGTATATTGTGTGCTTAGCTATGTACCGTGTAGTTCTGTATTCATGCACCTCAGCACACAGTGTTGACATTGACTGTTGTTTGGGAGTACGTGACACCATCTGGGGACTGTTTGTACACTCCAGAGCAGTTATGCTGGATTTTAGAAGGCTGTAGACTTTGTATGTTTTTCCCCCTTATGCCATAGCATAGGATCACAAAGGTTGAGAATCAGCTCATCGCTGATGTTCCCTGGGTCCCTAATAACATCTTTCCTCCTCTGCAGCCCTTGGTGCCCACCCGGAACTGGTACCAGCCTATTTTATTCATATCTTTATATCCCATCTGTCACCTTAGCTTCTCACAGTCTTATATTCTTGGTGTGCTGTAAACTGTACTCTCTTAGTTATGGGAATGACTAAAAGGTGGAAGAAGCTGAGACAAACACTACCTGATTTGTTTACTATTTGTTGTTTTGTCATACTCATATGGCAAATACTGTCAAACCCTCCACTGCATGGAAAGGACCCTTATTTACTGACTAAAACTAAAATAGATCAAATACCCCAGCCTTTCTACTGAGTAGCTCCATAACTTTGAGATACTCACACAGTACAAGTCAGTCACCATAAAACTACATGATAGACATTCGTTCTAGATTAAGTGGAGATTTGATAGAGGATGATATTGGAAAGAAAAAAAAAGGGAAAAGTAAAAAAAAAAGCTTTTAACCTAGATTATTATCTAGTTTGTAATTACAAGATATTACAAACAATGGAAGAAGTTTGCACCAGTGTCTCTGTGGTGTCAAAATAACAGGCTGCCATACAGATCAGAGAGAAGTTTGTTCCCTTAGCTTCTGTGTGCTATGGCTGAAAAGAAGGTAACATCAACTTTGCAGGGATATTATTTGTCCTCAGGCAGATACGGGAGTTGTATATGCCGACAATAAGAATATCAGTTTATAATATTTAATATCTTGAAATGCTTTGTGAGGTTGATAAAAATTCGTGATTCATGATTTAAATCTCTAAATATGCAGGATTAAGATGGGACATTTATGTGTGATAAATTGTCTCGCATGGATCCACTTGCTGCATGATTCTTTCCTTTTATGTAAAATATTGGTTACTACTGGTTACAGTTAGAGATAGGATTGATAATTCAGAAGATAGACTTTTATTCAGTATAGCAAATGCTATTTTTATAATGACTAGCACAGTACTTTGGGTTCCTGAAATGAAAGGTGTTAAATACATGAACATTATTTTTTTGTTGGAAAGGACTTCCATCACACACAAAATTTAAAGTAAGTTTAATTCCATTGATTGCAGTGTAACTTCTTTTGAGAATGATGTGATTAAGTATTTTAAGACTATTACTGTAGTCTGATCATGTATCTTCTATGGTGTCACGGCATTCATGCCATATATATATCAATGAGGAGGGAAATTATCCTTTCATTTACATCCATGCAAACCTGCTATCTGGTAAGTTAAAAGAAAGCACTGAACAATATACACCTACAGTTTTGAGACAGAATGATAACTTGGGTATAGTAACTACTATTACAAAGCCAAGCCAAAAGCTGACTGTACTGAAGCTGAAAGGGAACTGACTACATCCCTATTGCAAATCAGAATCTGCGAAAAGTCCCCTCACATCAACACTGTCAAGGTTCTTTCACTAGTATAGAAAATAAATAGAAGCAGATTTGTTGTACAAATTTCCATTGTACTTCTTTGCTGTTTGAGTATTGACGTGTAGTTCTTACGTCTAGGTATCATTGCCATGTAGAAAGCTGAACAGGAAAGGTAAGGATGCTTTTGGGACTCTTGGTCTTACGTGACAGGGAGTAATACATCTTATTTGGCATTGGAAACAACAAAAACTGAACTGGTTTCAGTTTAAGATAAACAGTCAGAACTTCTGTATATGGAAGGAAGATTTCATAGTATTAGTGCATTATCTCTGCTTTGGAGACAGAATGGTCCCAGTTATGGAGTGTAATTATCATCTAACAATTTAATTGGAGTTTATGCGATATTTAACAACAGAAAGGTGGACCCTCTATGTGAACAAGATGGACTTAGTTCAGTTACCAATTAAGTGATCCACTATAAACCAAGAAGTGGTTGGTAGTATACCCAATGCAACATTATGTATCACTTCAGAAAATGATTTTGAGATCCTCTACTAAAAGACTACTAGAACACTTAATTCTAACTTTCATGACAGGAAATGAAGCAATTAGGTTTAAAACCTCTGAAACAGTTTTGGTTTACTCACTTCCTGTTACAGATTAAATCCTTGCTTCTTTTCTCTGAAGCATTCATAATCAGTAAAGGTAACGCAGAGGAAATGAGCATTTTTTAATGCTTTTAAATAACCTGAGCATTAATTTGAATCATGATTTATCCAGATTAAAAAAAAAAAAACAAAACCAAAAACAAAACAAAAAACCCCAACAACAAAACAAAAAACACCCCTAGAAAGAAAATTGGACTAAAACAGCATTAATAATTTTGCCAAGAAAAGCCGTAGGCTGGATTTGGGGCTGCATGCCCCAAATGCCCATTGTAGCTAGGGGGATTAATTTCCCACTGAACTTCAAACAGAATAAGTATTTAGAATATGGGTAACATTATACAGGAGACAGGGTATGATACAGAATGCTGGAGTTTTCTCTTAAAGTATTAGAAGTTATCTGTAGCAGATATTTGATATCTTTTTGCAAAATCAGACTGTTAACAATCGGTGATATTATAAGCTATAGTTTGTCTGACACTACTGTGGATGCTCCTGAAAGAGTATACAAATAGTGTAAAGTTATGTTCTGCCAATTACAGATCCTTTGCAAAGGACAAATATTTTGGCAGTCCTTAAACAGCTGCCTCATGAGAGAACAGGAAACATGTTTCCTGCTAGGAATCCCAGAGGCAGTAATCACTTCAAAAAGTATAGAGAAGACACGGGACACTGATTCACTCATGCACAAACATAAGTCTGTGAATAAATAGTTTAAATAATATGAAAGTTGATGCAGCTTGCAAATTTTCACTGCTCCTCTGGGAAAAAGGGTAGTTTTGTCTCCATCTGGAAGCACACATTCACCCCGCGTGCCCTAAGAGCTTCGAAGAGACCTGGAGTTAGCCAGAGCTTTGAGGTAGATCTGCCTAGCCTGTCTCCTATTCTAAATTCCCCAAATATGAATGAAGGTGACTTTTTAAGTTACCTCCCCCTCCCCTCCCCCCAAAAAACCCAACCCAACCCAAAATCCCACACAATAAAAAGGACAGGTTCTATGAGACTAAATACTAAAAAGACTTGATTTTTTTAAATAGACCCAACTAAAAGTGACTAGGTCAGACACAGTGGAAACAAACAAACAAAAAAATCACACACAACTCTCTCTGCTTGCTCGCTGTGTCTTTGAAAACGGTCCTTGGTCCACCTTTGGTCTGAATTAACCCATGACCACAAATTGTAACAAACTCCCCATAATCTCCAACAAGTTTTTTGCTATTATCTGATGCCTGGCCAGGTGCTCTCTCCTTTTCCTGGCCAAGTATCCTGATCCTTCAGGCTCCCCCAGCATTTTACTGGCTCTTCTGCCTGTTATATCTTGCATTCTGTGAAATCTTGTCTCCCCTGAGCATGGTGAGTAGCTCCCTGAGGAAAGCACATTCTCACCCATGTGAGAAACATGACTTCCATCATGCTATGAAAAAAACATTACGTTTTTATCAGATCATCCATACACCATGATATTGCATCTTATTTGTAGAAAAAACTTTATCCAATAATTTAGCATATTCATGCTTAGCTGACACTTAGCATACTTAGTGACATATTTTCAACAGATTGTGTTTGTGATTTCATAGCATACAGAGGTTTCACATTGCTCCACTCCCTTAATGGAACATAACATAAAAAGATAATAAATAAAATACATGATGTCTGTCTCTAGCACAATGTAGCATCCCAGCAATATATCTAAGTGTTTATGTCTATCCAGCCTTCTATAATATAACAAAAGAAAAAAGTATGTAAGATTGTATTATAGGAAAAGTTCCATCCAAACGTATTAACTCAAGAGTTAGACTTGAGTAACAGGTATTTAAATATGCATATACATCTGAGTGAATGAGATTCCTTTTACTGACTATAAGGAACGATCCTCCCCTGTATCAGAGCTCTTAAAGCTGAGGGACAAGCATCTAAAGCAAACAGAGTATAACAAGACTAGAATGCCATAGTTAAGTGTAAGAAGTTATTTGTAAATTGACCGATTTACCCTGGTAATGGTAAGATTTGTCATCCCCAGTAGTGATGACTATGAACTATCTTGTTTACACAGTATAGAAGATTAACTCATATTTCCAACCTTTCTTTCTCTCTTAGAAACATGATATGATTATCTTGCAGCATTTTGAGAAGTCACAAGCAAAAATTGCATTAATTTAATCTGGATCAGAAGATGCCTCTATCACTTCATGATTAAAAGCTATAAAAGCTGTTAATTTTAATTTTCAAAAGTTCATGTTCATCTAACATTTATTCAATTTTCATAAAAATAGTAATAAACACATTGTCTAATAATGATCAAAGAAATGCAAATTCTTATGTTAATATGAGAAAAGAAAACACCGTATTAAAACATAATTACAACATATTATGAAATATGCAACATTACCATTTTACCAGCTCATATATCAGGGGCTCTTGCATATTTATATATAAACTTTTGTAAAAAAAGTAGTTTAGCATGTTCTTTATATTTATTTCTATTTGTTTATCCTAAAAAGAAAGCAACTGACTTTTACAGCATATAATATTTGTGATTTTATGTAGGATAGTGTCTTTTTGCAGTCAAACTGTATTACCCCAAACACATTATGAATGAAATTTCACTACCATTTGTTATTTATATAGTCCTGTATATCATTTGCTAATATAGTCATATCAGGAGAGCAACAGCTTTGTGTTCATGCATGCACACATAGTCACATACACGTTACTGACGTTCACTGAATTTCTGAAATCATTGAATATTATAATCAACAGTGCTTGTAGAATTGAATACTATGTAAGTTGTGAATATTTCACCTAGACAAAACGTATTTAATTTATGTTTCAACAGCAGAGGTCTGGTCGTTTTTTTCTATCCTAGAGAGTGAGGCACTGCACGAAATGAGATCAGGTAGTGTGGTACAGGCTAGTAGAATGGTGCCATTAGGTGAAGCAGCTGCAGGAAGAGGCAAACTGACTATGCACCATAGGGCAGTTGAGCAGACTGCCAAGTCTCTTTGGAGAGACTGTGCAGAGCCAAGAGCCTGAGACCCATGGTTTAAAGAAAGATCTACAAAATACCCTCAGATGAGCAGTGGATGAAGATTCTCACAAAAAGAACGGCTGGAAACTTGTGCCTTCTGGCAAGAGGAGGAAGACTGCTTCCCTGCCAGCCGCAGATCTGTAGCTTCAGAGCAGGTATAGTGCGCTGGGGAGCCAGAGCCAAGTGTCTGTGGGAGGAGGAAAATGTGGGTGACAGCTGTCAGTCTGCTCCCTGCAAGGACGGAAATACCCACCTGATGGACTCTAACTTGCATGTCTCAGGAGGCCTGTTTCTTTCTGGGTGCCCTGTGGTGGGTTAACCTTGGCTGGCTGCCTCAGGAAGACAGGGGAGAAAATAAGATGAAAGACTTTGAGGGTCAAGATAAGCACAGAGATTGCTCAGGAATTACTGTCAGACTTGACCTGGGGAAGATTAATGTAATTTTTTGCCAGTTAATAACAGAGTAGGATAGTGAGAAATAAAAACAAAACTGAAAATGCCTTCCCTCTCACTCTCCCAACTTCTTCCCAGGCTCGATCTCATTCCTGACCCATTTATCTCCTCCCCCCCGAGCAGTGCAGGGAGATGGGGAATGGGAGTTGCAGTCAGTCCATAACACTTCCTCTCTGTTGCTCCTTTCTCCTCACACTTTTTCCCTGCTCCAGCATGGGTCCTTCCCACAGGCTTCAGTCCTTCAGAATAAACCTGCTCCATTCTGCGGTCCTCCAGGGGCTGCAGAGTGGATATGTGCTCCAATGTAGTCCTCCATGGGCTGCTGGAGGACAACCTGTGTCACCATGGTCTTCTCCACGGGCTGCAGGGGAATCTCGTCTCTGGCTCCTGGAGCACCTCCTCCCCCTCCTTTTCTGACCTTGGTGTCTACATAGTTGCTTCTCTCACATTTTTTTCACTTCTTTTTCTCACAGCTGCTGTGCAGGTTTTTTTACACTTTCTTAAATCTGTTATCACAGAGGCACCACCAGTGCCGCTGATAGTATCATCTTTGGACAGCAGTGTATCTGTTTTAGAGCCTGCTGCAACTGCCTCCCTCTGACATGGGGGAAGCTCCTGGTCTCTTCTGACAGAATTCACCCCTGAAGTCCTGCCCACTACCAAAACCTTGCCATGTAAACCCAATACACACCCAAATCTGGGATGTTATGGAGAGAATACCAAGTCTTACCTTACCCTTGGGATATTAACATCTGCTGTTCATCCGTCTGGACACCAAAGATACTGCTGGCTTAATCCCAGTCATGTCAAGGGAGACTGACTATGGAGCTCTGGAAGTGAGGGTCAAGGGACTGAGGGACAAGGGACTCAATCCTGCCAGTGAAAGGAGAAAGAATTGGATACACACCATGGATCAAGATCTGGCTATGGGGCTGATGCCACAGGGAGAGCTTTGGCTGAAACAAGAATTTGCCTTGTAGCACCATTTGGTGGTGTTGCATCAGTCCATTGACCTATCATATGATTGTATATCTATTGATAGATTAGGGCAGGTTTTCAAATGTGTATCTAGATAATGCTTATAAGCAAATAACCAGGGATAGGAACAGGCTCAGTCAGGGAGCTCTTTAGAGATGAGGCAGTGCTCTCCCAAGCAACATAAATACAGAGGTTCTTCCCAAGCAGAAACTGCTGAGCTGTGTGCAGTGCTGAGTTTATCATCATCAATAGTGCAGCAAGAACATTAACGTGCATGGGATGGAATATCCACAAAATGTTTGCCACTATCACACTCAGTTGTAACCCCTGGCGTGGTAACTACATATAATTGTTACCTGAACTGGGCATTATGACATGGCTGAGCAAAATATCTGACCTTTATGCAATGTCTCTGCTGAACTACTTCTGTCAGACAACTGCAGTTATCTTCAATATATTTCATAGATCTTTGGGGATGAAAAATCTGTGAGGATGTGCACACTCAGTATGCTGAATTTCTGACTCACTGTATTTGACATCTTTAAAACTCCTTCAACTCTGATTGCAGAGGGAGAATAGTGCTTCATGTACTTCGACCTCCTGTTTTCACTGCTTTTTTTGTCAGCTCAGCAGACTAGCAGCAGTTATAGCCTTCTGTGGCATTGTCTGATTAAAGCAGAGGGCTTTCTCTAATGGGCGGTGCAATTATTTCCTCTGCATGCTCATCTTGAATCATTTTGTCAGCCATTACCCAAACTCAAAGCCAGTTTGTACTGACAATGTAGCAACATATTGATCCACCCAATTTGTCTGCACTGGTGAAATTCTTAGCAGCCCATTACATATGTTACTTTAATACTAATGGATTTGACAGTCACACATGGAAGAAATATAAGATATATGTTGGATTTCTGCTCTCAAAGACAAGCCTACTCCACACTTTAGACAACTATTTGCCATTAATTGCAGGTGCAATTTTGCCACCTCTTAAGTTCAGACATTATAGCCCTGCCACAACTTTGAAACATGGAGTATCATGATTCAAGGGCTCTGTAGTCTTCCTACTTGTTAATTTGTTGTCTGAGGGAAGAGAGTGAGCCACTGCCTAAGGTGGTTTATCATGTAATGGAAGAGCAACTGCAACACAGTAGCTAACACTACTATAGGGCTGCTAGAGACGAGTATCACTTAGCACTTCATTCTAGCTTTTATGTAAAATTCCTATTCAATTTTAGCTAAATTTGCACTGTACTCAAAGTTACTGCATATGGTCTCAACATATTTATACAGACAGGCTTAAGAATTGTGGATAGTTTCATTCAAAATTTTCTGGCTTTGGCAAGCTATCCTTCTCAGTCTGTCCTGTAATGCATTTCATTTGATAATTAAAATACTAAAGTAGTAAGCCTGCATGTTTAATCCTTGCAACTTTAGCTGTTTCAGGATCATATTTGCAGACAGGCTTAGGTTCCAGTTCTGTGAATACTGAGGTCAGTGAGAAATTTCATGAGCTAAAATTACTTGGCCATTTAACAATACTATCCAACTCAGACTGTACTGAGTAATGAAAGAAACAAGCACTGCAAGTTATTGTAGTAAACCCACTTATGAGAAAGCACGCCCTGATTTATCAGCCTCTCTTTAGTAAAAAATTCTACTTACTTTAAAATCAATTTTAACACTTTAAGGCAACTATCATTCTCAAATGTAGGCAGTCATATCAGTTAAAGCATAGTTATCCTTTTTGAGGAAAAATGATTCCCTCTGAATTCAGTTGCATACAGGTTTCTTCTTCAAGATCCATGGTTAAATCTGTAACTGAAGCTTCACTCAAGAATTTAGCTAGAGGAAAAGAAATCAAAGATGTATTCAAAATCAATTAGATGTCTAATTTCTATTAAAATTTTTAGAAGCTGGATATAAGAAATAACAAATTAGCTGTGAAAAACAAAGATTTTTTTCTTTTTTTTACATCCTCAACATATGAAATGATAAGGTTAGATATCCAGATTCACACTTTACTCAACTAAAAATCTTGGTAAACAGAACACAGTTAAACAAAACCTAGCAATGCAGTGCTATTACTTCACATGTATTCCCACTTAATTTTCAAAAAAAGTAAGTGTTCTTTGTGTATGCAGGTGTGTGCATATGTACATACAGTAAGGCAAAAGCTGAAGAACAATTAATATATAATATATCATGTTACAATAATTCCTAGAGTCGCAATACTCTATTTTCTCAGGAAATACTAGTCCATATTAAACAACTTATTTAACCCTTTCTGTGTTATGGGATATTTTTTCAGATTTAATTTTTGTGCTTGCATGAGTTCTAGACAGTTTTATTTTATTTAGCCTCTCTTCTTAATGAGCTGATAAAGAAGCTCCTTGTGGAGCTGCTGAAGGAAAGCAATTCCACACTGCTAGCTCTAATCCATTGCCCACACTCAGCTCCTGGACATACCTGGTGAGACAGAGTGCACTGATGTTGCAGTCTTTCAGGCTAAGCATAAATTTTGCTTAAAGGAGAGCCATTCATTGATTTAACTTCATCTTCTATTTAGAAAATCTGCATGACAATACTCAAAGAAGATGAATATTGTGTCTTATTCTTCTCCCTTCAGCCTTCTTTCTTACATTTATATCAATATGGTATGTGAACTTATGTTAGACTGGCTTGCAGACACATGGCCCTCCTCTGAAATGTACAAATATCTTCAGAACAGTTTCACAAATATTTTTTCAAATAATAAAAGATATTCACTTTAATGTGCATTCTCTGATTTGTTGTGTTCACTTTCATTAATATTCTATGAACACTGAATATTAAAAGAATATTGGGATTCATATTAATATTCTCAATGAATACATCATATAATGAATATATGATTATAATACTCTCAATGAATACCAATGGGGAATGTAACTGCAAGAGTATTGCTGAATGGCAATTTTTGTTTTTTATATATGTATATTTGCACTTTCAACCTGAGACATAAAGATGGTTTCAGTGAAACTTCTGAGTGTTGTTCATCAAATTAGAATAAAAGTCTAACCCCATAAATGATCTGGAGGAAATTTATGCACCTTGTGGACAGACAACACAAGAAGACAAAAAGGGTCTAAATCAATTAAAAGTTTCAGGAAATAGTGAATTCTGTTTGGGAAACTTGTTTTCATTCTTCTTTCTGATTCTTGTCACTTAACCTGGGTTGTTTCTCAGTGTTCCCTGTGTAAGAATAAGATAATTAGCATATTTGCATGTTGTCCATTTGTCTTGTAAACAATCTTAGGAAAGACTCTCACTTGTTGTGTGTATATGCAATGCTTAAAACAATGGTAAGCTGGGACCTTGCGATACTAGTACAGTACACTACTAATTAGTACTGTTATCATTAACATTTATTTCAATTAAGATTTGGAAAATTTCAACCCACAAATTGAAAAATCAGAAATCAGGCAGACTTCTAAATAAAAAGGTGCTTTAAATATTTCTTTCCAAAGAGATGAACATAGAGTTTAAAGTTAAAAGAAATTTTCCTAGCTTTCTAGAGTAAAAAAAAAAACAACTTGATGGAACAGTGGAAGAGAAGAAAAAAAAATGAAGGAGTAGACAAATTTTACACGTTCAAGTATGTTGAACACACGTTCTGACTGTCTTTCAGCAGTTGTGGTGTATAAACAGAAGGAAATTAAATGTCTAATTGTTACTGTTTCTACTTAATATTTCAGTGTGGATTAACTTGTCATCATTAGTATTGAAGGCACAAAAACTTGGCCACCTGTCGTGGTTTAAGCCCAGCCAGCAACTGAGTACTATGCAGCCGCTCAGTCACTCCTCCCAGCTCCCAGTGGGATGAGGAGGAGAATTGGAAAAAAAAAATAAAACTCATGGGTTGAGATATGAACAGTTTAATAACTAAACTACACTAAAATATAATAATAACAATAATAATAATGGTAATGAAAAGGAATATAACAAATAAAAGAGAAATAAAACCCAAGAAAAGACAAGTGATGCACAACGCAATTGCTTACTGCCCGCTGACCGATGCCAGAGCCGTGATCCGCCCCTCCAGGCCAACTCCACCTCAGTTTATATACTAGGCATGATGTTCTATGGTATGGAATATCCCTTTGGCTAGTTCAGGTCAGCTGCCCCGGCTATGCTCCCTCCCAGCTTCTTGCACACCTGCTTGCTGGCAGAGCATGGGAAACTGAGAAGTCCTTAACTTAGGATAAGCGCTACTTAGCAACAACTAAAACATCAGTGTGTTATCCACATTATTCTTACACTAAATCCAAAACACAGCACTGTACCAGCTACTAGGAAGAAAATTAACTCTATCCCAGCCAAAACCAGAACACCAGCACATTGACAGCCTCTTTAAGTATATTTTTTGATATGAAGTCAAACTGAAATCCCAAGTGTTCAGCTTGAAATATAAACCATGATGCTATGGAGGTTCATAAGAGATATAGTGAGGAATCACCCTCTTGCCCAAACACAATAGTATGAAGGAACAATAAATAATAGTTGGGATAATCCTTGCAGTTTTACTCCTCTGCACATTGCAGAAAGACTTCTTTAACGAAAAGCATTAAACACATTTGAATGTTACCACATTGAGGATCCCTAGATCCAATTTCTACTTGATACAAAAGACGTGTACCCTTCATATGGCTCTCTTAAATTTCAGTTATCCCTTGCAGAGAAGAAATTTTCCTCTTAAAAGCAGAATGTGAATAATGGATGTTTTTTAGGGACTAACACAATGATAAGTTTGTATCTGAAAATGAGCATAAAAGGATATGCAGCTTTAACTATTTTTTTCTGTATTTCTTCCATTTTACTAACGCTGAGAAAAATTAGGTCACATAGTACTTGAGAATGTGCTTATTACTGTAAAGTACAATGCAATGTATCATCCTAGCTAATGTCCTCTCCCAGAGACAAAGTAACAGACCATCAGCAGAATTTGGTTGCAAATCCTCTTTATTGATGCTGATTTTTGTCCTGTTCAAGCAAAGCATTCGTTGACTCTTGCTAACACATAGAAAAATTAAGAACTTCCTTTTTATCTCTGTCTTATTCTGTGTAAATGAAGGTTTAGGGCAAACATAAGAGCTGTACAGCTAAGCAATATTTTAAAGTATTTTTTAGATGTCTTATGTTCTTTCTTCAATCAGCACCAATATTTTGTTAAATAGAAGATGAGAAGAAGGGAAAACAAAAGGGCTGTTTTTCTCTGTCTAGCATGCTAAGGACTGACAGAATTCTCACACCAGTGAAGACCTCTGATCCCTCAAAGGAGAAATTTCAGAGCTGAGCATGAGCCGGGTGCTCTAGTGGGTGTTATGTGCTGTAATTCTAGCTCATTCTTCCTTTACCACAGTCAGCAAAGCAAGATCCTCTCTTCTGTTCTTTGACATCACTTTGCCATCCTTAAAAGGCAAAGATTCCTTCCAGATTGGCAATAAAGTTTCATCTGGTCCTACAATTAGTAAAATGTGAGCAGATCCATAAAATATACTTACTATTAATAGAACTGAACCTTATTTAGACTTAAAAGGACACAATATGAAAAGAAGCTATTTAGTTTACAAGCTCTACTCAACAAGAATTGGGACTTAACATAAGGATTTAATATTCCAATTTGCCTCTATGAGCTGACATTAAATATAGTATCTGACACACTTCATTGTGTTTTCCATGATGTCTGTTTCTTAGTTTAGACATTTGTGATTTTAGATAAAGTAGCAATAAATTTTTTAACACTTGTCAAACAAGTAATGGAAGAATTAAGTACAATTTATTGATTGTCTTATTTTCAAAATGTATAAATGTTGTAATACTTAATTCATATCTTCATAATATTTAATAGCTATTGTTAACCTTTATCCATGGCAACAGAGCTTCTAGTCTACTTTCTATAGGAGAAGTAAAAGAGACAAAGAAAATCTCCTGAATTTTTGTTATTTTGAATTGAGATTTTTTGACTCCACTTCCTTTACCTAGACTTTCCTCTGGTATCTTCAGTTTTTCTAATGAACATTTGTGCACAGTAGAATAATGAATGACATTTCTAAAGATAAGCACAGATGTTGATACTGAAGTCACAAAGACATAAACTGGTAAAAATCCTGGCTTAGAATTGAAAAACTTTCAATCAAAGAATTCAAAACAGAAAAAAGTGCCACTTTTCCCTTGATCAAGACCACTTCTCAATTTGAAAATGTTTTCAATACCTTGAATCTTCTGTAAATAAAATGCTTATTTCTAAATTGTACAGCAGAAATTATACTTTTCAAAAGCATTCTCCCTGTGGCTGACTGAGGAATATCTGAGAATGTACATTATACAAATTACTATCTAATGTTTTAAAGAAAAAATTTCTAAGGTACACTGTACTGGAAAACAAGTAGTCAGTCTTTTTCTTGTTCATTCAAGAACTCTCCATATTTCCCTAATTGGGAATAGGCAGATCACTCATGACAGTGGGAAGAATTGTTGCTAAGAAAGTTTCTAACAGACTAACAGAAATAAGGCATCCTGCTGTAGGAAGCAGCTGTTAGCAGATAATAACGTTATTAAGAATTTGTAGTATTCTTGAGAAAAATGAAAAAAATCAGACAAAATGAATAGGAATTATCTGAACAAAAGTCCTATGACATGTGGGCCATTTTTCTAGGCCTGGAAGTCTTCAATCAAAGATGATATATTTGGGTGTATTATTTTTTTCACCCCCACAGAGTTTTGTCCTTTTTTGTTTGTTTTAAAGTTAACTTATCTGTGATTTCATCCTAAGCAGTGGTGTTTGAAGCTTCCTCTTTATTTGTTCTTTCAAGCAAATTATTAGTTCCTGCACAATGAAGACAGATGGGATATGATTACTGATTGGAAATAGTAATCATAGTCTGATGTTACCTAATGTTTTCAGAGGATGTTAGGACCTGTAGAGAGGAAATGTGAGCAATCATCAAAATAAGAAAGGATTTTGTAAGTCACCTTTTACAGAGTTAGAAATACCCCTAGACCTCTAAGGCCACAGGCTGAAAACTACCAATTTATATGCTGTCTAGAGTTTCAGAATGTACAATCTTTGTTTGGAGGAGCTGGGAACCAAAGGAACTTGTCTTCATCTACAGGGACTTACTCTGTTCTCAACCAGTAAGCAGCTGATCCACTGCTTAGTGCCTTTCCTGGCCTCCCAACCACTGATTAGTTATGGGAGGTTCATCCAGTCTGTCACAAATCTTGAAGACCTACAAGCAACAGATCTAGAAAGACTTTTTTTATTAAGACCGTATTACTATCTTCAAATTGAATATTGCTCTTAAAATTTTTCACAGATACTGAAAATCCCAAAGCTTTCCTAGGAGAACAGAGTTTGCCAGACTACTTACTGGATTCTTTCGTTCATTTCTGCAAACATTTATACAAGCAAATTTTTGTTTGCAAAAATGTTTGCAGAAGAAACAGTTGTGACTAAATATTTGCACAAATGTTCACTTGAGTATTTACCCTGATGACCCTTGTGGATTTCGGTCTGCCACATGATCAGGGAAAAGGAAGAGTTTGCAGTTTAACTCCTACCTGTTTTCTATATTTCACGAATTTGGAAACCGGCCAGAAATCCCTACTGTATCTAACTCAATTTGTCTTCAATGTCAAGACAGATACATTACAAAAGTTTATTAATAAAAATACAAATATCAGGATTTTTTTTTCAAGAAAACCTTACCCCCCCCCGAAAAAAGGATAGAGAATTCAGAGACACCTTAAAACATTATTTATAGGATTAAACCTCCCGAGCATTAAACAAAACTGGAATTTATTCCGTATTGTTTGTATTAGCTTGAGGTACTTCACCCAGCAGCTTGGAGACTAAGTATGAAAATATGAATAAAGTCTTCCTCACTGTCCTTCACTTCCACACATCTCAGCTCCTCTCTTAAATATATATATTTATCCATACACATATAAGGATATACATATACACACATAACCAGTCTCACATTGCTTTCATTTCTTGTTAAGTTTTGATCTAGCTATTCTACTTTTGCAGGGAAAGTTTCATTGAGAGAAAAAGAAACGCACCTGTCAGAATTGGACTATGAAGCCCATGACAGCTACATCTGTCAATTAATTTGTTTTATTACAAATGTTCAAAGATTAATCCAGCTAACTTTTGAGATATACAATGTAAATGAAAAAAAGAAGGCTTGTTGGGGGGGGGGGCGGGGGGAGCGGTGAGGGGTGTGTTCTGGAATATTAGTACCGTAATTACTAACTAAAAGTGGAAAATATTCATAACAGTCTCAAAGATGAGCCAGGGACTATAGTAATGTAAAACCACAGAAGATAGTCAAGAATTCAGAGAGTTCAGGACATAAGTGTCTGTATAATTCAGATGGGGCAAATATTACCTATTTTGGAAGATTATTTAAAAAAAAAGACCTAATTTTGCGCTATCTGTTCTTTGTCTGTATTTGTGTTTGTCATATTTTTATTGAAATAGCATAGAAAAAAAGTGAATTAGAACAGGAAGATAGGCAGAATAAGTCTTGCTCTAAATAACAGTCTAATATCTGCAAACAAAAATACATATTTATGTGTCTTTAAATACTTGAATTTTTTCTGAGATTTCAAAACACTTGTTTACTGAGCGAAGAGATGAACATACATCAGTGTTGGTGAGGGTCAGGACCTCAGTTTTGCCAGTAACTGTTTGGATAAGTTCCATAAAATCATTTGGTTTTCATCCTGAGTTGAGGGTTTTTTTGTAGGAAGCAGTGGAAGTCAGTTAGGACAACTTCCCAGGAAAAGGTAGGTTATGACTGAGTCTGGATAAGTACCAACAGGAATACTCTGATAAACACACATACCAGGAAACATACATAAAAAGGAGTTCCCATAATACAAACATTACAAAACCCTAATTAGGAACTGGAACTTTTAAGAGAGAATATTTTTTCTATTCACAATCAGCAAACTGAAGAATGTAGCTATTTTTGACATATGTAACTAATAAAAAATAATCAGGTCTGGATCTAGCTGTGAATAATGTATGCTAGTGAAGAAATGACTTCTGAATAACCAGAATACCAAGAATGGTTTAAGCTATAAATTTTTTCCTAGCATGTTGATAAATATCTAGTAAGAACTTTCATTAAGACTGCAGTGTTGGTTTGGGATTTTGGGGTTTGGGCTTTTTTTTTGGGGGGGGGGTTGTTTTTTGATTGAATCTTGCTTTTAAAGGCATTCACATTTAGAAACAGAATCATAGAATTGTTTGGGTTGGAGGGAACCTTCAAAGGTCATCTAGTCCAACCCTCTCTGTAATGAGCAGGGACATCTTCAAGTAGGTCAGGTTGCTCAGAGCCTCATCCAGCCTGACCTTGACTGTTTCCAGGGATGGGGCATCTACCACCTCTCTGGGCAACCTCTTCCAGTGTTTCACCACCCTCATCATAAAAAATTTCTTCCTTTATCTAGTCTAAATCTATCCGCTTTTAGTTTAAAACCGCTACCCTTTGTCCTATCACTACAGACCCCACTAAAAAGTCTGTCCCCATCTTTCTTATAAGCCCTGTTTATATATTGAAAGGCTGCAATAAGGTCTCCCCAGAGGCTTCTCTTCTCTAGGCTAAACAACCCCAACTCTCTCAGCCTTTCTTTATAGGAGAGGTGTTCCATCCCTCTGATCATTTTT
The DNA here is from genome assembly GCF_018139145.2 of Gymnogyps californianus. Classification (NCBI taxonomy): domain Eukaryota; kingdom Metazoa; phylum Chordata; class Aves; order Accipitriformes; family Cathartidae; genus Gymnogyps; species Gymnogyps californianus. The sequence goes on from NC_059471.1 coordinate 108,078,570, forward strand.
GTGGTTCTCCTCTGGACCCGCTCCAACAGGTCCATGTCTTTCCTGTACTGAGGACTCCAGAGTTGGATGCAGTACTCCAGGTGGGGTCTCACCAGAGCGGAGTAGAGGGGCAGAATCACCTCCCTTGAAACAAGAGTTTCTGTTTACCTGACATGCATATTGAAGACCCCAACATAGTAATGAAAAATTTGCAAAGAAGGAAAATGGAAAAGATTACTAATTAATTGAATTGTTCATGCAGCTTTACGTGCACATAACCTGACTAACCAAGTCTCTAAGATGACTCAGTATTTTTCTTACATTTCATAGAGAGGTACTTTTTAGCATTTGTGTAACTAATTCCATATTAAATGACACTAATTCTATATTAAATGACACTGCTTCTTAAGAAACTAGTTTACTCAGTGTGCAGTAAAAACAAAATGGGGGGGGGGAAAGAAAAATGAAAGCCTACCCAAGTATATTTTTATGAAAAAATCACAATAAGGTAACACTCTAATGAAAATAGATTATCACAATTTGATACAACTGAAAAGCCACCCTATTTTTCCTGTTAGAAATATACTTTTAAAAGATGACATGGCCTTTTATTACCTGTTAAAAAAATGCTTTCCTAATATTACTTCATAGGTTTCTTTTTGGCTAAGTTTGCAGTCTGTCAAAGAAAATCTTAAGAAACCATGTTGTTTTGAGTTTACACAAAAGAGTCCTAACCACACCTTTTTAAGAGCAGGACTATATTTTATTGCATTTGGCTAAAATTTACTTCCCCTTTGTCTCCCTTTGGGTAGCTTACTGTGTTTGTGCCTGTTTTTAAAGTAATCAAAAGTATTCTTTGTGGTTTGGGACAAAGGTCCTTTTGAGGATTGATGAAATGAAGGGTGGATTCACAACAACAGTAGATTAAAAAGATCTAAGGCAATAAGGATCAATAAAAAAAATTATTTTTAAAAAATAATTTCTACTGATAAGCTGAAGTTTTTCATTCTTAGGATTCCATGGATTCATTTCATTATATAACTGTCATTAAATAGAAATAATTAGTCTGAAAATCTTGTCAGTACATTTAGGACTCAGTGTTGATGGGTGTTATGACTTAGAGAGTTAGGCATCTGTTTAATTTCAGTCCTACCATCCAGTATAGAAGGGGAAACATATGGTGAAAATTTCCCTCAGAGCAGCAAAGTAACCATGTAACTATAGAAAAAAAAGAGCTGGGGGCAGAGGGGGGAAGTAAACTCATCTGAAATGCTGAACTCCATGCAGCTATGGCTGCATAATTATCAATAACTGAGCCAGATATCTAGAGGTACCTTTGGGACTTCTGCTACAGCTGAAACCATACTTTTCACTGCTGTGCAACTGTATGCTATACAGTATAGTGAACAAATAGTGCTGCCCAGTCTTCCTGGGTTTATACTGGGACCAAGAGGTAAAGAGAAGCATTGATGCAGAACTACACAGAAGTTAAATGAGCCTATTGAAAAACAGGGTGCATTAACTTGCTTTTGGAATAGATGAATGTGGCCTCGTAGTTTCTGATCATGCTGGAGCGTAGGCACAGCAAGTGTGCAAATGCACACAGAAGTTCACACAGTTTTACTGAATCTAGGGCACAAGCTAGCTCACCCATGGTCAGGTACAAAATGCCCTCGGGCACTGCACTAGTGTTTAGGCATAGCATAACTTAAAATAACTAGGTCCCATGTCAGTGCCTACTGGCAGTGTCAATGTCCCTAAAATTCTGGCTGATAGCTCAGCATTTGAACTGCCCTTTCTCTGTTTTAGTCAGTATTTGTTTAGGAAATGAAATAGCTTTTAGCAATTGGAGTTGGGGGAAAAAAAACCTATTCTTACTTTTGGTAGCCTGAATCCCAATTTTCTTTAAACAAGCAAACAAACAAACCCTTCATGGAAAAATTTTCATTCCCAAAAAGTTTTTTACTGTTTTCTCAAACATGATGCCATTTGAACTAGTGCCTATTTCTTTTTATTCTGTTCCATTTTGCAATCTCTTTAAACATAGATACATTGGTGAAATAAGTTGTGTGACAGAGAGGATCTGCTGCTAAAAGTATGTGCCATGATAAGACCTATGCAACTGTTTTTTTCTGTTCATATATCATTAACAGAAATATTTTAGATTAGAAAGCCAGCAAAAGAGGATATCTGAAAAATCTAAATCCAACACTTTCCTAAACCTGAAGGTTTTTATACATTTTTCCTATACTAGGTCATTTCCAAATAAAGTGTAAAAACTAACACATGTAATCAACAGAGACAGAGGAAAATGCTGAAAAGCTGCAGAGGAGGAGATATCTTCAGAAGAAATTTTCAGGCTCAAGAGAACGATATAGACTTACAGAAATAAGATATGTAATCTAAGAATAGCTGAAATTATCCTGCTTAAGGGGCTCAAATTGTACAAGAATTAACTGTGGCTGCTGTGACTTCAGAAGCTCTGGAGGAAGGAGGACAGCTGTTTCTGGCACAGAAGCAGTGGCTGGATGTGAGAAAGAAGCATTCCCTTCTCCAGACACTGCCAGAGGAACGAAAATGCTGGTAGGTCTTACAGGCTGAGGAAGGGACCAACAGTCACCTTCCTCCCAAGGACTCAGCTGTCTCTGTCTCCAGGCTGGGTTTGGTGCATTACAGCCCTGTGACCTTGGCTCAGTGTTACTGGGAAACTGGCTTTAAGGCATGAGAAAGTATGTATGTGAGCTAAAGCCATACAAAATAAGAAAAGTGAAAACCCAGAAGCGTCATTGCTGAAACATTATGAGCAGCTCAGACTTTCAAAAGGGAAAATACTGACATGAAAATTTATAAAACCCTTGGGGTGGCATCTGAAAAACAAGGAATCAGAAGATAGTAATTCAGCAACATCAAGGATCTCCAAATAGCAACAAAGGCTGATGATTGATTGATGGCCGACTGGTCAACAAACACTCATCAAGTCTTCCATCAGGACCGTTGAGCTTATTAATGCTTAGCCTAGTAGCTTCTTAGTCCAAGTTATCTACTGTGTATATAATAGTATATATTAATATATATAATTATATAATGATGTATATATTATATAAGTATACAATATATATAACAAATAATTATGCTGCACTCTCACACTGTACTTATATTTTCAAATCGCCTGACCTAAGTGACCCAGAGAAAGAGCAGCAAGAAGGGTTACTGAACACGGGAGTAGAGAGGGACCTGAGGTAGTGCTGGCTGCAGGCAGGACAAAATTGTGTCCGTTCCCCTAATGCAACCGAGACTGAAGCAGCAGCTTTAAAAGGGAAATTAGCATCTGGCCTAAGCCATGCTTTCATGCTCCAGCTTATTTTCTTTAATGTAAAATCATGATATAAAAGACATTCATTACTGGAAATTCATAAGTACAAAAATCTCAGGACTGCTAATAGTCTTCTCTCCCTTCCAAAGACACTTTATAAAAATAAATGTAATAAGAGTGTCAAGAAGAAAGAGGAAGAATAATTAAGAAAGGGAAAAGAAAAAAGAGATGAAAGGGAAAAGAGATAGGGAGCAGTAGCAGAAAAGGGGCAATAGAAAAAGAAATAGGCAGTAGGAGAAAAGGATATATTACAAGAAACATAATAATGTTGAAAATGAATGTTTTTACATTTTTGGTTGTTGGCTGCTATACTGCTATATTATTCTTTTGTTCACTGTAGGCTACTAAAATCACATTCTTTGAGTATTTTGCAGTACAGAGGATTATTAATGCATAAAAACTCATGGCAGCTATCTGCAATTGACTGAGTCTTATGAATTCTGACAAATGACTCTTGATAGTAATCATACAAATAAGTGAGTGCTCTAAAAAGATTCATCTCCAGGAATTCCATGAAAATATATTTCAGACAGATGTGAAAGCATATCCTGTTGTGCTTATGGAACCCTTTTCTGAAACTTCCTTCAGAACAATCTTGTTCTTGTATTATTCATCATTCTATTGTCTCTGATGTATAATTCAAAAAGAAAAATCCTTTGATTAATATATATGCAATATATTTCCAAATCAGTGCTGAAAATTTCAGCTACTAGGTGTCCATTATTGTTATCAGACACAAAAATGTGAAGGTGGAGAATGCTAATCAAGTCATTCTGTCCAAATTCCTGCCAACAAAGGACATACTCTGCCTATTTTTACTGCTGTTGTTATCATAAAATAACAAGGATTGCAAGAATTGTTGTACTTTCTCACTATACAGCTGTAACTACCGAAATGAAAAAGTCTTACTCTCCCTCTGTAAACTAGTTCTGTCCTGCCTGAAACATGAATTATATCACAATTTGCTCCAGGGTCAGTCTGCAATCAGGTATTTCTGTCAGTCTTCTCAGTGATTACATCCATCCATTAAATTACAAAAATTCCATAAAAATGAAGATAAGTATTCGTAAGTATACTACTGATGAGTTGAGCTCTAACATTATAATAGGTATCATTATATTAGATTATGATATATTGTCTCATGTTTCTCATTAAGATTTCATTGCAAGTTTCTAATTATAATGGTGCTCCCTAATGTTACTAAAGGAAAGCATGTGCTATAGCTAAAAAGCTAAGTTTCTATAGGGGAAAAATTTGCAAAGGCACAGATGCGCCTAACTTGCATTGAAATTCAGTAAGAGTTAGCCACCTAACTGCTATTTATCCCTTAGGACTATAACTGAAGCATAAATATTCTTTGTGGTTGCACAGCTTGGGGGGGGGGGGGAGAAAAGGTTTACTTTTCATTTAAAAAAAAAATCTACAGGAAAAAAACCCACAATTTCCCTGACAATTATATGACAGTAGGCAATGATATATTAATAACCCATTTTCTAATCACAAGGCACACAATTTTTGTCCTTCATTGTAATTCTAACTTCATATATGTATGTAAACTGTATGTGTTTGGGAATATACATTTGTCTATACAGAGGTAATTGTATATACATACATACCTAAATACATAGACACATATAACTATGAAATAAGTCTGTTATGAAATGTCCATGACTCTCAAATTCCTAATAAGATAGCTGAAGGTCTCTTCTTCTACACAACAATCTAGAAAAGAAAGGCTTATGTCTCTTCAGCTGTGTTGCTCTTAACTCACATTAGTCTTAAAATGGGGATGGTGAAAAAAATCTATTCTGGAGGGATGAGGGATATGAAAAGAAGATGCTAATACATGGCTGACTGATCTCCTGAGGACTGTACTTTCCCATTAGGTTAAAAAAAAAAAAAAAGAAAGAAAAAAAAAGAGGACTCAGAAATGACAGAGGCATCATCCTGTCACAAAACATGGCAAGTGGGAAGTGATCAGGAGAAAGAACAAAAGTACAGGGAGGCTTAAAATCAAGGACAAATATGAACCTTGGCCTCGGTTGGCAAAAAAGTCACATGAGGCAGTTGGAGACTACAGCTGTGTGACGGCAGCACAATAGCAATGGTCGTTGTGTGCCACAGTATAAGGCTGTGACACAAACACTCTAACCTGGACACCCAAGGAAATTTTGCTGTTGTCCTCTCTTCTGTAATGTTAGCCTAGATAGGAACAGAATAGTCTAAGTCTTCCTGCACAAAGGAAATAGCTTAGATTTCAGCCTTAAATTTCTCTTCCTTTTCTGTCCATAGACACTCTCTTACTTCTGTTTGATGTATGTGAGATGATTTCTATCAAGTTAGAAAATTTGGATAATTTTGCAGGAGAAAATCTGACAGATAGTAATAAATGCAGCTGCTGGATTCTATCCTACAGGCTTTTGGGTAACGAGAAAAATGTAAGCCCTTTAACAAATAACTGGGAAAAATATTATTAATTTAATCTTCTGTATTTTTAAAGAGAGATGTAATGTGCTCAATATATCTTTTTTTATGCTTTAATATTAAACCTTTTGCAATTACCTAAGGCTGCTTTTCAAGTTGTCCTGGTTTCAGCTGGGATAGAGTTAATTTTCTTCCTAGTAGCTGGTACAGCCCTCTGTTTTGGATTTAGGAGGAGAATGATGTTGATAACACACTGATGTTTTCGTTGTTGCTGAGCAGTGCTTACACTAAGTCAAGGACTTTTCAGCTTCTCATACTGCCCTGCCAGCGAGGAGGCTGGAGGGGCACAAGAAGCTGGGAGGGAACACAGCCAGGACAGCTGATCCAAACTGGCCAAAGGGATATTACACATCATATGATGTCATGCTGAACAATAAAACTGGGGGGAGTTAGTTGGGGGGTGGCAGCCCACTGCCTGGGGACTGGCTGAGCATCGGTCATTGGGTGGTGAGCAATTGCATTGCGCATCACTTGTTTTGTATATTCCTTTATCATTATTATTATTTTCCCTTCCTTTTCTGTCCTATTAAGTTGTCTTTATCTGAACCCACGAGTTTTACCTTTTTTCCAATTCTTTCCTCCATCCCACTGGGGGGAGGGGCGAGTGAGTGAATAGCTGTGTGGTGTTTAGCTGCCTGCTGGGTGAAACCACAACAGTCCTTTTTGGCACCCAGCGTGGGGCCCAAAGGGTTGAGATAACGACAGGTCTGACCAGAGAGTGTTAAAATAAATTTGTTATAAGCATTCATTATATTAGTTTAATAGTCGCTGGTCACAATGTTGATTTGTTTGCTCTCAGAGTAGTTGTGCTTGTTCTCAGAGTTGTGTTATGTAACACCTTACTTGCTGTATATGTTCCCTGTTGCACTGTTTATCATCTCTGGGGGCTGGATTAAGGTTATCGTTTTGTTGTACTGTGTAACACTGGCCTATGATATGATAAAATTACTGGTCGTGAGACTAATCTGGTATTTGTACTCAGCATTGCCATCATCTCCGTACTTTGGGAACCATCTCTCGGAAACTATTGATAATTACACTCTTTACCTTTTCTCCTCAGAGAGCTAATCTATGGGGGAGACAAGGGGAGACACTTTCCCCTGCTCCTTCACCTTCCCCTTCTCCTCCAGGCTTGCTACAATAGCTCTTGAGAATTTTGAATATCCTTGGGATGTTCAAACCAGCATGTTTCTATTGCTATGTCTCCTGAATGTGTTTCAGGTCTTGTTTAAGGCTAAACAACTATTTAAGAATACCACCCAGAGATCTGTCCCGAGGCTGGATAGTTATGAGTGGCAGGGTGTATGGGATAGTATGGGCAAGTACCTAGGACAGCGGACACCTCCAATGTTTTGGAACTTCACCCCTGAACAAGTGCAGAATCCTGAAAAACTAGTAAAATATTTGGAAAAAGTATGTTGTCACCCCGGCAATTCCAGAGAGGCACAAATCACTGCAACATGCTGGGACCTGGCCCATGCCTACCAAGCCCTGTTCAACACTATTCAGTACCCTCAAGGGGAAGAGAAGGTCTCTGGATCTGACAACAAAATGACAGCCACTACGGCTACTCCAACCCTGGTGACAGGCACTGCGGCTACTCCAAACCCTGCAACAGGCACTGCAGCTGAACCAGAGAACCAACCCGTGCCGGTATCAGTCGCCCTTATACACAAGGAGAAATATTGGACGTGAAAGTCAGCTCGTTTAGTAAGGGAAGAAACTCCTACTAAGAAGGAGAAGGAAGACGAAGTGGACGAGGCAGGCTACTCCGAAGCAGGGCCATCACAAGAAGAGGAGGAGGAAGAGGCAGAACTCATAAACATGGCAGTAACCACCCGATCCCTACCCTTGAGTGAGCTGCAAGATATACAAAAAGATTTCAGCCATCATCCAGGCGAGCATATTGTCACCTGGCTGCTCCAATGCTGGGATAACGGGGCCAGTAGCCTGGAATTAGAGGGTAAGGAAGCCAAGCAGCTGGGATCCCTTTCTGGGGAAGGGGGCATTGACAAAGCGATTGGAAAAGAGGCACAAGCCCTCAGCCTCTGGACTCCTGTCAGGCGTGAAGGAAAGGTATCCCTTCAAGGAAGACATTATATGTCACCCAGGCAAATGGACCACCATGGAGAGAGGTATCCAGTACCTGAGGGAATTAGCCATGATGGAGGTAATTTATGATGACCTGGGCAACAAGCAGTTATCCCAAGATCCAGATGAAGTCAAGTGTACACCATCCATATGGCCGAAGTTTATACAGAGCGCACCGTCGTCATATGCCAACTCATCGGCAGCAATGATCTGGAAAGACAGAGAGGGACAATTCCTTTTCACTTTGCATTATCCACCTCTCTTTGGCTAGAGAACAATGACATACAGATAGATTCATCAGTTTTGCACAGCATGTACACTTGTTTCATCTCTACCACTACTTCACTAAATAACTGAGTGATGATAAATTAGAAATCTCATGCCTACAAATGCATTTCTTTCTAAAATTTGACAGTCAGAATACATGTTAAAAATACTAATGAATGATCACATGGCTTTTGCCCAGAATAAGGGGTTTAAGCATATGTATAGAGCATATATACTATATAGTATAACATATAGTATACATATAACATAACTGACGTCCCAATGGAATCTGGTTCACTGAGAAAATAGTTTTATCATTTAAAAAAATTTAGTGTGGCTTTTCCCGTCTAAGTATGTAATCAAATATTAAAATCATGGGTATCCTCAAATTTTGGGAAAAAAAAAATCAGGATATTTTACATGCATATGAAATTATGCATATGGATATACATATTTACACAGTTACATGACTAACTGTTGCAGGTATCGAAGTCACAAGTTTTACTGATAAGAACAATCTGATATCTTAGGGTGACCAATGTACCAGTTTTTATTTCAACGCACTTCAAAAGATTTCTCAACATTTTATTGCTACATACTCATAGAATTAGGTTTTAGTGTTATATATCCTTATATGACACAGATGGGGATGGTGGTGATATTTTAAAATAGATACTTATCTTTAAAAGCCTCTTAAAAATTACAGAGTGTAACAGTAAACATTCTAAATTGAAATACATATTTTTTTCCTCACTTAGTTTCTAAATTCTTCAGTGCAGAGTAGTGGATTTTCTTTTAATTTTTCTTTGTGTTGAACTTTTACTGAAGATTTTTAGGAAAAGCTTTCAGAGAGGATAATGCTAAGTTGTGAATGTGTATCCTGGTAATAAAGGAAATTAAATGAAAAAAAGATAATTTGGCTTAGGTTTGTTTTTTTTTTTAAAGCACATGTCATGCCACAGTCTTTAATTATTTCACTTCAGAGAGGTATCACAGTTTATTAAGCAAATAACTGAGTGATGACTCAGGAGATCTGTAATCTAGTCCTCATATTACTCCTGGATGACCTTAGGCGGTCAGTGCACCTCTCCATATCTTAATTACTGACAAAATGCAGTGGAATTGTCAAACACTGTTGAATGAGCATCCTCGCAAAACTCTCTTGGCTTAGCTGCTTTGTTGTACTTTTTCTGGGTAATCTTCACACCACGCAAAGATCCTTTTCTTGTTACAGCAACACTTCCTGAAGGAAACTTGCTTGGGCTCTACCAGCAGAGGTAACGGGGTTGTGCTGTAGCTCCCTCTCTGCAGCTAGTCCTTTGGGGATCAGCCTGCAAAGAAAGGAGAAAGCACAGAGGTGTCTGATCCAGAATACGTCCACATGAAGTGAGCAGCCACAGCAGAAGCCCTAAGAAGTATAAGAAAGAGATGGCAGTGTGTGGTGGGTTGACCCTGGCTGGATGCCAGGTGCCCACCAAAGCCGCTCTATCACTCCCCTCCTCAGCTGGACAGGGGAGAGAAAATGTAACGAAAGGCTCATGGGTCGAGATAAGGACAGGGAGATCACTTCACCAATTACCGTCACAGGCAAAACAGACTCGACTTGGGGAAAATTAATTTAATTTATTACTAGTCAAATCAGAGCAGGACAATGCGAAATAAAACCAAATCTTAAAAACACCTTCCCCCCACCCCTCCCTTCTTCCCAGGCTTAACTTTACTCCTGAACTTTCTACCTCCTCCCCCCCTGAGCAGCGCAGGGGGATGGGGAATGGGGGTCACGGTCAGTTCATCACATGTTGTTTCTTCCGCTCCTTCCTCCTCAGGGGGAGGACTCCTCACACTCTTCCCCTGCTCCAACATGGGGTCCCTCCCACAGGAGACAGTCCTCCACGAAGTTCTCCAGCGTGAGTCCTTCCCACAGGCTACAGTTCTTCACAAACTGCTCCAGCATGGGTCCCTTCCTCGGGATGCAGTCCTTCAGGAACAGACTGCTCCAGTGTGGGTCCCCCACAGGGTCACAAGTCCTGCCAGCAAACCTGCTTCAGCGTGGGCTCCTCTCTCCATGGGGCCACAGCTCCACAGGTCCACAGGTCCTGCCTGGAGCCTGCTCCAGCGCAGGCTTCCCACGGGGTCACAGCGTCCTTTGGGCATCCACCTGCTCCGGCATGGGGTCCTCCAGGGGCTGCAGGTGGATATCTGCTCCACCATGGACCTCCATGGGCTGCAGGGGGACAGCCTGCCTCACCATGGTCTTCCCCACGGGCTGCAGGGGAATCTCTGCTCCGGTGCCTGGAGCACCTCCTCCCCCTCCTTCTTCACTGACCTTGGTGTCTGCAGAGTTGTTCCTCTCACATCTTCTCACTCCTCTCTCTGGCTGCAATTGCTACTCCCCTGTAACTTCTTTTCCCTTTCTTAAATATGTTATCCCAGAGGCGCTACCACCATCGCTGATGGGCTCGGCCTTGGCCAGCGGCGGGTCTGTCTTGGAACCCGCTGGCATTAGCTTTATCGGACATAGGGGAAGCTTCTAGCAGCTTCTCACAGAAGCCACCCCTGTAGCCCCCCAGCTACCAAAACCTTGCCACGCAAACCCAACACACAGTGGCAATCCCAGAGGGGTAAATACAAAAAGCAGTGAAAGTAGTGATGCACGTGAGTGGTTGTGTTCAGCTGTTATCTGATGTACAGCCTTCTCATGCTTTTGCGGGGATAGATGGACCTTTGTGACAGTCTAGGTACTATAGTCTGAGATCTTTTGTACTACATAAACAATTTTTGAATTGATTGGATGGTTAGACCATGCTCAAAATCTGTCTTAAGATAAAATTTTTGTAATGTTGAGGATAGCTTGAGTAGAAATTCATCTCACTGAAGGTCAAACATCTGCAGCTAGCTACATCTCAGCCTATAATTTCCTTTATATTCTGATACATTTTAGGCTTCTGTTTTAGGTTTTAATTAATTGTCTTTTTCTCACCACAGATCTTAAAGGGAGGCATGGCTGGCTAGCTGAATAGTAGATTCCTATAATTCCTGATACGAATACTATGTACCTAGCAAACATTTTTAACAGTGGTCCCTGAACATGGGTGCTGTGCTCTAATCCATCAGTGTGAATGCTCTCTCAGTTCATGCAGTTCACAGAAAGTTATTTTATTCAAGGTACATGAAACTGTATTCCAAAATATAATTTAGGTTTTTGACTCTTAAAACAGTATAGATTACAACTGAAAAGCATCAGATTGTTTTAATCCAGCACTTTCACAAACCCATTCATTCCAGTTAGAGATAAAGCCTCTCTAATCAAAAGCTAAAAGTATAAATTTATAGTAAGAAAGAGGACGCACAGCTTGCAGATACAGCAGCTAAGGTAGAGGATTGCATAAGGTGTAAATGAAACCGTAATATATATGAGGTTGTCTGCACTGTAAAAACAAAATGAACAAACAGAAAAACACAAACCAAAGTGATATTTTTACCACAACATTTATCCTAACATTTTCCTCAAAGCTTTTCCTCACGTGAAAAAACCTGCTTTTTGTTAAAGACCACAGTAACTAGGAAGATAGACAACACAAGTAGAAAAAAGAAACAATATTTGTGAAATAAATTTCTTGGAAGAAATTAAAATATGTTTCCCAATTACATTTAGCTGCAGTCTTCCCTGCTTCTGTGTTCTCCCCATGAGTCTAAACCTGCTGGATGTTTTAAAATCCAAGGTAAGAATCCACAGGTTTTTATATTCCTCTTTCTTCAGCTAATATCATAAAAACTTGTAAATCCAAACCAACATTAAGGAGACAGATTGATAATATAATTAATTACACACAAAGCCACCATTAAGTTAGACTAATTGCGTTCAGATGCAAATTCTGTCATAAGGATGCCCATGGGAGCTGTACTAACACATACAGCAGGAGAATTTTGTTCTTTGGAATAGAACTATTTTATCTCTCGGTTTATGTGGATTTAAATGTATTTTATGTGAAGTGCACTATTGCTACAATCTCAGGTGGTATTCTCTGAGATAAATGATTATTGTCCAAGTTATGTCCCCCTCCGCCCCCCCTTATTTAAAGACTATTGACTGATTGTTGTGGGTTGACCCTGGCTGGATGCCAGGTGCCCACCGAAGCCGCTCTATCACTCCCCCTCCTCAGCTGGACAGGGGAGAGAAAATATAACGAAAAGCTCGTGGGTTGAGATAAGGACAGGGAGAGATCATTCACCAATTACTGTCACGGGCAAAACAGACTCGACTTGGGAATATTAGTTTAATTTATTACCAGTGAAATCAGAGTAGGGTAATGAGAAATAAAACCTAAATCTTAAAACACCTTCCCCCCCCCCCCCCCTTCTTCTCGGGCTCACCTTGACTCCCGAATTCTCTACCTCCTCCCCCCCAGCAGTGCAGGGGGACGGGGAATGGGGGTTTGGGTCAGTTCATCACACATTGTCTCTGCCAGTCCTTCCTCCTTAGAGGGAGGACTCCTCACACTCTTCCCCTACTCCAGCGTGAGTCCTTCCCACAGGCTACAGTTCTTCAGGAACTGCTCCAGCATAGATCCTTTCCATGGGCTGCAGTCCTTCAGGAACAGGCTGCTCCAGCGTGGGTCCCCCACAGGGTCACAAGTCCTGCCAGCAAACCTGATCCAGCATGGGCTCCTCTCTCCACGGGTCCACAGGTCCTGCCTGGAGCCTGCTCCAGCACAGGCTTCCCACGGGGTCACAGCGTCCTTTGGGCATCCACCTGCTCCGGCATGGGGTCCTCCAGGGGCTGCAGGTGGATATCTGCTCCACCATGGACCTCCATGGGCTGCAGGGGGACAGCCTGCCTCACCATGGTCTTCCCCACGGGCTGCAGGGGAATCTCTGCTCCGGTGCCTGGAGCACCTCCTGCCCCTCCTTCTTCACTGACCTTGATGTCTGCAGAGTTGTTGCTCTCACATCTTCTCACTCCTCTCTCTGGCTGCAATTGCTGCTGCGCAGTAACTTTTTTCACTTTCTTAAATAGGCTATTACAGAGCTGCTACCACTGTCACTGATGGGCTTGGCCTTGCCCAGCGATGGGCCTGTCTTGGAGCTGGCTGGCATTGGCTCTGTCGGACATGGGGAAGCTTCTGGCATCTTCTCACAGAAGCCACCCCTGTAGCCCCTCTGCTATCAAAACCTTGCCACGCAAATCCAATACACCGATATATAGGATAGTCTTGAGGCCAAGTCTACAAAAGTATAATTAAGAAAAGAGGTAGAGATAGATGAGTTATAATAAAATGTTTGAGATCTTCAAGTTTTAGACAATGAGATTTATTTTTTTGTTAAGACTTACCTGCAGAGAAATAGAAAATATGCACATAAAAGCATAAAAAATATTGAAGTAGATAAACAGCAATGAAAGCATTATTATGGCTACAAGTGCAATATTAAATATTCAGGAATAGTGTGCATGTAAAACATAAAAGTCTATTTCACATATATGATTATTTTTCTAAAATATGATACATGCAAAAAGCAGGACTAAGATTATTTCTCAGAAGAAAGATTATTACATTCAATTGGAGCATATAATGCAACAAAAATCACACATTCACAAAGGTATCTTTCTAAATCAAATAAGAATGTCTAAATTGGAATGGAAAAAAGTGCATAGAAAAAGTGGAGATACAGACACACTTCACTACAAGTGAAAGTTAAATTTTACCAGAGATCAGAAAGAAAGAAATGAAAGGACTAAGGGACTAGTTTATGTTTTGAAACCAGAAAAACAAAGCAAAAGAAACTTTTGAAGGGAAAATGCACTAAAGTAAATGTACTTAGAATATTTTTTTCCTCTGGAGAATGCTATAATTCTGAAAAAAAAGTATTTTTAAAATGAAAAACGTCAGAATTTTTTTTTTTAATATATATTATTGAATAAATCTCAGATTAATATAAAGAATGTATTTTGTGGAAAAAAACCACAACTGTTCCAAACTCTAAATTTTAAATAAGAACAATAAAAAAGAATATTTATGTTTATAAAAGAACTTAATGTGTAAAAATTCCAAAAGTTTGAAAAATCTTTGAAAATTCATCACAATCCACACTGAAACATGTTTTCACACATCAACATTTTCAAAGGAAATTTTGTCCCTTCCATAGTTTTCTGCTGTAAGGTCTCTAGTGAAAGAACTTCAGGAATTGTGATTTTAGAAAAGGGTCAAACATTAGTAGACTTCAGTCATCTATCATCAAGCTTCTAGACACTAAAGAAGTATACAGAATAATTTTAGTATGGTATTTGTTAGAATTATTTAAAGCAAGAAATTTAAAGAAAATATTTCATGTATACAGAACATGGTTCAAGTTTTGCTTTTATGTACACATACATGAAATGAAAGCAATTTCTTTAGTTGATTGTTTCAAGATAGCCTTGACTAATATTCCAGGTTTGATAAGAAAGGCAGCCCAGGGTACTGGCTGCAATGTGTATTAACTAGACTTGAAAATAAAACAAGTAGCAAATAACTAACTTTAGAAAGACACAAGCAGAGTCAATCTCTCCAATTAGATGGGATAAGCTAAAAAAAAATTAGAGGAGAGGGGTTGGAAAAGAAAAAATGCAGAATATTTTTTTATTGTTGTCAAAAGCAGACTGCAGAGGTTTCCAAATTAATAACTTGCATCTCATACTTAAATGCTGTCAAAAGACCCTGTGATCACCTTCTCCTACCAAAGCATAATCACAAGCAGTTGTTTCAGATTTATTTCAGTGTGACAAGGATTGCTGTCCTAACACTGCAGAAATTTTGAAGAACTTTGAAAAATAATCAAGACACAAGGTACAAGAAGCATCACAATAACTGACAAAAGGAAACAAGGCACTGCAAATATAAAATGCTGAAGAAGTGCATGAGATGACCTAAATATGCCAGCAAAGTCTTCCATTACAGTTTTTCAAGAAGTGATAATATATATACACGATCCGCATTCTACAGATATTCACGAAGTACTGAGAAGTAGTGCAGCCAGCATTACATTGCCAACAACCTTCTTCAGAAAGCAAGCCATGGCAGTTGGGATCCATATTTAGCTTTACTGAACTTGCTTCTATCACAAGAATAGACTCGTCAGCTCATTTGGAAGAAGAGCTAGAAATCTTTCTCAAAAATAATTATTACTGCTATAGTCTGTGATCACTGATTATAAAGTAGAAGAACTAATTTCTCCCTATGGCATCGAACATGGCTTGGCCAGCGGTTTGAACAGTTAATTTTTGGAGCTTGTGTTAGCTTGAAGGAAAATCTCTGAACAGAGGGAGAACTGAAATGTGCTCACAAAAATTCATACAACTTTTACATGATTCAAAAAGTTGCACAAGATTTTAAACCGAGATATTTCTAGAGCATAGGAAGGTAATGCTCCAAGACAGAAGTCTGCTTAGGGCACAGCATTCAGTAGTTCTCTGAGAAAAGACAGAGACCAATATTACTGTTTTGCTGTTTGTCTGACTGCTAATATATTCCAACTATTCAACAAGATGATTGCCATGTGAAGTTTCTCCCTTTTTTTGACAGATGGAAGTGTTACTACTCTGTAGGTTACAGAGTCACTAATGAAAAATGGAAAAAAACTTGGCAGATAAAAAATAACTTATCCTTAAGTAGTTTATCTGAGAAGTTACCACCAGACCAGTAGGAGGCTTCAATGTGTTCTGCCAAATCTGGAGCTGCTTAAACTCTGTGACTATGTTTCTTTAATTAGCGGTAGGGAAATAAAATGGAAATAAAAAAATTAAAAATGGAAAAAACAGCTACTAATACGTCGACTAAAAATTTGATTTTTGATCAGACGCAATGACAGGACAGGAAACAACTGAGCTACACAGGAATATGAAGAACTCTGTCAAGTATCAAAAGGAACATTTGAATATATATTTTTTAAAAACAGACAAAGAAGAAAACCTAGTGGCAATGTCTTCAGAAGTAAGGCTTGCTGAGATTAGGGATGATAACCTTATAGCTAAAATAAACCTACATATAGACTTACTTGTTTTAAAATCTTTATCATTTTAATGATTTTTATATAATGTTAAACAATTCTTTGATGCAGATCTACAAATAGGTCATTGACTTCTGTGGGGAAAAAAGCTGCAACAAGCTCATTTTATCTTGCTGCATAACATTCATTGGTGCAAAATGTCCTGTACTTCAGTGAGGTAAAGGCATAAAGCCTGACTTGCAAGAGAACAAATTTTATGAAGATGGAAAGAAGGAGGCTCCCTGAAGAGTTCTAAGATTTTTTTTTAACCTACACCATGTTTTGAAGAATAGAAATGAATGCCTAGGAAATTATTTCTACAATATATTAATATTTTCTTATGAAATGAAATTGTAAAACTACTGACACATAAAAACATAAATTGAAATAAAAAGTACTTGAAGATATATATGAGCTTCTTTACATATGAGAAGAAAAGGCATGATCTGCCAACAAAGTATGAATCACTTTTTTTAGTCTTTCAATGTTTTAACTATATAGATTATTATTTATCCCTATTGCACTCCCCACTTCACCTATTTTTATGTATTGCAAGAATTTCAAGCTGCTACTGGTTTCAGAGGTGAAAGTTTCACTTAATATCATTACTTAGGACAACAGTTAGTATCAGGCATGTGCTTACTGAAATGAGTGGGATCTAAGTACAATACAGTCTTGATACATGACTACAAACTTTAGATACACATCTTTTCTAAACTCTAGGCTGTGTTTGAAACTTCTGGCCATTACCTATCAGTAGTATTTATGAAATTTTAATAAAAATTACAAACCCCCCCCCCCAATGACCTGATTGAATAGACTGAAGTCATTATATACCTGTTAATGACTCACAAATCTGAGCTTTTGACTAAATAATAAATCAGACTAAACTGAAATTAAACAGGGGCCAAGTAATAATTAAGTCATTTGTAAGATTCAACTCTGACTGCTTTTTACCTTGAAGAAAATCAAAAGGTGAAGTTAGTTGGTTTTTTTTTTTTTTTGCATCAAGGAATTACTTGTACACAATGAAACTTTATGAGGAATTTGTTACCCTTTATGCACTCACATTCTTCAAGTTCTGACAGAACAAAATGAGCAACAGATGCTGGTCTTGGGAAAGCCTCCATGAAATCATTGCTTCAAAAATGGCTTCATTTCAAAAATCATTTGTATAACCCAAGCCATCTAATTCATATATTAACCAATGTTAAACATGTATCCCATAACATATATGTATCATATTCCTTTAGATACTTATGTTTATATAATTTCCACAATAATAACATATTTATATCACATCAAAATCTTTTTGGTTAAAATAATGCATTCTCATAGTTGTCTTTTCAAGTTGTCCTTATTACACAAAGCCAAAATATACTCAGTATCATGTGTCTAAATATATTCCAATCCCCCAAATACACACATTTCAATGTTTATTGCCCAATGTAAAAATAATAATAATAAAAACAATCACTCTTTTGCCTCAAAGGCAGCTCATTCCTGTTCACATATCTGTGGTTCCAAACAAAAATGCTCTCATTATCCCCCTCTGGGAACCAATTCCTTTCTCTGTCCACCACTGCAACTTTCTGCAATCAAAAAATGTCATAGACTTTATTATAGAACAAGCTGAATTCCCTCAAATTGCTCTTGGTAGAAATGTGCCCCATGCTGCAGACTTCACAGTTTTATTATCATTACTATTATTCAACAGTTTAACAATACGAGCTTCGGCAGTAGCAGCATGCAGTGGAAAATACCACTGTCACCAACTGCAGACCCTGATTCTGTGCCAGGCTAAATATCGCTCAAAAGTGTTTTGTGCACCACAAGCATTGGCTGGCAAGGGGTTTGGGAATGCCCATATGAGCCAAATACATTGGTGTTTGTGGATTAACTGCTAGCATGAATTTGGCTTTGTTTGTTAACTGTGTGGTTAATTATACGCAGCAGTAGTAGCACCTTCTGTCATCTCTCTAAAGTATACACTGCAGTGATGTGTACCTTGACTGATACATTATTTTCTTTCTGTGTCAGATGTCTTAATGATAATAGAATGTAGCCTTGGAAGTACAGACCAAAATATATTGCATATATAGCATGTAATTAACAAAGTAAAGTTTAATGAATCAAAGATTTGTTGTATATTTCAGAGGAAAATGGTCATCTTCTTTCAACAGGAAAACATCTTATCTGTCTCTTAAGTCTAGGCACGATAATTATACTTTAATGCTGAAAGGGTTTAATTTTTTTTGTTACGAATTTAATCCAGAAATCTATTTAAACAGACAAAAAGGGAAAGAAAAACTCTACAATATCTTGGTTAGAAAATCTTTCTTGTCAGAAAGGAAAATCGCTTCATCTAATATAACATGTCGACTGCAGATGCTGAAATTAGAAATGACTTTTTGAAGATCTGGATCAACCCAAACAGAATACACATAAGTCTTGAAAAATTTCACATACAACACCCTGCACCTCTGTCTCATGCCAAATCATTTCTTTCTAGAGCATAAAGAACCACTTGCAGATGAAAGTATTCCCTGTATATTAAGTTTTTGGGTTTTGCTGGTTTTTTTCTTTTCACAGAGTTGCTTCTTTACAGGTGTCATCTTCAGCTTTTACCTTTTTTCTTCAGATCACCTTTTAAATCACCCATGCACTTCACTGATTGGCAGATGACCTTCTGCTGTGCCTGGCATGCACATCCTTACAGTTCTTTCCCTTAAGCTACTTACTGCAGCTGCTTATCGTGATTGACCCCTGGCTGTCCACTCCTCCTGACCCAAGCTCTTTCATCGATCATACTCCATGTCTTGCCTCCTGCCCTTGTTCCCCAAGTGCTGATTCAAAACCACTTCCAAAATCGCTGTAACCCCAAGGTGTTTACATGTCCTCTCGCTCGAACAGCCTCTGATTTTTGTCTAACTTCATTATACCATCTGAGGTGAATGATAAACTAACCATAACTCCAAGGAATTATAATTCAACCATAAATGCAGGAGAGATTTTTCTTAACTTTAGATTATTTGCTTTCATAAAAAGCCATATAAGAATAGTGGTAGCTGTTAAAAATTATGAGGTAAGAAAATAACTACAGAAATAAATTGATTCAGGGACCCAAATGCTGTGTCAATTGCTTTCTGTTTGGTTTTTTTTTAAAGTTTTATTTCTTTTGTTTTCAGATGATGAAAATGACCTACAAACAAATGCAAAACACAATGTTTTGTCAAACACATGCAAGAAACGACCATTGGAAATCAATTTAAGATGCCTAGTCATTTGCAAAACCATTTCTGCTGCCTAATATACTTCTAAGTGAATTCCAATATCTTGAAATCTATAAAAATTGTCATATTAACTTTGCTTCATCATTTTTCAATCTGTCCCAATATTCTTAAACTTCTTTTTATCAAAGAGAATATTTAGAGGTTTCTGTGCCTCATGTGGTTTCTTTCTCCTATATATTGTCAGAATCAAGAGGAAATATGTCATGAGAACAGAAAAACTGCTTATTATTCAGGTCTTATAACAAGAATTGTAAGAAGAACTTACAGAGAAAAACATTTCTGTCATTTCATTTATTTCATAAATAATAATAATACTAAGAACAGAAAAACACTCCATGTCTGAAATGAGAACCGAATCTGATTGAAAAGCAATCTATTTTTAATGTAAACAGAAGGTAGAAAGGAGATGATTAATTTTAGCTACTCAAGAGCTAGACTTGTGGTCAAAGCTAGTCATTAGGTTAACTAGTGACTAGTCTAAGGCATTCTCTGTGGTCAATGGGGAGAGGTACCCTTTCTGGTTTAGCAGCCTACTGTAGGTGGAACAGAATATCCTTTGCAGATACCCTTCTAAGTACAGAAGAAGCCTGGATGACTCGATTAGCTATAAACTTATAGTGAGAGGTGAGATGAAGTGAAATTATCACATCAAAGTCTATAAAGCAATTCATTCATATAGTGCAAGTTCATGATATCTCTCCTGTGGGTTTGGTCACCTTTTTACTCTTTGAAGCTTATACTTATGAAAATGTGAAATGTTTGCTGATGCTATTTACAGGAAACCCACAATTTAGTACTTGGGGAAAAAAAAAAAAAAGATTACATTTTAGAAAGATGTGAGTCTACGGTCATTACTTTCTGTGGCATTTTTGAATAAATATACCTGTTAAGTGTAAATTAAATCAAGCTTACCAAGAGTGATATGGCAAGTTTTCAAGTGTACCTCTCTGTCATTGCAGGCAGAATTGAAGGTCCTCAGATGCTTATACAAAACATGTTTGAAGGAATACGTATTTAGTTGTCAGGTTTCAGTACATTACATTATGCCTGGCTATTTAAAGAAGACAGATTTCTACTGTTTCAGTTAATGTCAGAATGAGTGTCCAACCTGATAAACAAGTCAGTGTACCATTTACTGTACTCACGTGTGATAGTGAAATTAAGCCCTATCTTTGTGTATGGCAAAATCAAAAATCAAACCTTTGAAATAGTTCATTAACCTTTTCTTTTCTTAAGGATTTTTGAGACAGAAGCAGAAGATACTGTTGTTTGGTGCTTTGTTTCCAAAATTTAACAAGAATTAAAAAAATATGCTGGATTTAGCTTAGGTAACTAAGACATAGTTGAAAACTTAAAAATGATTCATTCTTCTAACAAATACATCAGCGTAACTGTTAACATTAAGTTCTGGGATAGACAATTGAGTATAAAGTTTTATGGAAGGGCCAGAGTGAAGTGTAAATGCATCATTTCTAAGTTCCTTCTATCATATAAGGTGGAGCCCTTCTGCACACACCTGAAAACAAGTAGTCTCTGGGATTATTCCCAGTTGCAATCATAAACACAATTGTAAATACTTCTAGGACAACCTTCTTGACTGGCTACCAAGAAACAATCAAATACCTTTTAAAACCTTTGTTTAGAATATGAAATTTGAAGAAAAGGAATGTTGAATTACTATTACAAAATATTAACTACTTCTTCATTTCCATTGATGTAAAAGATGATATTTTAATACCATTTGCAACAGGAGACACAGTTCAATGCTATCTATGAGGACAGGAAGGGCAAATCTTCAGCAGGCACACAAGAGCAGCTGTACTATTCCAGTGTCGCTGTTCAAGAGTACAAGGTAAACAGGTAATTATAATGATATACAAATTCAACAACAACAACATCAAGAAAAAAGGAAATGCAAAATTGACCTTAAATGATCTGTAAAAACATAAGAACAGAAAAGTCATGCTTATTCCTCTGTACTTTTCACCTTGCCTGGAGCTCTGATTCTTCTTTAGCCTGATAGACATTCTCAAGCTGACAGTGCTGCTTGACAGTACTTCTAGAAGCTAGAAGTTCTTTCTGAGTCTCTTTCCTTCTTTTTTCTTTTCCTAGGCCATCAAAGCATTTGAGTATATATGTAAAAGATTAATAATAACACACACATATATATATATATAAGTCAATGTAAGTAGCTGCTGTGCTGGATCAGAGCCAATGTGTACATTCATTTGCTGGATTAAAACCTAGCCTTGCTTTTGATAGCACCAAAGTGACAATTCCGTAAGCTTTTTGGTAAAAAAAAAAGTGTACAGTCTTTGGAGAAGAATTATTTTCTGAAAGGAATGTATAAAGAAAAAGAGAATATTTTTTTCTCTTCTTCTGGTTAAGTAATACCATAAAAATATGCAAAACAAGTGGTTTTATTTGCAAAATGAGAGGTTTTATGGACTTTTAGAGCACTTTGAAACTGTCCAGTTTACTTATAAAGCAATTGCAATGCATCTTTAATACATTCAGCATTCTTGATTTCTACAGAATATTCTTTGTCAAAAAGATTGAGTTATAGTTGAATACCAATAGTAGAATTCTTCAGGGTTATGGAGATAAATTGTGCACTGGAAATAGAAGAACAAATATTTGTGTCTTTTTGTTGGTAACTCCAGGAAAACTGGCATCTTCAGGTAGTCAAGCCAGCATTTATTTTAGATGGATTCAACTTCTGAGTAAATTGAATCTGCCTTCTGTTTTCTTCATTTTTGTTTTTTTTTTTAATTATTATTATAAATAATAACAGTGCAGTTGCAACTTTGAGATAATCTGACCTTGTTTATACACAAATTTAAGTTTTAATCGCTTTTTTTAGTTGAAAATCAACATTAAAACTAGTATTTTCTTTTTCCTTTAGGTTTAGCAATCCCAAATAGTGATGAGTATTACAGCAGAAGTGCAATTGTTACAATTCCTCTTCTACTCAGAACCAGCCAGCTAGGTATTGAACTACTAAAAACCATGCTGCTCAATCTAAATATATTTATATCATTACTATAAAAGGATGCAGGGCCTGTTTTTACAATGGTTGAACTTGGTTGAGGTTCAGCAGACAGTTTTATGGTTCATACTCTATTTTGTGGTATAAAAAAGTATAACCAAAGGATAATGACAGAAACCCCAGATCGTAAACAAAATCATGGTTACTGGTTACGAAAGGAGTCTAACCTTGTGGGTCAGGTACGAACAGCTTTAGAAATTAGGAAGAGAACAGAAAAAACATGTAAAACATAGAAATAGAAACCAATACAGAAAGTGTAAATCACAAATACAAGAAAATTATAGGTATAAGAGAATTATGAAATATATAAGAAGTCATATAAAAATAGACCTATGTCAACCTCAGATCATTAGCATCATACTTTTAGCAAAATACTCAGGTGCTTGATGACTCATTGTGAACTGCTTTCAACTCTTGTTCTCTTCCAACTTATTGAGGAAAACTAGCTATGTCGATCTTAGAATCTGGAGGAACATCAGAAGGATGAACATAACACCCAAGAGGAGACAAAGACACTACAGAGTTAACATATAACAACGTTAAGAGTGTTATGGGGATTTTAAGAGTGTAATAGGGATTTTCTGTAATAATTAGATGATTTGGGCTTTGAGCATCCAATGTTAGCAACCTTATAACTAGACTAGTAGTAGTAACTTTTTTGTAGTTTGATTATCCTGTTAAAATATTAGTCACACTAAATATCAACTCCTGACAACATATAGGGTGTGTTATCTTTTTGCTTATAATAAGATTTTTAGTGTAATATTTGTCATACCAATGTTTTCCACTTGTTCTTTTTGTGTAACTTTTCCTAAAGACCTTCCATTGTACAACTGGAAAGATGATACTGATTTATCTTATACTAATAGCTATAATACAGTTTTGGTAAGAAATGAAGCTTTATGTGTTAAATGTAACACATACATAATGGGTCAGGACCTTGCCCCTCGTCTGTTTCTCCTTACATACCTCTTTCCTGCAAAATATACCTGCATCGGTGATGTCACACCTAGGATAATAGGCATTGAGTGAGTTTTGTTTAATCCGTCTACTGCATTCCTGGCATGCAGTTCCAAAACATTCTCTCTTGTGCCACATACTAGTGGGAATGCTATTAACTTTGACTCTTCATAGACCAACCCAGCCTGAATGCAAGAAATGATTCAGTCTTCTAATGTTTTGGGTTTAAGGCATACAGTTCCTTATGAAAATTGTTATCATGGAAATAGAGAAGGATTCCTTTAGTGTGTATGCATGCATATTCACACACAGACATGTTCACACATTTGTATGCATTTCATAGCTGCAAAAAAAGATTCTGCTATGCTTTCAATTGCCTGTGGAACTGTCATACCACACCAATAAGCTTAATATTGACTTATTTAGTTGACTTATTGACTTATTTCTGCAGCAGTTCTTTTTCTAACAAGATCTAGTTCCTTTCAGATTCTTTTACATTACATTTCAAAAAATAGCCTGATGTGGTGAAACAAGTCAGCAGAAACCATTGTTGGAGACACAACTGAACATGTGCAGTATTGTATCACTATTATACATGTATATACACATATATATATACATATATATAAAAAAGAATTTTCATATCATTCTTACACAGTTTTACTGGAAAGAAATCACTGCTTATGATAGAACTGATATGTCATGTGAAGGATGAACAGAGGTATATGATCTGACATCTACAACATTACAACGAAAAAGTCAATGACTTCCTTTTAAAATCATTTTGAATACTATTAATCTTACAAAGAAATCATATTCTTACAAATGTAGATTTCAGTTCTGCACCTCCAACTTATCTGCAAGCCTTTCTGATGTCAGTGAATTTTCTCATGTACCTGGGTCACAAATCCTTGTAAGGAAAACATAGGCTCAGGTTTCAATGTCTGTTTTGTTTGTTTGTTTTGGGTTCTTTTTTCTTTTCTTTTTTCCTTTCTGAAAGCACTCTTCAAGCCTTCTGTCATCACTAATATTCTTACTAGTATTGTAATTGATTTCCTGCTAATTTTTCTCTTTGTGTATTTCAGACACACTCCATTAGCTTGTTCCTTTGAAGCTTGATAAACCTTTCCTTATGCCAAATTGTTAGCTCTTTTAAGCCTTATTTTCATACAAAAATAATACCAATATAATTACATGGATATAGTTAACACACTACAGTTCCTTCAAATTGGCACAGCTGTTCTGCTATACATATAAGCCAGTAGAGATGTTTCTTTGGGCATTGCTATGTGACAAATTCTATAAATTATTTCATATTACTGGTTTTGCTGGAAAATGAACAGTTTCTGTAGAAAATTGTACCCTTAAGCAAAGTAATTACACCAGGATGAAATCTAAGAATAGACAGCTATATTCTTTGGCTCCAATCCTGCAATAAACAAAGGATCAGGCTCTAAATTTGATTACACAAAGGACTATATCCATAAAAATGAAATTATTACCATCATGGGCAAAAGTATTCTTTCTTATCAAAGCGAATGAATGGGCCCAGCCTTCTGCCATTATGAAATGTAGCCTTTAAATAACAGTGTATAGAGAGGTTTAATTTTATACCTCTGCAGTACTAAATGACAGTGTTTAGCATCTTATTACAGCGAAGATGAACATGATTAATACCTCTTCACAGAGAAAAGACCATGCTAGAATCACACTTCACACTGAGTAATGAGTTCCCCTTTGACTGTGAGGCAGAATTTCCTTATGTGTTATATGGGAGACTTGGATGCTTAAACCATGATTCCGCTGAGATAAATCAGGAAAGCCTCTTCGCCTCCCATGGGGCCAAGATTCTGCCCAGTGTTTCTGTTCAATAATGCTGCAGAAGAACTTCATAACCAACTGGCACTTCTTTTTATATATTTATCTATACAATGAAGAGACATTTTTGCTGTACAATGTTTTAAGATGGTGTCCTGGTTTCGGCTGGGACAGAGTTAACTCTCTTCTTAGTAGTAGCTGGTACAGTGCTGTCTTTTGGATTTAGGGTGAGAATAATGTTGATAACACGCTGATGTTTTAGTTGTTGCTAAGTAGCGCTTATCTTAAGCCAAGGACTTTTCAGTTTCCCATGCTCTGCCAGCAAGCAGGTACACAAGAAGCTGGGAGGGAGCACAGCCAGGACAGCTGACCCAAACTAGCCAAAGGGATATTCCATACCATAGAATGTCATGCCCAGTATATAAACAGGGGGGAGTTGGCTGGGAGAGGTGGATCGCTGCTCAGGCATTGGTCAGTGGGTGGTGAGCAGTTGCATTGTGCATCACTTGTATTTTCTTTTTTTTGTTTGTTTGTTGTATTTTTTTTTCATGACAATTATTATTATTCTTAGCTAGTAGTGTATTTTTATTTTTACTTTAGTTATTAAACTGTTCTTATCTCTACCCATGAGTTTTACTTTTTTTTTCCTTTCCTCCTCCCCACCCCACTGGGATGGGGGAGGGGGAAGCGGCTGCGTGGTGCTTAGTTGCTGGCCAGGGTTAAACCACGACAGATGGGAATATGTTTTCTTTTAAAAAATGTTTCATTCCTGTAACAGTAAGACTTCAGTACAGATTTTGATTGTGTTTTTAGTTTTCACATTTATTAGGAGATTAATTTATAATGCTAATTAATTGTTTCATTAATTTCAGAAAAATAAATAGTTTATAACACAGAATCTCTAAAGCAACTAGACAACTTGGAAGAATTACTCTTTGGTTATATTTACATAAAATAAGTGCTAAAAATTATTTTGTGCTCTATTATGGATCCTAGTTACATTATGCTTTTGCAGGGCATTTAGAAATGAATGAATATTAAAAATATCAGAAATTAAGTCTTAAAGAATATCAGTTGACATTCTGAAGTATATTAAAGCATTACATTATATCCCACTGCTATGCTCTTTTAGGGAGAGCAGATAAACGTTACAAAAAATATTCATATAGCACAGTTTCTAGCAGGAACTTAGTAGTAAAGAAATATTTGTGTTCCTCAATGGATTTAATTGCAAGTCATGAACATAATTCATGAGTGGTAAAGAACAATGAAATGCTTTTACTTTTTCACACCTTTCAAAGATTTTATTTTGTAACATCTACTTATTCTTAAGTACCATTAAGAACAGAGTAAACTAAAGTAATCCTCAATATGTTAGGATTGGAATTAGTTTAAAAGTTAAATTAAAAGCCTAAACCATTAAAATTCAAATAACAGCCTAGTTATACTGTGAATTCACAAATCCCAGAGGCACAGAACAGAGGAATTTTGGCCCTGTGTCTTTTAGTGGAAAACCATCTTCAATGAAGTTGTGATTTCCTTATAGAAGGTCTGCTTCTCCAGAAAATCAGCAGGGATTCTTGATAGGAGTTGGATTAGACTAACTAACAGTTTGTAAAAGTGTTCCCTGAGCAATCTGAAGGCAGAGTTCTAATCTTCTTAGTTTAGGCAAGAAAATTAACTACCCATCAAATTTTACGGTGTTTGTATTTTAGTTTGTTTTACTCCCTTAAAGCATGGAATTAAAAAGAAACAAAACTCCAGCTTCTCTCTTACATATGTGAAATCTGTTCTCCTGTATTTTTGTGGTAACATAAAGAGCAGCAAACACTCATCAACTTCTTTTGCCCTGTCATCAGCAAGCAGTGCAGTAATTTCAAGAACAGTAAGAGATGTACTTAATGCAGGTGTGAATCAAGTCAGTGCACCCATTGCACTGCAGACATGCTATTATGGCTGTGCACCTCGTAATAAGGAAGGCATACACTTGAAATGGCAAACTTATCTGCAAAATTTTATATCTTATGGGAGCTGGTTCTGCTCCTTAACACAGCAGCAACAATTTTGAATTGAGATACATATAATCTGTTTTGTCATTCTGCCTTGCAGTGACATACGTACTAAATACGGCACGGCATTTGGATATGCCAAAAGAAAAATAGGCTAAGGGTTGGTGTAACCTCCTATTTTTAGCCTGCTGATAAAAGATTTTTATTTTCTTCAGATTCAACCATTACCGTGGATTGTTTATTGCTCACACATGTAAAACTCTTCAAGGCCAATTGAAATGCAAACTAGTCAGTAAGGGCTCATCATTCATATTACATATTGGTGTTTTCAAACTTTGTATAGTTTGCAGTAAAATCCAAGAACCAAGGGTTCATCTATCACCTGTTTAATTGTCTGTAACAAACATTCAGGCAGAGAGAGGAGGAAAGTGAAGGGAGGGAGTGTATTATCAGCATAAATTGCAATCAGGCTATTCTTCTGTTATCTTTATCTAATACAATGCCATCCTTTCCTGTCCACAGGTCCACTTAAGGAGCAGACTGGGAAAAAAGAAATCCTTGAATGTTGGAAAGATTATTTTGCCCACAAGGTTGTATATTTGGTACTTTCTAACAAGTATAGATTTTATGAGTGTTCTGGTTTACTTGCAGTATTTCTTTTCTGTTAAAAATATGTATGAGGATTTAACTAAAATAATAGTAAGTGCAAGTACATTGCTGATATAAACAAAGTTGTCAATGGTTACTACAGTAATTGCTGTGGAATATTCAAGATGATGCAAATGAACATAGGATCATAATAAGTACTGATTGGCCATGGTTAAAATGTCAACTGCTTGCTAGGAACAATAGTTCACAATACTTGTGTGTTTTAGTTTTACCAAGGGGACTCACAGAAAGAAATTTCTGCATGGACCCTCAAGCACTCAGAGATACCTAAGGAACTCCAGAGAATTTTCAATTAGTTTTCATCATAGCTGTATCTCTAAAGCACTACGTGCAAACATAAAGCACTGGAAATAACCCATACCACTTTGCATTCTTCTGTTCTTTTGTGGTAAGAATGTGATGTGTTTGGTAGCATAGGAGGTCAGTAAAAACAAACAACAAAAAACGCACCCCAAACCCCCAATTTATTAAAAAAGTAGAAAACAACTCTAAAAACATTACTTTTAAACTAATTATTAATTTCAAAAATCTTTTGTCCAATTATCATTATATAAGTGTATTCTTAAAATGAAATAGAAAATGGTGGAACTGAGAATTGACATATATCAGTCTTGTTGAACAACTAGAACTTTCACCTTTGAAGTTTAACACTCTAGGTTTTCTGAGAGAGAGTAGTCCTCAAGATAGCAATCATAAGTAATGCTGCAGTAATTAAACTGACACTGAAGGTTTTTCTGTAATGTTGATATCCTCAAATCATGTCATGGAAATTTTGGTACTAATTGCCATTATTTAAACATGAATTAAGCATCCAGACTTTCAATTACTGTTGGAAATTCCAACTTAAACTATAGCTTATATCTTTTATGTGTGATATAAACCAGAAGTCTATAAAACCAGAAGTGATATAAAACAAGATGTCTATTTAGAAAAATTGTCTATTCATCAGTAGAACAATTGATTTCTAGCTATTCTAGCAGGTCATTTCCCACTGCTGGGGAAAAATGAAATCCTTAGGACCAACTCTCTTTTTCATAACTTGTTTTCACTGCTTACACTGTATTTTATATGTGAACACTCCTTATTTGAAACAACAAAAAAAAGTCTGTCTGCTAATCTACTTTTCCTTAGACTGGCTGCAATGTATAGAACTTTCCAACAAAACCTGTCATTAAAAATGTATATTGATAGCAAATAGGATTTGAACTAGCTGCATATGGTAGGATATTTGTTACGTTTGTTGAAGTTTATTACTGAGAATGTAAATAAAGATTTCAATCTTCCATATTTTTGGGCATACCTAAGAAAACAGTGTTCCTTAACTGCCTTAACGTGAACCAGACAAGATCCTTCCCTTCAGAAATGGGCTCTTTCAGTTTTGAAAATATGTATTCGAAAAATGTGAGTGGGCACTTCTGATATAAGCAGGAATGACATAAAGATAAGAAGATTTAATTCTAAATATTACAGTTCTTTGGTAGGGTTGTAACAGTAGAATAGGGCAGCAGAACTGTAACAAAAAGACTGAAAATATTCCTAGAAGGAAAGGAATCAAGTGAACATTTGCTTTTCCTTTCCCTGACTCCTCTTTGAAAGTATAGATGTGAAATTTCATTTTTTCATCCTTTGGAGAAGACAAATTGCCTAGCTACTTGCTTTTGACACTTTGTTGTTTGGTCTTACATCTAAAAAAACATTGCAAGTTAGCATCTTCAGAATCTTTATCTCCCTTCATACATGCAAAGATGAGTCATTTACTGGGATTATTCCTTCTTTACCGGTACTAGCAGGGAAGAGTTCTTCTCTTGAGAAAGGAGACAATTGGTCATGAGAGTTCTTTTAATATGAAACAAAACTTATCAAAATGAAAGAGAGTTGGCTGGAATACCTGTTTTTTAAACTTAATTTTGCAGAACATTTATCTTTGTTACATTTATTCTGAATGTATTTCTGGAAAACATTAATTCTATACAGCTGATATTTTCTAAAGGTTAATAATCTACACAACATCCCAGACGTTCAGGACACCTTTTGCTGTGGATGTTTGGAGCAAAGAGTTGCCAGGGTCTAAGGTCTAAATTTCACTGTCTTTCCTGTATATGACACCCTGTAGTTACCCTGTAGTCAGCCTACAGGTCTACAGTCATTGACTTCTAACAGGTTGTTTTTGTAGGTTGCCCTTAGTCAGCTGCCAGACACCCACCCAGCCACTCTCTCATCCCCCTCCTCAACAGGACAGGGTGAGAAAGTAAGATGCAAAAGCTTGTGGGTCGAGCTGAGACAAGGACATCATTTACCGATTACCATCATGGGCAAAGAAGACTTGACTTGGGGAAAATTAATTTAATTTCTTGCCAATTAAAACCAGTTTGGACGGTGAGAAAGACAAAAGCTAAAACACCTTTCCCCCAGCCCCACACCTTTTCCCAGGCTCAACCTCACTCCTTCATTCCTGATTCCTCTGCCTCCTCTCCTCTCCCTGAGCAGCACAGAGAGACGGGGAATGTGGGGCTGTGGTCAGTCCATAACAGCTCCTCTCTGCTGCTCCTTCCTCTGCATACTCTTCCCCTGCTCCAGCATGGCTGCAGTCCTTCAGGAGAAACCTGCTCTGACCTGGAGTCCTCCAGAGGCTGAGTGTGGATATCTGCTTCAGCTTAGTCTTTCCTGGGGCTGTAGGGGAATCTCTGCTCCAACACTTAGAGCACCTCCTCCCCCTCCTCCTCCTCTCCCCTCAGGGCTCACGGGGCTGTTTCTCACATTTTTCCCCTCACCCCTCACTGCTGGGCAGCATTTTGCCCTTCCTTACAGAGGCTTTCCCTGAGGCGCCACCATCATGGCTGCAGGGCTCAGCCGTGCCCTGCGGTGGGTCGGTTGGAGCCAGCTGGAAGGGGCTGTGTCTGGCATGGGGCAGCCCTGGCCCTCCTCACAGAGGCCGCCCTACAGCCCCCCCTGCCAGTGCCTGGGCAGCTGCACCCCATACACACATACACCCCATACATTAGTGTCTGTAGAATAATATAGTAATGAGTTGTTTGCTGTTACTTATGTTCATCAGACTTCACCAAATCATTTCACACGATGTGTGTGACTGCACAACAGTCAGATGGTGATAATCTTAAGTCTTGCTTACCATGTAAACCCATTACAATTTTGCAATATTTACCTTTAAAATATAACAGTTTACACGGCACACCTTTCTTCAAGTTTTCTTATGCTTAATTACACAGGCACACAGACATTAAGAGTACAGTGTCTCAATAATACTAGTTTAGAACGAGGTGAACCTCCAAGTACTAGTCCTCATTTAATATCAAAACTGCATGTAACATTTATATTCTGTATAGGTATAACATACCTTTTCACTAGTCCAGAGTCTTTTTAGCACCACAAGAAAGTATGCACGTGTATGTTTGCATTTTAATAAGCTTGTATATATGATATATGCAGTATAGATGTGTGCAAATACCAGATCAAGAACAATACATGGCAGTACACTACTTGAAAATAATAAATCATCCTCTCTCACTTTGTCTTCAGGCAGAAAATATACACCTACAGTTGTTCAAAATGGATAATAATTTTCCCCATTTTTTAACATAGTTTTTAAAGCCTTTTTTCTTTCTTTGCATTTTCCCTTTAGATTTGTGCATGTGTTCAAATCTGCAGCATCAGCTTTAGGAAGCATTAACACACATTTGTCCTGCACAAGTTATCACAAGTTTGTATTGACTTGCTCTTTCTGCTCCCTGAAAAGTAACATATGCCATAATCCAGAGGAAGGAATCCTGCCTGTGAAAGATTATTCCATATTTGTTCATACTGCAGTTCTGAAGCATCCTGGCAATTACAGAGAGTTTTCATTTAATTACTCAATTGGACAACAATTGTATTTAATAAAATATGGTCAGCTTCTCTTAAAAACGAGAAGAGTGGAATGAAGAATTTTGGACTGGGCTGGCTGAACAGGAAAACACACATTCAACTTTTCTATAATAGAGCAAAGTTTGGTTGGCAGTGATTCATGGGGTCATGTTATCATTCACAGTATCTCAACAATTTAATATCTAAGTACTTACATGCCTTCCCCTAAGTATATGAATAGGGCTCTAAAAATAGAAGTACCTATAACAGTTAGTCAGTGACACTGTAAGTGCATATGCAATTAAAAGTTTTCCTAACCATATTTACCCCATCTTGTAAATGCAAAGCACTCCCTGTGACTGCTGCCTGCTAGTCTGCTTTTGAACATCTAAGCTGCAGTATTTGCCTATCATTATCTCTTCTTGATTTCCCAATTAGTCATGTTCTCTTGACAGCTTAATGCGTTTTTTACCTACATCCTCAAAAAAATGTAGTATGCCTCTGGTATTCCAGAGTATGTAACACTGGGATTTGCTCAAGAAAGTATTTTCAGACACCTTAGGTATTAGTGATTTCCATAAACGTAAAATGTGGAATCAGAATATATGAAAACCCACACTCTCTTTCCAAACCTCAAAACTACCTCCCCTACTTCTTCAGCTGATACAGGTTAGCAATAGTCACATTCACTAGGATTGACAGATGTCACCTCTGATTTATTAGTTAGCTTAAGTTTCCCAAGACTGGATGTTATTATCTTCATGTAGCTAAATTATTACCTTACTTTCTCTGGAGCTGTATAGTCGCTCATTGTATATTCTCTACAATCCGTACTGTAAGCCACCTGAGGGAAAGTTGGGTTTTTTTCTTTGTCTGTTTGTACAATCCTTGGTATTACCTGCCTCTAAAACTGGTTTGCAGTTCCTGTGTGTCATCACAGTAAAATTAAACTCCTTTCTATACCATTTGAACAGGAAATAGCATTTCTCACCAGTCAGTAGTTTTCTGATGTTGATCTTGAAACTAGGACACATGCTAGGAATTTATTAATTTCACTGCCTTGTTGAAACACCAAAGTATCTTCTCATGGTTGCTTGATGTGCTCATCTGCTTAAGCAAACATGACATACAATTAGCCTCAATTTACTAAGGACTTGTAGACCTTATAGGACACAATGCACTAAAAGTGAACAATATTTCCCTTAAAGTTGCTTATCAAGGCATAGTTTAAAGTGTTCAGACACCTACACCTCTTTTTTAGGCTCCTAAATTCTCATTGATTTTCACAAGCCTAACACTCCATTCACAATCAACATTGCTCACAGGTAAATATCCTCTTCTTCTGCCAGTGTGGCATTAAGTTGAATTAGATCTCTTGTATCAAGTGGCTAATTAGGCATGAAGATTTTTTTTGTGACAAATGGTTGCCCTGTGATCCTGGAGGACAATCCACCTGTCCACAGCCCAGACCTTACTACCATCACACTCAAGGTCCCTCAGACACAGGCTAAATGGATGCCACTGGTTGTCGCAGTCATTTGTTAAGGCTCTCTTTAAACGATATAGGGGAAAAAACATAAAGGGTTTCGTTTTTATATCCCCATTATATTTCACACAGTAAGAACATGTCAGCTTTGTAATATGTGACTGGGAGCAGGGTGAGATTTCTGTGGAAGTGCTTGGCCTACTCTCATGCTCAGTGATGTATAATCAACCCTTGGTGTTAGTACTGTCTGATTTCTAAAGCAAGATGCTGGATGACCTGTGTGTAGCCTGTTCTGGTATAGTCAGTGCTAAGTTCTTATGTAGATCAACTATACTCCCCCATGTGCCTTTTCAAGCAGCTTGCTGAAGCAAATATAGAAGTTGTGAAACCCAGAGTGGCAAAGAGTTTGGATAACATCCTTTTTATAAACTGGAAAGATTCAGATCACGTAGGTCCAGTTTCAACAAAATACAGCTTCTAGCTTTCCACTGAAGCAAATAGTGAATAGCTGTTGAAACAGAGTTGAAAATACAGTTGAAATAGCTGTTGAAGACAGGCTTATGCAGGTATACTTCTCCTGTTTCATATGGCTTAACGTTCAAGATTAATTATCGACTTGATACGAAGAGTGAAATCTCCATTGTCCCAAACTAGTTGTTAATAATAATACCAGTGATTTTTTTTTAATTTTATTGGTAGAACTCTTTTTTAAACAACAAAATAAAATAACGAAAAATTGCCATTCTTTTGATTCGATCTAGATTTTTTTTTGGTAATCAAAAAATGTCATCTGTCCTCATTTGGAACTCTTCCTTTTTGTGTCATGAAATTCACGTACCAATCCTGAAATTGCTATTTTAAAATCATCTTTGAAATTAGCCTGAACAAACAATGATTTAAAAATATTATCAACAGGCTTTTCTGTGAAAAGGTAGTAAGGTCATCTACCAATTCATTTTTACCAGCTACATTCTCAAGATTAAGCAAGCTTATGTTCATGCATTTTATCATCATCTTCATTGGCTTACGTGAGTTTACATAATGATGATTGGTAAAATGAAGGCACCTACTTCTGTGAGCCCTTTTCTAAATGCTATAGATGCTTAATGTTACAAGCAGGGCTATTCCAGAAGCAAAAAACTTTTTCTTATTAAGGAACTAAATGTGGATATAACTTACTGTATATGGAAGGAAGAAAATGCTTGGCATTTTTTACTTTAGTGTTACAGTGCATTTATAAGATGGAGTCACACATTAAAAAGTCAAGGCTTTCAAAATGCTTAACATTCAGTACCACCCATCTAAACTGCATGCTGATGAATTTTATGGTTTCATAGAATCACAGAATAGTTTGGGTTGGAAGGCACCTTTAAAGATGATCTAGTCCAACCCGCCACCCCACAGTGAGCAGGGATATCTTCAACTAGGTCAGGTTGCTCAGAGCCCCGTCCAGCCTGACCTTGAATGTTTCCAGGGACGGGGTATCTACCACCTTTCTGGGCAACCTCTTCCAGCATTTCATCACCCTTATTGTAAAAAATTTCTTCCTTATATCTAGTTCAAATCTACCCTCTTTTAGTTTAAAACTTTGTCCTATCACTACAGGCCCTACTAAAAAGTTTGTCCTCATCTTTCTTATAAGACCTTTTTAAGTACTGAAAGTCCGCAATAAGGTCTCCCCAGAGCCTTCTCTTCTCCAGGCTGAACAACCCCAACTCTCTCAGTCTTTCTTTATAGGAGAGATAGTCCATCCCTCTGATCATTTTTGTGGCACTCCTCTGGATCCGCTCCAACAGGTCCAGGTCTTTCCTGTACTGAGGACTCCAGAGTTGGATGCAGTACTCCAGGTGGGGTCTCACCAGAGCAGAGTAGAGGGGCAGAATCACCTCCCTCGACCTGCTGACCACGCTTCTTTTGATGCAGCTCAGGATACCGTTGGCCTTCTGGGCTGCAAGCACACATTGCCAGCTCATGTCTAGCTTTTCATCCACCACTACCGCCAAGTCTTTCTCCTCAGGGCTGCTCTTAATCCCTTCATCCCCCAACCTGTATTGATACTAGGGGCTGCCGTGGCCCAGGTTCAGGACTTGCACTTGGCCTTGTTGAACCTCATGAGGTTCACATGGGCCCATGTCTTGAGCTTGTCCAGGTCCGTCTGAATGCATTTCATCCCTCAGGCATGTCAACTGCACCACTCAGCTTGGTGTCACCTGCAAACTTGCTGAGGGTGAACTCAATCCCACTGTCTATGTCATTGATGAAGATATTAAACAATACTGGTCCCAGTATGGACCTCTGAGGGACACCACCCATCACTGATCTCCATCTGGACACTGAGCCGTTGACTACTACCCTCTGGATGTGACCATCCAACCAATTCCTCATCCACTGAACAGTCCATCCATCAAATCCATATGTCTCTGATTTAGAGAGAAGGATGCTATGGGAGACCATGTCAAAGGCTTTACAGAAGTCCAGATAGATGACACCTGTAGCTCTTCCCTTGTCCACTGATGTAGTCACTCGATCATAGAAGGCACTAGGTTGGTCAGGCAAGACTTGCCCTTGGTGAAGCCATGCTGGCTGTCTTGAATCACCTCCCTGTCCTCCATGTGCTAATAGAATATATTTGTTAGGAAATGCACTCAAAGGGAAGTTGATCATGGCTTCAAAACTTTAAAACTCAAGGTGAGGAAAGTTTCTATAATTTATACTCTTCTTAGTGCAGGGACAAAGAAAAGTGACTAGTGAGATGTGTTGGTGCTATAAATACAAGATTTTAACACATTCCCTCATCTAAGTACCACATTCTTCTCACTTTTTCAACCTTTTAGCTTCCCTCAGCTGCAGTCGAAGTGGTCTATAGCTTAGAGTAGAACCAGCTAGTCACCTGGTGTTCTAAAATCAGTCATTCAGGTTAAGTTAGGTTAGGTTTTCTCCTGTAAGCGTGTCTCACAGATATCTGTTCATATTGTCTTAATAGTGTTTCTGTGATTATTTTTCTACTTCTTCTTTCTTCAGCTGCATTAGAACTAAATTGTTTGGTTATAGCTCCCTAAATTATCAAGTTATATTTTTTCCGTGTATACTTCTCATTTTTTAAACATTTTTGCATATTAGATATCCTCCTCCTAGCTACTGTCCCTTGTGTCTCTGATCAGTGCAGTTAAGTTGACAACCTTCTGGTTTGGAACTTGTCTATATCATATCGTTCATCTTTTTCCTATTTTTTTCATACTTCATGAAGTGGGCTAGAAAGCAACATTAAAAAAAAAAAAAGGAACTAGGTTATCTAAGTGAGACTTCTAAGGAAACGCCTGTATATCTGTGATCATTTGGGGCTCTTTTTGAAGTCCCACCTGGACCACTGACATTGTCATACAGAAGGGGCAGCACAATGACAGTGTTAGTGGTCTCTTTCTGAAAGCTTCTGGGACATTGAATTTCTCCTCTACCTTACCAAACATTGCTATATACTTGTTATTCACCATTGTTCAAAAAAGAAAGGACTGTTTTGCTGTTAGAAACACTCCTTTTATTCCATACAGGAAAGCCTCTCCCAGGGGGACTTTAACAGAAAAAAATATTTAACAGAGGATTTATTTATTTAGTAAGCCAGACTAAAATATTTCAGACTAAAACCTACTTAGCCTAGATAGCAAATTAAAATTAGCCTGATCATTTTTAAACAGTGAGCACCCTTTTCTACTTCTCTTTTCTCCCTTCAAAAATGCACTGCAAACTGCTGGCTATACAGCTTGAGAGGACATTGAAGTAAACATAAAATGAATAACATATGAAATGTTTTTAAAGCCTATGTGGTCTTCAGGGCAAAGATAACAAACTAGAATACATGGTTTCTTTAAAATCTTTCTTTTATATGAAGACTGGCATATGCCAGTATTTTTCAAACTTGATTAATAGAATGTAATTGATGGGGGAAAAAAAACCCAAAACCGAACAGAATTGAAGCCTCACAAAGCTGGGCACATGATAAGAAAATGACTGAGTCAAATGTCTGCTTTATGTTCAGCACTGAAAGCAATCATAAACATAATTTCCATACACTGATTGTTCACCTTTAAATGAATTGTTGCAGGCAAATCTATCTTTAAAGAAGATGTATCCTGGTTAGTAAACACCTGCTTTCTTCTGACATGGAACACATTTCTATACATTGCACTATTGAAATCAAGGAAGTGGATAATCATTTTTACCACACACAGACTAGAAATACCCTTACATTAGGAAAAAATCCCAAAACATCTTTTTTGGTATTTTTAAGTATGCATGGAAATTAAACTGTAAAAATATGTAAGTGAATGAAGAACTATCAGTGAGCAATATTCCTAAATATGGTCTAAAATATTTAACTATCAGAGGTAATAATTTGTAAAATAGGACTGTAGACATTTTCCTGATAGATCTGAGGGGCATGTTAATGGAGCACAATGAAGACAGATAGCTCTATTCTAATACCATCGAGCAGACAGCCGCCTCATGAAATGCATCTCTGCCAGCGCCCATCAATCTCACCATGACGGCTGCTTAGATTAGACACAGAAAAAGTACTCCTGTGAATCTTTAAAAGGCTATTTCTGTCTTTTGTGAAGTTGTTTAACTTTGTTTTCATTTTATGGATTTGACTGGGCTTTAATGCACACAGGAGCCTGCGGACCTACCCTTATAAAATCCCATGAAAACAGTTGTTAGAGAAACGTAAATTGCATCCTTACTGGATTACCCACTTGGGCTTGTTCTGCTTCACATTACGTACTATTTTATTGTTTTTGAATCAGTTATGTAAATCTATTAATTAAAAAGTGCAATTTAATAATCTGATAAATTTTAGATATAAATATGCAAAGTTAAACTTTATATGGCCATGTTGCTCTCATTGCTGCAAATGGTCTATCATTTGGAAAAGTTTAAAACTCAGTGTCTTTATAAACAAACTATACTTTGTCAGTTGTTTTTAAATTACTTTCTTTTTCAGTGATTTCTCCTCTTTTTGTAGCAGTGGGAGTTCCTTGAGTTACTTGCAAAGAGCTAAATCCAGTCATCTTATTTGCAATGTGTAACAGGAAACTATGTTGAACTTGGCAATGTGGTACAAAGTGCCATTAAACATGATGAGTTTTAAGTCAGAAAAATAAGTTGTTTCATGACATTCATACAAGAGAGGAGCCTCAGACTTTAGGAGTTATAAATCAGGTTCATGGATTTTAACAGAATTTGGCCAAAATGCTGTTTTGGCCTTATTTTTAAATAACTTTATCTTTAAATATATGGGTCTATTTCTTCTAGTGTCTTTCAGATGAGTTACTACCAACTTCAGGCACAACTGCACAAATAAGCGAAGCTTTCCCTGGACACACCTGTCCTTGTTCTGGGCAAGGAGATGTGCTAGCAAACTTGTGTGCCAGGGCTGACCTATGGTTTCATCAACTTGGAAAAATACCACTCACTAATAGAAAAGGTGCTATAAGCATTACAAGTCAATTTTTTTTCCCAATTGACAAAGGAATTTCTACTGAATAAAGTCACAGGAAAGTAAGTGAGCATGACTTCCTCCTGGTTAGGTTATCAATTAACCTATATCTACACAATGAGTTTACACCCTCAAACTCCTAAAAATGATGTAAGTTATTTTGCTTTTGTATGATAAAGCTCTCTAATTTTCTTAAATCAGGAGATCAGCATCCTAGCTGAGACTCTCCAAGAATGCTGGAGACAATGATCAGGGTGAAAATTTTGATACTGCACATTTTGGAATGTAAGTGAAAATAAACATGTCTGGAGCTGGACTGTATCATGTTGAACTTACTATGGTCATCTGAAAGTCACCAAAAGAGCTACTGCTTTTTTAACTTACACAGTGAGCTTACGTGCTTGCAGAAAATGCCCTTTCTTCGCTAAAAAGCACTGAGAATAAGTTTATCCATTCTTCAGAAAGAAGATACAAAACCGTTTGCAGTGCAGAAAACTGACGTTCAGTTGTCATGTCCTGCAACAAAGCTGCATGCAGTATTTGATTTCTTTTGCTTTAAAAGGCCATCAGGAAGACATTTCAGCAATTGATTAGGGAGATAGGAAGACAGGAAATACTGCCTGCCATCTGGACAGAGTTAACATATAAGATAGACCTGGACTTGTGATGATTGATTCTGTGTCAAGTTCAGAGTTTGAATTTCAAAAGTACCATATAATAACGTTTGATTTAATGGCCATTTTGAAACAGTCTTAAAACTCACTTTCATTCAGCCTCAGCAATTCTTTCCTATTTTTCCAAAGCGCTTTCTTTCTTTTGTCTTTATTTTTGTTCTGATCTGTTACTACACATTACAGAGTTCTAGGTGTGTATATTTGTAATGTCATCTGAGTTAATGTAATGAGCCTATTTTCTACTTCAGTGTGTGAGATGCAGTGTATGATGACTTCCTCATCCTCCTCCATTTTGCTATAGCTTAAGTCTAACTGATGGTGACTGTCATTTCAGTCTGAAAGCCCAGCATATCCCTAGAGAAATGTGGTGAGATGACATCTGTGGTGGCGTGATTGTCATAAGAAGAAGAGGTAATACAGAAAAGATGAGTGGTCATGGAGGAAAAAAAAAAAGATTAATGACATAATTTGCCAGCCAGAACAAGATCTCCTCGGGGGAAATCAAAGAAAGGAAGAGGGGAAAAAAGCAGCACTGTAGGAATCTGAAAAGATCACCAATGTCATGATTACATCATGAGCACCAACAGAAACACTTCCTGCAGAGACCGAAGTCTGGTCAGCTTAGCAGCATGGTAGCCTATCTGTAATATTATCCAGTATGTCTCCTGTTCACAGTAA
This sequence comes from Gymnogyps californianus, assembly GCF_018139145.2. Classification (NCBI taxonomy): domain Eukaryota; kingdom Metazoa; phylum Chordata; class Aves; order Accipitriformes; family Cathartidae; genus Gymnogyps; species Gymnogyps californianus. Next base: position 108,118,774 of record NC_059471.1, read on the forward strand.
AACTAAAGCCAGAACAGCTCAGCTGCTATCATATTTTACTTGAACATTTTAACAACAATTGTAAGAAAAGACAGAATTCTAAAAATAGTAACAATTTAAAGGTAACCGAGTTTACTCAGCCTACGCTGACAGAATCCATTTTCACCCTATGTGTTGCAAAAGTACTGCTCGGTAAGGTGATAGACCCTTTAGCACAGAAGAATAAAGAATAGTTTTTTTATTTTATTTTATTTTCCAGATGCAACAAGGCCCCTATTAGCATAACATTTAATCACATGTTTAACATCAAGCAAGTGAGCAGAACCAGAAATTAAATGGATGCTGGAATATTTTATCTAGGGAAGGATAACTCACATTCAGATATGGAAACAGAGGGAAAATGAATTAAGACAGTGGATCTGCATGATTTATACTACAGAGGATGAATATTAGCTGATTTCATTGCTCTTCATAGAGACAGTCCTTCAGGTAGTGTAGTAATTTTACTTTGTGTGAGCTTCTCAGGTTTCAGCATGTTTTCTGAATATCCATCTCAGCATGTTAATCACTATGTTAAGATTTTTAAAGGTTAGTACATCTGCTTTGACAGGATGTCAAAGGGACTTAAGTCCCTCAAGTACTTACTGAACTAGTTTTTAATCTGAAATTGATATTTTGAAACATTTTTGGGAAACTGCTTCTCAAGATTTTTTTCATGCTAGAGTCAAGCAAACATTGTTATCTACTTCATGGAGAACTAATCCAAAAATCTTAGAAGTTACTGCAGAAAAGAGTAATGGTCTTCTGGTCATCTTTCATTTTCTCTATATTTAAGTATGTGTGTGAATAAATAGTCAACAAATATTTCCAGTAACTGAGATTCAATATGTTTATTTGTCATATGAATGATTCTTTCCCCTGTATGAATATAAGAACATTCTGATTTAAAGGACAGAACAAAGAAATTTCCTTATTCCCTCCTGCTTGTGTCAGTAATACATATTGGATCGGTGATATGGAAAGGTTCAGTACAAGCTAACAGAGGTCTCCAGTTGTGCATTACATTGTGTTTTGAAAATATAAAATCCCTGAGTTTTAAAATCCTTACTTTTTTTGAAATTGAGGGTGCTTTTTTCCCACTGGAATAAATGAGGACTTGCCCTGAAGAAGTCCTTGTAGGACAGGTAGAATTATATACTCCAGAACAAGGACAGAATGAACCAACTGTATCATCAATTTCCATTAGTTGAATGATGTCTAACAAACAATTTGTTCTCTGGATTGAGATGTTTGTCTTCAAATTGTATACAAATAAATAGTGACACTAGTCTTTATATGAGTAAAATCAGCACTTACTCTGTACAATGGAGCACTTTCGTCTTGCTGATATCCAAGAATTTTACACATATATTTTAACTGTGAATGTCTGTGTAAAATCTCTGGTGCAGGTGCATCCCACAATTCTCATCTCTTCTTTACACAAATGAGGGTATTATTGAGGGTGGTTAGAGAGGAAATAGTTGTAAGAACAAAGAGAAACCCTCTCTATTATTATTCCCAGAAAATAAGTATATTTGTAACTATAAATGTATTCTATATCTATATTTTCTAAACAAAGAATTAGTGCCAACAGAGTAAACATCAGCTGCCATCATCTCCCATTTCTTCTTTTTAGTCCCTATGATAAAGGTGATAAACATAGGTGCAATTCTCTGGAAGTTGTATTTCCAATGAGGAAACAACCTCTGTTCCTAGTCATATGCCACCATCCAGAAGCTTTCGTACTCTGAGTTGCAAAATATCCAGCAAGCATCATTGCTGGGAGATAAACTTTTTGTCACTCCCATTGAACTACTAAATGTAGTTTCAACTTTCCATTGAAAGAAGAAACTAAACCCACAGTGATTAAGAGCTTGAGGATTGCTTGAACAATGTCTCTTAAGATACGAGAGGTAGAGAAAGGCCTGGCAAACTGCACAAATAGAATGACCATTTCCTGAGATTTATCTTGATTATGGTATAGTGATGCAGTATAGACTCTTCTCTCTTTTTACGTAACTCCTTCATCACTGTTATTACATGGGTTTTACACAGTGGCAAGTACATACAGTTTGGCTACATCAGATTTCACTATGCTAGGCATAGTGAAAGAGAGTGGCAGGCCTTTCTCCACTACATGACAGATGAATAGCAGGTACAAATGGATCTGGATGACTGCAGCAGGATAATGATAACAAACAAAAGTGTGATCTCATTAAGACAGCAATTATACCACATTACATGCCAACAGCTTTCAGATACAGTGGGGTTATCTGTTACAGATCTCCACTGTGAAAGAGGGAGAAGTAGCATACGGTGGGGTGGAGCACAGGTAGGGGGAATAATGAAGAGCATAACATGGTCACCTCTGTTACCCAGAAAAAACAAATGTGGAAGAAAGATGTTAAAAAACTAAAACTAAAACTAATACCTTTTCTAGCAGTCAATCTTTGAAATGCTGTTAAGATGGTTCAAGGCTTAAAACATGCATATACAGCAAAACATACACATTCACTGGGAGCCAAATCACAGCACAAGCTAGATGACTGAGAGGAGGCAAGTTATGTCAATATGGTGGGGGAATATTATAACTGTGTATGTTGATATGTGGATAAACAGAAAATGCTCAACTAGCAGCAACTAGATGAAAAAAGGATATCTATTTTATTCATGTATTAACTGAAGCTGGGCCAAATACTAATTTATTTTATTTGGAGAAAAAGCATTATTTTGAAAATATAATTCATACTGTAAAAGATAAAAGTGCATTTGAAAATTGAAGTTTATAATACAGGAAAAAAAACCCAGATATTTCTAAAACAGAAGAAATAGGAATACTACGACAGGGTTCCATCTGTCTCCACATCTAAACATCTGTTTCACAACTTAGTTTTCCGATATTAGTCAATCATAAATGTAATTGCAATCATCATCAGGAAAATGGTAGGTGAGATCCCATGGGAAGCAGCTCTGAAGCGCAAAAGAACTCAGGAAAACTGGCAGCTCTTTAAATACTGCATGCTCCAGTTACAATAGCAGCTCATCGCAATGGTTAGGAAAATAAGTAGACGTATCAGGAGGCTGGCTTGGCAAAACAGACAACTCAAGTCAGAGCTCCAGTGCAAAAAGGCAGCATACAGAAGGCAGAAGCAGAAATAAGTAAAAAGGAGGAATTTAGGAACTATGCCTGGGCATGAAGGAGTGGTGCTATAATAGCCAAAGCTCAACCGCATATGAGACCTGCAAGGTAAGTTAAGGTCAACAAGAGTTTCTACTGCTACATTAGTAGTGAGAGATTGAAGAAGGAAAGTATGGGTCAGTTGCCAAATGGGATTGGTGATTTAGTAACAGCAGACACATATAAGACTGCCTTTGCCTCAGTCTTCTTCAGCAAAGTCTACTGGGGCTCTGTGCCTAGAGGCAAGGTTGAAGTAGGAGGAGAATAACCTGCAATGGATGACAATCAAGTCAAGGACTACTTTTCAGAACTCAATCCATAAAAGTCTATAGGACTGAACAGGCTACACCACAGGGTGTGAAGACAAATGGCCAATGTCCTTGCCACTCTTAACACCTTTGAAAGGTCGGGGAAACTGGAGATGACTGGAGATGAGCTAATGACCGGAGAAAGGCAGATCTTTACACATTTTCAAAAAAGTCCAAATGGGTGACCCAGTGAAGTGCAAGTTGGTCAGCTTCACATCAGTCCCTGGGAAGATCACTGAGTGAGTCCCCTTGGGGAACATTTCTCAGCACGTGTGGGAGAAGGCAGCGAGTGGCAACAGTAAACAGGGACTGACCCAGGCTAAATCATTCCTGACCAACCTGATTGTTTTCTAGGATATAATGACTGGATTTGTGGATGACGGGAGAGGCAATGAATGTCATTTACCATGATTTTTACAAGGCTTTTGACACTATATCCTGATATATTCTTGTATCAAGTTAAGACATTACAGTCTCTCGATGCACAGACAAACTAGATGGGTAAAAAACTGATTAGACAGTTAGTGACTAGTGGGTCATACTCTGCTGGAAGCCAGTAACAAGTGCAGTACTGAACGGGTCTAAGTTGGCACTTGTCTTGTTTAAGATAATTTTCTGGAAGAGGTCACAGAGTGCATGCTTGCCAAATTTGTGTAAATTGAAACAAGAATGGTTCAGGCTGGACATAAGTAAAATATTTTTTCCCTATGAGAATGGGTAAGCAGTGGAGCAGGTTGCCTAGTGATGTTGTGCAATGTCTATCCTTGGAGGTTTTCAAGATCCAACAGGGTAAAGCCCTGAGCAACCTGGTCTGATCCGAGAGCTGATCCTGCTTTGAGCAGGTGTTTGGACTGGAGACTTGTCGAGGTCCCTTCCAACCTGAATTATTCTATGATTCTATGATCATTTATAAACTTTTAAATGGTACCTGGAGAAGACACCACCACGTACTTGATTCTAAATCTAAATTAGTAAGACACTTCACTTTGTTTTTAATGGACTTTAAAATACTATTCTAACCCGATAGCTGCAGTATGTAGTTTATTATTGAACTGGTTCAATAAAACTAAGTGGAGAAATGAGTGGATAAAGCACTCATTTCATCAGAAAATGGTCCAAGCCTGCTTCCTGAGGCAGATATGAGGTAACTAACCAATAGAACCCAGCACAACATATGTAAACTGATAAGGAAGATCTAAGCAGCACTAAATAAACCATAGCTTTCCTACTCAGCTAAGTTACCAGCATCATGCATTTTGAAGCTCTGCTAGTGAGGTCTCTGGGAACATGCTTCATATAACCAATATTTCCCTCTTCCTCAAAAGGTTTTTATTTTGTGTGCTCTGCTGTTTTCTTTAGAGCAAAAAAGGCTTAGCTGAGCGAACTGATGATACTGTGAAGAGTTGGTACAAAGGCACTCAGTCATCTTTTTAAGAAGCTTATCCAGCTTTCAATAACTCACTCAGAATTCAGTCAATAAACACACTTCATACAAAACTGAGTTTTGCCCATATTATCTGAAACACTCTGTTGAGTTTCCCCACACATATAGTACCAATAATGTCTTTTACTGACTTACCTGCTACTTTTGCTGAGCATAGACTTTAAGAATATTGTGCTTGTTCCTGAACAATGGCGGGTTGACGCTGCATATGGCTTGACTGAAATCTTTGGCACTCTCTGCTCAGTGTCTGAATGAATGTCAGACTTACTGTTTGCTGAAAGGAATTTCATTTAATGAACAGACAAATATGTGCGCTTCAGAGCATATACCTTAAATTCAAACCTGGTTCTGTTTTATTATGTATTAATTGCATAAAACAGGCTACTTCAAAGTATTCTTTAAAATATTTGGAATGCTTCGTATGATATATTGTTTCTTACTATATCATCCCATGGTTATAGTGTTGGAAACTAATATATTTTATTTCAATATAGTTAAACTGAATACTTCTACACTTTCATTAACTAATAAAACCACTACTTTATGCTTTGTTGAATGCTCTATTCTCAAAATGTGTTAATAAAATATATTTAATCTCTTTCTGGTGTTTATCATGCAAAATTAACTTTAGGGTTCTTATTCAGTTGAATGTTACTTTGCACAATATAACTACCTCAGTGCTATGGACAATTTCTCTAAATAAAACATTCACCTTTTTTTTCTTTTCTTCCTATCCTCCGTTTTCCCTAAAAAATACCAAAAAATAAAGCTCAGGTTATTAACCATTTTTAGACAATAAATCACACATCACTTACCTGTAAAACTTTCAACTTACCTGTAAAACATAAACATATAGGAAACTTGTACAAAAATAGCATAAATTATAGATGAACAACATATTTTCTGTTGTATCTGAGTCTATTATCTAAAAACCTGCAATACTTTAGCAATCTACAATAGTGATCACTTGATACACATTTGCAAAACCATATAATACTCTCAATATAAGATCCTAAGAGTGCTAAAGGAAACTGAAAGTGTTACTGGCTCACAGAGATTGTTGTACAAAACTTTTTTTAAGCTTTATGTGGCTATTTTAGCTTTTTGCCGGTGTCCAAGTGTCTCCATTGATTCTGTTCCACCTTTTGACTTCTGAACTATATGAATTCCACATCAAACTTGCCAAGTGAAGCAGAGCCACCGCAAAACCAGCAGGGCAAGGGCCAAAGCCAAAGGAGGGTACTCTTCTGAAGAAATAACATTCACATTTTTGAAGAAGACTTCCTCTATAGCACAAAAAAGACTTTAAGAAAGAAATCTGCAACCCACAGTAGCCATTTTTTCTTAATACCTAGCTGTGTTTTTCATGCTGTGCACTGCTTTAAATTGTTTCCACAGGCACAGCAAGTTACTGTCTTTTTTAAAGAGAAAAGCTCTTTTTCTTGCCCTTTTTCTTGTGCTTTCTAGCTCCTGGGATTGAGAACTTTATTTTTCTGTTGTTGACAAATCAGGAATTTAATAATCCTATATTATATATATGTATGTATATGTCTGTATGTGCAATCTGCATTTTAATTGAAAATTTGTAGTTGGGTTTGAATCTAGATCCATTGACCTAATTATCCTTTGCTGACTTTGAAGTTTTCAGGAACTATACTTTGCCTTTCAGCTACATCTGATGTAGTTAAAGAACAAGGAAAACTATGCTCTGCTCAGCATGGAAGCCGTATTGGATGGTTGTTGTTCAGACTGAATCATCTTGTAAAGAACTTCGAGACTTCACATATCAGGAAACTAGGGTTAGACTCAAAGTTAATGCCTAGAAAACATAATGAACATGGAAGAAAATGCTGTCAACTAAAAAAAAAAAAAAAAAAAAGAAGGTGGTTTTATCATGTAAAGCAGACCTTCCTCCACTGGATCTGGCTCTGAAGATATGCGTTGGAGAATATCTTGGTATTTGTTGAAGACCTTCCTCTCTTCTAGCAAAGAAGTAAAAAAGGAAAAGGAATTTCTAATGGTTCTATATGAATTAAAGTTGCAAAATTAACAGCAAAGTTAGACAGCAAAGTTTCAAAATTAACAAGGCTTTTTCATTCAAAAAAATTATTTTTAATTAAAAACAGGCATTCACAAGCTCTTTGCAACATTACATAGATTGTGCAGTCAAAAAGGAAGAGGTCAGGGGGAATACTCAGTGATATTCAAAGGATTACAATAATAGCACAAGTCCCTTAGTATCAGAGTTAATTGCAGATGTCCAGACTTCGAGGATTCAGTTATTTTAATGGGAACCATCTCTTAATACAAGTGAGATCAAGTGGGTTTAACAGCTGTGTGATGTATTCTACCACCATATTGCAAGCAGCAGCTCTAAAATTATCTTCTTAAAGTAGTCGATAAAACATCTAGTGCTTTTTTATGTACAGTTCATTTAAGATATTGCATTTATAAGTTACAAGAAAGCTAATACTTTCATGCACACGCACATAACTGAATGACAGATTTTAATGAGACTTTTGCAAGACCATGAGAGTGTGACATAAGAGTACAGATTTCTGATGCTCCAGGTGAAGCTCTATAAAAGCAGAGCAACAACTTCCCCCATTGAAATTCTTAACAAGAAGTGGAAAATGAGTGTGGTGGCATGACAGAAACCAAGCATTAATAAATTATGAGAATACATGATTGCTTTCATTCCAAACATCTACAATAAAGTTCTTGGCTCTACTATATCCAGAAGAAACTTATTTATTCAATATTTTTTCATACTTATAAATACCAGGCCTGATTCAACAATGAATTTAGGATGTTGTCTGACTTTTCAGAAGCATCAGTGTAACATGCCAACAAAAGGATGCATATCATATGTTATCAACTGCAGTGAAAAATGAAGTGTAAGCTCAAGAAGTAATTGAAGTCCATGTGAGATATGTATACATGTATCCTGCATGACTGGAGAGAAGGTGTTATTTCTTCTTACCGTCTTCTACTAAACAAAACACTTCCAATGCTAATGTGACTCTTCATATGACAATATATCCGACAAAGGATGTCTGACTTCTTTTCTTTTCAAGTCTTGCAGGAAAGAACAAGTCTGAGGATAAGAAGAAAGACAAAACTCACAGCAGCTTGATGTGAAATTGTGTATCTGATAAACACTGCGCTCTAGTTCAAAAGTTACGGTATAAGTGTTTTGCTGCAAAATAGTTATGGGAAGGGGCAATGACGAAATTATTTCTTTTGGAGGACCACTGCAGCTTCCAGTCATTCTAGAAGTAATTATTAAGTGTTTTTTATAAAGCAAAGAAAAACAATTAAAAAGCAAAGAATTTATTTTGTAAGCAACAGAACTAAGGAAGGCTGAACATTAAAACCATAAACATAAAGTGGAAAAGGAAAATATGGTAACACTGACAGAAACAAAGGTATGCCAACAATATCCTCTACATACTTGCAACTGCAATAATCCCTACTCCATAGTATCTGTGAATCCCACTATCAAATGTATGAATTTCTCTTACCTTCCTTAAGTTTCCATTTATGATCTCCTGCTTGCCCCAAGTTCTATCCAAAAATACTCAAACTCTCTCACGTAATCCTTCATGTATATGTGTGCAAGGGGAACATGTATTTAGATGATTTGAAAAATAAATCTTTCAGGTTTCCATCCCACTTTACAAATGCAGCTAGCACTGGTCTCAGTTTAGGGTTTCTTTAAGTAGTTTCAGTATACAGAGGAGTTGTGAGTGGCTAAAAATAAAGTCTGGTCAATGCTGGCAAAGCATTAAACTACAATAGTAAACTATTTCAGGCTTGCTTTCTACTCAAGTGTAGTCCTAAGACATCTTTTAGGCATTTATTTTGCAAATAGTCCCAATTTTAGATAAATATGTAATCATGAAAGCATGAGAACAATTGCTTATTAAACAAACCTGGCAAGTTCCATGCTGGTTTAGAATTCAGTTCAAATATTTTCATATTTTTTGAACATACACAGCTAATGTAAATGAGGTAACAGTGACCAGCAAAAATTTAGGGTTTTATATTTTTCTGAGAAATAATCCTTTAAATAATGTAGTTCTCAATTGGGAGACAAATGTTAAAAACCAAGCTCAGCTCCCTCCTAATTTAGGAAAAGAACCCTAAATCCAGATTTACAAGGTCAAGGCCTGGCTTAGGTATCAGTGAAGATAGGTTTTAATGTAAAATTAAAACAAAACTAAGAATAATTTAGAGCAGTTAAAAACATATCTAAAATTCAGATATATAAATGATTTTGGAGAAACAAAAACAATAGAATAATTATCACTTGGTTTTGCCATATGAAAGAATCTGGTATTTTTGGATATTAGTGAACATAGTCATTATTCCCCAAAATATAATATTAACATGAGGAAATATCATTTGCTGTTCATAGATTCTTATCATCAATTTTCTTCCAGTCCCTTTTAAATGTCAGTAATTCACAGTAGTACCGTAATAATCAAGTGATTCAGGTGGTCATACAGGTTCCAGAAATAACATCCGAAGCAGCTAGAGCAAAATGACATTTAAAGAAGGTGTTCTTATGTTTGCTCCAGTATCAGAAAAATGTCTAAAAAAGAAATACCTTTGAAAATATCTAGCACAAGTTCAGCAAATCCATTACTCAGATAAAAATAGGATATAATCATAAAAGATATCACAATTAATAATCAAATCTCTGCAATAATTCTTGTTTTTACAAGAATTTTACAAGTGTTATTTTACACTTATCTATATAATCAAATATTGCAATACAGAAAACAAGAAAAAGAACTTTGCTGACAGTCAGACAAGATGTTTGGAAAGTTGTGAAAAGAGATGAAATTTCAAATGTGGTAGCTTTAATGTCAGACTCCCAACATCATTTAAGTAGGGACTGAAAAGCACAGGTAGCTAGCTATTCAGTGTGGACAATAATGTGTCTAAAGCATTAATTTGGTTATGGCGACTCTGAGGGAATAAAAAATAGGTGTATTGGCAAACTTATTCCTACCAATTACTGGGTCATCACACATATGTGAAGTTACACATGCACAGAAGTCTTTGCACAATTTTGTAATTTTTTATTTTTAAAATTAATGTGAAATTAATATTTCAGGAAAACACATTCTCTTTGTGCTACAATAGAAGCATCTTTTAAGAAGAGAGTTTCTTATTTCTAGAAGAACAAAAAAATAAGGCCTCCCCAAGAGCAAAACAGTTTTTCATTTTCATTTTTAAATTACAATTAAGATTAGCAACATATTATCATTCTCAAGCTATGACATTTTTCAAAATACAGAACATTTTACAATAAATTCATGATTAGCAAAGTAATTTATTCACTTATGTTTAAATTAATCAGTTTACTTTTTGTAAGCTCATTAGACTTCAATTCCACATTAATCATGATTAGCATTTTGTATTTTTGTTTTGATTGCATAGATAACATTTTAAAATCATAACTACAGCAATAATTAATTAACACTTATAAATTTTTAGATGTGTAAATGAATTTCAACAGTGACAGGTTCCTGTTATGTTCATGTTTGGTTTTAAGCATGACTGATTTTGGAGTATTATTCAATTTACACCTTTGTCTTTCATTTGAATTCGGTGTTTCTAGAGGAAATTCCATATATGCAGGCCTTGGAATGAGGATGGAAACAGGTGAAACAGGAAATCTTTAGTCTAGTGAGCAGTTTGAAAGTAGAAAATAGAAATTGTGTGAGGACTACAATGAGTTCCATGTTGAAGTTTCCCATTAAGAACAACTCAAGTAAAATTTATTTCTCAGAAAAAAATCTGGAAACATGTCTCCAGTATTTTTTAAAATAACATGTTCAAGGAAAGAAAAAGACAGAGAGAGTTAAGAAGAAAAGAAGGTTAGGAGGTTTTTTGTCCAATGAAGGAGTAAAATATGTCCAGAAAGAGGAGGATGGCACCAAATATAAGGTTATAGATAGAAGGCACAGCCTGATATTTTACAGATTTAAAAATATTAGCTTTGTTTCTCAGCTAATAAGCTATTGTTGTTTTGTCTTTTGTTATATCTGTGGGGAGCAACAGCTACATATTAGAACTGTGAAACAAATATGCTATGGTTTTTGGAATTATTAGGTTATTCTGTCATTACTGGATTGAACTGGAATGTTGCAGTAGTACAAACAGAGCTAGAAATCTATAGGGAATTGCTTTAAAGTATAATTTCTACCAAATTAGTTCTAGGGGATTAAGATTTAAAGAAGATAAGATTTCTCCTACTGATTTTCTTTCCTTCATAGTTTCTTTTCAGCACTTTTAACACATTTTACTTCTCAGAGGGACAAGTTCCAAAAAACAGGTGATTGGAGGAAAACCATAAAATTGCCTTTTTCTGTATTTGATTCAGCACAAACAGAATATAGATGAAAAATGAAAGGACATGTAAACAAGAAAAAACTGAACAGCATGGTCCAATGAAATGGTGAAGTACCACTTAATGCTGTAAAATTCCTTGTAGCAATGCAATTTGAAATATCTGTAATATGTTAGTCCCTGATATTATTATAGTATTGTGGTATTCATGATGTGAGTTCGGGTCCACCTGGTCCTGCCAGACATCACGTTCCGTGTGAACTTCAGCCTTGCTTGAACATCTCAAAGGACAGGGCCTTAATCATGAAGCACCTTGATTTTTGCAGTATCATAAGTCTGCTTTGATGGAGAAATGGAAGGAAAGATTTGCATGGTTTGGTTTCCTAACACCAGAAAAGTCCAAAGTAAGAAACGTGCCTATCCTGGAGTCTGCGCTTGACCACTTCCCTCATAATTTTGTATTTACCAGCTAAAGACATATTTGACAGCTTTGTGAAACAATATGCTTAACCACCAAAGAGGGGACTCATCTTCCCACCAACATTTATGTCTGCCTATAGGAAAAAACTGCTGCCTGTAAGAAAAGAGAAAATGACTATACATGCCAAAGTATTCAAATAATAAATCCCTGATTGCTAATTTCTAATTCCAGCCCCCACAACCTAAAATATCACACTATAAAATGTGAATTTGACTTTTCAGTCTTGATCCAAAACAGCCCTGAAATGTCTTCCTTAGTATTTCGTCTTTTTCCCGCCATGAAGATCTGTCTGAAGCCATCTCCATATTCTAAAGGAAATGATGGGGAGAAGTAGAAATTTGCTTGGTTTAGATAATCAATCAAAGTGGAGAAAGACATTTAACAAATTGTATCAGCCTTCAGATTAGGAAATTGAACTGGATATAAGCCCTCTCATTAAGTTTTTGGCAGTAGACTTGAAATGCTATGAAGACATTTTCCTTACAAAATTTCTTAGTTCTGGTTGTGCTGAAAAACAAACTTAAAATCTGACAAGTATTGCATCAGTCTTACGTGATCTAGATTCATTTCAAGACTGCAGTATTTCTTGTCTGAGCCTGTTTAATTATCACTTAAATAAATGACTAGTAACAATAGAAAAATCTATTTCACTTATGAGTTTGTATTATAATTGTTACGGAGATAAATTGGGATTAAGCAATACTACAATGTATAGTGCTTTGTTTTGTGTTTGGCTTTTGCTGGTTTTTTTTGAAATAAAAAAGTTAAAAGCCACAGTCATATATGGAGAGCAGTGGTAAAGAACAGTGTTTGCAAAATGACTTGACAAGAATGAGCAATTTTGGAAGAGGAAGAAGAGTAAGCAAGTTCAGTGACAATAAAATCAACTCTGCTACTTTATTGATAAGTATTCTTACTTGCATTATCTTTAGCAGCAATTTCAGTTTCACATTAAAAAAAGCTAAAATTTTAATTAAAGAACAACATGTGCATGTCAAATTTTAATTATTCAGCATTAAATAGTAATGTATGTTCCCTACCAATCTCTAAAGGTGAAAACGAATGTAATTTGGAAAAATAAATGGTGATTTTATGTTCATAAGTCAAATCTCTTCCAAAGTCCTAGAGTTCTAGCATAACGTCTCTTATTAAAAAAAAGTTAAACCTATTGTAAACCTGTTGCTATTTAGATTTGTTGTGGTTTAACCCCAGTAGGCATCTGAGCCCCACACAGCCACTCACTCATGGGATGGGGGAGAGAATTGGAAGGGTGAAAGTGTGAAAACTCATGGGTTGAGATAAAGACAGCTTAATAGGTAAAGCAAAAGCTGCATGTGCAAACAAAGCAAAATAAGAAATTAATTCACTATTTTCTATTGGCAGGCAGGTGTTCAGGCATCTTCAGGAAAGCAGGGCTCCATCACACGTTACCTGGGAAGACAAATGCCATAACTCCCAGTGTCCTTCCCCTTCCTCCTTCTTCCCCCAGCTTCATATGCTGAGCATGACATCATATGGTATGGGATATCCCTTTGGTCAGTTGGGGTCAGCTGTCCCAGCTGTGTCCCCTCCCAACTTCTTGTGCACCCACAGCCTACTCCCTGGTGGGACAATGTGAGAAACAGAGAAGGCCTTGATACTCTGTAAGCACGGCTCAATGACCCTAAAACATAACTATGTTATCAACACTGTTTTCAGCACAAATCCAAAACATAGCCCCATACAAGCTACTATAAAGAAAATTAACTCTATCCCAGCCAAAACCAGTGCAAGATTCCACAGTAAAAATTTTATTTAAAATACTATTCCTTTCATTATATCCATGATTATAACCTTGATGCTATTGTTACAAACATTAATGAGTACACCTTGTACTGAGCTACTTAGAACCATAATTGTTTGCATACTGAGCCATATACAAGCAACAAAATATTCCAAAAATAATCCTGTAACATTCTCATACCGTAAAAATGTTGTCAGATCTAATATGTAATACAATCCAGCACAACATTCTACTGAGTCAATGCATTACTTTTTATCACAGATCTTTCCTTCCTTCATTTTCTCTTCCATCTATTTTATAAGAAATGTTAACATGGTAGAGGTAAGTGACATAATCTTTTCCATACACTTCACCAAAGTGTTGCCAGTGACTGGTCAGATTTCTAGGTAAGGTCATGGTTATTTAAGGTTGCTTAAATGGCATTTATCTCCTCTTTTTCTTCCATTCACTTGCATGTTTGATAGTGTTTTCTGCTGTCCTTTACATTGCTCACTTGGCTTTGCAGTCATTCCAAAAAAAAGATTAAAATGCTTGGCTAGAGGTGTCTCCTAAAGAAATCCATTTACTGCCAGATGCAGCTTTCTCTGTTCATTGAAAGCAGTTAAGCCACTTCAATGTGCTCTTCTTTTGGCTTAGATTTCTAGGTGTACAAGAAAGAATAATAATAATAAACCCCCCCGATCCCTCTTCTTAGTTTGAGATACAAGATCAAACCCTTTATTCCATATGGTTAGTTGTATTAGGATTTCAAAGGGGATTTCCAAGTAGGCATCATATTTACTTCTTGTTGTTCATAACAGCAAATGGTTAAGTTATGTACTGTGGAGTGTTTAGTGAAGAGAAAAATCTTGTACTGAGCTGTGCAAGCGGAGACACAATGATTAGTATTCCTAACATCACTGAGACCATGAGAAGCACATTGTGCCGACCGAAGTAATTTTAATATATAACTTTCACAATGTTTTTTGTTATTGTCTTGGTGAAATACCACTCTGGGATCCCAACTACAGAAAGTCAAGATCATACTTATGCCATGCCCGCCTGCAGCCTCGCTGAAGTCACAGAAATTAACAGCAGCACCCAACACACCTTTTGCCATCCCTTGAGAACATCCAGTAGAATACAGCTGCCTTCTGCACGGCCTCGCTAGAATAGGACTCATTGTATCCTTCCTAATATAGTCCTGCCAAGACTGTATTGGCTGTAAACAGTGCAGGCCACAAAGGAAGAGTGAAATTTTTTTATATGCACCAACAGCAAGCAAGCAAGAATAATGAGAACCACAGGAACTCTTAACATAATTACATAACGTCCAGCAGAGCCAGCAAAACATGAAAACTAATTTCAGGAACAAAAGCTATAAACCTTAATATGATCTTAAAAAACCTAGGAAACAAAGTAATTCCTCACTTCCATGATTTTCAACAGGGAAATAGTACTTCAGAGCAATTAAGTTCTCAGATCTTTATCTAGAGCTTATTACTTAAAGTGTTTCAGTCCAGACACTGAAAATAAAACTTCTAAAGGCTAGCTAGGTCACAGAGTGGTACATGGTTTTATTGCCAGCTGAAGGAGTATCCCTTCTCACTGACCATTGCCTCTTCTGTCTGAAGCCCCTTCTGCCTCGATGAGGGGGACAGGGAGGAAAAGAAACCCCATAGTTTTGGCCGCAGGTATATTATTCCTGTTTTCTCTTCCACTGAGCAGCATCGTGGTGCCTGTGTCTCTCCTTATGCAATATACAGTTTGGGAATAGGAGAAGATAACAGAGGTGGAAAACACCATGTGACTTGCCAAAAAGGAATGATACTTGAAGAAAGCCAAATTTGGTGGCCTTAGAGTCCCAGGTGACTCCTCCCATCCCAGACCAATAAATGCAGCTGCTTTTTTTCCCGTTTGCAAGGAACACACACACAGTGCAGACACAGCCAGCCACACAGATCAACACAGACAGAGTGCAGTGCCTTTACTGGCATCCAGATAAACACAATCGTCACTCACATGAACATGGAACAACAGAGATGGCCCAGCCCTGTACCTCTTTTCCAACTGATTAGACTGGAAATGCACTGGTGACATGTGCATACACCTTCATTTGCTTGATTCACAAAAAAACACACATCCATGGATTCCTTAAATATTAGCATTGGATTTATGTCTACCTAATACCTGTGCCCAGATTGCAGGACCCTTACCCAGTCACCAGCTCAGAACTCTACTATTTCGAGGTGCAGGTGTCCTCCTACTCACCACACCAGCTAGTCTACTTCAAAGCCCATTAGCTAATGGATACATACATAACTCTACCCACACATCCTGAATACAGAGTGAGATCACACTAAAATATTTAGTAATAGAGTTTAATAAGAAGATGGGATAAACAGTGGTGATCAGGCACAGGGCTCAGCCAGAGAGGCATACCACCCAGCAGTTTGTTTACTTGCAGCTGTCCTTGTCTATCCCCCATTCTCTCCACTATTGTGTCCTTGTTCTTCCCCTACCCACCTTGATCCCTTGTTTTCTCAGACCTTGCTTGTCCCAAAAAACCAACTTGCCCCACTGGACCCCATTTTGCTCCAACCGTATCCCACTTTGTTACTTTTGTTACCACCACCTGGGCAATCTTGGCCTATATGGTACAACTGATAAAAGTTACTGGGGGACTGCTGGCCTTGCATGGTGGTACTCTCCAGACGGTCTCCAAGACTCCCCTGCAATTACCCCTGAAGTTCAGCTTGTTGTTCCATAGCTACAGCTGAAACCCCTGTAACATCTAGCCACTCCTCATGTCACTGCTGTAACGTGTCAGTCTCTCAGTAACACACAGCGATTCCTGTGTGTTACAGGAGCTGAGACCTTGAGCCAGGGCTTGGTCATCCACCTGTGTACCTTCACACCCAGGAGCTATGTGAGATGGATGATGATGAGTCGCAGAGGAACCCAGAGAGTCTCCTTTCCTTGTTTGGAGCTTTAGGGCATGGGGTCTGTCCCGGTTTCGGCTGGGAGAGAGTTAATTTTCTTCTTAGTAGCTGGTACAGTGCTGTGTTTTGGATTTAGTGTGAGAATAACGTTGATAACACTCTGATGTTTTAGTTGTTGCTAAGTAGCGCTTATCTTAAGTTAAGGAATTTTTCAATTTCCCATGCTCTGCCAGCAAGCAGGTGTGCAAGAAGCTGGGAGGGAGCATAGCCAGGGCAGCTGACGTGAACTAGCCAAAGGGATATTCCATACCATAGAATGTTATGCCCAGTGTATAAACAGGGGGGAGTTGGCCGGGAGGGGCGGGTCGCTGCTCGGGCATCAGTCAGTGGATGGTGAGCAATTGCATTGTGCATCACTGGTTTTTTTTCCTTGAGTTTTATTTCTATTTTTTCTTTTTTCCCCCCTTTTTTTTGTTATATTCCTTTTCATTACAATTATTATTATTATTATTATATTTCATTATTATTATTATTATTGTTAGTATTATATTTTACTTTAGTTATTAAACTGTTCTTATCTCAACCTATGAGTTTTACCTTCTTTCCCGATTCTCCTCCCCGTCCCACTGGGAGCGGGGAGGGGGGAGTGAGGGAGCGGCTGTGTGGTGCTTAGCTGCTGGCTGGGGTTAAACCACGACAGGGTCATAAGCATTTTGAGCATGGTGGGATGGGAACTGCCCTGAGGATGGGAATAGGACCGGGAGCCAGGCTGACCTGGGCACAGGCAAGGCCCTGCCCTCTCCCTCCAGCCCCTGGACATGGTGGGCACAGCCGAGGGCACCAGCAGGCCCCTCAGTGGCCCCAGGAGCAACGAGGGGTTGGACCGGGGCTGGGGCTGGGGCCAGATCTGGGCACAGGCTGCTGACGAGTCCAGGGAAGGGAAGGGAAGGGAAGGGAAGGGAAGGGAAGGGAAGGGAAGGGAAGGGAAGGGAAGGGAAGGGAAGGGAAGGGAAGGGAAGGGGAAGGGAAGGGAAGGGAAGGGAAGGGAAGGGAGGAGGGAGGGAGGGGAGGGAAGGGAAGGGAAGGGAAGGGAAGGGAAGGGAAGGGAAGGGGAGGGGAGGGGAGGGAAGGGAAGGGAAGGGAAGGGAAGGGAAGGGAAGGGGAGGGGAGGGGAGGGGAGGGGAGGGAAGGGAAGGGGAGGGGAGGGGAGGGGAGGGGGGGGAGGGGAGGGGAGGGGAGGGGAGGGGAGGGGAGGAGGAGAGGAGAGGAGAGGAGAGGAGAGGAGAGGAGAGGAGAACGAAAAGGAAGCTCTAATAGCTGGATCCTGATTACTATAATCGTAATTAACCTGAAATCTTTTTCTTCGGGTTTGGATAGGTTCTTTATCCCTTGTAGCCTTTAAATAAATGTGAGTTTTACATTGTGAAATTCACATTCAAAATCATGAACAGTTGTGGTCAGTAATATGTAGAATGTCAGCTGGCATAATCACCACTGATTACTTCTTGATTTATAGATCTATCATGAAAAAAAAGATTATGTGTTCTGCCCTCCTGATATCTTAGCCCTCAATCATCCACATTTTCTAGTCATCCTGTCTGTTTATACTCCCTTGGAATATTCCTTGACTACTCATAACACTAAACCCAAGCAAAAAAACCCAAAACAACTTACATCCAAGTCTGTCCTCTAACTTCTTTTACTGCCATCCAGTAAAATGGGATGCTCTGGAAACAGAAAATGATCCACCAGCGTTTTGTTGGTATTTGTACTAAGTTAGAAAGGTGAACAATATTGAGACTCTCCACCTATGGGCTTATGAAATGAAAATCAATAGTAGTGTCAAGTGTCACTGAATGACTGACTATAATGAGCATGATTGTCCATATGATTTCCATCGGACTTCATGGGTAATATTGATACACGATTTTGGAGTGGCTTTTTATTGTGCTGTTGTTGTTGACCTACAAAAAAATGAAGATGATCCTACCACTTATAGCACACTGGAGTGTTCAGTGGAAGCCTCAGGCAGCTGAAGTCCTATCATCTACAAAACTGTGTTCCAACAGTAATCCTCTTTGTGTTGCATTTTGCTGTAACATCAATTTTATAAATATTACAGCCAGCACTTTACCTTGCAGCTATGGAGCTTTGCAAGACTAAAAGCAAATGAAAATGCTATCAAAACTTTCACCCTTTTTCTTTTATTTTATTTTTTTTTATTCTGTCACCAGTATTGTGCTGATACAGATGAATATAAAGTAAGGGAGTTAAGTGAGTTGAGATCTTTATATTAGGTGTGTTTGTGTGTGCAGTTTTGTGTTCCTATTTGAACAGAAAATATATTTCATAAATATTTTTATTTTAGGGTAAATTATAGAAATATACTGTACACTTTAAGAAAAAGTAAGAAATAAAATTTTATATTATAGTTAAAGCTTTTGAGAACTTTAGTATATCAGTCTGAAATTTCCAGAAAAAAGAAGACATCACAATTCAAAATAAGTACATTCAATGAAAGTCAAATTTATTATTGGAACTCCTAAACTCTTCATTGAATAGGACAAGTCTCCTTTAATTTCTCATTCTGCAATAATGAGAGTAACATGAAAAAAATATGCTTTGAAAAATACAGATTGAATAAAGATGAATTTCTACTTCCTTTGACCCAGAAATCTTTGAGGCTTTGCTATCATCTCAGATACTTGTGGAGGCATAGTACCTATGGGGTTGTTAAAGGCATTGAACAACTGTGTTTCAAAGGAGCCAAAGTGACATCAGCGCAAAGGACTGATGGCATTACCCATACCGAAGATCTTTGCAAATCAGTAATTTAAAAACTACTTTTGTTGCATTTTAGGAGCAAGTAAACTCTACTTTGCTAAATTAGAATATGAGAAAGGACATTTTACTTCTCCACTGGGGCAAGACAGGAAAATCATGGTAGTCTGCAAATGAAGGACACAGAATGTCACGAGGCAATTTTCTAAAAGCAGATCTGAAAGAACTAGCACTCACCTACAGTCAGTATATTTTTGGCAAGCTGCCAGTAGTTAGCTACTTAAACTCACTGCAGAGCATCACAAAGAAAACATGGGAAAAAATCAAATTTGGGGGATGTCCCATTGTCTTCAACATGCTTAATTAAGAATTGAGGAAAATAGAATATTGAAGTCAAAATGAAACTCACAGTATGTGAACCAGAGAGAACTAAACTAGAGAAATATCATTTAACAGAATTTATGGCAATGAATAAGAATCTGAGTCATACAATTTTTATATTCAGATAGCATTACAAAAACATTAGGATCATTGCAGAACTCAGAAAGTAGAACAAATGTTTAATGTATGACCCTATTCCATGCTACAAAACAAAAGAAGTTACTTTCTTAGAAAGATATAGTGATAACTAAAAAGGTTGCTTTTTTTTTTTCCCAGAGTGTAGTCATTGATTGATCTGCATTTGAGGTGCCAGTTTCAATCTTTTTTTCTCCTGAATGGTCATTCACAAATAAAAATGACAGATCTAATGAAAAAGCAAGCAAGCTTACTTACATAATCCCTTATATTCCAAAGTTAGCATAGAATCATAGAATTTATCAAATGGCAAAATATTTCAAAGTCTATAATCTAATTTCTGTCTCTGAGAACTTCCACAAGATTCAGCACCTGAGTAGTATGAGCTCAAAAAAAAAAAAAATATTGTATGATATTTTCAGTGAATAAAATAATATAAAGCATGAAGTGTTGCTCTTTAGAGTACTTTATTTTGGATGTTTGGAATCCTTATTTATTCTAGATTGTCTGTTGCTACATCTGTGATGATAGATTTAGCAGGAACAACAAACAAATAATGCCCTTCCCACTCCCCCACCCTCCCCACCCCCTGATTATCTGGTTGAGATTATAATGGTTATCTGGGCAAAATAAGCTGTAAACATAAAATCATTGTCTACATCCACTACGGGCTAATCATGTCTATTTCAGGGCTTTTTTCCAGGACAGAAACAAAATAGATAAAACAATTCCTAAATATTGTACAGACAAAAGGTACTAATCTAAAGTTGCCCAGATTGCATTTATACACCTTCATTACATCTACTTTAAAATGAAAGAAGCAGTGGGACACTACTTTCCCTTCAACCGTATGCTGTATTCAAAATCAACAAGAGTAAGTTTCCTGGTAGTAAAAGGAGAATTTACAGTTGACTCAGTGTTCACACCCCAAAAGCATCTGAAGAACTGTTTCCTGTACACAGTAACTGTTTACCCAAGCTTTGCATAATGAACTTTTTAAAAATTTTTCTCTCTCAGTCTCATCAAGTCATTAATCATTTCTGTCATTCTTTTCTAAATTCAGTCTAACATTGTCAATGTTTTTTCTGGTGTTATGAAGATCAGAAAGTAAGAAGTTATTACTGGCAATATTCACTGAATCTTCACTGGAGCACAATAAAGGCATGCGTGACAGAGTAATAAATCTTTCCAATCAGTTTTTGGTTTTTTTTAACACAGTTAATTTCTCCACCAAAAATCTGGTAAACAGAGAAGCCTTGATAATTATTGTCCTGGTTTTGGCTGGGGTAATTTTATTCTTAGTAGCTGGTACAGTGCTGTGTTTTGGATTTAGTGTGAGAATAATGTTGATAACACTCTGATGTTTTAGTTGTTGCTAAGTAGCGCTTATCTTAAGCAAAGGACTTTTCAGTTTCCCATGCTCTGCCAGCAAGCAGGTGTGCAAGAAGCTGGGAGGGAGCATAGCCGGGGCAGCTGACCTGAACTAGCCAAAGGGATATTCCATACCATAGAATGTTATGCCCAGTATATAAACAGGGGGGAGTTGGCCGGGAGGCATGGATTGCTGCTCGGGAACTGACTGGGCATCAGTCGGCGAGTCGTGAGCAATTGCATTGTGCATCACTTGTCTTTTCTCGGGTTTTATTTATCTTTTTTTTTGTTATAGTCCTTTTCATTAATACTAATATTATTATTATTTATTATTATGATGATGATTAGTTAGTATTATATTTTATTTTACTTTAGTTATTAAACTGTTCTTATCTCAACCCACAAGTTTTACTTTTTCCCCCCCGATCCTCCTCCCCATCCCACTGGGAGGGGGGAGGGGGGAGCAGCAGCGTGGTGCTTAGTTCCTGGCTAGGGTTAAACCACGACAATTTTCTACTGAAAATTTAATGTTTTAGACAGATATAACTATTAATAGTATAATGCAGTGATGATGAACCTATGACATCTGAGTCAAAATCATCAAATGAAACTACAGTCAGTACCTTATGAATATATTTTCTTCATCCTCTTCCCAGCTAGCATTTTCAGTGTTGCTGAAGAAACTTTCATTCTTAGGAAAACTGCAATTAAAAAAAATGTTCAAAAAGTAACTAAAGAGTGACATGATAGAGATATGAAAATGATTTGTTAACTTATTCTGAAGTGTGCCTTTCTTCTCAGTGTAACAAAATAAATTCAGCATTAGTCAGTCTTTTGGGACAACCAAACATTTGATAGTATAGACAAATACTTTTAACTCCAAGAAGCCAAAAATATGAGCAGAAGTGCTCTGAAATTCAGGGGGGTTCTTTTGAAATGGAACCACTGGAGTCAGTGCAGGGAACTTTTCTCCTAGGTTGAGACTTGTGGATTTCATCAAGATGGTTTTTCTTCTTTATTTCATTAAACTACTGATAATACAGTTTATGATTCCCATGTAGAGGCAACAGTACTATGCAGCTGACACCAAGACTGATACTCTCATAAATCCATAAATAAACACAGTATTCAATTTTTCATTAATTAATTGCACCTACAATTATATTAGACAGAATTCCTGACTATAGATGTTACCTTAAAACAAACACCCTTAACAATACCTGTGTTTATTTGACCCAAAAAAGAACAATGAGAAGACAGGGCTTCTCGATGTGCAACCAGTGATAGTAATATTCCTCTGGAAATTTTAGACTGGTAAGTTTTATTACTGTGGTAGGCACGAACTATGGACCTCAGGTCGCAGCTCCAAGCAATAATAACTGAAAGCAAAACTCATTTCCACAGTTTACCTTGCCATCAGAGTTTTCCTTGGACTAACAAATGTGCTATAAAAATCTTGGTTTGGCTCTTTTGAAAACTGGGAAAGAAAACACATTGCTATTTCTATTTTGATAAAAGTGGAGAGCTTCTGAGGTACTACACTGATGGGAGTAATTTCAGTATTTAGCTAAACAGAATGGAGAATATTATCTATTAACCACTAATTAGTATTCATCTGTCCCTGCTTCAAAAAAAACAGAAAAGGGAAAAAAAAAGTTTTCTATATTTGGAATCCAATTTTCCATGTGGTAAATTGTCAACAGCTTAGATGTAAAAGTTGTCGTGAGAATTTCAGAGGTTCATGAACTACATAATTTGAAAACCAGGTATATGTATATCTAGGTAAAAAAAAAAAAACCCACAACCCTTTAAAATAAAGTATTTGCTGTTGAACATGAAGAAAAAATCTTACTTCTGTGCTTCTTTGGTTAAGCATGTTAACATCTGCATTTCTTGTCAAATTCAGTAATTGTGTGGATTTTCATGATTGGTAGATTTATCAGCTATTGGTCTCCTTTTTCCTCATGTATACACCTTTTCTTTCTCAGTAGTCTGAGAGTCTTCCCCCCCCCCCCCCCCCGAGACTGTATGCTGTTTCCAAACTCACATAAAACTTAATGACAGTTATTAAAAAAGCTTCAGGAATCTTGTCCTGTGTCACAAGTGTGTGTTGGGGATGTCTAAAAGAAAGTGTTTGTGTGTCCCCATTTCATAGATTTCAACTGAGGTTTAAGCCTGTATGTAGGAGTTAGACATTAAATATAATTATTTCTTGGTCTACTAGTATGACTAGTTACCAACTAACGTAAAATTACACTAAAAATCAATACGTCCCCCAAAAGTACAAATAATAATATGAATAACCTGAAGAATATATTCTTCTAAGTCTTGATGTAGCAGTGCAATTATATACAAGCGACAGAGTTAAAAAAAGCTTTAAAGCATGATTTGAAGACTTTAAATTTGAAGCCACATCCTCATTAGTTTAATGTTTTGGAGAAAGTTCTTGTTATAACTGACAAGGTTTCATGGAAATCCTGGATACAAACTTCCAATGTTAAATTCTACCCTTCGCACTACAGAACTCATATTGATTTCAAATGGAGTTACCATTTTACCACAAACACCTAATATTTCATTACTTGTACTGTGAATTCCACAAGGAAAGAAAAAAAAATCCCTTCATCTGTGCACATTCTAGGTATAGTGTGCCTTACCTATGACTGAGACAGTTAAATGCTACTGCAATAAAAGCCACACTATGCTCCAGTGAAAACCTGTAACTGAAGGCTTAGAAGAGTTCTGACATAAGCAACTGATGGTAAAATATAACTCACAATTGTTTAGATACCGTGAAGATGTTTGTGTGCTCTCCTCTTGTGTAAGCAAGAACGACTTAGAAAATCAGTGAAATAACCAACCAACTAACCAACTGGTCAACAGCAGATATTGTGGTTTGCAATGCAAAAAGAAGCGAGTGGTTTTATGGATCTTCATGGCATATGGCTTCACATGTACTGGCACGACATCATTAACTCCTCTTGATTCATTCATAAAAAGAGTAATCAGATTGGGACTGTATATGCATTTTAATTTTGAAAAAGGTCAAAATCAAGTCTAGCTTGATCAACCTTTTGTGTTTCAGTTTCCCTTGCTTCTTGCCCTTATTTTTTAACTTGCCCTTGGTTATGATAATTTATTTGAAATAATTCTACTAACCAATAGATTAAGAGAATGTAGTCCATCTAGCTTTTGATACAGAGGAACTGTACTTCTATCAATGTCCTGTTTATAGATTATAAAGATTATATAGATTACTTACCATATTCTATAATATAGTAATTATTCATATTTTAGATCAATGTAGAGGTTAAGTTTTAGCTCTGCTTATAACTTCCTGCAGCACCTTCTGTACATAAGTTTATATTCTATTTTGCATAATATGCATATCTATACTGTGCTTAAGGGACATATAAATTATTGATCAACATTTTGTAAAGTATGTAGAAAAGATTTATTTCTACTTATACGGACTATTTATATATAAAGGTTGCTGCTAATGTTTTACACATTTGATTTATGTGTTTATCTTCAAATATAATGAAAGACTGCATAATTTAAGAAAATAAAAGGAAAACCACACATAATAAATTTAAAATATGGACCGCTAGGAAATTTTATTTTCTTACATAAAGCACTTGAGAAAACTCTCGATTTTTTTAGCACAGTTTCATCCAATTTCTAATTAAAGACAGATTTTATTAGAAAGCTTTTCCTTTGTTTGGCTTTTATCCTTAAGCTATGATAATGCTACCAAATAAAACATAGTCAAAAAATAAATCATGGATACTGTGACTATTCATTGCTACAGGTCACTACATCCTCTGGAAATCACTCCTTCAGCTTGTGGTGTCATCCCCTGGCAGTATGGCATATATAGATCCTAGATTAAAAAGAGTTTCATTGCCATAGGTTTTGCTAAAGACTCAGCCTCCATTCCATGCCATTGAATATGCCTTTAAATTAGCCTGAGCATTTTTATACAGGCAAATTTGGTGGCATTTCTACTTCCAAGACAGGGACTTAGGGTGTCAGCATCTTTTCCATCCCAGAAGTGAATCTAAAGTAACTTGACTCCATACAGAGAGACTTCATTTTAAAGGAGAGCAGTGAAATTAGAGAATCAAGAAGCCCATCTAAACAATTTCCATCTAAACAATCCAGCTATTAGTTGGGTTAGTAAACTAACCCAGAAGTAGTTTACAGCATTCAGAGTTCTTATACTCATTTGATCAATATCATAAGACACAGTTTATATCAGCAAGAATAACAGGACCAACAGGCAGTAAACCTCTGGAGATTCTGTTTGAATTCTGCACTACAAAAAATCCAAACTCTTCTCACCTCTGTGGTCACTGATCATTAAAAGTTAATGTCCCAGTGCTGCCTTCACTGTAGTGCTTTTCAGAAAGATAGCTCTATGCAGTTTTTCAAGGACATTTCATGGCAATCTAACTACCTATATGATATTTAATTTACCATGGCTTGCTTGCTTTTGCTCAGAGCTGAGAGTAGCACTTGCATTTACAGAGTGTTAACAGTAAGAAAGCCTCGGTATACGTATCGCTCATAAAAATACCACTGTGGAGAATGTTGACATCTTCAACAAGAAGCTTGCTTGTTAACATCTGATAGGATGAAAACAGATGCAGCACATACTTTTCTATAGTATGGAGAAGAATGCTTGCAGTCTTTTCTTTCTGTTTTGTAAATTTTAGTGGGAGACAACTGTGGAGTTTTTTGATTGGGTTTTAATACTTGCCTTGCAGACTTGCTTACACAGAGCAAGTCTGAAGAGAGAAGTCCTGCAGGAGGTGATGCTCTAAGAATTTTCAGTTCCGCTTCAGATTCATTTCTGGTTATGAAAAGGACTTTGGCCCCTGGAAAGGTTATTTTTACCATTACAATTGAGAGCTCCTTGGGACCGTATTTGGGAAAATCCTTCTTCGTTATATTTTCCCTATCTTCTAAATATACTGTGTCTAAGTTACATGTGCTTTTATGATGAGGATCAGGCCTTTGAGCTTGTTTGAAGACTTTAAGTCAATAAATAAAATTTATATCAATAAGTATTTTAGATCAATAAGTATTTTAAATCAATACATACATTTTTATATCAACAAATACTTTATGTCAATACAATATGTTAAAATAGATTATGTTAACACTTCAGCAGATATGATCAAGTTACACATACTTGTGGCAATCCTTTTAAGTGAAGCGTGCTCCTGGTTAAAAGCATATCTTTTCATGACCAGATGCTTAACACTGCTGTAGTTAAACCAGAGTGTGACAAGGAGAAACAGATTTGTGGCCAACTACTCTGGAAATTTAAGATTTTTTTTTCTTCTCCCCCCCCCCAACTATTACTCCCTATAGATCTTTCAGACCTTTTACATTATCTGCTTCCTTCATGGACAGGTTCTCTCTCTTTAATCTCTACTGACAGATCATAACTCCTCCCTGCTCTGGCCCCCTGCACCTCTCCTCTCACTCTTGGTGGCCAGACCATGCTCTCCACAGGTGTTGTAGCTCTCCGCTACTGAAGGAAACAATGAGCAATAGAGAATACAGTGTCAGATGTTCCTCCTCCTCCTCTTTCTTTTTATTTTATTTGGGAAGCAAAAAAATCTCACCAACAGAAAGTGACTTCTCATAGAGGCAGCAAAAGCTTTAGATCTGAAGGGCATCGATCTAAGTACTTTCCTGACTGGGAATGTACTTAGCAAGGGCTTTCCTGCTTTAGGCTTTCCTGAACCAGGGCCTATAATTAATATCACAGTTACATGATATTTTATATAACCAAAAAATTAAAAATGGTACAAAAATATCTTCATTTTGACCCAAAGTAAATTATAGGAATTAGTCAGATATTTTACATTATATTTTCCATAAACTTACTAACTTAGCAGAACAGTGGGATTTTTCTCTTTCAATAATTAAGTTCAACACTATGGTTCTTCAAACCATGAACAGAATTCAGAACCTGATAGACCCAAGTCAATATGGACAGTAATCCAGTGCAATATCAGTCAAACTGATGTAAGAAACCAAGATACAAGGGATTAATTTTGAAAGGATGTGCATTTCCTACTCCCTGAGAGCCAGATGTTAGTTACTAAATGTTAATAGTTTATTACATACTGATTTTCAATTTAAATGTTAGCTTGAAAATTAGCTGTTCTCAAATACTCGTGCTTAAAATTTTTTAATGTTTCAATTTCATTTTTGGAGCAGACTGAAGCCTCATTTTGTTGATTTAAATCTGATTCTTCATTTCCAGCCAAAGACTGCAAGATATAAGTACATCTCTTGTCATAGGTGGTAGGAAGTGGCCAATTATTTATATTACGAAGTAATAACCAAAGTATACATACTGACAGTATAAAAAACCAGTTGATGTAGGTCAGGTATTTGCAAGGAAATTACTAATGGACTATCCTAATAAACTAGTTTAATAAAAATGTCCTCAGCTAGATTTCACTGTTTATATCAGAAAAACATGAGTTTTAAAATCCCTTCTCAACCACTTGTCCATATTTCTAATAACACTAGTTTAAATACTTTTTTAAATGATTGACTGAAATGATACTATTTCTCTTGGCAAATAAAGCCAAGGGAATTATATAATTATATATTGTAATGATTATAGCCCCTTGCAAACATAAATAATAAATAGGATCCATATTATTTTCCATTAGCGTATTTTGGGAAAATAAAAACTGAAACGTTCTATTGCCTGTTGAGAACACATTAAAACACAATTTCCATCCTTTCTAACTGGTCTCCATTTCAATGACTGCTTTAGCTCTTCCATTCCATGATAATGCAGTAGCAGCCTGTTTATACAGTGTCAAAAAACCCAAGGTTTTGCATTGAAATTTCTAGAATAAATTGTCATTGACTAGAACTGAAAACTATTATTTTCTCATGTACATGAATGTCAGTAACAAAATAATTACACAAACAAATAGATGTGCTTTCTACAATGTGTAATTTTGTTTGGATTTTTTTGAACACAATATGTCACTTTTTAGACTAGGTCCTTTCAACTCCATTGCAAGTGTTATTTATTGGTGCCATAAACAAAAATGTTACCAACTCTTAAAACAATGTAGGTGGTAGTACACTTAGAAATTTAACCAATAATATCCCCTTATTCTATTACTACAACTTGAAAGAAGTGATACTGGAAGCCCTATATTTAATTTAAGGAAAGTTAAAGTACCTTTTTTTCACTACATTTAACCCACAGCCCCTTGCAGACGTTATGAATGATAGCTCTGTGATAGTGAGTTGCAGAGTGAAAAAGCAAGAGAGAGCGAGCAGGACACAGAGAGAGGAAAATAAATACTCATGGGTATCACATTTTATTCTGAGTCATACAAAGAATTAATGGATTTCCGTTTTTAACCTGTTTGGCAAAAAAACGCACAGAGAAAACTGAAGACCTTTCCTCCATGTCCATATTTATGCATATTTCCACCACGCACCCTCTGGATGCTTCAGGATGCTGATGATCCCAGTTGCCACTAACATTCCCAACATTCTCTCTTTCACAGATGGAGACAGATTCCATTGTATTTGAGTAAGACATTTGGGAGATTCTTCCAAAGCGTCACTTCAAAAAAAGGACATGCATTTAGTGGGCATTTGATTAGCTCACATCTATACCACCGAACTGAAAAAACCGCAGATATTGTTTCTAATTTTGCTCTGTGTAATTCCATTCATCTAAATACTGGTTTTCCAGTGATTATAGGTTGCTTTTTAGTGTTGAGAAAAGCAACTTTATCATCACTGAGACAAATCCAAATCTTGTCTAACTCAGCACACCAAATGTTACAATTTTTAGCAGAATTGTTCTCTGTTCTGTTTGGTGTTTATCTTCGTGCTTGACCTTCAATATATTTTGAAACATCCTTACATGGCAGGTAAGGCAGAGCAGGCTGCAGGCATAAACCAGTTTCATGTCAACTTTTAGTCTGAGTTAATATCTATTAGCAATGTTCTCAAACATTAGAAGAAAAATACATTTAAACGTAAAGAAAAGATTGCTGGGATTCAGTGGTCACATCAGCCTTCTGTCTGTGCTGGGCTCCCACCCACTTTGTGTTAATTGAGCTACTTGTTATAAGGACAAGACAGTTTTATTGGCAAGGGCCAAAGACATTGAACAATAGGTCACAACACTTACCAAAATTAAAGAAGAGGGATAAATTATAAGCTATGGAAAACAGACAAGTTGAACATGAACAGTATTTGACAGGCGAGTTATAATCATTGTGTGCATGACTTCAGTGCAATTGTGCAAGTGATAAGAGGAATTAGTTCTGGCATGATTGAAATCACAAGAACATCTGCCACAAGAAACAAACAAACAAAAAACCCCAACAAGACCTTCAAAGATGTCTTTTTTTAGCAAACTGTAGTTAAGCTACTGAATAGGACTTAATCGGTACATAGACTTTGTGCTACTCACTGCAGAAGTGAGCTTAATTCATAATTAAGCCATTCATAAATTTAGATTTATATATAACTAGTTTAGTCATTCCTGCTAATCTGCAGTTGGAATTTCAATTCAGGTGGCAAATGGCACATTGCGCCAGCTTTGGCATTCTGTAGCTATGCTCTCTTTCAGCATGACAGATTTGCCTCTTGCATGTATTAACACCAAACAGCTTCTTAAAACTCAGTTTAGTTTTTCAATAACATTTGGTGATCCTATATTGGGTAAATATCTTCGGATGAACCACCAGCAGAATGACTTCTTATGAACGGTGTGCTAGATGTCCAGCTTTGCAGAACATCACTTAGCATATGCAGTATAGAAAGCTACCTTAGAAATAAAATGTGTTTAAGTATTCATTCTTGTTTCTTAGGAAACTATAGCCATTTTATATTGCTGCATTCTTTAATAAAAAAATGAGAAATGGTAGTGTTTGTTTTCCTATTCTGGGCCCCTGATTAGTGTAAAAATCTTTTGTAGAAATGAAAAAAACCCAAACGAATAAAAACCCAAAAAACCCAAACACAAAAATATGTCATGTAATGCAAAAATATTGTAAACAAAAAAGTGCAAATTTATTTATTTTCAAATAAAAATAATATTTAAAAAATGCTACAGACCTTCTACGTGTGAGGTTGGAAAGTATTAAAGATAACAAGCCTTGGCACAGATATTAAATGAATGCCCAGGGTTAACACATTTCAATTGGAAACAAAACCCAAACAACTGAATTTTGGCATGCTGAGCAAACATAATGCAGCAAAAGAACTAAGCATAATATTGCAAAGTTAGTTTCTCATTTTTTTGGAAAGGAAAGGAGCGCAGAACTGAAGGTGGGGAAGAAATTAAAGCCACATTAACTTAACCTTAGACATGTGTGAGATTTTGAACTTCAGACAGGAAAAAAAAAGAAAAATGTAAGAAAATATGAAAAAATGCAACAAAGTTTTACAAAAGTTAAAGACAAGTTCGCATGCCAGACCATTGCAAAACTTTTTTTAACAACTTTTTCTAGAAATAGAAAATTCTGTTTATCTAACCAATCTAAATGTCAATAATTCATATAATATTACACTACATAGTGTATTATTAGACAAACTGGAGAAAACAGAAATTGATAGGAAGTTGGAGAAGCTGCTAGCAAAACGTGCCAGCAAGCTGAAAAGAGAACTGTCGTAGAAGATGGAGATTATTAGTACAATTTCCCAAGAAGCTGCCCTGACTTATTTGATATTTTCATTGGTGTCCTTGACCTAAAAAATAAGTATGTGCAGGGTGTGTGTGTGTGTGTTGTGTGTCTACTTGCTCTCTCCAATGCCCACCCCAGCCCCCGCAAACAGAGTGGTAAAATGTGCCAATAGAGAGCATCGTCAATACACAGCAGGATCAAAGTACAAGAAGGTAGGAGCGACCTTGAATCCTGGAGTAACAGCAATGGAATAAAGTGTAAAGTACAAGGGCATGTATTTATGCACTGGAACTAATAACAAGAATTTCTGATCTATGATAAGTACTCATCATGTAGAAACAATAGATGAAGAAGATTTAATACATTGCTTCATCCCAAAATGATTATAAAGTACCAATGTATTACAGCAAGACATAGGTGAATTTAATCTTACAATGCATCAGAAAAGAATTTTCTTGTGTTCTGTTTAAATCCTTGCATTGTAAATTGGACAGTTTTTCTTAAATATATGGAATTCTAAGTCTATGTTACAGTATGAAAACACAGGCAGATAAATCATCAGATTTTTTTAAAAAGGAAAATACTGCTTTTTAACAAAAAGGAAAAACCAGGTTGTGTTATAAAATTTTCATTAGCTAGCACATCTCTTGGTGCCCATTGTAAATCCTAATTCTGGATTTATTAATTACAAAGTATTTACACTATGTCTCCCATTCATCTGGAGAATTTGATACTGTTGTTTACTCCCATCAATGTGGCTTCTAAAACGGAATTAGGACCCTGAGTGTGGGGACAGTTAAATAGAATAAATAGTATGGGATACAACAAAGCCACTTTCTTCCTGTAGAGAGGACTAATCAACAGAGATCTAGATCTTCTACTTCATGTTGTTGTAGGCCTCTCCCAAAAATGTAGCTTTTCTTTCAAAAACTGGAAAGGGATGTTTTTTCTTTAAAGATCTAGTTGGAAGAGGAACTGGACAATTTCTGTTTAAAACTCTAGACAGCAGTGAGATCTTGGAGGACTGACTGGAGAGAATTCATCTGGTGAGAGAACTGTATTACATTTATTTTCTGTCTCTAGGATTTACAGCTCATGTTTTACTCTCTCTGAAGCCATGTGGTGGGTTGACCTTGGCTGCTGCCAGACGCCTGCTCAGCTGCTCTCTCGTTTTCCCCCAGAAGAGGACACAGGGAGAAAATAGGATGAAGAAGCTCATGGTCAGGATAAAGACAGGGAGATCACTTACCATCAGGGGCAAAACAGACTCTACTTGGGAAACATTAACTTAATCTATTGCCAGTTATAATAGATTTGAATGGTGAGAAACAAAGATAAAAACTAAACCACCTTCCTCCTACCCCTGATTCTTCACAGGCTACACTTCACTCCTTCACTGCCCAAACAGTGCAGGGAGATGAGGAATGCGGGTTGTGGTTAGTCCATAACAGCTGCTTTCTGCTTCTCCTTCCTCCTCGCCCATTTTCCCTGCTCCAACATAGGGTCTCCAAAGGCTGCAGTCCTTCAAGATGAACCTGCTCCAGTGTGGATCCTTCCCACAGGCTGCAGTTCCATCAGGGCATATCCTACTCTGGTGTGGAGTCCTCCATGGGTGCAGTGTGGATATCTGCTCCACCATGGTCTCTCCAGAGGCTGCAGGGAAATACCTGCCCCACTGTGGTCTCTCCAGGGGCTGTGAAGAAATCCCCGCTCTGGTGCCTGGAGCACCTCCTCCTCTTCCTCCTCTCACCTCAATGCTTGCAGGGCTGTTTCTCGCACTTCTTCCCTCACTCCTCAGCAGCTTTTTGCCCTTTCTTACACACATTTTCCCCAAGGCACCACCATCTTGGCTGAGAGGCTCAGCTGTGTCCTGTGGTTGGTCTGCTGGAGCAGGCTGTGACTGGCTGTTTCTGACATGGGGCAGCCCTAGCATCTCCTCACAGAGGTGGCCCTGCAGCCACCCAAAACCAAACACTTGGGCATGGACACCCAGAGCTGTTCCCCGCAGACAGCTGGCCAGAACCTGTTTCCATGGCTGGACAGTCAGAACCTCATTCCCCTGGCTGGCCAGCCACACCCCATTTCGCCAGCCAGCCATTCCCACAGCTGGCCAGCCAGAGCACGTATCTCCAGCTGTCCAGACAGAACTTTACAATTTAATTGTGAAACTTTTTAAATTTATTTTTAAAATTATAATCATTATCATTATTGAATCATTATTTTTCAATAGTGTACATTATTGTGGCTTAACAACCAATGTACAGTATTTGCACCTGATCACCATACTCCAGTCAGCACTAATAGTGTCATGAACAACCAAAAGGGAGATTAAATAGGTCCTTATAAAAAGGGTATAGTACACAAAGGATACAGTACAGCTGCATCATCCTGCCAGACCCTCTTTGGGGGAGGTCTGCAACTCCCTGAGGACCGAGCCATGAAGCAGGTTGCCATGGCATCATGCTGTCTCAGGAGTCCTGTACAGAGGGAGGCAGAGCTTCACATCCCCTGCTCCCCTTGCAGCTCCCCCAACCACTGCCAGTGCTCCCACCCCACCCCGCTCCTCTCCCCTTCCCAGGCCACACTGACCCTGGGCCGCTGCAGGAGGCCCTATCGTGGTTTAACCCCAGTCAGCAACCAAGCACCAAGCAGCCGCTTCCCCCTCCCAGTGGGGTGAGGAGGAGGAAAAGAAAAAAAAAGTAAAACTCATGGGTTGAGATAAGAACAGTTTAATAACTAAAGTAAAATATAATACTAACAATAGTAATAATGAAATATAATAATAATAATAGTAATGAAAAGGAATATAACAAAAAAAGGAAGGGGGGGAAAAGAAAAAAAAAAACAGTGATGCACAATGCAATTGCTCACCACCCACTGACCAATGCCCAGTTAGTTCACGATCCATCCCTCCCAGCCAACTCCCCCCTGTTTATATACTGGGCATGACATTCTATGGTATGGAATACCCCTTTGGCTAGTTCAGGTCAGCTGCCCCAGCTATGCTCCATCCCAGCCTCTTGTGCACCTGCTTGCTGGCAGAGCATGGGAAACTGAAATGTCCTTGGCTTAAGATAAGCGCTACTTAGCAACAACTAAAACATCAGAGTGTTATCAGCATCATTCTCACACTAAATCCAAAACACAGCACTGTACCAGCTACTAAGAAAAAAGTTAACTCTCTCCCAGCTGAAACCAGGACAGGCCCTTAAGGAGATAGGGCACTCCCACCCACGTTCCAGAACCCGCCAGTCACAAGGCAGCTAACGATCACCAGCCAGCCAATCTAGAGGTAGCTAACAGAGCTTCTGGAACCAGCTGTGCAGAGAAACAGTTAAGTGGGGTTTAACAGATAAATAAATGGTGCCACAATGGCCAGAGAAAGCAATGGGGTGAAAAAGACTGAAAATAAAACCCATGCAGAGAAACGAAACAGTCCCGGTTGCTGGCGCACGCCAGGCCCACGGCAGCTCCTCACTGCTGGTGCTGGGCTGGAGAGCCCTGCCGGCTCTTTGCGCTGGCCAGCAGCAGAGTGCAGGGCTTCAGCGGGCAGCTCTGGCAGCGTTCAAGAGTAACCTCCTGCCAAACCAGATATGGGTCTGCTGTCCCTCGCTGCACAGCCTAGGGTGGAGCTCCAGTTGTAGGGCTGGTGTTTGGGACAGGCTCCTTCTCCACGCTGGGGAGAAGAACGTTAAAAACCTGAGGATGCTTGCACATTTCTTGCTGAATTAATTGCAAATTACTCTTGACTTACAGTGTAAAGAAATCCTTTGCAAACCCAGAATATAGAAAATCTTAAACATGTAAAACTTGTATTTTAAAGAATAATGACACACATGGAAAGCTGAGAAATTTTGACCATCAAAATCTAGTCACTCACTTCTTCATTCAGAGACGTGATATATTTACACCTGCTGTATTTATACACCCTTAACTGAATGACAGATACCTGTAGAATTTCCTTTCCAATTAAAAGTCACTTAGCCAATGTAGCAGACATGTGAAGTTCCCACAGTTAAACACTCTGCAAATTGAAACTATTCTGAAGAAGTGGTCAGGGAATTTGCAATATTTACTTAGTTTTCCCCCTTTGCAAGCAGGAAGAAAGTCTAAGCTCACAATCCAGTTTTAAAAACCCTTTTCCATGACATCTTCTGATTTGCAATTTTTAGTAGCAATTCTCAAATTCATCTAAGTTTTCTCACTCAGTTTTCAGACACTTTGTACTCATCAGCATAATTTTTCGAACAACTACAAGATTGGATGTCTCCAGAAATGTCCTTCATAGTAATCAGATCATGATGTTTCTCAGATGTGGTGGGCTGACTTTAGCTGGCTGCCAGATGCCCACCTGGATGCTCTCTCACCCTCCTCCTCAGCAGGACGGGGGAAGAAAATATGGTGGAAAAGCTCATGGGTTGAGATAAGGACAGGAGATTACTTACCAATTACCCTCACAGGCAAAACAGACTCCAGTTGGGGAAATTAATTTAATTTATTGCCAATTAATAACAGAGTAGGATAGTGAGAAAAAAAAACAAAACTAAAACCACCTTCTCCCCACCCTTCCTTCTTCCCAGGCTCAACTTCACTCTTAACTCTTCTACCTCGTCCTCCCTCCTAGGCAGCACAGGGGAACGGGGAATGGGGGTTGTGGTCAGTTCATAATGCTTTGTCTCTGCTGCTCCTTTCTCCTCATGCTCTTCCCCTGCCCCAGCATGGGGTCCCTCCCACAGGATACAGTCCTTCACAACCTTCTCCAATGTGAGTCCTTCCCACAGCCTGCATTTCTTCACGAACTGCTCTAGTGCGGGACCTTTCCACAGGGTGCAGTCCTTCAGGAACAGACTGCTCCAACGTGGGTCCCCCATGGGCCACAGGTCCTGCTAGACACCCTGCTCCTGCCTAGGCTCCTATCCACAGGCTGTAGTTCCTGTCAGGAGCCTGCTCCTGTGTGGGGTGCTCCACAGGCTGCAGTGTGGATATCTGCTCCACTGTGGTCCTTCATAGGCTTGTAGGCCCTTATCTCTGTAGATGCCTGTGTTTTAATTTTTAAAGTTCTTACTGCTGTCTCCTAAGACTCGAATACCACCAAATTATACTGTAACTTGTCTTTAACAGTGAAAATGTTCAGGAAAATTTTAAAACTCAGAAGCATTTTGAGGGTTGTGGTATCACAGAACTGCCCTCAAGAATCTTACACTTTTTAGCTGGGATCCATTCTTATGGGCCTAGTGTCTAACAAGAGTTCAAATCTGTCATTATAGCAAGTCCAATTTTAACAATGGAAGAACAGACTCAATATAATACAGAAACAAGGTAGTCAGCAAATTCACTATAAAAAATCTAGGAGAGGACAGATGTTCTCTTTCTAAACTGTAATGATTTCTCAGTATCTCTTGTTTAATTCAAAATATTTATTCTGTACCCAATGTAGTAAAACATACAAAGGAAAGGAAGCGCTTTTTAAAATATTATATATAGCTGACTTTTACATCATTTTCAACAAATGACCTACATTTCTTGTCTCTGTGAATGTCTGATTCCCTAAATACTAAGTGAGATTCTTAGCTTTCTATTACAACAAGAAACAAATGATTCATTTTGTACTTAATTCTTTGGAAGAGAAAAAAAATACAAATAAATAAATGTGTACAAGTAAGTAAATACTTGATAAATGCAGTTCTTTAAAACTTTTTTCTAATACTGGTCTGTACTTTTGCTGTGTTTTTCTAATAGATGGAACCCAAGAATTTCAGAATACAGAGCCTCAAGGTAGCTATTGAGAAAATGAGGGTTGAATAGAAATCATCTTACAGATTCTGCATCTTTTAACTACTAGGGCAATTTTAGGCAGGCTCTATGCTCAGAAATCCACTGCTACAGTTGCCACCTTTGATGATGCCATTCTCGGACATTTAACAACTTCAGTCCTGTCTGTGGCAGAGCTTCTTCCTTTCTGTGGCTCATTGTAAGAGAAATCCTCAAGTTTTTCCACATGGCCTGATATTCCAGACACCTTCCACAGCAACAGCAGAAATGCTATTCCTTACTATGATCTGTCAGGTGTAGCTACTGATATCACCTCCACATCTCAACCCAAAGTACCACTGAACTTGGGAAAGACAGAGAACAAGTCAGTAACCCACTGCTACAAACATACGGGCAGTTCCCCCGAGATCAATTGCATTGCTGACATGAACCAGTATTTTCATAATCAGGATCCTGTTTAGCACAGGAAATGAAGAACATATGATTCCAAATGAAACATCGGGGAAGACTTAAGTAGGCAGAATGTAATTGCTTGAATTGATATCTAAATAGCACACTGGAGTGCTAACTTTGCTATTCCTTTGAATAGTTTGATGGAGTTTTTAATAACCACAAGATCTTTGAAAAGTTGCTTATTTGTGGCCATAATTGGAAAGAGAGGTAAAAAGCCAGAGGTTTTTTTTTCTTTTAACTTTCTAAGGTGTGAAAAATGAAGAGGAAGCAACAGGGTGAGATGAAAGAGAACATAAGACAAGAAAACCAAGAAGTTTCTTTTTTCTTTTTTAACAAGAAAAAAAAAAAGGAAAAGATACAACCTTTATGATCCTATAATGTTTTACACATATGATACTCTAAATTTTTTATATTTTGTGTTAGGTAGGTGAAACAATATAATGCTTACCAGCAATTCTTGCATGAAATAGCTGCTTTGAAAATTTTTAGAATAGATTAAAATGGCATGATGTCCCCAACTGAGTTGCTACAACAGATAATTACTTGTCTATCTGAAAATGTGGGTTTTGAATTCATCTTGTCTCATCTTCTAGTCATTTGGATCTCATCCAATGAAATTTCTGTGCTAGAACAAAGTGCTTTCGACTTTAATTGATATGAGTGGGAACTTGGAGATAATAGTTAATCTTAATGTCCTGTTAGTCAAAGTAAATATGGTGGGCTGCTTAAATAATTTCACCTAATACATTGTAATAAAGCAGGCAATCATATTTTATATGGAAATGGAGTAAAACAGTATAAATTTTATTAGTGAAGGAATTGCTATTTTAGTTTTCTTTCTGTGATTATTTGACCACCTCTGAACACAAAGTACTTTGTTTTTATACAGTCTGACTTCTAATCACATCATGCAGCATGAAGTAAATTGTCTTTCAGAAGTCTTAAGTTTACTAGGGTTCCATGGTAACCAAGTTATAATCTTCTAAAATAATGTATGAGTTTTGTCTTAAAAGATCTAATTTCCATAAAGCTATTTTCATTACCATTAATTAAGTTACAATCTTTTAATACTTTACCAATTATGTCCCTTATCAACTTTGTCCATGATTTGTGTCATGCTAACTAGCTTAAATATTGCTTAAGTCATCTCACATTTATTTTGAAATATGAGGATTAACTTCTTCTGCAATGTTGGAGTGTTTCCAATGGTTTTTAAACACATCTAGAGATGCAGTCTGTGTCACAGAGTGCTTCTAGGCCAGTTTTAAAAACATTTCAGGCCAAGATGTGGGAAATTCTTAAATTTGATCATTAAGTTACTGTTTAATATGTTTATAGATAGGTACAAATTAATCTGTTTTCACAATAAAACACTAAAAGCTGTCATTAGACGGGCCTTTGTGTGAGGCTAATTGGAGGGAAGGAGTGTTTAGTTGCATTATATTTTGCGATAGTTAGAAAAAGTATAACAGCAGACTGTAAAGCCATAGCTCAGGAGGAGAGTGATAATGTTAAATCTGATCATGAAATAAATTTACTGAAAGGAAAGTTTTCTTTCCAACTGAATGCAAGCACAATGACATTCTTCTGCAGCTGTCTCTCTATATGAGAGAAAGACAGGGATTTTGGAAAATGTAGGGGAAATAACTGGAAAACAAATGAAATTTCTGAGCAGATTACAGCCTGCTACCATTTGTTTCTATTGCATTTAGAGAAATATTCTGTGTAATGACACAGAATTGTATTGAGTAGGTGCAAAACCTCAATCTTATCTTATCTTAGGTCAAGCAGGGAAAAAAAACAATAGAAAAAGAAATAAAATAGTCAAACTTCTCTCCATTAAAAGGAACATATATATTTGTTTGATTGCTTCCAATTTTCTGTATTGTTATTGACATTTTATCTGCCCTAACTAAAACTGGTCCTAAATCATAGCTATAATATTTTTTTTAAAATATTTTGAAATTGTATGACGCTGATATTTCTCTATTCCTAACTGCTAGGCTACTCATGGATCTCAAAGAACATTTGGGATTAGAAATTTCAGCCCAGATTTTATGTATTAACAACATTATTATTTAATTATTTTTCTGTCCACCAGGAATAATCATCAAATATGTATTTTTAAATTGTTAATTTTGTCCAAGCAAGCAGAAAGTAGTTAGCATCATATGTAATTATTTTCTCCTGAGACTATTGTAATTGGGAAGGAGAAAATATCACAAATTCAATAATAGTATTTTGTGGCACATACTGCAAATGTAGTCTGTTGGTTTTGATAGTTGGCCATATTTCCTTCACGACCAAACTCAGAACTTAAACCGCTTATACCGGTAGGGAAAAGATTGTTAGATTCTTGTGAAAAATGGCATAAAAAGAGGAAGGCCTACCTGTTACATTGTTATAACTGTTTGGTCCTATAACTGGTCTATACCAGCAGTCTGGTAAAAAGACATTAACATTGCTTAAATATATATCACCTTGTTTAGTTCATGTTTATTTTCTTCTGTTTTTTATGACAGTTTTTAATACCTCCCAGATTTAAGACATCTTTTAGATGTCACTGAATATATACACCGTACCAGTTATGACGTTTTGTGGCTTGTATAGCTCCCCATAATAAATTTAGTGTTTTATTGTATTTAATCTTATGATATTATTAGAACACTTTAAATAGAACACATAACAAAGATATATGCTTGTAAATGCAAGAAAAAAAGAAAAGAAAAAACCCCACACAGCCCAGTAAGAATTACTCATAATAGATAAGGAAGTCAAACAGATAATCTATATACCTCCCTCTCAGTGGCTCTGTGTTCTGGTTTTGGCTGGGACAGAGTTAATTCTCTTATTAGCAGCTGGTACAATGCTGTGTTTTGGATTTAGTGTGAGAATGATGTTGATAACACACTGATGGTTTAGTTGTTGCTAAGGAGCGCTTATCTTAACCGAGGACTTTTCAGTCTCCTGTGCTCTGCCAGCAAGCAGGTGCACAAGAGGCTGGGAGGGAGCAGAGCCGGGGCAGCTGACCTGAACTAGCCAAAGGGGTATTCCATACCATGGAATGTCATGCCCAGTATATGAACAGGGAGGAGTTGGCCAGGAGGGGCGGATTGCTGCTCGGGCATCGGTCAGTGGATGGTGAGCAGTTGTATTGTGCATCACTGGTTTATTTCTTTCTTTCTCTCTCCTTTTTTTTTGTTATATTCATTTTCATTACTATTATTATTATTATATTTCATTATTATTATTGTTAGTATTATATTTTACTTTAGTTATTAAACTGTTCTTATCTCAACCCATGAGTTTTACCTTCTTTCCCCATTCCCCTCCCCATCCCACTGGGAGTGGGGCAGGGGAGTGAGGGAGCAGCTGCGTGGTGCTTAGCTGCTGGCTGGGGTTAAGCCATGACACTCTGCTACTCAGATGTTTTAAACCAGTGATGCTCCACTGAAACTACTTCAGCATCTGGCCCAAAAGTAGAGGAAACCTTCCAATTCACTTAGAATTCTTTTCCCTTGATCAGAACCTGTTAAGATTTATAAGCAAAAGGAGGGGATATATTACAGATAAACCTGAGAGTTGGCCATCTGTATTATAGGGCTCTGAATTCAAATGAATGGATAAGATTTCCATCACTGAATACTTTCTGGCTTATGAACAATATGTTAAAAATAAAATTTATATAACTTTGGAGTTCCAGTGGGAAAACTGTCACAGGTAATGCTAGTGTGGACTGTGTATTGATGGATTTTACAGTTTTGTCACATTAGCAACACTTCTGTGAACATTTATCTTGCTGACAGTGACATTGACAGTAAGACACCCACTGTACAAAAATGTTGCACTTTCATTAAAAAATCAAGCTGTTTTCCCTACCTGGTGGTCTGGAGAAGCAGTGCATGTCTGCTTTGTAAATTAAGACTCTGGAGAGAAAGTAGCTGTGAGACTGCTTTGCCTTGCAGGCCCCCTACTACTCTCTCGGGGTGGGGAGAGTAATTTTTCTTAGTGCAAATGAGTGGTACCTGCTTTTACACTTGCACTTTGGAATCCCTTTTTCAGATGAAGTGAAATGTTAGGAGGAGAGGAATTCCCACCGAGACCATCAATACAGCATCTCTTTATGTTGTAATGATGGTACTTTCACAACTGAACAAATAAACATATCCATTCTTCTAAGTTAAAGATTTAGGAGAACACTCTGGACTACAATAACAATCTAAAGCGGCCTTGAAGTTATTTTCTGTGTTTTGCCCTCTCCTTGATGCAAACGCTAGAGAATATTGCCAGTAAGTTTCAATCACACATTTACTTTTTTTTTCCCTCATGCAGAGTGCTCCAGCAAAAATCTGTGACTTACTCATTTTCATCCGCCAAAATTAGAAAAAGATGGGGGCAATCTAAAAGTACCTGAACCCAGAGTCTCATTTTCCTTTTAACCTGATTAGTAAAAACATAAATCTTTAAATGCTTGAAAACAAAATTCCTAGCATTGCATACACCTTTTTCAAAATACAGCTAAAGAATTCTTTTCAAAAATACATTTTGCAGGGAACAGGTTGTGAATGCTTCTGTAATTTATCAGATTATTGTAATCAGGATTTATAAAGAAAATGACTTGTGAAACGCTACTGGCTTCCAGTTGATGCTATGTAATAAAATAGACATTGTACACATTTTTCCTAGATGTTACAGTTCTTTCTACTACATTGGTTCATTGTTATAGAAAATTATCCTAATCTGTTCAAGTGAGCATGACAACTTTATATTTTTCACTGAACTTTGCAACTATTCTTCCATTAAGATATTAGTATGTGAAAGCATTAGTCAGTTGTGCATTTTCTGATTTCTTTGGGAAATTCATATGCATTCAGGATATAAGACTGGTCTGAATCATTCTCATTTTCTTTTGTTACATAAGGGATAAGCGTCAGTGTCAGCAATGAAGATCCTTTCTTTGCACTGGCTGCTACAGTTGGATGTTGACTGAAAATCTACAAAATTATTTTTAAAGCAAAAAAAAAAGGTGAGACAACAAGGAATAGAAGAAAAAAAGATGCATTAAAAGAATCCATAAAGTTTTGCCCAGCTGCCATCAGCAACATAGAGGACATTTACTCTGAGACAGACATGACATGAAATTCAAACTCTGAGCAAATTGGATAGAGAAAGCTCTCCAGCTATAGAAGAAAATAAGAAAAATCTTTCTGAGAAAGAAGAAATAGAGAATAAAATATAGCAGATGTCTATGAATCAAGGGGTTATTAGCCAAAGAGAGGAATTAAAATGATTAGTCTGTTGTCACTAGCAGGATACAATTTGATACAATGTACTGCAGCCCATAGAAAGAGGGTAGATGATTGAACAAAAGGGAAAAAAGAGAATAAGCCATAATTAGTAGTTCATTGTTCTGCTCAATTGTAACATCTTTCAAATTAAGTCAGTGATTGAAATATCCAAATTACTAAATTCAAAGATGTTTACTTGGCCTAAAGTGGGGTTTAGAACTGAAGAAAGTATATTACACTCTTGTAATTTATCTACTATCCTATCATGTTGCAGAAATCTAAGTGTAACGATTTGTTTAAAAATTATATAAAATCATTCTGTTAGAGGTTTATTAGTTAGATGTAGTGAATTGATTTTTTCCTTCTTTCTTTCATAATTATCACGGAGGTCAGGGAAAGCACATAGCAACTTACTCCTTTAGCTCATCCTTTAAATTAAATTTTTTTTCAGGAAATTTCACTGAAGCATTACGTGCATTTGTCACAGGACCTTGAAAAAATAGTTAAGTAAAACCAGGAGTAAGCTTTTTCTTTACTATTATATGTTTGAAGCATTTTGCAGTTTTGTTATGATTCCTATTACCAGGAAGATTATAGAAATATTTTTAATCATAACTAAGAAATCAAGCAGCTTTTCAAAACATGAAGACTTAGCTGTAGTTTGACCTACAATGGATTAGAGAAAGCAGGAAAAAATGTCTGGAGAGGAGCAACAGTTCTTATGAATAAAGAACTTTCCAGGTCTGAAGTTCAACTTCTAGTTTGAAAAATATCCCACTCACACATGTTTTCCCTGTTTCATGGCAATTTTAGAAGTCTGGACGTCAGTTCAGAAAGAGAAGTTATCTGTGAAATATTATGGGTGTTCCACTTTGGTAAGATATTTCTCTGCAGATTCAACAAACTTTTCCTTTAGAGTACTCTAAACATTTTATGGCTGAAAAGATTCCTGTCTTTGGACTGTCCATGTGTTTTATCTTCGTGTGATGTCTTCATCAAAGGAGAGAGTTATTTGCAGTCTTTGCTTTTAACTTTAAAGGACTTTTTAATCCATCATCTTGATTTTCTCTCATTTACAAAATCATCAACAGTTTTGTCAGCTGAATGTTTGAAAGAAGTCAACCTAGAAAATTTTATGGAGAGGAAAGGGAAACTTATTTTTGCTGACACACATGCTATTAAAATAGCATGCATTTGAAATGAAATATTTTAAAACTATTTAAAAACAGGTTCCAGAAATATTTAACACTTCTATAATAATTTTGATATGATTTAAAAATGAAGAACTGGGGACTTTTTCTATACTGCTAAAGCCTATGGCAAAATTCCTGTCTACTGCATCAAGTACAGAATTGAGCTCTGATTTTCTTTGTGAAGGACTTTTGATACTAAACTGCAAAATGGTTTTCAAGCTAGCCAAAGCCATCTTCCATGGTATAAAGATAAAATGACTGTCTTATTACAGTTAAATCCTTCTAATCATTGGGAATCAAACTATTATCTTAAATTGTCTATACGTGGTATTTACAATGAATATATTCAATATGAATACATACTTCAACATGAAAGGTTCCTACAGAAAAAGCAAACTAATGGTGACAGCTAACAACTATTTAGAAATACTCTAGTTAGTAATGGTCAAACGCTATCATGAACTAACTAAAGCAAGGACATGGAAGGAAGACTGAGATATGTGGCATTTCTTAATCTTTTTCTAGGAAATTCACTTTGTCACACAAATTCTTCGCTTTAAAGACAAGTTAGCGTAATTCTATTAGAGCACATCAACAAAAATTTCTGTTAAATCCTCTGGATGTAAATGACTTTCATGCTCACTTTTCAAATAAAGATGAAAACATTATAAAGACATATTTCATGTGGCAATGCCTTCTTTTTGGAAGAGTGATAAACTACCTTGCAGACTACTGAGACACTAAAGACTTGAGTGTACCTGCACGTAACTGAATACGGATGTCGCTATCATGTTCGGTGGAGATGCACTGGCCAAGAGGCTCTTGCTGTCCGTCTCTATAGTTCATATGACTGGGATGTGGATGGGCCTCAGGTGACTGACTCTGGCTCCTCATGAACAAAATCTGATGTAAGCAGTCAGAAATAAGACTTATCTCAGTGGATCC
This sequence comes from Gymnogyps californianus, assembly GCF_018139145.2. Classification (NCBI taxonomy): domain Eukaryota; kingdom Metazoa; phylum Chordata; class Aves; order Accipitriformes; family Cathartidae; genus Gymnogyps; species Gymnogyps californianus. The sequence continues at coordinate 108,163,287 of NC_059471.1, forward strand.
TTTTCCATCAGACATGCCCAGTAAAACACAATGAAGAGTCGTAGTCCTTGGCCTCATTCTATGCGTACAATTTCTACCTTGAATATAGCCTTGGATAAGGATCTATGAGTGTTAATATGGGGAAACTAGACTTTTAAATATTTTTCAGTTGAGCATCCTCTGAGATCTTTTTTGTGCCATTAATTGTTTCAAAGCCTAAAAATAAACAAACACTATAAATGAAAGAACTTTTGAGGCTTTTGGTGGTTTTGAGTATTATATTCAGTTACTATTTCACTATTAATACTATTTAAGCCATTGACATAGGAAGATTTTGCCTTTTGCTTCCATAAATAAGCCCTTGCTGGCAGCAAGACTTACTAACCAATAAGCACTGACTCCCATTACACTGTACTGTAATATTGTACTCTCTGAGATGCTTGGGCGTCACCAAAAGCAGGTAAGGGATTCAGCATTCAGGGCTTTTTAGAACATTATGTAAGTATAAAAAGTGTTTTGAATTAACATAAGATAGTAGTGAATTTAAGTAAAACAAAACCAAAATAAAACCTCATTAGTGATTTCTACTAAACAGTTCATTCCATGCATTTCCTGGGACAGCAGATCATGTCCCATTTTCTTAATGGTTGTATAGACTCCTTTAAACATATATTTCCCCCAGACTTAACAGAGAAGGAAAATAATTCATTTTTTCCAACTATGAGAGCAGATATCCTATTTTCTTAAAATCTTTTAATATAATTAACTGTTACTCTAAGATGTTTTACAAACTTGGAGAAGGCAGAAAAATACTGCAATGCTGAGTACAATATGCATGGAGAAGTGACAAACTGCAGTGAATTCCTCTGTGGATATGTAAAAGCCTATACATCTGTACTTAATGAGAAAATAAGATTGAAGTCATAAAGCAGTTTGTAGATAGGCGAAAATATTCATTATACTGTAAAGTACTTTTTAATAGGTCACAGAATTTTTAATAATAAAAAAGATATCTGCATTGATGAATAAAGATGAGGGTAGCTAAAGAAAAAACTAATCCGTTTTGTGCAAATTTAATGAGGGACTGAGCAAACAGGTTGAGAGACCAAAATCCAGAGGTTTTTTATCTGCAGTTTCCTGATACACTTAGTCTACTTAATCATGATTTTAGATATTAAATAGTCTCTGAAATGTTTCCATCAAAATATAATGCTTCTAGTTTGTGCAAACTGGTACCATGATGAGGATATTTTTGTAAGTACTCTCCTAATATTGTACACTACTATTGTAATAACAGCTGGCATCTTATTGTCATAATTGGTGAGAGCTGAAAGTGTATGTTTGACAGTGATTTGGGAGATTTTTCATTGGACCCACTGTCGCACCCAAAACCTTAATAAAAAAATCTTTAAAAATTCCCCTAAATGATGTCAAAAACATGTGCATTTTTTAATAGAACTAAAATTATTTGTTTCTTCAGTTAAAAAGATGTAGCAACCTCAAATAATTTCTCACCTTTTCTTGGCTAAGAACAAACATCCACAGTGAAATGCAGACATAGACACCTGTATTGGGTCTGGCTGAGATGGAGTTAATTTCCCGCATAGCAGCCCTCATAGTGCTGTGCTCTGTATTGGGAGCTAGAAAGGTGTTGAGAACACACCAGTGTTTTGGCTACTGCTGAGCAGTGCTCACGCAGCATCAAGGCTGTCTTCCCGACATTCCCCCCCTCACCCCAAAAGGCCGGTAGGCTGGGGGTGGGCAAGAGCTTGGGACGGGACTTAGCCAGGACAGCTGACCCAAGCTGACCAAAGGGATATTCCATACCATATGCCATCTGCTCAGCAATAAAAGAGCTGAGAGGAAGGAGGATGAAAGGGGGGGCATTCGTTATTTATGTTTGTCTTCTGGAGCAACCGCTACGTGTACTGAAGCCCTGCTTCCCAGGAGGTGGCCAGACATTGCCTGCTGATGGGAGGTAGAGAATAAAATGTTTTGTTTTCCTTTGCTTTCATGCACAACTTTTGGTTTTGCTTTATTAAACTGCCTTTATCTTGACCCACGAGTTTTTTTCCATCTTATTTTCTCCCCGCCCCCATTCTGCTGAGGAGGGGAGTGATAGAGTGGCTTAGTGGGCACCTGGCATCCACCCAAGATAAACTCACCACAACACCCATGAACAGACCACTAACATCAGACACTAATGACTGTAGCCAACCTGTAGCATCTAGACTGAATCTCTGTAGCAATGTTTTGAAGCAGTGGCATTTATTATGCATAGTACTCTAGTACCATCTGCTTCTATACTGCCTGCTAATATACATGTACACACACATCAGTTTTGTAAGTATTTTGTAAGTATTTTCTCTACATTTACTCAGCTTCAGACTCTAGACAAGATTTGCTGAGAGAGGAAGCACAGAATACATAGCATTCAAGTATGATGGACAGCATTTGGGAATATAAGGTAGGATTCATCCAAGGGATTTGTTCAGATAATTTCTTCATCTGAACAAATCCCTTGAGGCTCCCTTAATGGAGAAAGACAGGCACATCTGAAGTATTTGGCAGACATTTTCTGCCAAATGATATGAAATCTGCAGCCCTCTCTACCTCTCTGTACTAACTACCAAGGAAGCTGAGGGGAGCTAGATCAGATGCAGATGTTTGAAGTTGGGTGAAGTGACTCTAACCAATAGCATCACACAGTTTCCAAACACTTGTCAAAATCTCTCAACTACTCAAAGGATACATTCAAATGCAGTGTGTACTCCTTGTAAACATAAACTGTTGTGTTTCAGGAAGCTGGTAAGCAAAGATTTAGATAGTCTTTCCAATGATATAAAATCTCCTTACTCCTCAGAGAACTAGAGATGTACAATGACACTTGTGTGGCATATCCTTTAAACAGTAATTAAGCGCAAAATTAAAATTATTTCCTTAGTAAGGTGGATCACTGGGGAAGCTGAACTGTCGCCTTTTCCTGTAACCCACACTCATTACAATTACAGTCCAAAACTCGCTTGGGATTTTAAACTGTTAGTATTTAAAAACAATTATGTTAATTTAGGTATGCAAATCAGTGTAATTACTGTTGCTTCCTATAGGTTTCCACATAATCAATGTGAGTTGTATCTTCCTGCTGAGGTCAAGACTAGAATTTCCATTTTAAGGCAGAGTTTTGTGTCTGTTAGAATGATTAAAGTATCTTTCACTTAAAGAACTGCTGATGTTTTCTTATAGCTCATATACTGTAACTGTCAAAGTAAAGTACATGTGACTTTGCCCAGTTATTGGAGTGAATTTATACATAAATAACATTAACATTCCTTCAAAGATAAATTAATTATTGATTTACCTTCTTTTCTTCCACTAAAACGTTGTGTAAATTAAAATTTTCCTTGACTATAAAAATTGATATATGGAAGTACCATTATGTACTGTGACTCCCATTTTAGTGCCATACAGTATGTATCTTTTGTGTTCACCTACACCGTGTTCATTCAAGACACTGAATTTTGGTAATGCTTAATATATTTTAACACATTTTCCCCTCCTACAGGTTCTGAAAAGAAACCTCTCAGTCTAAACTGTTGACCTATGTTAGCGACATCCACTAGAAAAAAAAACAAAACCAAAACAAAAACTAAATGAGCACTGCTGACAGTTCATATAGCTTTATAGTTTTGAGAGCCATTTAAAATGTATTCATCACTTTAAGCAGGCTATATGTGATATTACTGCTATAATTGTCGTTGCTATATAAGTTGCTGGTAACAGTGCTTGTACTTCAGATTGCCTGAAACTTCCCATTCCTTGATGAGCTTGTGTTCTACACTGAAAACACCAACATGTTTACCAGATTATGCTTGCTCAGACGTATTTTCCAGTTTAGGTGTCTGGCCCAAGGGTAATTTTACAAAAGTTTCTTTAAAATCGTTTGGCTATTTCTGGAACAAGATGAGGGAAAAAAAATGCTGCAGAAGTATTTTAAAAAGGTTGGGGGATGGGGAGGAAGTTGCATTGCTCTCTGAAGGAATGCTGTCATATTCTTTAAGCAATGATGGGAATTTGGAAAAGTGCTCAGCCCTGGGGTCAAGGATGTAATTTTGTTCATACCAGTGAAACTCTGGGTTAGTGCTACTCAAACTATAAGTGTCAAAAAAATCCAGAAAGAAACAAAGAGAACTTCATACGTGTTCATCATCTTTTGAAGTTTTGCAGCTAAATCATCTAGAGAATTCTTCTAAACTGGGCTTTTCAGAGCTGAAGGATGTGGATGAGATTTGTTCTTCTTGCTGGTTATGGCACTTGGCACATGGAAAAGCAGAAAGACATTATCTCTTGTGTTCTCAGCGGTGACCCTTCACCCATGTTAGGTGACTAGTTGCAAGGGAATTAGGAAACCAAAAGGACTAAACAGAAACTTTGGAATACAGAAAGCTGGAAGTTGAACAGTGGGAATGTGAAGAGACCTATGACACAAGCCAGGTAGTGCAAGGAAACAGGAGAGAGAGGAGCAGGAAATAGGAAATGGGTAGGAGGAGAGAGGAGAAGGATACTGGAGAATCAATAGGAAGCACTGTTGGGTGGATGGATACAGAGAGGGACCAGAACCTAAAATGGGCATTTGATACATGCAGAGTAGAGAAGGGACAAAAATCAAAGGGGAAGGGGATATGGCTCAAGATGAGCAGGAACTGGGGCAAAAGATTGTTTAGAAGAGAAGACAGTGGCCATGAATTAGGATAATAGAGGTCAAAAACTAAGGAAAATTTATTCCTATACTTTTTGGTTTTGAATAAAACCCTGAAAGCCATAAGGCTGGAGAGACCACTTAATTTTTCAAGCACTATCCCTATAAGAGAAAGCCATGACGTGTAACACTTTTGCATCCTGTATTGAGCACAATTTTACACTGATTTGCTTTTGTATCTAAAACACCTGTCAATCCCAGAACAATTTTCCTTTGTTCTATATTCAACTCTTCTCCCATATATTTATAGAGCAAAATCATATCCTTCACGAGATTGCAGTGTGCTAGCCTAAACAAGTCAAGCATTTTCAATCATTTCTTACAAAAAGATTCCACATTCCCCTGATCATTCTCTGTGCCTCTTCTGTCTCAAATTTATCTGTCTCTAAAATAGGTGGACTAAACTCAAACCAATATTCTACACAAAGACTCAGTAGTTCCTTGAAAAAAGGTATGGTTTTGTATATATGAAGAACTAACACCTATATACTCTGGCATCACATCTGCCTTTTTCACAGATGCAATATGTTCCTGCCTGTGTGCACTATGATATAGTTTTACTGCAGCAATCCCTGTCTACTGCAATGAGTTTGATAAGAAACGTTTGTGTGGAAAAGAAGTATGTGATGATGTAATTGACAAATATGACACTGCATGAGTGACAGTCACATTTCCTTCATTTTAATTGCCATTACTTAGTTGCTGGGTACTTTTTAATTCTAAAGGACACTTTTTTTAAATGTATATTTTTTATTATTATACCCTATATAAAGCCAGCCCTGCAATTTTTATGTCCTCTCCTAGCCCTCTAATAATAACATTGGAATGAAAATAAAAAACTAAGACATGTCAGCTTATGTTGTGGATGCAAAAAATAAACTTCCAAAAAAAATTATGAGGAATGAAAATAAACCAAATCCTTTCTTTATTTTGGTATAAGAGTGCATGGAGAAACTAAGCTCTGTTTACTGTACTTTTAAATCTGCTTTCATGCCCATGTTCAATATCACATTAACGGTTTTGCATTCAGACATAATATTAGTGGAAAGGAAACTATAATCTTGAGAAAAAACATTACATTGGTATTCCAGTTAGATAATGTCGTCTGTTCACAAAATGTCCAATATGCATTCAATTCTACATAATAAACACTCTTTCAAATGGAGTTTCTTTATATTTCCTGGCTCACAAGCAAAACTCAGAATATTAAATCTGTAGTCAAAGATATGAGGTGTAATGTAGAGGCATCAGAGAAAAACACCTGCAACATTTCAGAGATTCTGGGCATTCTATATAAACACCTTGACTAAATTATGTAGTTTATGCCTACATTCATAAACTCAGTTGCTGTGCCCTCCTCGCTGAGTGTTTATGACACATTTCCTAGTGAGTTCCATCCACATTTTAAAACCTGTAGTCCTTTATAATGAAACCACTTTATTAATAGTGCCATTAAAATAGTGATTGAAAATGTCATCTTCCCTCTTCAGAATCATGTATGTATGAAATTCAGTCATTTAATTCTGATATTCTTAATATGAAATCTAATTTTAACAGACTGTCATTAGAGAGAACCTGCACTTGTGTGATGTTAAGTCTTCACACAGTACTACAGATATACGAATAGCTTTATTTAGACCTTGAATAAGACAGTTCATTCTCTGAAGAGTTCCGAGTCCAATAGACACTGTAGAACTGCCACGGATTAAAGATGGCAATCAGAAAGTTTACTCTATTCCTAACACTGGTAAAACGTTCATTCTGTGAATTGAGGTTCTCTCTTTTTTTTTTTGTTCCACAGGCTCCATTAACTTAATCAAATCTCTGTAAGTTATCCCTGAAGAATTATAATTTAATGTATAGCTATCATTTATCTCCTTGCACAGCTACTTCATTTTAGCACGTATTAGTTCTTTGATTCTTTCAATACTTTTAACAGAATAAACAAGCTAAGGAGATGAGTTTACCTCTATATGCAAAGGTGGTAAGACTAGAACTGGTCACTGAATGCAATTTTAGTTTTCCTATTGAACAGAGGAACTTTCTAAAAATTGGAGAAAATATAAAACAAATGTACATAATTATCTTGTAAAGGTGTTTTAAAGCAACAGATTTAAATAAATTGACTATGTTAAATATATTAATTTTATTCATCAAAAAGAATATTGACTTGGTTACAGGCTTAAGAACTTTGATGTAAAATAAACTGAGAATGGTAAAGTATTTTTAATCTGGAGGAGAAAGGTATTATAACAACCAGTGGCTATTCACAGTCAAAATTGGATAGTTGTTCTTTAACATTTATTGGCCAGTGATGAAGGGGCAGCAAAGATATTTGCTACATAACGTAACAATCACTGCTGGTCTATTTCTTTACAGACAAAGAAATTTT